>NC_134362.1:115013538-115664163 GCF_048569485.1 Anomaloglossus baeobatrachus | reverse complement strand
TGCTAGTATAATGGCTTAGTTAAAAAGAGTTTGAGTGTGCAATGCAGGCAGACGTGCTGCAAATATCTTTCCACTAGTGTGACTACACAAAAGTACAATAGCCACATTTAGGATGCCACTAGGTACACTGACTGTTTGCTAGTATAATGGCTTAGTTAAAAAGAGTTTGAGTGTGCAATGCAGGCAGAGGTGCTGCAAATATCTTTGCACTAGTGGGACTATAGCAAAGTCCAATAGCCACGTTTAGGATGCCACTAGGTACACTGACTGTTTGCTAGTATAATGGCTTAGTTAAAAAGAGTTTGAGTGTGCAATGCAGGCAGACGTGCTGCAAATATCTTTCCACTAGTGTGACTACACAAAAGTACAGTAGCCACGTTTAGGATGCCACTAGGTACACTGACTGTTTGCTAGTATAATGGCTTAGTTAAAAAGAGTTTGAGTGTGCAATGCAGGTAGACGTGCTGCAAATATCTTTCCACTACTGTGACTACACAAAAGTACAATAGCCACGTTTAGGATGCCACTAGGTACACTGACTGTTTGCTAGTATAATGGCTTAGTTAAAAAGAGTTTGAGTGTGCAATGCAGGCAGAAGTGCTGCAAATATCTTTCCACTAGTGTGACTACACAAAAGTACAATAGCCACGTTTAGGATGCCACTAGGTACACTGACTGTTTGCTAGTATAATGGCTTAGTTTAAAAGAGTTTGAGTGTGCAATGCAGGCAGACGTGCTGCAAATATCTTTCCACTAGTGTGACTAGACAAAAGTCCATTAGCCACGTTTAGGATGCCACTAGGTACACTGACTGTTTGCTAGTATAATGGCTTAGTTAAAAAGAGTTTGAGTGTGCAATGCAGGCAGACGTGCTGCAAATATCTTTCCACTAGTGTGACTACACAAAAGTACAATAGCCACGTTTAGGATGCCACTAGGTACACTGACTGTTTGCTAGTATAATGGCTTAGTTAAAAAGAGTTTGAGTGTGCAATGCAGGCAGACGTGCTGCAAATATCTTTCCACTAGTGTGACTAGACAAAAGTCCAATAGCCACGTTTAGGATGCCACTAGGTACACTGACGGTTTGCTAGTATAATGGCTTAGTTAAAAAGAGTTTGAGTGTGCAATGCAGGCAGACGTGCTGCAAATATCTTTCCACTAGTGGGACTATAGCAAAGTCCAATAGCCACGTTTAGGATGCCACTAGGTACACTGACTGTTTGCTAGTATAATGGCTTAGTTAAAAAGAGTTTGAGTGTGCAATGCAGGCAGAAGTGCTGCAAATATCTTTGCACTAGTGGGACTATAGCAAAGTCCAATAGCCACGTTTAGGATGCCACTAGGTACACTGACTGTTTGCTAGTATAATGGCTTAGTTTAAAAGAGTTTGAGTGTGCAATGCAGGCAGACGTGCTGCAAATATCTTTCCACTAGTGTGACTACACAAAAGTACAATAGCCACGTTTAGGATGCCACTAGGTACACTGACTGTTTGCTAGTATAATGGCTTAGTTAAAAAGAGTTTGAGTGTGCAATGCAGACAGACGTGCTGCAAATATCTTTCCACTAGTGTGACTACACAAAAGTACAATAGCCACGTTTAGGATGCCACTAGGTACACTGACTGTTTGCTAGTATAATGGCTTAGTTAAAAAGAGTTTGAGTGTGCAATGCAGGCAGACGTGCTGCAAATATCTTTCCACTAGTGTGACTAGACAAAAGTCCAATAGCCACGTTTAGGATGCCACTAGGTACACTGACGGTTTGCTAGTATAATGGCTTAGTTAAAAAGAGTTTGAGTGTGCAATGCAGGCAGAGGTGCTGCAAATATCTTTCCACTAGTGGGACTATAGCAAAGTCCAATAGCCACGTTTAGGATGCCACTAGGTACACTGACTGTTTGCTAGTATAATGGCTTAGTTAAAAAGAGTTTGAGTGTGCAATGCAGGCAGAAGTGCTGCAAATATCTTTGCACTAGTGGGACTATAGCAAAGTCCAATAGCCACGTTTAGGATGCCACTAGGTACACTGACTGTTTGCTAGTATAATGGCTTAGTTTAAAAGAGTTTGAGTGTGCAATGCAGGCAGACGTTCTGCAAATATCTTTCCACTAGTGTGACTACACAAAAGTACAATAGCCACGTTTAGGATGCCACTAGGTACACTGACTGTTTGCTAGTATAATGGCTTAGTTAAAAAGAGTTTGAGTGTGCAATGCAGGCAGAGGTGCTGCAAATATCTTTCCACTAGTGTGACTACACAAAAGTACAATAGCCACGTTTAGGATGCCACTAGGTACACTGACTGTTTGCTAGTATAATGGCTTAGTTAAAAAAAGTTTGAGTGTGCAATGCAGGCAGACGTGCTGCAAATATCTTTCCACTAGTGTGACTAGACAAAAGTCCATTAGCCACGTTTAGGATGCCACTAGGTACACTGACTGTTTGCTAGTAAAATGGCTTAGTTAAAAAGAGTTTGAGTGTGCAATGCAGGCAGACGTGCTGCAAATATCTTTCCACTAGTGTGACTACACAAAAGTACAATAGCCACGTTTAGGATGCCACTAGGTACACTGACTGTTTGCTAGTATAATGGCTTAGTTAAAAAGAGTTTGAGTGTGCAATGCAGGCAGACGTGCTGCAAATATCTTTCCACTAGTGTGACTACACAAAAGTACAATAGCTACATTTAGGATGCCATTAGGTACACTGACTGTTTGCTAGTATAATGGCTTAGTTAAAAAGAGTTTGAGTGTGCAATGCAGGCAGAGGTGCTGCAAATATCTTTGCACTAGTGGGACTATAGCAAAGTCCAATAGCCACGTTTAGGATGCCACTAGGTACACTGACTGTTTGCTAGTATAATGGCTTAGTTAAAAAGAGTTTAAGTGTGCAATGCAGGCAGAAGTGCTGCAAATATCTTTGCACTAGTGGGACTATAGCAAAGTCCAATAGCCACGTTTAGGATGCCACTAGGTACACTGACTGTTTGCTAGTATAATGGCTTAGTTTAAAAGAGTTTGAGTGTGCAATGCAGGCAGACGTGCTGCAAATATCTTTCCACTAGTGTGACTAGACAAAAGTACAATAGCCACGTTTAGGATGCCACTAGGTACACTGACTGTTTGCTAGTATAATGGCTTAGTTAAAAAGAGTTTGAGTGTGCAATGCAGGCAGACGTGCTGCAAATATCTTTCCACTAGTGTGACTAGACAAAAGTCCATTAGCCACCTTTAGGATGCCACTAGGTACACTGACTGTTTGCTAGTATAATGGCTTAGTTAAAAAGAGTTTGAGTGTGCAATGCAGGCAGAGGTGCTGCAAATATCTTTCCACTAGTGTGACTACACAAAAGTACAATAGCCACGTTTAGGATGCCACTAGGTACACTGACTGTTTGCTAGTATAATGGCTTAGTTAAAAAGAGTTTGAGTGTGCAATGCAGGCAGACGTGCTGCAAATATCTTTCCACTAGTGTGACTAGACAAAAGTCCAATAGCCACGTTTAGGATGCCACTAGGTACACTGACGGTTTGCTAGTATAATGGCTTAGTTAAAAAGAGTTTGAGTGTGCAATGCAGGCAGACGTGCTGCAAATATCTTTCCACTAGTGTGACTACACAAAAGTACAATAGCCACATTTAGGATGCCACTAGGTACACTGACTGTTTGCTAGTATAATGGCTTAGTTAAAAAGAGTTTGAGTGTGCAATGCAGGCAGAGGTGCTGCAAATATCTTTGCACTAGTGGGACTATAGCAAAGTCCAATAGCCACGTTTAGGATGCCACTAGGTACACTGACTGTTTGCTAGTATAATGGCTTAGTTAAAAAGAGTTTGAGTGTGCAATGCAGGCAGACGTGCTGCAAATATCTTTCCACTAGTGTGACTACACAAAAGTACAGTAGCCACGTTTAGGATGCCACTAGGTACACTGACTGTTTGCTAGTATAATGGCTTAGTTAAAAAGAGTTTGAGTGTGTAATGCAGGTAGACGTGCTGCAAATATCTTTCCACTACTGTGACTACACAAAAGTACAATAGCCACGTTTAGCATGCCACTAGGTGCACTAACTGTTTGCTAGTATAATGGCTTAGTTAAAAAGAGTTTGAGTGTGCAATGCAGGCAGAAGTGCTGCAAATATCTTTGCACTAGTGGGACTATAGCAAAGTCCAATAGCCACGTTTAGGATGCCACTAGGTACACTGACTGTTTGCTAGTATAATGGCTTAGTTTAAAAGAGTTTGAGTGTGCAATGCAGGCAGACGTGCTGCAAATATCTTTCCACTAGTGTGACTACACAAAAGTACAATAGCCACGTTTAGGATGCCACTAGGTACACTGACTGTTTGCTAGTATAATGGCTTAGTTAAAAAGAGTTTGAGTGTGCAATGCAGGCAGACGTGCTGCAAATATCTTTCCACTAGTGTGACTAGACAAAAGTCCATTAGCCACGTTTAGGATGCCACTAGGTACACTGACTGTTTGCTAGTATAATGGCTTAGTTAAAAAGAGTTTGAGTGTGCAATGCAGGCAGACGTGCTGCAAATATCTTTCCACTAGTGTGACTACACAAAAGTACAATAGCCACGTTTAGGATGCCACTAGGTACACTGACTGTTTGCTAGTATAATGGCTTAGTTAAAAAGAGTTTGAGTGTGCAATGCAGGCAGACGTGCTGCAAATATCTTTCCACTAGTGTGACTAGACAAAAGTCCAATAGCCACGTTTAGGATGCCACTAGGTACACTGACGGTTTGCTAGTATAATGGCTTAGTTAAAAAGAGTTTGAGTGTGCAATGCAGGCAGACGTGCTGCAAATATCTTTCCACTAGTGTGACTACACAAAAGTACAATAGCTACATTTAGGATGCCACTAGGTACACTGACTGTTTGCTAGTATAATGGCTTAGTTAAAAAGAGTTTGAGTGTGCAATGCAGGCAGAGGTGCTGCAAATATCTTTCCACTAGTGGGACTATAGCAAAGTCCAATAGCCACGTTTAGGATGCCACTAGGTACACTGACTGTTTGCTAGTATAATGGCTTAGTTAAAAAGAGTTTGAGTGTGCAATGCAGGCAGAAGTGCTGCAAATATCTTTGCACTAGTGGGACTATAGCAAAGTCCAATAGCCACGTTTAGGATGCCACTAGGTACACGGACTGTTTGCTAGTATAATGGCTTAGTTTAAAAGAGTTTGAGTGTGCAATGCAGGCAGATGTGCTGCAAATATCTTTCCACTAGTGTGACTACACAAAAGTACAATAGCCACGTTTAGGATGCCACTAGGTACACTGACTGTTTGCTAGTATAATGGCTTAGTTAAAAAGAGTTTGAGTGTGCAATGCAGGCAGACGTGCTGCAAATATCTTTCCACTAGTGTGACTAGACAAAAGTCCAATAGCCACGTTTAGGATGCCACTAGGTACACTGACGGTTTGCTAGTATAATGGCTTAGTTAAAAAGAGTTTGAGTGTGCAATGCAGGCAGACGTGCTGCAAATATCTTTCCACTAGTGTGACTACACAAAAGTACAATAGCCACATTTAGGATGCCACTAGGTACACTGACTGTTTGCTAGTATAATGGCTTAGTTAAAAAGAGTTTGAGTGTGCAATGCAGGCAGAGGTGCTGCAAATATCTTTGCACTAGTGGGACTATAGCAAAGTCCAATAGCCACGTTTAGGATGCCACTAGGTACACTGACTGTTTGCTAGTATAATGGCTTAGTTAAAAAGAGTTTGAGTGTGCAATGCAGGCAGACGTGCTGCAAATATCTTTCCACTAGTGTGACTACACAAAAGTACAGTAGCCACGTTTAGGATGCCACTAGGTACACTGACTGTTTGCTAGTATAATGGCTTAGTTAAAAAGAGTTTGAGTGTGCAATGCAGGTAGACGTGCTGCAAATATCTTTCCACTACTGTGACTACACAAAAGTACAATAGCCACGTTTAGGATGCCACTAGGTACACTGACTGTTTGCTAGTATAATGGCTTAGTTAAAAAGAGTTTGAGTGTGCAATGCAGGCAGAAGTGCTGCAAATATCTTTGCACTAGTGGGACTATAGCAAAGTCCAATAGCCACGTTTAGGATGCCACTAGGTACACTGACTGTTTGCTAGTATAATGGCTTAGTTTAAAAGAGTTTGAGTGTGCAATGCAGGCAGACGTGCTGCAAATATCTTTCCACTAGTGTGACTACACAAAAGTACAATAGCCACGTTTAGGATGCCACTAGGTACACTGACTGTTTGCTAGTATAATGGCTTAGTTAAAAAGAGTTTGAGTGTGCAATGCAGGCAGACGTGCTGCAAATATCTTTCCACTAGTGTGACTAGACAAAAGTCCATTAGCCACGTTTAGGATGCCACTAGGTACACTGACTGTTTGCTAGTATAATGGCTTAGTTAAAAAGAGTTTGAGTGTGCAATGCAGGCAGACGTGCTGCAAATATCTTTCCACTAGTGTGACTACACAAAAGTACAATAGCCACGTTTAGGATGCCACTAGGTACACTGACTGTTTGCTAGTATAATGGCTTAGTTAAAAAGAGTTTGAGTGTGCAATGCAGGCAGACGTGCTGCAAATATCTTTCCACTAGTGTGACTAGACAAAAGTCCAATAGCCACGTTTAGGATGCCACTAGGTACACTGACGGTTTGCTAGTATAATGGCTTAGTTAAAAAGAGTTTGAGTGTGCAATGCAGGCAGACGTGCTGCAAATATCTTTCCACTAGTGGGACTATAGCAAAGTCCAATAGCCACGTTTAGGATGCCACTAGGTACACTGACTGTTTGCTAGTATAATGGCTTAGTTAAAAAGAGTTTGAGTGTGCAATGCAGGCAGAAGTGCTGCAAATATCTTTGCACTAGTGGGACTATAGCAAAGTCCAATAGCCACGTTTAGGATGCCACTAGGTACACTGACTGTTTGCTAGTATAATGGCTTAGTTTAAAAGAGTTTGAGTGTGCAATGCAGGCAGACGTGCTGCAAATATCTTTCCACTAGTGTGACTACACAAAAGTACAATAGCCACGTTTAGGATGCCACTAGGTACACTGACTGTTTGCTAGTATAATGGCTTAGTTAAAAAGAGTTTGAGTGTGCAATGCAGACAGACGTGCTGCAAATATCTTTCCACTAGTGTGACTACACAAAAGTACAATAGCCACGTTTAGGATGCCACTAGGTACACTGACTGTTTGCTAGTATAATGGCTTAGTTAAAAAGAGTTTGAGTGTGCAATGCAGGCAGACGTGCTGCAAATATCTTTCCACTAGTGTGACTAGACAAAAGTCCAATAGCCACGTTTAGGATGCCACTAGGTACACTGACGGTTTGCTAGTATAATGGCTTAGTTAAAAAGAGTTTGAGTGTGCAATGCAGGCAGAGGTGCTGCAAATATCTTTCCACTAGTGGGACTATAGCAAAGTCCAATAGCCACGTTTAGGATGCCACTAGGTACACTGACTGTTTGCTAGTATAATGGCTTAGTTAAAAAGAGTTTGAGTGTGCAATGCAGGCAGAAGTGCTGCAAATATCTTTGCACTAGTGGGACTATAGCAAAGTCCAATAGCCACGTTTAGGATGCCACTAGGTACACTGACTGTTTGCTAGTATAATGGCTTAGTTTAAAAGAGTTTGAGTGTGCAATGCAGGCAGACGTTCTGCAAATATCTTTCCACTAGTGTGACTACACAAAAGTACAATAGCCACGTTTAGGATGCCACTAGGTACACTGACTGTTTGCTAGTATAATGGCTTAGTTAAAAAGAGTTTGAGTGTGCAATGCAGGCAGACGTGCTGCAAATATCTTTCCACTAGTGTGACTAGACAAAAGTCCAATAGCCACGTTTAGAATGCCACTAGGTACACTGACGGTTTGCTAGTATAATGGCTTAGTTAAAAAGAGTTTGAGTGTGCAATGCAGGCAGACGTGCTGCAAATATCTTTCCACTAGTGTGACTACACAAAAGTACAATAGCCACATTTAGGATGCCACTAGGTACACTGACTGTTTGCTAGTATAATGGCTTAGTTAAAAAGAGTTTGAGTGTGCAATGCAGGCAGAGGTGCTGCAAATATCTTTGCACTAGTGGGACTATAGCAAAGTCCAATAGCCACGTTTAGGATGCCACTAGGTACACTGACTGTTTGCTAGTATAATGGCTTAGTTAAAAAGAGTTTGAGTGTGCAATGCAGGCAGACGTGCTGCAAATATCTTTCCACTAGTGTGACTACACAAAAGTACAGTAGCCACGTTTAGGATGCCACTAGGTACACTGACTGTTTGCTAGTATAATGGCTTAGTTAAAAAGAGTTTGAGTGTGCAATGCAGGTAGACGTGCTGCAAATATCTTTCCACTACTGTGACTACACAAAAGTACAATAGCCACGTTTAGGATGCCACTAGGTACACTGACTGTTTGCTAGTATAATGGCTTAGTTAAAAAGAGTTTGAGTGTGCAATGCAGGCAGAAGTGCTGCAAATATCTTTGCACTAGTGGGACTATAGCAAAGTCCAATAGCCACGTTTAGGATGCCACTAGGTACACTGACTGTTTGCTAGTATAATGGCTTAGTTTAAAAGAGTTTGAGTGTGCAATGCAGGCAGACGTGCTGCAAATATCTTTCCACTAGTGTGACTACACAAAAGTACAATAGCCACGTTTAGGATGCCACTAGGTACACTGACTGTTTGCTAGTATAATGGCTTAGTTAAAAAGAGTTTGAGTGTGCAATGCAGGCAGACGTGCTGCAAATATCTTTCCACTAGTGTGACTAGACAAAAGTCCAATAGCCACGTTTAGGATGCCACTAGGTACACTGACGGTTTGCTAGTATAATGGCTTAGTTAAAAAGAGTTTGAGTGTGCAATGCAGGCAGACGTGCTGCAAATATCTTTCCACTAGTGTGACTACACAAAAGTACAATAGCCACATTTAGGATGCCACTAGGTACACTGACTGTTTGCTAGTATAATGGCTTAGTTAAAAAGAGTTTGAGTGTGCAATGCAGGCAGAGGTGCTGCAAATATCTTTGCACTAGTGGGACTATAGCAAAGTCCAATAGCCACGTTTAGGATGCCACTAGTTACACTGACTGTTTGCTAGTATAATGGCTTAGTTAAAAAGAGTTTGAGTGTGCAATGCAGGCAGACGTGCTGCAAATATCTTTCCACTAGTGTGACTACACAAAAGTACAGTAGCCACGTTTAGGATGCCACTAGGTACACTGACTGTTTGCTAGTATAATGGCTTAGTTAAAAAGAGTTTGAGTGTGCAATGCAGGTAGATGTGCTGCAAATATCTTTCCACTACTGTGACTACACAAAAGTACAATAGCCACGTTTAGGATGCCACTAGGTACACTGACTGTTTGCTAGTATAATGGCTTAGTTAAAAAGAGTTTGAGTGTGCAATGCAGGCAGACGTGCTGCAAATATCTTTCCACTAGTGTGACTACACAAAAGTACAATAGCCACGTTTAGGATGCCACTAGGTACACTGACTGTTTGCTAGTATAATGGCTCAGTTAAAAAGAGTTTGAGTGTGCAATGCAGGCAGACGTGCTGCAAATATCTTTCCACTAGTGTGACTACTCAAATGTACAATAGCCACGTTTAGGATGCCACTAGGTACACTGACTGTTTGCTAGTATAATGGCTTAGTTAAAAAGAGTTTGAGTGTGCAATGCAGGCAGACGTGCTGCAAATATCTTTCCACTAGTGTGACTACACAAAAGTCCAATAGCCACATTTAGGATGCCACTAGGTACACTGACTGTTTGCTAGTATAATGGCTTAGTTAAAAAGAGTGTGAGTGTGCAATGCAGGCAGACGTGCTGCAAATATCTTTCCACTAGTGTGACTAGACAAAAGTACAATAGCCACGTTTAGGATGCCACTAGGTACACTGACTGTTTGTTAGTATAATGGCTTAGTTAAAAAGAGTTTGAGTGTGCAATGCAGGCAGACGTGCTGCAAATATATTTCCACTAGTGTGACTACACAAAAGTACAACAGCCACGTTTAGGATGCCACTAGGTACACTGACTGTTTGCTAGTATAATGGCTTAGTTAAAAAGAGTTTGAGTGTGCAATGCAGGCAGACGTGCTGCAAATATCTTTCCACTAGTGTGACTACACAAAATTACAATAGCCACGTTTAGGATGCCATTAGGTACACTGACTGTTTGCTTGTATAATGGCTTAGTTAAAAGAGTTTGAGTGTGCAATGCAGGCAGACGTGCTGCAAATATCTTTCCACTAGTGTGACTACACAAAAGTACAATAGCCACGTTTAGGATGCCACTAGGTACACTGACTGTTTGCTAGTATAATGGCTTAGTTAAAAAGAGTTTGAGTGTGCAATGCAGGCAGACGTGCTGCAAATATCTTTCCACTAGTGTGACTACACAAAAGTACAATAGCCACGTTTAGGATGCCACTAGGTACACTGACTGTTTGCTAGTATAATGGCTCAGTTAAAAAGAGTTTGAGTGTGCAATGCAGGCAGACGTGCTGCAAATATCTTTCCACTAGTGTGACTACTCAAATGTACAATAGCCACGTTTAGGATGCCACTAGGTACACTGACTGTTTGCTATTATAATGGCTTAGTTAAAAAGAGTTTGAGTGTGCAATGCAGGCAGACGTGCTGCAAATATCTTTCCACTAGTGTGACTACACAAAAGTCCAATAGCCACATTTAGGATGCCACTAGGTACACTGACTGTTTGCTAGTATAATGGCTTAGTTAAAAAGAGTGTGAGTGTGCAATGCAGGCAGACGTGCTGCAAATATCTTTCCACTAGTGTGACTAGACAAAAGTACAATAGCCACGTTTAGGATGCCAATAGGTACACTGACTGTTTGCTAGTATAATGGCTTAGCTAAAAAGAGTTTGAGTGTGCAATGCAGGCAGACGTGCTGCAAATATATTTCCACTAGTGTGACTACACAAAAGTTCAACAGCCACGTTTAGGATGCCACTAGGTACACTGACTGTTTGCTAGTATAATGGCTTAGTTAAAAAGAGTTTGAGTGTGCAATGCAGGCAGACGTGCTGCAAATATCTTTCCACTAGTGTGACTACACAAAAGTACAATAGCCACGTTTAGGATCCCACTAGGTACACTGACTGTTTGCTAGTATAATGGCTTAGTTAAAAAGAGTTTGAGTGTGCAATGCAGGCAGACGTGCTGCAAATATCTTTCCACTAGTGTGACTAGACAAAAGTCCAATAGCCACGTTTAGGATGCCACTAGGTACACTGACTGTTTGCTAGTATAATGGCTTAGTTAAAAAGAGTTTGAGTGTGCAATGCAGGCAGACGTACTGCAAATATCTTTCCACTAGTGTGACTACACAAAAGTACAATAGCCACGTTTAGGATGCCACTAGGTACACTGACTGTTTGCTAGTATAATGGCTTAGTTAAAAAGAGTTTGAGTGTGCAATGCAGGCAGAGGTGCTGCAAATATCTTTGCACTAGTGGGACTATAGCAAAGTCCAATAGCCACGTTTAGGATGCCACTAGGTACACTGACTGTTTGCTAGTATAATGGCTTAGTTAAAAAGAGTTTGAGTGTGCAATGCAGGCAGACGTGCTGCAAATACCTTTCCACTAGTGTGACTACACAAAAGTACAATAGCCACGTTTAGGATGCCACTAGGTACACTGACTGTTTGCTAGTATAATGGCTTAGTTAAAAAGAGTTTGAGTGTGCAATGCAGGCAGACGTGCTGCAAATATCTTTCCACTAGTGTGACTAGACAAAAGTCCAATAGCCACGTTTAGGATGCCACTAGGTACACTGACTGTTTGCTAGTATAATGGCTTAGTTAAAAAGAGTTTGAGTGTGCAATGCAGGCAGACGTGCTGCAAATATCTTTCCACTAGTGTGACTAGACAAAAGTACAATAGCCACGTTTAGGATGCCACTAGGTACACTGACTGTTTGCTAGTATAATGGCTTAGTTAAAAAGAGTTTGAGTGTGCAATGCAGGCAGACGTGCTGCAAATATCTTTCCACTAGTGTGACTAGACAAAAGTCCAATAGCCACGTTTAGGATGCCACTAGGTACACTGACTGTTTGCTAGTATAATGGCTTAGTTAAAAAGAGTTTGAGTGTGCAATGCAGGCAGACGTGCTGCAAATATCTTTCCACTAGTGTGACTAGACAAAAGTACAATAGCCACGTTTAGGATGCCACTAGGTACACTGACTGTTTGCTAGTATAATGGCTTAGTTAAAAAGAGTTTGAGTGTGCAATGCAGGCAGACGTGCTGCAAATATCTTTCCACTAGTGTGACTACACAAAAGTACAATAGCCACGTTTAGGATGCCACTAGGTACACTTACTGTTTGCTAGTATAAGGGCTTAGTTAAAAAGAGTTTGAGTGTGCAATGCAGGCAGACGTGCTGCAAATATCTTTCCACTAGTGTGACTACACAAAAGTACAATAGCCACGTTTAGGATGCCACTAGGTACACTGACTGTTTGCTAGTATAATGGCTTAGTTAAAAAGAGTTTGAGTGTGCAATGCAGGCAGACGTGCTGCAAATATCTTTCCACTAGTGTGACTACACAAAAGTACAATAGCCACGTTTAGGATGCCACTAGGTACACTGACTGTTTGCTAGTATAATGGCTTAGTTAAAAAGAGTTTGAGTGTGCAATGCAGGCAGACGTGCTGCAAATATCTTTCCACTAGTGTGACTAGACAAAAGTCCAATAGCCACGTTTAGGATGCCACTAGGTACACTGACTGTTTGCTAGTATAATGGCTTAGTTAAAAAGAGTTTGAGTGTGCAATGCAGGCAGACGTGCTACAAATATCTTTCCACTAGTGTGACTAGACAAAAGTCCAATAGCCACGTTTAGGATGCCACTAGGTACACTGACTGTTTGCTAGTATAATGGCTTAGTTAAAAAGAGTTTGAGTGTGCAATGCAGGCAGACGTGCTGCAAATATCTTTCCACTAGTGTGACTACACAAAAGTACAATAGCCACGTTTAGGATGCCACTAGGTACACTGATTGTTTGCTAGTATAATGGCTTAGTTAAAAAGAGTTTGAGTGTGCAATGCAGGCAGACGTGCTGCAAATATCTTTCCACTAGTGTGACTAGACAAAAGTCCAATAGCCACGTTTAGGATGCCACTAGGTACACTGACTGTTTGCTAGTATAATGGCTTTGTTAAAAAGAGTTTGAGTGTGCAATGCAGGCAGACGTCCTGCAAATATCTTTCCACTAGTGTGACTAGACAAAAGTCCAAAAGCCACGTTTAGGATGCCACTAGGTACACTGACTGTTTGCTAGTATAATGGCTTAGTTAAAAAGAGTTTGAGTGTGCAATGCAGGCAGACGTGCTGCAAATATCTTTCCACTAGTGTGACTAGACAAAAGTCCAATAGCCACGTTTAGGATGCCACTAGGTACACTGACTGTTTGCTAGTATAATGGCTTAGTTAAAAAGAGTTTGAGTGTGCAATGCAGGCAGACGTGCTGCAAATATCTTTCCACTAGTGTGACTACACAAAAGTACAATAGCCACGTTTAGGATGCCACTAGGTACACTGACTGTTTGCTAGTATAATGGCTTAGTTAAAAAGAGTTTGAGTGTGCAATGCAGTCAGACGTGCTGCAAATATCTTTCCACTAGTGTGACTAGACAAAAGTCCAATAGCCACGTTTAGGATGCCACTAGGTACACTGACTGTTTGCTAGTATAATGGCTTAGTTAAAAAGAGTTTGAGTGTGCAATGCAGGCAGACGTGCTGCAAATATCTTTCCACTAGTGTGACTAGACAAAAGTCCAATAGCCACGTTTAGGATGCCACTAGGTACACTGACTGTTTGCTAGTATAATGGCTTAGTTAAAAAGAGTTTGAGTGTGCAATGCAGGCAGAGGTGCTTCAAATATCTTTGCACTAGTGGGACTATAGCAAAGTCCAATAGCCACGTTTAGGATGCCACTAGGTACACTGACTGTTTGCTAGTATAAAGGCTTAGTTAAAAAGAGTTTGAGTGTGCAATGCAGGCAGACGTGCTGCAAATATCTTTCCACCAGTGTGACTACACAAAAGTACAATAGCCACGTTTAGGATGCCACTAGGTACACTGACTGTTTGCTAGTATAATGGCTTAGTTAAAAAGAGTTTGAGTGTGCAATGCAGGCAGACGTGCTGCAAATATCTTTCCACTAGTGTGACTAGACAAAAGTCCAATAGCCACGTTTAGGATGCCACTAGGTACACTGACTGTTTGCTAGTATAATGGCTTAGTTAAAAAGAGTTTGAGTGTGCAATGCAGGCAGACGTGCTGCAAATATCTTTCCACTAGTGTGACTAGACAAAAGTCCAATAGCCACGTTTAGGATGCCACTAGGTACACTGACTGTTTGCTAGTATAATGGCTTAGTTAAAAAGAGTTTGAGTGTGCAATGCAGGCAGAGGTGCTGCAAATATCTTTGCACTAGTGGGACTATAGCAAAGTCCAATAGCCACGTTTAGGATGCCACTAGGTACACTGACTGTTTGCTAGTATAATGGCTTAGTTAAAAAGAGTTTGAGTGTGCAATGCAGGCAGACGTGCTGCAAATATCTTTCCACTAGTGTGACTACACAAAAGTACAATAGCCACGTTTAGGATGCCACTAGGCACACTGACTGTTTGCTTGTATAATGGCTTAGTTAAAAAGAGTTTGAGTGTGCAATGCAGGCAGACGTGCTGCAAATATCTTTCCACTAGTGTGACTAGACAAAAGTCCAATAGCCATGTTTAGGATGCCATTAGGTACACTGACTGTTTGCTAGTATAATGGCTTAGTTAAAAAGAGTTTGAGTGTGCAATGCAGGCAGACGTGCTGCAAATATCTTTCCACTAGTGTGACTACACAAAAGTACAATAGCCACGTTTAGGATGTCACTAGGTACACTGACTGTTTGCTAGTATAATGGCTTAGTTAAAAAGAGTTTGGGTGTGCAATGCAGGCAGAGGTGCTGCAAATATCTTTGCACTAGTGGGACTATAGCAAAGTCCAATAGCCACGTTTAGGATGCCACTAGGTACACTGACTGTTTGCTAGTATAATGGCTTAGTTAAAAAAGAGTGTGAGTGTGCAATGCAGGCAGACGTGCTGCAAATATCTTTCCACTAGTGTGACTACACAAAAGTACAATAGCCACGTTTAGGATGCCACTAGGTACACTGACTGTTTGCTAGTATAATGGCTTAGTTAAAAAGAGTTTGAGTGTGCAATGCAGGCAGACGTGCTGCAAATATCTTTCCACTAGTGTGACTAGACAAAAGTCCAATAGCCACGTTTAGGATGCCACTAGGTACACTTACTGTTTGCCAGTATAATGGCTTAGTTAAAAAGAGTTTGAGTGTGCAATGCAGTCAGACGTGCTGCAAATATCTTTCCACTAGTGTGACTACACAAAAGTACAATAGCCATGTTTAGGATGCCACTAGGTACACTGACTGTTTCCTAGTATAATGGCTTAGTTAAAAAGAGTTTGAGTGTGCAATGCAGGCAGACGTGCTGCAAATATCTTTCCACTAGTGTGACTAGACAAAAGTCCAATAGCCACGTTTAGGATGCCACTAGGTACACTGACTGTTTGCTAGTATAATGGCTTAGTTAAAAAGAGTTTGAGTGTGCAATGCATGCAGACGTGCTGCAAATATCTTTCCACTAGTGTGACTAGACAAAAGTCCAATAGCCACGTTTAGGATGCCACTAGGTACACTGACTGTTTGCTAGTATAATGGCTTAGTTAAAAAGAGTTTGAGTGTGCAATGCAGGCAGACGTGCTGCAAATATCTTTCCACTAGTGTGACTACACAAAAGTACAATAGCCACGTTTAGGATGCCACTAGGTACACTGACTGTTTGCTAGTATAATGGCTTAGTTAAAAAGAGTTTGAGTGTGCAATGCAGGCAGACGTGCTGCAAATATCTTTCCACTAGTGTGACTAGACAAAAGTCCAATAGCCACGTTTAGGATGCCACTAGGTACACTGACTGTTTGCTAGTATAATGGCTTAGTTAAAAAGAGTTTGAGTGTGCAATGCAGGCAGACGTGCTGCAAATATCTTTCCACTAGTGTGACTAGACAAAAGTCCAATAGCCACGTTTAGGATGCCACTAGGTACACTGACTGTTTGCTAGTATAATGGCTTAGTTAAAAAGAGTTTGAGTGTGCAATGCAGGCAGACGTGCTGCAAATATCTTTCCACTAGTGTGACTAGACAAAAGTCCAATAGCCACGTTTAGGATGCCACTAAGTACACTGACTGTTTGCTAGTATAATGGCTTAGTTAAAAAGAGTTTGAGTGTGCAATGCAGGCAGACGTGCTGCAAATATCTTTCCACTAGTGTGACTACACAAAAGTCCAATAGCCACGTTTAGGATGCCACTAGGTACACTGACTGTTTGCTAGTATAATGGCTTAGTTAAAAAGAGTTTGAGTGTGCAATGCAGGCAGACGTGCTGCAAATATCTTTCCACTAGTGTGACTAGACAAAAGTCCAATAGCCACGTTTAGGATGCCACTAGGTACACTGACTGTTTGCTAGTATAATGGCTTAGTTAAAAAGAGTTTGAGTGTGCAATGCAGGCAGAGGTGCTGCAAATATCTTTGCACTAGTGGGACTATAGCAAAGTCCAATAGCCACGTTTAGGATGCCACTAGGTACACTGACTGTTTGCTAGTATAATGGCTTAGTTAAAAAGAGTTTGAGTGTGCAATGCAGGCAGACGTGCTGCAAATATCTTTCCACTAGTGTGACTACACAAAAGTACAATAGCCACGTTTAGGATGCCACTAGGTACACTGACTGTTTGCTAGTATAATGGCTTAGTTAAAAAGAAATTGAGTGTGCAATGCAGGCAGACGTGCTGCAAATATCTTTCCACTAGTGGGACTATAGCAAAGTCCAATAGCCACGTTTAGGATGCCACTAGGTACACTGACTGTTTGCTAGTATAATGGCTTAGTTAAAAAGAGTTTGAGTGTGCAATGCAGGCAGACGTGCTGCAAATATCTTTCCACTAGTGTGACTACACAAAAGTACAATAGCCACGTTTAGGATGCCACTAGGTACACTGACTGTTTGCTAGTATAATGGCTTAGTTAAAAAGAAATTGAGTGTGCAATGCAGGCAGACGTGCTGCAAATATCTTTCCACTAGTGTGACTAGACAAAAGTCCAATAGCCACGTTTAGGATGCCACTAGGTACACTGACTGTTTGCTAGTATAATGGCTTAGTTAAAAAGAGTTTGAGTGTGCAATGCAGGTAGACGTGCTGCAAATATCTTTCCACTAGTGTGACTAGACAAAAGTCCAATAGCCACGTTTAGGATGCCACTAGGTACACTGACTGTTTGCTAGTATAATGGCTTAGTTAAAAAGAGTTTGAGTGTGCAATGCAGGCAGACGTGCTGCAAATATCTTTCCACTAGTGTGACTACACAAAAGTACAATAGCCACGTTTAGGATGCCACTAGGTACACTGACTGATTGCTAGTATAATGGCTTAGTTAAAAAGAGTTTGAGTGTGCAATGCAGGCAAACGTGCTGCAAATATCTTTCCACTAGTGTGACTACACAAAAGTACAATAGCCACGTTTAGGATGCCACTAGGTACACTGACTGTTTGCTAGTATAATGGCTTAGTTAAAAAGAGTTTGAGTGTGCAATGCAGGCAGACGTGCTGCAAATATCTTTCCACTAGTGTGACTACACAAAAGTACAATAGCCACGTTTAGGATGCCACTAGGTACACTGACTGTTTGCTAGTATAATGGCTTAGTTAAAAAGAGTTTGAGTGTGCAATGCAGGCAGAGGTGCTGCAAATATCTTTGCACTAGTGGGACTATAGCAAAGTCCAATAGCCACGTTTAGGATGCCACTAGGTACACTGACTGTTTGCTAGTATAATGGCTTAGTTAAAAAGAGTTTGAGTGTGCAATGCAGGCAGACGTGCTGCAAATATCTTTCCACTAGTGTGACTACACAAAAGTACAATAGCCACGTTTAGGATGCCACTAGGTACACTGACTGTTTGCTAGTATAATGGCTTAGTTAAAAAGAGTTTAAGTGTGCAATGCAGGCAGACGTGCTGCAAATATCTTTCCACTAGTGTGACTACACAAAAGTACAATAGCCACGTTTAGGATGCCACTAGGTACACTGACTGTTTGCTAGTATAATGGCTTAGTTAAAAAGAGTTTGAGTGTGCAATGCAGGCAGACGTGCTGCAAATATCTTTCCACTAGTGTGACTACACAAAAGTCCAATAGCCACGTTTAGGATGCCACTAGGTACACTGACTGTTTGCTAGTATAATGGCTTAGTTAAAAAGAGTTTGAGTGTGCAATGCAGGCAGACGTGCTGCAAATATCTTTGCACTAGTGGGACTATAGCAAAGTCCAATAGCCACGTTTAGGATGCCACTAGGTACACTAACTGTTTGCTAGTATAATGGCTTAGTTAAAAAGAGTTTAAGTGTGCAATGCAGGCAGACGTGCTGCAAATATCTTTCCACTAGTGTGACTACACAAAAGTACAATAGCCACGTTTAGGATGCCACTAGGTACACTGACTGTTTGCTAGTATAATGGCTTAGTTAAAAAGAGTTTGAGTGTGCAATGCAGGCAGACGTGCTGCAAATATCTTTCCACTAGTGTGACTACACAAAAGTCCAATAGCCACGTTTAGGATGCCACTAGGTACACTGACTGTTTGCTAGTATAATGGCTTAGTTAAAAAGAGTTTGAGAGTGCAATGCAGGCAGACGTGCTGCAAATATCTTTGCACTAGTGGGACTATAGCAAAGTCCAATAGCCACGTTTAGGATGCCACTAGGTACACTAACTGTTTGCTAGTATAATGGCTTAGTTAAAAAGAGTTTGAGTGTGCAATGCAGGCAGACGTGCTGCAAATATCTTTCCACTAGTGTGACTACACAAAAGTACAATAGCCACGTTTAGGATGCCACTAGGCACACTGACTGTTTGCTTGTATAATGGCTTAGTTAAAAAGAGTTTGAGTGTGCAATGCAGGCAGACGTGCTGCAAATATATTTCCACTAGTGTGACTACACAAAAGTACAATAGCCACGTTTAGGATGCCATTAGGTACACTGACTGTTTGCTAGTATAATGGCTTAGTTAAAAAGAGTTTGAGTGTGCAATGCAGGCAGACGTGCTGCAAATATCTTTCCACTAGTGTGACTACACAAAAGTACAATAGCCACGTTTAGGATGCCACTAGGTACACTGACTGTTTGCTAGTATAATGGCTTAGTTAAAAAGAGTTTGAGTGTGCAATGCAGGCAGAGGTGCTGCAAATATCTTTGCACTAGTGGGACTATAGCAAAGTCCAATAGCCACGTTTAGGATGCCACTAGGTACACTGACTGTTTGCTAGTATAATGGCTTAGTTAAAAAAGAGTTTGAGTGTGCAATGCAGGCAGACGTGCTGCAAATATCTTTCCACTAGTGTGACTACACAAAAGTACAATAGCCACGTTTAGGATGCCACTAGGTACACTGACTGTTTGCTAGTATAATGGCTTAGTTAAAAAGAGTTTGAGTGTGCAATGCAGGCAGACGTGCTGCAAATATCTTTCCACTAGTGTGACTAGACAAAAGTCCAATAGCCACGTTTAGGATGCCACTAGGTACACTGACTGTTTGCTAGTATAATGGCTTAGTTAAAAAGAGTTTGAGTGTGCAATGCAGGCAGACGTGCTGCAAATATCTTTGCACTAGTGGGACTATAGCAAAGTCCAATAGCCACGTTTAGGATGCCACTAGGTACACTGACTGTTTGCTAGTATAATGGCTTAGTTAAAAAGAGTTTGAGTGTGCAATGCAGGCAGACGTGCTGCAAATATCTTTCCACTAGTGTGACTACACAAAAGTACAATAGCCACGTTTAGGATGCCACTAGGTACACTGACTGTTTGCTAGTATAATGGCTTAGTTAAAAAGAGTTTGAGTGTGCAATGCAGGCAGACGTGCTGCAAATATCTTTCCACTAGTGTGACTACACAAAAGTACAATAGCCACGTTTAAGATGCCACTAGGTACACTGACTGTTTGCTAGTATAATGGCTTAGTTAAAAAGAGTTTGAGTGTGCAATGCAGGCAGAAGTGCTGCAAATATCTTTCCACTAGTGTGACTAGACAAAAGTCCAATAGCCACGTTTAGGATGCCACTAGGTACACTGACTGTTTGCTAGTATAATGGCTTAGTTAAAAAGAGTTTGAGTGTGCAATGCAGGCAGACGTGCTGCAAATATCTTTGCACTAGTGGGACTATAGCAAAGTCCAATAGCCACGTTTAGGATGCCACTAGGTACACTGACTGTTTGCTAGTATAATGGCTTAGTTAAAAAGAGTTTGAGTGTGCAATGCAGGCAGACGTGCTGCAAATATCTTTCCACTAGTGTGACTACACAAAAGTACAATAGCCACGTTTAGGATGCCACTAGGCACACTGACTGTTTGCTTGTATAATGGCTTAGTTAAAAAGAGTTTGAGTGTGCAATGCAGGCAGACGTGCTGCAAATATCTTTCCACTAGTGTGACTAGACAAAAGTCCAATAGCCACGTTTAGGATGCCATTAGGTACACTGACTGTTTGCTAGTATAATGGCTTAGTTAAAAAGAGTTTGAGTGTGCAATGCAGGCAGACGTGCTGCAAATATCTTTCCACTAGTGTGACTACACAAAAGTCCAATAGCCACGTTTAGGATTGCCACTAGGTACACTGACTGTTTGCTAGTATAATGGCTTAGTTAAAAAGAGTTTGAGTGTGCAATGCAGGCAGACGTGCTGCAAATATCTTTCCACTAGTGTGACTACACAAAAGTACAATAGCCACGTTTAGGATGCCACTAGGTACACTGACTGTTTGCTAGTATAATGGCTTAGTTAAAAAGAGTTTGAGTGTGCAATACAGGCAGACGTGCTGCAAATATCTTTCCACTAGTGTGACTAGACAAAAGTCCAATAGCCACGTTTAGGATGCCACTAGGTACACTGACTGTTTGCTAGTATAATGGCTTAGTTAAAAAAAGTTGGAGTGTGCAATGCAGGCAGAGGTGCTGCAAATATCTTTGCACTAGTGGGACTATAGCAAAATCCAATAGCCACGTTTAGGATGCCACTAGGTACACTGACTGTTTGCTAGTATAATGGCTTAGTTAAAAAGAGTTTGAGTGTGCAATGCAGGCAGACGGGCTGCAAATATCTTTCCACTAGTGTGACTACACAAAAGTACAATAGCCACGTTTAGGATGCCACTAGGTACACTGACTGTTTGCTAGTATAATGGCTTAGTTAAAAAGAGTTTGAGTGTGCAATGCAGGCAGAGGTGCTGCAAATATCTTTGCACTAGTGGGACTATAGCGAAGTCCAATAGCCACGTTTAGGATGCCACTAGGTACACTGACTGTTTGCTAGTATAATGGTTTAGTTAAAAAGAGTTTGAGTGTGCAATGCAGGCAGAGGTGCTGCAAATATCTTTGCACTAGTGGGACTACACAAAAGTACAATAGCCACGTTTAGGATGCCACTAGGTACACTGACTGTTTGCTAGTATAATGGCTTAGTTAAAAAGAGTTTGAGTGTGCAATGCAGGCAGACGTGCTGCAAATATCTTTCCACTAGTGTGACTACACAAAAGTACAATAGCCACGTTTAGGATGCCACTAGGTACACTGACTGTTTGCTAGTATAATGGCTTAGTTAAAAAGAGTTTGAGTGTGCAATGCAGGCAGACGTGCTGCAAATATCTTTCCACTAGTGTGACTACACAAAAGTACAATAGCCACGTTTAGGATGCCACTAGGTACACTGACTGTTTGCTAGTATAATGGCTTAGTTAAAAAGAGTTTGAGTGTGCAATGCAGGCAGACGTGCTGCAAATATCTTTGCACTAGTGGGACTATAGCAAAGTCCAATAGCCACGTTTAGGATGCCACTAGGTACACTGACTGTTTGCTAGTATAATGGCTTAGTTAAAAAGAGTTTGAGTGTGCAATGCAGGCAGACGTGCTGCAAATATCTTTCCACTAGTGTGACTACACAAAAGTACAATAGCCACGTTTAGGATGCCACTAGGTACACTGACTGTTTGCTAGTATAATGGCTTAGTTAAAAAGAAATTGAGTGTGCAATGCAGGCAGACGTGCTGCAAATATCTTTCCACTAGTGTGACTAGACAAAAGTCCAATAGCCACGTTTAGGATGCCACTAGGTACACTGACTGTTTGCTAGTATAATGGCTTAGTTAAAAAGAGTTTGAGTGTGCAATGCAGGCAGACGTGCTGCAAATATCTTTCCACTAGTGTGACTAGACAAAAGTCCAATAGCCACGTTTAGGATGCCACTAGGTACACTGACGGTTTGCTAGTATAATGGCTTAGTTAAAAAGAGTTTGAGTGTGCAATGCAGGCAGACGTGCTGCAAATATCTTTCCACTAGTGTGACTAGACAAAAGTCCAATAGCCACGTTTAGGATGCCATTAGGTACACTGACTGTTTGCTAGTATAATGGCTTAGTTAAAAAGAGTTTGAGTGTGCAATGCAGGCAGACGTGCTGCAAATATCTTTCCACTAGTGTGACTAGACAAAAGTCCAATAGCCACGTTTAGGATGCCATTAGGTACACTGACTGTTTGCTAGTATAATGGCTTAGTTAAAAAAGAGTTTGAGTGTGCAATGCAGGCAGACGTGCTGCAAATATCTTTCCACTAGTGTGACTAGACAAAAGTCCAATAGCCACGTTTAGGATGCCACTAGGTACACTGACTGTTTGCTAGTATAATGGCTTAGTTAAAAAGAGTTTGAGTGTGCAATGCAGGCAGACGTGCTGCAAATATCTTTGCACTAGTGGGACTATAGCAAAGTCTAATAGCCACGTTTAGGATGCCACTAGGTACACTGACTGTTTGCTAGTATAATGGCTTAGTTAACAAGAGTTTGAGTGTGCAATGTAGGCAGACGTGCTGCAAATATCTTTCCACTAGTGTGACTACACAAAAGTACAATAGCCACGTTTAGGATGCCACTAGGTACACTGACTGTTTGCTAGTATAATGGCTTAGTTAAAAAGAGTTTGAGTGTGCAATGCAGGCAGACGTGCTGCAAATATCTTTGCACTAGTGGGACTATAGCAAAGTCCAATAGCCACGTTTAGGATGCCACTAGGTACACTGACTGTTTGCTAGTATAATGGCTTAGTTAAAAAGAGTTTGAGTGTGCAATGCAGGCAGACGTGCTGCAAATATCTTTCCACTAGTGTGACTACACAAAAGTACAATAGCCACGTTTAGGATGCCACTAGGCACACTGACTGTTTGCTTGTATAATGGCTTAGTTAAAAAGAGTTTGAGTGTGCAATGCAGGCAGACGTGCTGCAAATATCTTTCCACTAGTGTGACTAGACAAAAGTCCAATAGCCACGTTTAGGATGCCATTAGGTACACTGACTGTTTGCTAGTATAATGGCTTAGTTAAAAAGAGTTTGAGTGTGCAATGCAGGCAGACGTGCTGCAAATATCTTTCCACTAGTGTGACTACACAAAAGTCCAATAGCCACGTTTAGGATGCCACTAGGTACACTGACTGTTTGCTAGTATAATGGCTTAGTTAAAAAGAGTTTGAGTGTGCAATGCAGGCAGACGTGCTGCAAATATCTTTCCACTAGTGTGACTACACAAAAGTACAATAGCCACGTTTAGGATGCCACTAGGTACACTGACTGTTTGCTAGTATAATGGCTTAGTTAAAAAGAGTTTGAGTGTGCAATACAGGCAGACGTGCTGCAAATATCTTTCCACTAGTGTGACTAGACAAAAGTCCAATAGCCACGTTTAGGATGCCACTAGGTACACTGACTGTTTGCTAGTATAATGGCTTAGTTAAAAAAAGTTGGAGTGTGCAATGCAGGCAGAGGTGCTGCAAATATCTTTGCACTAGTGGGACTATAGCAAAATCCAATAGCCACGTTTAGGATGCCACTAGGTACACTGACTGTTTGCTAGTATAATGGCTTAGTTAAAAAGAGTTTGAGTGTGCAATGCAGGCAGACGGGCTGCAAATATCTTTCCACTAGTGTGACTACACAAAAGTACAATAGCCACGTTTAGGATGCCACTAGGTACACTGACTGTTTGCTAGTATAATGGCTTAGTTAAAAAGAGTTTGAGTGTGCAATGCAGGCAGAGGTGCTGCAAATATCTTTGCACTAGTGGGACTATAGCGAAGTCCAATAGCCACGTTTAGGATGCCACTAGGTACACTGACTGTTTGCTAGTATAATGGTTTAGTTAAAAAGAGTTTGAGTGTGCAATGCAGGCAGAGGTGCTGCAAATATCTTTGCACTAGTGGGACTACACAAAAGTACAATAGCCACGTTTAGGATGCCACTAGGTACACTGACTGTTTGCTAGTATAATGGCTTAGTTAAAAAGAGTTTGAGTGTGCAATGCAGGCAGACGTGCTGCAAATATCTTTCCACTAGTGTGACTACACAAAAGTACAATAGCCACGTTTAGGATGCCACTAGGTACACTGACTGTTTGCTAGTATAATGGCTTAGTTAAAAAGAGTTTGAGTGTGCAATGCAGGCAGACGTGCTGCAAATATCTTTCCACTAGTGTGACTACACAAAAGTACAATAGCCACGTTTAGGATGCCACTAGGTACACTGACTGTTTGCTAGTATAATGGCTTAGTTAAAAAGAGTTTGAGTGTGCAATGCAGGCAGACGTGCTGCAAATATCTTTGCACTAGTGGGACTATAGCAAAGTCCAATAG
The DNA here is from genome assembly GCF_048569485.1 of Anomaloglossus baeobatrachus. Classification (NCBI taxonomy): domain Eukaryota; kingdom Metazoa; phylum Chordata; class Amphibia; order Anura; family Aromobatidae; genus Anomaloglossus; species Anomaloglossus baeobatrachus. The sequence goes on along the minus strand of NC_134362.1, from coordinate 115,639,307 downwards.
CCACGTTTAGGATGCCACTAGGTACACTGACTGTTTGCTAGTATAATGGCTTAGTTAAAAAGAGTTTGAGTGTGCAATGCAGGCAGACGTGCTGCAAATATCTTTCCACTAGTGTGACTACACAAAAGTACAATAGCCACGTTTAGGATGCCACTAGGTACACTGACTGTTTGCTAGTATAATGGCTTAGTTAAAAAGAAATTGAGTGTGCAATGCAGGCAGACGTGCTGCAAATATCTTTCCACTAGTGTGACTAGACAAAAGTCCAATAGCCACGTTTAGGATGCCACTAGGTACACTGACTGTTTGCTAGTATAATGGCTTAGTTAAAAAGAGTTTGAGTGTGCAATGCAGGCAGACGTGCTGCAAATATCTTTCCACTAGTGTGACTAGACAAAAGTCCAATAGCCACGTTTAGGATGCCACTAGGTACACTGACGGTTTGCTAGTATAATGGCTTAGTTAAAAAGAGTTTGAGTGTGCAATGCAGGCAGACGTGCTGCAAATATCTTTCCACTAGTGTGACTAGACAAAAGTCCAATAGCCACGTTTAGGATGCCATTAGGTACACTGACTGTTTGCTAGTATAATGGCTTAGTTAAAAAGAGTTTGAGTGTGCAATGCAGGCAGACGTGCTGCAAATATCTTTCCACTAGTGTGACTAGACAAAAGTCCAATAGCCACGTTTAGGATGCCATTAGGTACACTGACTGTTTGCTAGTATAATGGCTTAGTTAAAAAAGAGTTTGAGTGTGCAATGCAGGCAGACGTGCTGCAAATATCTTTCCACTAGTGTGACTAGACAAAAGTCCAATAGCCACGTTTAGGATGCCACTAGGTACACTGACTGTTTGCTAGTATAATGGCTTAGTTAAAAAGAGTTTGAGTGTGCAATGCAGGCAGACGTGCTGCAAATATCTTTGCACTAGTGGGACTATAGCAAAGTCTAATAGCCACGTTTAGGATGCCACTAGGTACACTGACTGTTTGCTAGTATAATGGCTTAGTTAACAAGAGTTTGAGTGTGCAATGTAGGCAGACGTGCTGCAAATATCTTTCCACTAGTGTGACTACACAAAAGTACAATAGCCACGTTTAGGATGCCACTAGGTACACTGACTGTTTGCTAGTATAATGGCTTAGTTAAAAAGAGTTTGAGTGTGCAATGCAGGCAGACGTGCTGCAAATATCTTTCCACTAGTGTGACTACACAAAAGTACAATAGCCACGTTTAGGATGCCACTAGGTACACTGACTGTTTGCTAGTATAATGGCTTAGTTAAAAAGAGTTTGAGTGTGCAATGCAGGCAGAAGTGCTGCAAATATCTTTCCACTAGTGTGACTAGACAAAAGTCCAATAGCCACGTTTAGGATGCCACTAGGTACCCTGACTGTTTGCTAGTATAATGGCTTAGTTAAAAAGAGTTTGAGTGTGCAATGCAGGCAGACGTGCTGCAAATATCTTTGCACTAGTGGGACTATAGCAAAGTCCAATAGCCACGTTTAGGATGCCACTAGGTACACTGACTGTTTGCTAGTATAATGGCTTAGTTAAAAAGAGTTTGAGTGTGCAATGCAGGCAGACGTGCTGCAAATATCTTTCCACTAGTGTGACTAGACAAAAGTCCAATAGCCACGTTTAGGATGCCATTAGGTACACTGACTGTTTGCTAGTATAATGGCTTAGTTAAAAAGAGTTTGAGTGTGCAATGCAGGCAGACGTGCTGCAAATATCTTTCCACTAGTGTGACTACACAAAAGTACAATAGCCACGTTTAGGATGCCACTAGGTAGACTGACTGTTTGCTAGTATAATGGCTTAGTTAAAAAGAGTTTGAGTGTGCAATGCAGGCAGACGTGCTGCAAATATCTTTCCACTAGTGTGACTACACAAAAGTACAATAGCCACGTTTAGGATGCCACTAGGTACACTGACTGTTTGCTAGTATAATGGCTTAGTTAAAAAGAGTTTGAGTGTGCAATGCAGGCAGACGTGCTGCAAATATCTTTCCACTAGTGTGACTAGACAAAAGTCCAATAGCCACGTTTAGGATGCCACTAGGTACACTGACTGTTTGCTAGTATAATGGCTTAGTTAAAAAAAGTTGGAGTGTGCAATGCAGGCAGAGGTGCTGCAAATATCTTTGCACTAGTGGGACTATAGCAAAGTCCAATAGCCACGTTTAGGATGCCACTAGGTACACTGACTGTTTGCTAGTATAATGGCTTAGTTAAAAAGAGTTTGAGTGTGCAATGCAGGCAGACGTGCTGCAAATATCTTTCCACTAGTGTGACTACACAAAAGTACAATAGCCACGTTTAGGATGCCACTAGGTACACTGACTGTTTGCTAGTATAATGGCTTAGTTAAAAAGAGTTTGAGTGTGCAATGCAGGCAGACGTGCTGCAAATATCTTTCCACTAGTGTGACTACACAAAAGTACAATAGCCACGTTTAGGATGCCACTAGGTACACTGACTGTTTGCTAGTATAATGGCTTAGTTAAAAAGAGTTTGAGTGTGCAATGCAGGCAGACGTGCTGCAAATATCTTTCCACTAGTGTGACTAGACAAAAGTCCAATAGCCACGTTTAGGATGCCACTAGGTACACTGACTGTTTGCTAGTATAATGGCTTAGTTAAAAAGAGTTTGAGTGTGCAATGCAGGCAGAGGTGCTGCAAATATCTTTGCACTAGTGGGACTATAGCAAAGTCCAATAGCCACGTTTAGGATGCCACTAGGTACACTGACTGTTTGCTAGTATAATGGTTTAGTTAAAAAGAGTTTGAGTGTGCAATGCAGGCAGACGTGCTGCAAATATCTTTCCACTAGTGTGACTACACAAAAGTATAATAGCCACGTTTAGGATGCCACTAGGTACACTGACTGTTTGCTAGTATAATGGCTTAGTTAAAAAGAGTTTGAGTGTGCAATGCAGGCAGACGTGCTGCAAATATCTTTCCACTAGTGTGACTACACAAAAGTACAATAGCCACGTTTAGGATGCCACTAGGTACACTGACTGTTTGCTAGTATAATGGCTTAGTTAAAAAGAGTTTGAGTGTGCAATGCAGGCAGACGTGCTGCAAATATCTTTCCACTAGTGTGACTAGACAAAAGTCCAATAGCCACGTTTAGGATGCCACTAGGTACACTGACTGTTTGCTAGTATAATGGCTTAGTTAAAAAGAGTTTGAGTGTGCAATGCAGGCAGAGGTGCTGCAAATATCTTTGCACTAGTGGGACTATAGCAAAGTCCAATAGCCACGTTTAGGATGCCACTAGGTACACTGACTGTTTGCTAGTATAATGGTTTAGTTAAAAAGAGTTTGAGTGTGCAATGCAGGCAGACGTGCTGCAAATATCTTTCCACTAGTGTGACTACACAAAAGTACAATAGCCACGTTTAGGATGCCACTAGGCACACTGACTGTTTGCTTGTATAATGGCTTAGTTAAAAAGAGTTTGAGTGTGCAATGCAGGCAGACGTGCTGCAAATATCTTTCCACTAGTGTGACTACACAAAAGTACAATAGCCACGTTTAGGATGCCACTAGGTACACTGACTGTTTGCTAGTATAATGGATTAGTTAAAAAGAGTTTGAGTGTGCAATGCAGGCAGACGTGCTGCAAATATCTTTCCACTAGTGTGACTAGACAAAAGTCCAATAGCCACGTTTAGGATGCCACTAGGTACACTGACTGTTTGCTAGTATAATGGCTTAGTTAAAAAGAGTTTGAGTGTGCAATGCAGGCAGAGGTGCTGCAAATATCTTTGCACTAGTGGGACTATAGCAAAGTCCAATAGCCACGTTTAGGATGCCACTAGGTACACTGACTGTTTGCTAGTATAATGGTTTAGTTAAAAAGAGTTTGAGTGTGCAATGCAGGCAGAGGTGCTGCAAATATCTTTGCACTAGTGGGACTACACAAAAGTACAATAGCCACGTTTAGGATGCCACTAGGTACACTGACTGTTTGCTAGTATAATGGCTTAGTTAAAAAGAGTTTGAGTGTGCAATGCAGGCAGACGTGCTGCAAATATCTTTCCACTAGTGTGACTACACAAAAGTACAATAGCCACGTTTAGGATGCCACTAGGTACACTGACTGTTTGCTAGTATAATGGCTTAGTTAAAAAGAGTTTGAGTGTGCAATGCAGGCAGAGGTGCTGCAAATATCTTTGCACTAGTGGGACTATAGCAAAGTCCAATAGCCACGTTTAGGATGCCACTAGGTACACTGACTGTTTGCTAGTATAATGGTTTAGTTAAAAAGAGTTTGAGTGTGCAATGCAGGCAGAGGTGCTGCAAATATCTTTGCACTAGTGGGACTACACAAAAGTACAATAGCCACGTTTAGGATGCCACTAGGTACACTGACTGTTTGCTAGTATAATGGCTTAGTTAAAAAGAGTTTGAGTGTGCAATGCAGGCAGACGTGCTGCAAATATCTTCCCACTAGTGTGACTACACAAAAGTATAATAGCCACGTTTAGGATGCCACTAGGTACACTGACTGTTTGCTAGTATAATGGCTTAGTTAACAAGAGTTTGAGTGTGCAATGTAGGCAGACGTGCTGCAAATATCTTTCCACTAGTGTGACTACACAAAAGTACAATAGCCACGTTTAGGATGCCACTAGGTACACTGACTGTTTGCTAGTATAATGGCTTAGTTAAAAAGAGTTTGAGTGTGCAATGCAGGCAGACGTGCTGCAAATATCTTTCCACTAGTGTGACTACACAAAAGTACAATAGCCACGTTTAGGATGCCACTAGGTACACTGACTGTTTGCTAGTATAATGGCTTAGTTAAAAAGAGTTTGAGTGTGCAATGCAGGCAGAAGTGCTGCAAATATCTTTCCACTAGTGTGACTAGACAAAAGTCCAATAGCCACGTTTAGGATGCCACTAGGTACACTGACTGTTTGCTAGTATAATGGCTTAGTTAAAAAGAGTTTGAGTGTGCAATGCAGGCAGACGTGCTGCAAATATCTTTGCACTAGTGGGACTATAGCAAAGTCCAATAGCCACGTTTAGGATGCCACTAGGTACACTGACTGTTTGCTAGTATAATGGCTTAGTTAAAAAGAGTTTGAGTGTGCAATGCAGGCAGACGTGCTGCAAATATCTTTCCACTAGTGTGACTAGACAAAAGTCCAATAGCCACGTTTAGGATGCCATTAGGTACACTGACTGTTTGCTAGTATAATGGCTTAGTTAAAAAGAGTTTGAGTGTGCAATGCAGGCAGACGTGCTGCAAATATCTTTCCACTAGTGTGACTACACAAAAGTACAATAGCCACGTTTAGGATGCCACTAGGTAGACTGACTGTTTGCTAGTATAATGGCTTAGTTAAAAAGAGTTTGAGTGTGCAATGCAGGCAGACGTGCTGCAAATATCTTTCCACTAGTGTGACTACACAAAAGTACAATAGCCACGTTTAGGATGCCACTAGGTACACTGACTGTTTGCTAGTATAATGGCTTAGTTAAAAAGAGTTTGAGTGTGCAATGCAGGCAGACGTGCTGCAAATATCTTTCCACTAGTGTGACTAGACAAAAGTCCAATAGCCACGTTTAGGATGCCACTAGGTACACTGACTGTTTGCTAGTATAATGGCTTAGTTAAAAAAAGTTGGAGTGTGCAATGCAGGCAGAGGTGCTGCAAATATCTTTGCACTAGTGGGACTATAGCAAAGTCCAATAGCCACGTTTAGGATGCCACTAGGTACACTGACTGTTTGCTAGTATAATGGCTTAGTTAAAAAGAGTTTGAGTGTGCAATGCAGGCAGACGTGCTGCAAATATCTTTCCACTAGTGTGACTACACAAAAGTACAATAGCCACGTTTAGGATGCCACTAGGTACACTGACTGTTTGCTAGTATAATGGCTTAGTTAAAAAGAGTTTGAGTGTGCAATGCAGGCAGACGTGCTGCAAATATCTTTCCACTAGTGTGACTACACAAAAGTACAATAGCCACGTTTAGGATGCCACTAGGTACACTGACTGTTTGCTAGTATAATGGCTTAGTTAAAAAGAGTTTGAGTGTGCAATGCAGGCAGACGTGCTGCAAATATCTTTCCACTAGTGTGACTAGACAAAAGTCCAATAGCCACGTTTAGGATGCCACTAGGTACACTGACTGTTTGCTAGTATAATGGCTTAGTTAAAAAGAGTTTGAGTGTGCAATGCAGGCAGAGGTGCTGCAAATATCTTTGCACTAGTGGGACTATAGCAAAGTCCAATAGCCACGTTTAGGATGCCACTAGGTACACTGACTGTTTGCTAGTATAATGGTTTAGTTAAAAAGAGTTTGAGTGTGCAATGCAGGCAGACGTGCTGCAAATATCTTTCCACTAGTGTGACTACACAAAAGTATAATAGCCACGTTTAGGATGCCACTAGGTACACTGACTGTTTGCTAGTATAATGGCTTAGTTAAAAAGAGTTTGAGTGTGCAATGCAGGCAGACGTGCTGCAAATATCTTTCCACTAGTGTGACTACACAAAAGTACAATAGCCACGTTTAGGATGCCACTAGGTACACTGACTGTTTGCTAGTATAATGGCTTAGTTAAAAAGAGTTTGAGTGTGCAATGCAGGCAGACGTGCTGCAAATATCTTTCCACTAGTGTGACTAGACAAAAGTCCAATAGCCACGTTTAGGATGCCACTAGGTACACTGACTGTTTGCTAGTATAATGGCTTAGTTAAAAAGAGTTTGAGTGTGCAATGCAGGCAGAGGTGCTGCAAATATCTTTGCACTAGTGGGACTATAGCAAAGTCCAATAGCCACGTTTAGGATGCCACTAGGTACACTGACTGTTTGCTAGTATAATGGTTTAGTTAAAAAGAGTTTGAGTGTGCAATGCAGGCAGACGTGCTGCAAATATCTTTCCACTAGTGTGACTACACAAAAGTACAATAGCCACGTTTAGGATGCCACTAGGCACACTGACTGTTTGCTTGTATAATTTGAGTGTGCAATGCAGGCAGACGTGCTGCAAATATCTTTCCACTAGTGTGACTACACAAAAGTACAATAGCCACGTTTAGGATGCCACTAGGTACACTGACTGTTTGCTAGTATAATGGCTTAGTTAAAAAGAATTTGAGTGTGCAATGCAGGCAGACGTGCTGCAAATATCTTTCCACTAGTGTGACTAGACAAAAGTCCAATAGCCACGTTTAGGATGCCACTAGGTACACTGACTGTTTGCTAGTAAAATGGCTTAGTTAAAAAGAGTTTGAGTGTGCAATGCAGGCAGAGGTGCTGCAAATATCTTTGCACTAGTGGGACTATAGCAAAGTCCAATAGCCACGTTTAGGATGCCACTAGGTACACTGACTGTTTGCTAGTATAATGGTTTAGTTAAAAAGAGTTTGAGTGTGCAATGCAGGCAGAGGTGCTGCAAATATCTTTGCACTAGTGGGACTACACAAAAGTACAATAGCCACGTTTAGGATGCCACTAGGTACACTGACTGTTTGCTAGTATAATGGCTTAGTTAAAAAGAGTTTGAGTGTGCAATGCAGGCAGACGTGCTGCAAATATCTTTCCACTAGTGTGACTACACAAAAGTATAATAGCCACGTTTAGGATGCCACTAGGTACACTGACTGTTTGCTAGTATAATGGCTTAGTTAAAAAGAGTTTGAGTGTGCAATGCAGGCAGACGTGCTGCAAATATCTTTCCACTAGTGTGACTACACAAAAGTACAATAGCCACGTTTAGGATGCCACTAGGTACACTGACTGTTTGCTAGTATAATGGCTTAGTTAAAAAGAGTTTGAGTGTGCAATGCAGGCAGACGTGCTGCAAATATCTTTCCACTAGTGTGACTAGACAAAAGTCCAATAGCCACGTTTAGGATGCCACTAGGTACACTGACTGTTTGCTAGTATAATGGCTTAGTTAAAAAGAGTTTGAGTGTGCAATGCAGGCAGAGGTGCTGCAAATATCTTTGCACTAGTGGGACTATAGCAAAGTCCAATAGCCACGTTTAGGATGCCACTAGGTACACTGACTGTTTGCTAGTATAATGGTTTAGTTAAATAGAGTTTGAGTGTGCAATGCAGGCAGACATGCTGCAAATATCTTTCCACTAGTGTGACTACACAAAAGTACAATAGCCACGTTTAGGATGCCACTAGGCACACTGACTGTTTGCTTGTATAATGGCTTAGTTAAAAAGAGTTTGAGTGTGCAATGCAGGCAGACGTGCTGCAAATATCTTTCCACTAGTGTGACTAGACAAAAGTCCAATAGCCACGTTTAGGATGCCATTAGGTACACTGACTGTTTGCTAGTATAATGGCTTAGTTAAAAAGAGTTTGAGTGTGCAATGCAGGCAGACGTGCTGCAAATATCTTTCCACTAGTGTGACTACACAAAAGTACAATAGCCACGTTTAGGATGCCACTAGGTACACTGACTGTTTGCTAGTATAATGGCTTAGTTAAAAAGAGTTTGAGTGTGCAATGCAGGCAGAGGTGCTGCAAATATCTTTGCACTAGTGGGACTATAGCAAAGTCCAATAGCCACGTTTAGGATGCCACTAGGTGCACTGACTGTTTGCTAGTATAATGGCTTAGTTAAAAAAGAGTTTGAGTGTGCAATGCAGGCAGACGTGCTGCAAATATCTTTCCACTAGTGTGACTACACAAAAGTACAATAGCCACGTTTAGGATGCCACTAGGCACACTGACTGTTTGCTAGTATAATGGCTTAGTTAAAAAGAGTTTGAGTGTGCAATGCAGGCAGACGTGCTGCAAATATCTTTCCACTAGTGTGACTACACAAAAGTACAATAGCCACGTTTAGGATGCCACTAGGTACACTGACTGTTTGCTAGTATAATGGCTTAGTTAAAAAGAGTTTGAGTGTGCAATGCAGGCAGACGTGCTGCAAATATCTTTCCACTAGTGTGACTACACAAAAGTACAATAGCCACGTTTAGGATGCCACTAGGTACACTGACTGTTTGCTAGTATAATGGCTTAGTTAAAAAGAGTTTGAGTGTGCAATGCAGGCAGACGTGCTGCAAATATCTTTCCACTAGTGTGACTAGACAAAAGTCCAATAGCCACGTTTAGGATGCCACTAGGTACACTGACTGTTTGCTAGTATAATGGCTTAGTTAAAAAGAGTTTGAGTGTGCAATGCAGGCAGAGGTGCTGCAAATATCTTTGCACTAGTGGGACTATAGCAAAGTCCAATAGCCACGTTTAGGATGCCACTAGGTACACTGACTGTTTGCTAGTATAATGGTTTAGTTAAAAAGAGTTTGAGTGTGCAATGCAGGCAGACGTGCTGCAAATATCTTTCCACTAGTGTGACTACACAAAAGTACAATAGCCACGTTTAGGATGCCACTAGGCACACTGACTGTTTGCTTGTATAATGGCTTAGTTAAAAAGAGTTTGAGTGTGCAATGCAGGCAGACGTGCTGCAAATATCTTTCCACTAGTGTGACTAGACAAAAGTCCAATAGCCACGTTTAGGATGCCATTAGGTACACTGACTGTTTGCTAGTATAATGGCTTAGTTAAAAAGAGTTTGAGTGTGCAATGCAGGCAGACGTGCTGCAAATATCTTTCCACTAGTGTGACTACACAAAAGTACAATAGCCACGTTTAGGATGCCACTAGGTACACTGACTGTTTGCTAGTATAATGGTTTAGTTAAAAAGAGTTTGAGTGTGCAATGCAGGCAGACGTGCTGCAAATATCTTTCCACTAGTGTGACTACACAAAAGTACAATAGCCACGTTTAGGATGCCACTAGGCACACTGACTGTTTGCTTGTATAATTTGAGTGTGCAATGCAGGCAGACGTGCTGCAAATATCTTTCCACTAGTGTGACTACACAAAAGTACAATAGCCACGTTTAGGATGCCACTAGGTACACTGACTGTTTGCTAGTATAATGGCTTAGTTAAAAAGAATTTGAGTGTGCAATGCAGGCAGACGTGCTGCAAATATCTTTCCACTAGTGTGACTAGACAAAAGTCCAATAGCCACGTTTAGGATGCCACTAGGTACACTGACTGTTTGCTAGTAAAATGGCTTAGTTAAAAAGAGTTTGAGTGTGCAATGCAGGCAGAGGTGCTGCAAATATCTTTGCACTAGTGGGACTATAGCAAAGTCCAATAGCCACGTTTAGGATGCCACTAGGTACACTGACTGTTTGCTAGTATAATGGTTTAGTTAAAAAGAGTTTGAGTGTGCAATGCAGGCAGAGGTGCTGCAAATATCTTTGCACTAGTGGGACTACACAAAAGTACAATAGCCACGTTTAGGATGCCACTAGGTACACTGACTGTTTGCTAGTATAATGGCTTAGTTAAAAAGAGTTTGAGTGTGCAATGCAGGCAGACGTGCTGCAAATATCTTTCCACTAGTGTGACTACACAAAAGTATAATAGCCACGTTTAGGATGCCACTAGGTACACTGACTGTTTGCTAGTATAATGGCTTAGTTAAAAAGAGTTTGAGTGTGCAATGCAGGCAGACGTGCTGCAAATATCTTTCCACTAGTGTGACTACACAAAAGTACAATAGCCACGTTTAGGATGCCACTAGGTACACTGACTGTTTGCTAGTATAATGGCTTAGTTAAAAAGAGTTTGAGTGTGCAATGCAGGCAGACGTGCTGCAAATATCTTTCCACTAGTGTGACTAGACAAAAGTCCAATAGCCACGTTTAGGATGCCACTAGGTACACTGACTGTTTGCTAGTATAATGGCTTAGTTAAAAAGAGTTTGAGTGTGCAATGCAGGCAGAGGTGCTGCAAATATCTTTGCACTAGTGGGACTATAGCAAAGTCCAATAGCCACGTTTAGGATGCCACTAGGTACACTGACTGTTTGCTAGTATAATGGTTTAGTTAAATAGAGTTTGAGTGTGCAATGCAGGCAGACATGCTGCAAATATCTTTCCACTAGTGTGACTACACAAAAGTACAATAGCCACGTTTAGGATGCCACTAGGCACACTGACTGTTTGCTTGTATAATGGCTTAGTTAAAAAGAGTTTGAGTGTGCAATGCAGGCAGACGTGCTGCAAATATCTTTCCACTAGTGTGACTAGACAAAAGTCCAATAGCCACGTTTAGGATGCCATTAGGTACACTGACTGTTTGCTAGTATAATGGCTTAGTTAAAAAGAGTTTGAGTGTGCAATGCAGGCAGACGTGCTGCAAATATCTTTCCACTAGTGTGACTACACAAAAGTACAATAGCCACGTTTAGGATGCCACTAGGTACACTGACTGTTTGCTAGTATAATGGCTTAGTTAAAAAGAGTTTGAGTGTGCAATGCAGGCAGAGGTGCTGCAAATATCTTTGCACTAGTGGGACTATAGCAAAGTCCAATAGCCACGTTTAGGATGCCACTAGGTGCACTGACTGTTTGCTAGTATAATGGCTTAGTTAAAAAAGAGTTTGAGTGTGCAATGCAGGCAGACGTGCTGCAAATATCTTTCCACTAGTGTGACTACACAAAAGTACAATAGCCACGTTTAGGATGCCACTAGGCACACTGACTGTTTGCTAGTATAATGGCTTAGTTAAAAAGAGTTTGAGTGTGCAATGCAGGCAGACGTGCTGCAAATATCTTTCCACTAGTGTGACTACACAAAAGTACAATAGCCACGTTTAGGATGCCACTAGGTACACTGACTGTTTGCTAGTATAATGGCTTAGTTAAAAAGAGTTTGAGTGTGCAATGCAGGCAGACGTGCTGCAAATATCTTTCCACTAGTGTGACTACACAAAAGTACAATAGCCACGTTTAGGATGCCACTAGGTACACTGACTGTTTGCTAGTATAATGGCTTAGTTAAAAAGAGTTTGAGTGTGCAATGCAGGCAGACGTGCTGCAAATATCTTTCCACTAGTGTGACTAGACAAAAGTCCAATAGCCACGTTTAGGATGCCACTAGGTACACTGACTGTTTGCTAGTATAATGGCTTAGTTAAAAAGAGTTTGAGTGTGCAATGCAGGCAGAGGTGCTGCAAATATCTTTGCACTAGTGGGACTATAGCAAAGTCCAATAGCCACGTTTAGGATGCCACTAGGTACACTGACTGTTTGCTAGTATAATGGTTTAGTTAAAAAGAGTTTGAGTGTGCAATGCAGGCAGACGTGCTGCAAATATCTTTCCACTAGTGTGACTACACAAAAGTACAATAGCCACGTTTAGGATGCCACTAGGCACACTGACTGTTTGCTTGTATAATGGCTTAGTTAAAAAGAGTTTGAGTGTGCAATGCAGGCAGACGTGCTGCAAATATCTTTCCACTAGTGTGACTAGACAAAAGTCCAATAGCCACGTTTAGGATGCCATTAGGTACACTGACTGTTTGCTAGTATAATGGCTTAGTTAAAAAGAGTTTGAGTGTGCAATGCAGGCAGACGTGCTGCAAATATCTTTCCACTAGTGTGACTACACAAAAGTACAATAGCCACGTTTAGGATGCCACTAGGTACACTGACTGTTTGCTAGTATAATGGCTTAGTTAAAAAGAGTTTGAGTGTGCAATGCAGGCAGAGGTGCTGCAAATATCTTTGCACTAGTGGGACTATAGCAAAGTCCAATAGCCACGTTTAGGATGCCACTAGGTACACTTACTGTTTGCTAGTATAATGGCTTAGTTAAAAAGAGTTTGAGTGTGCAATGCAGGCAGACGTGCTGCAAATATCTTTCCACTAGTGTGACTACACAAAAGTACAATAGCCACGTTTAGGATGCCACTAGGTACACTGACTGTTTGCTAGTATAATGGCTTAGTTAAAAAGAGTTTGAGTGTGCAATGCAGGCAGACGTGCTGCAAATATCTTTCCACTAGTGTGACTAGACAAAAGTCCAATAGCACGTTTAGGATGCCACTAGGTACACTGACTGTTTGCTAGTATAATGGCTTAGTTAAAAAGAGTTTGAGTGTGCAATGCAGGCAGAGGTGCTGCAAATATCTTTGCACTAGTGGGACTATAGCAAAGTACAATAGCCACGTTTAGGATGCCACTAGGCACACTGACTGTTTGCTTGTATAATGGCTTAGTTAAAAAGAGTTTGAGTGTGCAATGCAGGCAGACGTGCTGCAAATATCTTTCCACTACTGTGACTAGACAAAAGTCCAATAGCCACGTTTAGGATGCCATTAGGTACACTGACTGTTTGCTAGTATAATGGCTTAGTTAAAAAGAGTTTGAGTGTGCAATGCAGGCAGACGTGCTGCAAATATCTTTCCACTAGTGTGACTACACAAAAGTACAATAGCCACGTTTAGGATGCCACTAGGTACACTGACTGTTTGCTAGTATAATGGCTTAGTTAAAAAGAGTTTGAGTGTGCAATGCAGGCAGAGGTGCTGCAAATATCTTTGCACTAGTGGGACTATAGCAAAGTCCAATAGCCACGTTTAGGATGCCACTAGGTACACTGACTGTTTGCTAGTATAATGGCTTAGTTAAAAAGAGTTTGAGTGTGCAGAGGACAGGAGGGTACAGTGCCAGGATTGTGGGGCTCTGGGTAGAGGAATGGAAGCCTGCCTTTCTATTCCCTCCTAATGGGGAAATGCAGCGACGAAATCCCTGACCTTGGCTACACAGACGCTGTCTCTGTTTTCAGGACCTGTCACCTATGGCTCTGACCCTGCCGGTACGAGCCCTTAAAAGGACTGATAGAAAGTGCTATCCCTAAGCTGTCTAGCGCTGTGTATTGAGCACATACAGCAGTATCGGCGATAGGACAAAGGACGGAGCTGCGCCAGTGATGTCTGACACCAAGGATGCAGAAGAGATAATGGCGTCCTGGAGGAAAATGTCCGGTTTTATAATGCAGGGACATGTGACATGGACATCCTATCACACATGCCGTTGCTTCTCTGGCTAAAAGTCCACTTAGCTGTGTGTGTGTCTGGGATTGGCTGACATGCTGGCCCGCCCCACAAGACGCGCGCGCTTAGGGAAGGAAGACAAGGAAAAAAAAAAATGGCGATCGCCATTATACAAACAGCAGTGATCTGAAGGCGCTGTTCCCGCACACTATACACTGAAATGTCATAATAGTGTGAGTCACAGAGCGACTTACAATATTACAGCGGAAAGCCAGCTAGGAATTAGCTGTTTTTTTGCTGCTAGAACCGTTTTCGAACGTTTCTAGAACTATCGAGCTTTTGCAAAAAGCTCGAGTTCTAGTTCGATCTAGAACAGGCCCCAAAATCCCTCGAGCCTAGAACTGGAGAACCTCGAACCGCGAACCGCGCTCAACTCTACCAGTAACTGACCCAACCTGGCAGGAGGATATGCAGAGCGAGGACAGCAGTGCACAGGGGGAGGGAGGCGTAGCATCCCAACAGGCAGTAAGAAGCAGGGTGGTGGCCCCAGGAAGAAGTCAGGCAACCGTTCCCCGGAACAACAACACGACACAAGGTGCCTGTACAAATGTTAGGTCTTCCTGAGTCTGGCAGTTTTTTAAGTTGGCTCCAGATGATTCTAAAAAGGCCATTTGCAACACCTGCCATGCCAGCATCAGCAGGGGTACCAAAACTAGCAGCCTGACCACCACCAGCATGATCAGGCACATGTCAGCCAAGCACCCGACTTTGTGGGATGTACAACAGAGTCGAGGAGCAGTGCTTGCTGATGTCACTGCTACGTCTTCGCTTGTTGTGCATGCGAGCCAATTCCCTGTCCATGCTGCCTGCGAACAAGCCTCCTCCGGCCCTGCACCTCCAGTTGCCTACACAGAAATAACACCATCATCAAGCACGTCCTTGTCCGAGCGCAGCGTTCAGTTATCCATTCAACAAACCTTTGAACGCAGGCGCAAATACACTGCCAACACCCCACATGCCACAGTTCTAAATGCTAACATTTTGCGACTGCTTGCGCTGGAAATGTTGCCTTTTAGGCTGGTGGAGACAGAAGCATTCCACGACCTGATGGCGGCAGCTGTCCCACGTTACTCGGTCCCCAGCCGCCACTATTTCTCCCGGTGTTCCGTCCCCGCATTGCATAACCACGTGTCACAAAACATCACACGTGCCCTGAACAACGCTGTTTCAGCCAAAGTCCACCTAACCACAGACACGTGGACAAGTGCTTGTGGGCAAGGCCGCTACATCTCATTGACGGCACACTGGGTTAATATTGTGGAAGCTGGGACCCAGTCTGAGCGAGGGACGGAACACGTCCTTCCCACACCAAGTTTTGCAGGCTCTACCTCAGTCAGGGTTTCACCCACACTCTACAGCTCCGGAATGTCATGCTCCTCAGCCTCCTCCTCCTCCTGCACATCCTCATCCACTTTATCCTCCACACCAGTCCCAAGCTGGAAGCACTGCAGCACTGCCTCGGCGAAGCAGCAACAGGCTGTGCTGAAGCTAATCTGCATAGGTGACAAACCCCACAATGCAGAAGAGGTGTGGACAGCTCTGAAACAGCAGGCAGATCACTGGCTCACACCTCTGAACCTAAAGCCAGGAAAGGTCAAGTGTGACAATGGCTGGAACCTGGTGGCGGCTTTGAGGCGAGGCCAGCTGACACATGTTCCATGCGTGGCCGCTCAACCTCGTAGTTCAGCGGTTTCTAAAGTCATACCCAGAGCTGTCTGATCTGCTGGTAAAAGTTCGCCGCCTGTCTGCACATTTTCTAAAGTCACCTACTGCTTCAGCCGGCCTTGCCGGCTTTCAGCGCCGTTTGCATCTTCCGGCTCACAGACTGGTGTGTGATGTCCCTACGCGTTGGAATTCAACTCTGCACATGTTGGTCAGGATATGTGAGCAGAAGAGGGCAGTTGTTGAGTACCTGCATCACCTAAGCCGTCGGGAAATGGGTCAAACTCCACACATAACACCTGAGGAGTGGAGATAGATGTCCGACCTATGTACCATCCTCCAAAACTTTGAGGACTCCACCAAGATGGTGAGTGGCGATGACGCCATTATTAGCGTCACCATACCGCTTCTCTGCCTTCTAAAACGGTCTCTGCTCAAAAACAAACATGATGCATTGCAGGCGGAGCGCGATGAGTTGGAGCAAGAAACAGTAGTGGGTGTGGGTGATAACACACATCCCAGCCTTGTCTCTTCACAACGTGCAGTGGAGGACTATGACGAGGAGGAGGATAAAGACATGGAGCAACTCTCCGGCCAAATTGAGGATATGACATGCACACCAGTCATATCCTCGGTTCAGCGTGGCTGGCCAGAGGACAGGGTAGATGAGTCTGGCGCACATGGCTGACTTTATGGTAAGCTGCCTGTCTCGTGACCCTCGCGTTAAGAACATCTTGGCCGACAATCATTACTGGTTGGTAACACTGTTAGACCCACGCTACAAGGAGAACTTTATGTCTTTTATTCCCGAGGCGGAGAGGTCAGCCAAAATGCAGCAGTTCCGGAAGGCCATAGTCACGGAAGTAGGCAAAGCATTCCCCTCACAAAACGCTGGCGGCAAAGGTCTGGAATCAGTGGACAACCAAGGCGTACAGCCGAGAGGGGCACAAGTCCAATCCGCCAGAGGTAGGGCAACAGTCTTTAAGATGTGGGACAGTTTTCTCAGCCCCTCACGTACCACAGCCCCTGAGGTGCAGGGTAGTGCCACAAGAAATCCTAAGCTTGCCCAGATGCTCAAAGAGTACCTTGCAGATCGAACAACTGTACTCCGACATTCCTCTGTGCCTTACAATTATTGGGTATCCAAGCTGGACACGTGGCATGAATTGGCTCTCTACGCCTTGGAAGTCCTGGCCTGCCCTGCTGCTAGCGTTTTGTCAGAGCGTGTTTTTAGTGCCGCAGGTGGAATCATTACAGATAAACGCACCCACCTGTCAACTGAAAATGCTGACAGGCTGACTCTGATCAAGATGAACAAGGGTTGGATTGGGCCAGACTTCACCACACCACCAGCAAATGAGGGCAGAATTTAAAGTTTGTAACGGGAATTTGCCATGTACCTCCACTCACCCATGGGTACACACTTCTGGACTTTGGATAATCGCTGGACTGCTCCTCCTTCTCCTCATGCACCACCATGATGACCGTTACAATAGTTAGGCCGTTGTTTCAGGTATACCCCCAGTGGTAAACTTTTTCGCCCATTCTTTCAGAATTGACATTACAACGACAAGAGACCCGCTCCTTTGCAATGGGAACAATGTTTTGAGGCCTTCATGCACATCTCTATCCAGGGACAATGTGGAGCCTCCCAATTTTTGGCTGCCCTGCCAAAGGGCTATACTAAAATAGACCCACTTCCTTACAATGGGCACTTCAGGTTTACAGGCCATCATGCACGTCTCTATCCAGGGACAATGTGGAGCCTCCCAATTTTTGGCTGCCCTGCCAAAGGGCTATACTACAATAGACCCACTTCCTTACAATGGGCACTTCAGGTTTACAGGCCATTATGCACGTCTCTATCCAGGGACAATGTGGAGCCTCCCAATTTTTAGCTGCCCTGCCAAAGGGCTATACTACAATAGACCCACTTCCTTACAATGGGCACTTCAGGTTTACAGGCCATCATGCACGTCTGTATGCAGGGGCATTGGTGAACCTCACAATTTTGGACTTCCCTGGCAAAGGAAAATACTACAAAGACTCACTTCCTCAAAATGGGCCCATTAGACTCAAGAGGCCTTCATGTACGTCTCTTTACAGGGACATCGGAGTGCCACACAATGTTTTCACGTAAAATCTTTCATGTAATCTCAAAAAGTAACATACACCAGCTCTATCTCACTATTGGGTATGTGCCCTTAATATTTCCGCCATGAAAATTCATTTTGGTGTCATTTTGGAAGGTTTTCTGGCGAGTCCGTAAAAATGGCGTAAAACTCGGATAAAATTGTTCACAGCTGTGACTTTTGAGTGATAAATGCTTCAAGGGGTCTTCCCCATAGTATCATAGTATCATAGTTTTTAAGGTTGAAGGGAGACTCTAAGTCCATCTAGTTCAACCCGTAGCCTAACATGTTGATCCAGAGGAAGGCAAAAAAAACCCCAATGTGGCAAACAAGTTCCAATGGGGAAAAAATTTCCTTCCTGACTCCACATCCGGCAATCAGACTAGTTCCCTGGATCAACACCCTGTCATAAAATCTAATATACATAACTGGTAATATTAAATTTTTCAAGAAAGGCATCCAGGCTCTGCTTAAATGTTAGTAGTGAATCACTCATTACAACATCATGCGGCAGAGAGTTCCATAGTCTCACTGCTCGTACAGTAAAGAATCCTCGTCTGTGATTATGATTAAACCTTCTTTCCTCCAGACGTATCGGATGCCCCCGTGTTCCAGTCGCAGGCCTAGGTGTAAAAAGATCTTTGGAAAGGTCTCTGTACTGTCCCCTCATATATTTATACATTGTGATTAGATCCCCCCTAAGCCTTCGTTTTTCCAAACTAAATAACCCCAAGTTTAATAACCTGTCTTCGTATTGCAGCCCACCCATTCCTCTAATAATCTTGGTCGCTCTTCTCTGCACCCTCTCCAGTTCAGCTATGTCCTTCTTATATATCGGTGACCAGAATTGTACACAGTATTCTAAGTGCGGTCGCACTAGTGACTTGTACAGAGGTAGAACTATATTTTTTTCATGAACACTTATACCTCTTTTAATACATCCCATTATTTTATTAGCCCTGGCAGCAGCTGTTGCCATGTCATTTGAGCACTTTTCTGAGACTTTTGTGACATTTTTAGGGTTTCTACATGCTGCCGGGGGGTCATTTCATAAAAATACTCGGGTCTCCCATAGGATAACATTGGGCTCGGTGCTCGGGCCGAGTACACGAGTATCTTGGGATGCTCGGCCCGAGCCTCAAGCACCCGAGCTTTTTAGTACTCGCTCATCACTAATTTGTAGTTTTCTGCGTCCCTATATCATTAGTGTGAAAGTTGGAATACGTACTCCATAACACTTTACAGTGCTATTGCCAATGTGGCCATTTGGGTGTTGGCCTTGCTCTCCTCCTCCTCCTCCACCAACACCACTGGCTTAAGTGGCCCCCTAATCAAATTCTATTCAAATGATTCAGTAATGTATGTTTTATGTACAAATGAACGCAACACTGGGACATCGAAGCTGATGTCGTTGATGAAGATTTCATCTGACCAAAACCAAGTTGGGAGCAGGAGGCATCATCGCCTGCTTCCTAGACCGCAGTTTGTGAAGCATGCAGCAACCGTGAAAGTGGCAGCTGTTTCACTCTGGAAATCAGGCTTTATTCCACTAGCTAACACCAAGGATTTAAAAAAATTCAGTTTCCCAAGGGGGAATGGTTCAAACACCATGTAGCACAGAATCAGAAAGTACCTCCAATAGCTCTCAACACCTTTTTTTAAAAAAATTAGTAGGATTTGCAACAGAGCATAATATGCCAAGGAGTTTAATTCATTCAGTTCCCCTAGGGTGTGATGGTTCAGACACCATGTAGCAAAGCATCAGACGGTACTTCCAACAGCTTTTTTAAAAAATTGGTAGGATTTGCAACAGAGCATAACATGTCATGGAGTTTAAAACAGTCAGTTCCCCTAGGGTGTGATGGTTCAGACACCATGTAGCAAAACATCAGAAGGTACTCCCAACAGCTTTTTTTTTACAAATTAGTAGGATTTGCAATAGAGCATAACATAGTTACATAGTTACATAGGTTGAAAAAAGACCTAGGTCCATCTAGTTCAACCTTCCTCCACCAGTTCTACATTTAGTCACTAAGTCATTTATAACCAACAATGTTTTGTGTACTGAGGAAATCATCCAGCCCTTTTTTAAAAGCTGTTATAGTATCTGCCATTACTACCTCTTGTGGTAGGGCATTCCACAGTCTGACTGCTCTAACTGTAAAGAACCGTTTCCTATTTAGCTGTTGGAATCGCTTTTCTTCCACTCGCAGTGAGTGCCCCCTGGTCCTTAGTACTGTCTTTGGAAGAAATAAGTCATGTGCCAGTCCTTTATATTGACCACACATGTATTTATACATATAAATGAGATCTCCTCTGAGGCGTCTTTTTTCTAAGCTAAACATATCTAACTTTTTCAACCTGTCATCATATGGGAGGCCTTCCATTCCTTGTAATAGTCTAGTTGCCCGCCTTTGAACTGACTCTAACTTCTGAATGTCCTTTTTAAAATGTGGAGCCCAAAACTGGATCCCGTATTCCAGATGTGGCCTTACAAGTGATTTATAGAGGGGTAACAATACGTTGGGATCACGGGATCTAATCTCTCTTTTTATACACCCTAAAATCTTGTTTGCTTTAGCAGCTGCTGCTTGACATTGAGTGCTGCTGCTCAGCTTATTTGTAATGAGAATACCCAAATCCTTCTCCTGTTCTGTAGTCCCGAGTTTACTTCCATTTAATGTATACGCAGCTATAGGATTACTCCGTCCTAGGTGCATTACTTTACATTTATCAACATTAAATCTCATTTGCCAAGTATCTGCCCATTCTGACATCCAGATCTTTTTGTAATATTGTACTATCCAGGTCAGTTTTTAATATCCTACATAGTTTGGTGTCATCGGCAAAGACTGACACTGTACTATCAATCCCATCCACAAGGTCATTAATAAAGAGATTAAAAAGAATCGGTCCAAGTACAGATCCTTGCAGCACCCCACTGCTGACTATAGCCCATTTAGAGAATGTACCATTTATGACTACTCTTTGTTTCCTATCTTTTAGCCAATTCCTTACCCAGTTGCATATTGTGTCCCCTAGTCCTTGCTTCTGGAGCTTTAGTATAAGCCTATTATGTGGTACAGTATCAAATGCCTTTGCAAAGTCCAAATAAATCACATCAGCTGCATTACCAATATCCAGGTTTGAACTTACCCCCTCATAGAACCCCAACAGGTTGGTTAGACACGACTTATCTTTCATGAATCCATGCTGTTTGTCAGTTATCATATTATTTTCTGCAATATATTTTTGCATGTCATCCCTTAAAATGCCCTCAAAAACTTTGCATACTACCGATGTCAGGCTTACTGGATGGTAGTTGCCTGGATCTACCCTCTTACCTTTCTTAAATATCGGTACCACATCAGCAATCCTCCAATCCTGAGGCACCAACCCTGTTACAAGTGAGTCTAAAAAGATGAGATACAGCGGTCTGTCGATTACGGAGCTCAATTCCCTCAATATTCGTGGATGAATGCCATCTGGCCCTGGGGATTTGTCAATGTTTAATTTACTCAGACGTAGGCATACTTCATCTTGTGTTAAATTAATTATATCGGGTGGTGAACTTTGATTTTTCACTTGTTGAATGATTCCTGGTACAGTCAGTTCCTTGGTGAATACAGATAAGAAATGCCTATTTAATATCTCAGTCTTTTGTTTGTCCTCTATAACTAACTTGTTATTATATTTTAAGGGGCCGATACTATCCTTTGTTTTCCTTTTGGCATTAATGTATTTATAAAAGATTTTGGGATTTATTTTAATGTCATTGGCGATTTTTGTTTCAGTAGCTAATTTTGCTTGTTTGATTTCTTTTTTACATTTCCTATTGATATCTTTATACTTCTGAAATGCTATTTCTGTGTTCTCAGCCTTTAAGATTTTAAATGCCCTTTGTTTTTGTTTTATTATACTTTGTACAGTCTTATTTATCCATAGTGGTTTCTTTTTATTCCTGGACATTTTATTACCAGAGGGTATACGTTTTTTACAGGACTCTAGTAGTATATCCTTAAACTTACCCCATTTATGTTCGGTATCCCCAGTTATTATGACTTTGTCCCAATCTACACATTTAAGCTCTTCCCTTAATTTGTTGAAATCAGCTTTCCTAAAATTCCAGGTTTTAGCATTCCCCCTTTAAAATGTTCTATTGAATATTATGTTGAAGCTTACCATATTATGATCGCTGGTGCCCAAGTGCTCCCGGACCTGTAGATCTGAAATTGTATCCGGTCTATTTGACAGGACCAGATCTAGCAAATTATCTCCCCTGGTCGGTTCACCTACCATCTGAGAGAGGAAATGGTCTTGAATAGTAGATAAGAACTTACAGCTTTTAGCAGAACCGGAAGATTCTATGTCCCACTGTATGTCTGGATAGTTGAAATCCCCCATATTAAGAACCCGATTATTATTATTAGCTGCCTTTTCAATTTGTTCCAGCATTTCACCCTCTATTTGTTGAGGTATGTTAGGAGGCTTATTGCAAACTCCATTTTTCCATTATTCCCCTCCCCATGTACATTTACCCATACTGACTCTACATTGTTGCTGTTCCCCTCAATGTCATCATACAACACAGGTTTTAGGTTAGATTTAATAAATATACACACCCCACCACCTTTTTGGCCTTTCCTGTCCTTCCTAAATGTACTATAACCCTGTATGTTTGTCACCCAGTCATGGCTTTCATCCAGCCAGGTTTCCGTAATGCCCACCACATCATAATCCATGGTTGACATAAGAGTCTCCAATTCATTCATTTTGTTTGCAAGACTTCTTGCATTTGCCAGTAGACATTTAATCCTATTAACACCTTTATCACTCCTAGCCTCCCTACCTTCCTTGTATGTCCCATCCCCCCTAATCCTTCATTGACCCCTACCTTCTCACTGTCTCTATCTGCTCTATCTCTCCCCTTATTTGCTCCACTACCCTCCCTCCCCCCCGATCCTAGTTTAAAAGCTCCTCCATCCGTCTGACCATTTTCTCCCCCAGCACAGCTGCACCTTCCCCATTGAGGTGCATCCCGTCCCTACCGTAGAGCCTGTAGCCAACTGAGAAGTCGGCCCAGTTCTCCATGAACCCGAACCCTTCCTTCCTGCACCAATTTCTAAGCCACATATTTATCTCCCTAAGCTCCCACTGTCTTTCTAGTGACGCTCGTGGCACCGGTAGTATTTCTGAAAACACCACCTTGGAGGTCCTGGACTTCAGCTTCTCTCCTAGTTCCCTGTAATCATTTTTAAGGACCTTCCACCTGCCTCTAACTTTGTCATTAGTACCAATGTGCACCATGACCGCTGAATTTTCCCCAGCCCCACCCAGCAATCTGTCTATCCGATCCGCAATATGCCGAACCCGAGCACCCGGCAGACAACACACTGTTCGGCATTCACGGTCTCGGCGACAGATGACCCTGTCTGTCCGCCTAATTATAGAGTCCCCTATCACCAACATCTGTCTGGGCTTTGCTGCACTCCTATTTCCCTCCTTCCTACAGCAGTTGTTTTCCTGGTTGCTAGGAGCAACATCCTGCTGTAGTGACCCTAGTCCAGGCCCTTCATTCCTAATATCAGCCAAACAGGCATATTTACTAGGTTGTGCCAGGTCTGGACTAGGCTCCCTGACACTTTTCCCCCTACCTCTTCTTCTAACTGTTACCCAGCTACCTACCTCTGGGTCCTGATCTTCCCCACCTCCACCCTCCTCCATATCACTGGCCCCAGCCAGAGAAAGCTCAGTGAGCTCTAAACTCCTCTCCAGGTTTGCAGTGCCCCTTAGTGTTGCAAGCTGCTTATTTAGATCAGTTGCCTTGGCTTCCAAATACGCAACATGCTTGCATCGAGTGCAGACATAGTCACACTCGAACGGCTGCTCAAGGCATGCATACATCTGACAAGATACACACCTGGTAGCATTGTCCATGGAGCACCTATTAAATGGGGATAAACGTTAAAGTAATAAAACAAAGAGAAAAAAAAACAATGGAAAACGTATAGGATAAATTCAAACTATGTTCTTGTGTCAAACTATGTAATTGTGTTGAAACTATGCACTTATCTTAAATTCAGCACTTTACTTCAGTTCAGCACCTCGCACGCTCAGCACCTTGCTTGCACTGGCTGGTTTATATAGATGTACAATGACTACCAGAAGCTGCTAGAAGCTTCTAGAAACAGGTGTGACTAATCCTACTAATTAAATCACAAGACTAACTTTTCTTTTTTTTTTTTTCCCTTTTCACAGAATCACAAACAGACACACAATTCCCTAATGAATTTCAACAATTACAGTAACATGCCAAGGAATTTAATACATTCAGCTCCCCTACGGCAGGGGTGGGGAACCTTCAGCCTGCGGGCCACATGCGGCCTGCCATGACCTTTTTTGCGGCCCCTGGACAGATTCCAGGGGGTGGCAGTGCTCCGGCCACCGCCATGGTTTTACCGGCCGCCGCCCCTTTAAGTCTTCACATGCACTGCTTGCGCGCACCAATGAGCTTTTTCGCTGGCAGGTGCCAGCGTGCTCAGGACTGACTTTGTGGGCAGGTTTAGCACTCTGCGCTTCTGTCCCACAGCAGCTTCACCGTTTCCAGCATTGTGCCGCCCCTTCTCCCGTGCAGCGTGCCCCAATTATTGCTGTGTGCTGCCGCTCCCTGGCGCTGTTTACCGCCCGCTCTCTGCCCCTTCTTGGGTGCAGTGTGCAGCTCCAAGTGCTGTGTGCAGACTCCTCAGCGATTTGGATCAAACTCACTGTTGAGTTCTCTCCAGTGCTCCCCTACCATCCCAAGTGCAGTGTACCCCTAGTGATGTCTGTGCTCTGCAAGTGCTGTCTGTGCCCCCCAGTCTCCTCCTAGTGATGCTTGTGTGCCCCCACCTTAGTGATGTCTGTGTGCCTCCCTCTTAGTGATGTCTGTGTGCCCCCCTTAGTGATGTCTGTGTGCCCCCCCCTTAGTGATGTCTGTGTGCCCCCCTTAGTGATGTCTGTGTACCCCCCCTTAGTGACGTCTGTGTTCCGCCCCCTATAAATGCCTGTGCCCACCTAGTGATGTCTGTGCCCCCACTAGTGCTCTCTGTGCCACCCTAGGGATATACGTGCCCCCCCCAGTGCCGTCTGTGCCCCACAGCAATGCTTATGCCTCCCTGTGACCTAGTAATGTGTGTTCCCCAGCATCTCCTGTTATGTATATGCTCCCAGCCCCTCCTGTCATAGATATGCCCCAGCGTCTCCTGTGATGTATATGCCCAACCCCTCCTGTGATATATACGTCACACACTGGGGTATATACATCACATTGGAGATGCTGGGGCTGTACATATCAAAGGAAGGGCTTGGGGCATATACCTCACAGGAGGGGCTGTGCGCATATACCTCACAGGAGGGGCTGGGCGCATATACATCACAGAAGGGGGCTGAGGCCATATACATGTCCCAGCCCCTCGTGTGATGTATGTGCACCCAGTGTCTTCTGTGATGTATATACAGCAGTCCCATCGTCTCCTATATACACCAGTCCCTGTGTCTGTTGTGTGATGTATATAGTCTACAAATCTTATCACAAAGAGTTGCCTGCGCTCCAGACCGTGACAAACCTGGAAAAGAGAGAAGCAACATAAGTATCACCGAACATCACAGCCGCACAAAAGAGAAGCAGCTCTGGCCACCACAATAGGGGTGAGTTAACTAACTGTTTGACCAAATATGGTTGGTTCATTTAGATTTCATTGATAATTTTGTGCGGCCCCCGAAGGTTGGCAGAAATTTCCAAATGGCCCACGACGGTAAAAAGGTTCCCCACCCCTGCCCTAGGGTGTAATGGTTCAGACACCATGCAGCAAAGCATCAGAAGGTACTTCCAACAGCTTTTTTTCAAAAAATTGGTAAGCTTTGCAACAGAGCATAACATACCAAGGGGTTTAATACATTCATTTCCCCTAGGGTGTGATGGTTCAGACACTATGTAGTAAAGCATCAGAATGTACTTCCAACAGCTTTTTTTTTTTACAAATTGGTAGGATTTGCAATAGAGCATAACATGCCAAAGTGTTTAATACATTCAGTTCCCCTAGGGTTTGATGGTTCACAAACCATGTAGCAAAGCATCAGAAGGTACTTCCAACAGCTTTTTTTCAAAAATTGGTAGGCTTTTCAACAGAACATAACATGCCAAGGGGTTTAATACATTCAGTTCCCCTATGGTGTAATGGTTCAGACACTATGTAGCAAAGCATCAGAATTAGAGATGAGCGAACCGGCCGTGGTTCAGCTCGAGCTCAGTTCGTCGAACGGAGGTCTTGTTCGAGTTCAGTTCGGCGAACGTTCGACGAACCGAACTCGAACCAATAGGATATAATGGGAGGCAATCACAAACACATAAAAACGCATTATAAATGTACACATACAGTTAATAAACATTGCCATAACACTTACCGGTCCCCGCGATCCCTCCTGCGATCCCTCCTGCACTCTGTCTCCTGCCGCTATTCCACCCGATGATCGCTGAATCCTCCCGGTGACCAGCACTGCCAGAAGTGATGCAGGACCTATCGTGACATCAAAATAGCCATGTGACCAGTCACGTGGCTATTATCTCATTGGCTACAGACTGGTCACATGACTATGACGCGTCATGTAGGACCTGTCATTGCACACTCCGGTACCGGCAACATGCTCTAGCACACGGTCGACTTCCCGTTCCGTTAGGGACCGGCTGACACAGCCAGTCATTAACGGAGATCACCGTTGCCATAGCAACGCAGTTAGCGGTGACGTCACCGCTAACCGCGGATCCGGGAGCACCGTTGCTATGGTAATGCGTCTGTCAGCGTTACCGCTGTTTCCGCTGACAGCCAGCAGCACTGTTCACTCACGGAGTGAAGGCTGCACGCTGCTTCCCGTGCAGCCTTCACGGAGTGAAGGCTGCACGGGAAGCAGCGTCTTCCCCCATGCAGCAGTGATGGAGCAGAGCTTCATTTGTTGAATGAGAAAGACAGAAGACCATGGATCGTGGAGGGCTGACAGGGGGTAATAAAGATGGAGTCTCTAATGTGTCTGTGTATTTATTTCTATTAAAGTATTTTTTCTCTGTGTGGTGTCTTTTTTTTAACCCTTTATTGGAGATTCTTAATGGCCGGGTCAAACGTGCCTGACGTTAAGAATCTCTGGCTTAATACTAGCTAGTAAAACAAAGCTAGTATTAACTCATTATTACCCAACAAGCCACCCGGCTTCAGGGATTTTGGAAGAGTTGGATACAGCGCCAGATGATGGCGCTTCTATGAAAGCGCCATTTTCTGGGGCGGCTGAGGACTGCAATTCGCAGCAGAGGCGCCCAGAAACCTTGGGCTAACCTGTGCTGCGGATTCCAATCCCCAGCTGCCTAGTTGTACCCGGCTGGACACAAAAATGGGGCGAAGCCCACGTCATTTGTTTTTTAATTATTTCATGAAATAAGTGAAATAATTAAAAAAAATGGGCTTCCCTATATTTTTGGTTCCCAGCCGGGTACAAATAGGCAACTGGGGGTTGGAGGCAGCCCATGGCTGCCTGCTGTACCTGGCTAGCATACAAAAATATGGCGAAGCCCACGTCATTTTTTTGGTGGGCAAAAAACTTCTGCATACAGTCCTGGATGGAGTATGCTGAGCCTTGTAGTTCTGCAGCTGCTGTCTGCTCTTCTCCATACAGACAGACAGCAGCTACAGAACTACAAGGCTCAGCATACTCCATCCAGGACTGTATACAGAAGTTTTTTGCCCCCTGAAAAAATTATGTGGGCTTCGCCATATTTTTGTATGCTAGCCAGGTACAGCAGGCAGGTACGGCTGCCCCCAACCCCCAGTTGCCTATTTGTACCCGGCTGGGAACCAAAAATAAAGGGAAGCCCTTTTTTTATTATTTCATGAATTTCATGAAATAATTAGAAAACAAATGACGTAGGCTTCGCCCCATTTTTGTGTCCAGCCAGGTACAACTAGGCAGCTGTGGATTGGAATCCGCAGCACAGGTTGGCCTGAGCTTTCTGGGCCCCACTGCTGCGAATTGCAGTCTGCAGCCACCTCAGAAAATGGCACTTTCATAGAAGCGCCATCTTCTGGCGCTGTATCCAACTCTTCCAGCACCTGCCTGCTATACCTGGCTAGCATACAAAAATATGGCGAAGCTCACGTCCTTTTTTTGTAGTTTTTTGGCAAAAAAAATTCACTTTATAGAAGGGGAATGTAGTGCAGATAGTGACCAGGGCACAAGTAATGAAATTGGGGGTGGTACGGGGGGAAGGGTTAGGACAGTTAATACAGTAAGCAAGAATACAGGTACAGAGTCATACGTAACGTGCATGTACACTAATGCCCGAAGCCTCACAAATAAGGTGGAGGAATTAGAATTAATATTGTTGGAAGAAAATTATGATATAGTGGGGATATCAGAGACATGGCTGGATGAGAGCTATGACTGGGCTGTTAATTTACAGGGTTATAGCCTATTCAGGAATGACCGTACAAATAAGCGAGGGGGAGGTGTGTGTCTATATGTAAAATCATCCTTAAAACCCATCCTGCGTGACAACATATGTGAGGGTACTGAGAATGTAGAGTCCCTATGGGTGGAGATAAGGAGGGGGAGAATGAATAATAAAATACTGATAGGGGTGTGTTGTAAGACGCCGAATATTATGGAAGAGGTAGAGAATCTCATAACCTCGAAACCTCATAAAGCAAATTGATAAAGCAGCGAGTCTCGGAGAGGTAATTATTATGGGGGACTTTAACTATCCTGATATAAATTGGGGAACAGAAACTTGCAGTTCCAGCAAAGGAAATAGATTTTTGATAACAATGAAAGATAATTACCTTTCACAAATGGTACAGGACCCCACAAGAGGGGGAGCACTACTATACCTTGTACTAACCAATAGGCAAGACCGCATATCAAATATACAAGTTGGGGGTTACTTGGGTATAGTGATCACAAAATAATAAGTTTTCATGTATTCTTTAGTAAGATGTCTAGTAGAGGGGCTACAAGGACACTAAACTTCAGGAAAGCAAATTTTAAACGGTTGAGAGATGATCTTAGTGCAATAAACTGGGATGATGTACTAAGTAATAAAAGTACACAAAGCAAATGGGAGACTTTTATGAGCATCCTGAATAGGGCTTGTGCAGAAAATATACCCTATGGGAACAAACATGCTAGAAATAGGAGGAAACCCCTATGGCTAAATAGAGCTGTAAGGGAAGCAATAAAAGAAAAACAGAAAGCCTTAAAAGAATTAAAGAGGGTAGGTAGTGATGAGGCATTATATAATTATAGAAAATTAAATAAAATATGTAAAAAGCAAATTAAGTTAGCTAAGTTTGAGACAGAGAGACTCATTGCGAGAGAAAGTAAAAATAATCCTAAAATATCCTTTAACTACATAAACAGTAAAAAACTGAAAAGCGATAGTGTTGGCCCCCTTAAAAATAGTCTTGGTGAAATGGTGGAAGGGGATGAGGGTAAAGCCAACCTGCTGAATGACTTTTTTTCTACGGTTTTTATACAAGAAAATGCCATGGCAGATGACACGACCAGTGATACCATAAATTCACCCTTGAATATTACCTGCTTAACCCAGCAGGAAGTACGCCGCCGCCTCGAAATCACTAAGGTTGACAAATCTCCGGGCCCGGATGGCATACACCCCAGAGTACTACAGGAATTGAGTTCTTTGATAGATAGACCATTATTTTTAATTTTCTCAGATTCCTTAATAACAGGGTCGGTACCGCAGGACTGGCGCATAGCAAATGTGGTGCCAATATTCAAAAAGGGGACAAAAACTGAGCCGGGAAATTATAGACCAGTAAGTTTAACCTCTACGGTTGGTAAAATCCTTGAGGGTTTCTTGAGAGATGCTATACTGGAGAATCTCAAGAAAAATAACCTTAAGACAGAGTATCAACATGGGTTTATGAGGGATCGATCCTGTCAAACTAATTTGATCAGCTTCTATGAAGAGGTAAGTTCAAGCCTGGACCAGGGAAATGCAGTGGATTTTGTGTATATGGACTTTTCAAAAGCTTTTGATACGGTGCCACACAAAAGGTTGGTACATAAAATGAGAATAATGGGGATAGGTAAAAATATGTGTAACTGGGTTAAAAACTGGCTCAGTGATAGGAAACAAAGGGTGGTTATTAATGGTACGTACTCGGACTGGGTCTCAGTTCATAGTGGTGGAAAGAGAACTCCGGCACACTAATACTCCCAAAAGAAAACCATGCGACTGTTCATATGCAAATTTCTTTTTATTGATCAAATTGTGCTATAAATTATGAAAAATTGATTCGTCCAAGCAAGTCGACGTTTCGGCTGTAGGCCTTCGTCAGACTGGACTTTATCTGAACATGATAACAGAAACAAAAAAATCAATATCATACATATAAGATTGACAAAAATGTGATACAATTTCCAACAACACAATGATAGTAAATCAATGACATCTTAGAACGGGTAGAGACACATCATATCATATTATAATACAATTCCGTGGTAAAACGAGACCACCCTCCATAAATATAGTACAAAACTGTACAATTGATAGTAGCGTGGGTATGCTAAATATTGGGTCGGGGATATACAAAATTAGTGCTCATGTGACAGTGGCTGGTCAGAATGGAGAGCCGACCATAGGGGAATAGGAAAGAAAGAAAGAAAGAAAGGGACAGAGGAGAGAGGAAGAAATAAGAGAATGAAAGAAGATGTAAAGCAAGTGTATATGAAAGGAGGTAGTTTGACTGAAACTGACATCACATAATGTCCAGTGTGCCACTCACCACTGTTAGTATGACAATATGTAATCACATCAAGGCGTGTGCCAAGGACTAAATGGCGGAGGAAAATGCATCAATATGATATATACTATAATAAAGAAGACATGTATTAGATAAGGTTCATATTAAAGCACCTACATAGAGTTCTATGGGGACAGACGGTGATAAGTAGATACCTGTTTATGAAGTATATATGACCATGCTGATAGTGAATTATAAAACCAAGGACTCTTATGCAGATGCAGGAAATGTCTGTGTCTCTTGCTGTGCCACTGGGGATATCACCCCTAAGGGTTAATAGCAGGTTCCTGGACCTCAATGTGAGGAAATAATGAATAATTACATAGATGCAAATCATTAAGTTAATTAATGTGTCAATGTTGTCTTATTCAGTCATATGTGTAAGGATAATTGTGATGAATACCTAACGTGAATTGCATATAAGAGGAGAATCGCTTTCCCTTTCCTCACAATTCACAGTCGGACTGTTGTGTAATCCTTATTCTGCAGATCAGTGGGAGGGGTTATGACTGGAAACTGCTGGGGTGCCGACCAACGAATGGTAGAATTATAGATGAGCTCTATGAAAGGAAGAAGAGGCAGGTACCAGATAGCATGTCTGAGCTACGTATTGGCAATGCTAGCCAATAAAGAATATATAAGAGTTACCTATGTTCAGGTCAATACTATGCTAAATCACCGGTTAGACCGGAGACGTCAGAGGCTGTCACCCTGGAGTTACAAAGAGGCAATAAGAGAGATTGTAAGTAGCATAAGACCGTTATACATAGCAGGTGAAAAGAAAGCTAAGTGAGAAACATGTAAAAAAGCAGATGTCTGATCATTTATCTGTAATGGCAAATTGGTGATATTACCCAGTAAAAGATATCTGGCCGTTTATGTGCACTATCACCGGTAGGACCGGAATCATCAGAGGCCGTTTCCTTAGGGTCATAAAATAGAGGGAATTAAACAGAGGAGGATCAAGATTAGATGCAGGCAGCAAGAGGAAATCATTAATAGCAGATAGAACACAAGGTCGGCTACCATTACTTACCACACTGGTGCAGGACGTGCGGTCTGTGTGTGGAGGATCCTGCACTGTGTTGTTACAGCGTGCAGACGTTTTAAAGGAAGTGTGGGCGTGTACTGTTGTGATCACATCCTGTCAATGGAATACAGGAAGCAGGGCCCGTGGAACGCACGCCGCACATGCGCAGTACGTGCCACCGGCCCGGCCCCCTGCTGGTGCATCACAGGAACTGGAATCCTGTGCCTGAATGATCACTAGTTGGAATAACCACTGTTCACGTGCATAAGTGTAGGTGAAGGACATAATCATAGTCCAGAGTGCCATGGGAGATATGGGAGAGGTGCAGTTATCCAGGAAGTGCTGGCTCGTGCTCATTATCAGGGCATTTTAACGTTTCTGTAAAAGAAAGGAATATATGTTAGAGTGACAATAATACTTAAGTAAAGAGGTCATACATAACAGGGATATGTGCTATAGGAGAAATTAATCTATACCCTTGGGTAACAAATTGGTATATGCGATATAACACTAATACCATTAAAGGAAGAAGTATATGCTCAATGATTATCAATAGTGATGAGCGAGTACTAAAAAGCTCGGGTGCTCGAAGCTCGGGCCGAGCCTCCAGAGATACTCGTGTACTCGGCCCGAGCAACGAGCCCAATGTTATCCTATGGGAGACCCGAGTATTTTTGTGAAATGACCCCCCGGCAGCATGGAGAAACCCTAAAAATGTCACAAAAGTCTCAGAAGAGTGCTCAAATGACATGGCAACAGCATGGGGAAGACCCCTTGAAGCATTTATCACTGAAAAGTCACAGCTGTGAACAATTTTGTCCGCGTTTTACGCCATTTTTACGGACTCACCAGAAAACCTTCCAAAATGACCCCAAAATGATTTTTCATGGCGGAAATGTTAAGGGCACATACCCAATAGTGAGATAGAGCTGGTGTATGTTACTTTTTGAGATTAATACATGAAAGATTTTACGTGAAAACATTGTGTGGCACTCCGATGTCCCTGAGAAGAGACGTACATGAAGGCCTCTTGAGTCTAATGTGCCCATTTTGAGGAAGTGAGTCTTTGTAGTATTTTCCTTTGCCAGGGCAGTCCAAAATTGTGAGGTTCACCAATGCCCCTGCATACAGACGTGCATGAGGGCCTGTAAACCTGAAGTGCCCATTGTAAGGAAGTGGGTCTATTGTAGTATAGCCCTTAGGCAGGGCAGCCAAAAATTGGGAGGCTCCACATTGTCCCTGGATAGAGACGTGCATGATGGCCTGTAAACCTGAAGTGCCCATTGTAAGGAAGTGGGTCTATTTCAGTATAGCCCTTTGCCAGGGCAGCCAAAAATTGGGAGGCTCCACATTGTCCCTGGATAGAGACGTGCATGATGGCCTGTAAACCTGAAGTGCCCATTGTAAGGAAGTGGGTCTATTTCAGTATAGCCCTTTGCCAGGGCAGCCAAAAATTGGGAGTCTCCACATTGTCCCTGGATAGAGACGTGCATGATGGCCTGTAAACCTGAAGTGCCCATTGTAAGGAAGTGGGTCTATTTCAGTATAGCCCTTTGCCAGGGCAGCCAAAAATTGGGAGGCTCCACATTGTCCCTGGATAGAGACGTGCATGATGGCCTGTAAACCTGAAGTGCCCATTGTAAGGAAGTGGGTCTATTTCAGTATAGCCCTTTGCCAGGGCAGCCAAAAATTGGGAGGCTCCACATTGTCCCTGGATAGAGACGTGCATGATGGCCTGTAAACCTGAAGTGCCCATTGTAAGGAAGTGGGTCTATTTCAGTATAGCCCTTTGCCAGGGCAGCCAAAAATTGGGAGGCTCCACATTGTCCCTGGATAGAGATGTGCATGATGGCCTGTAAACCTGAAGTGCCCATTGTAAGGAAGTGGGTCTATTTCAGTATAGCCCTTTGCCAGGGCAGCCAAAAATTGGGAGGCTCCACATTGTCCCTGGATAGAGACGTGCATGATGGCCTGTAAACCTGAAGTGCCCATTGTAAGGAAGTGGGTCTATTTCAGTATAGCCCTTTGCCAGGGCAGCCAAAAATTGGGAGTCTCCACATTGTCCCTGGATAGAGACGTGCATGATGGCCTGTAAACCTGAAGTGCCCATTGTAAGGAAGTGGGTCTATTTCAGTATAGCCCTTTGCCAGGGCAGCCAAAAATTGGGAGGCTCCACATTGTCCCTGGATAGAGACGTGCATGATGGCCTGTAAACCTGAAGTGCCCATTGTAAGGAAGTGGGTCTATTTCAGTATAGCCCTTTGCCAGGGCAGCCAAAAATTGGGAGTCTCCACATTGTCCCTGGATAGAGACGTGCATGATGGCCTGTAAACCTGAAGTGCCCATTGTAAGGAAGTGGGTCTATTTCAGTATAGCCCTTTGCCAGGGCAGCCAAAAATTGGGAGGCTCCACATTGTCCCTGGATAGAGACGTGCATGATGGCCTGTAAACCTGAAGTGCCCATTGTAAGGAAGTGGGTCTATTTCAGTATAGCCCTTTGCCAGGGCAGCCAAAAATTGGGAGGCTCCACATTGTCCCTGGATAGAGACGTGCATGATGGCCTGTAAACCTGAAGTGCCCATTGTAAGGAAGTGGGTCTATTTCAGTATAGCCCTTTGCCAGGGCAGCCAAAAATTGGGAGGCTCCACATTGTCCCTGGATAGAGACGTGCATGATGGCCTGTAAACCTGAAGTGCCCATTGTAAGGAAGTGGGTCTATTTCAGTATAGCCCTTTGCCAGGGCAGCCAAAAATTGGGAGGCTCCACGTTGTCCCTGGGTAGAGACGTGCATGAGGGCCTCAAAACATTAAGTGTCCATTTTAAGGAAGTGGGTGTATTATAGTATAGCCCTTAGGCAGGGCAGCCAAAAATTGGGAGGCTCCACGTTGTCCCTGGGTAGAGACGTGCATGAGGGCCTCAAAACATTAAGTGTCCATTTTAAGGAAGTGGGTGTATTATAGTATAGCCCTTAGGCAGGGCAGCCAAAAATTGGGAGGCTCCACGTTGTCCCTGGGTAGAGACGTGCATGAGGGCCTCAAAACATTAAGTGTCCATTTTAAGGAAGTGGGTGTATCATAGTATCATAGTTTTTAAGGTTGAAGGGAGACTCTAAGTCCATCTAGTTCAACCCGTAGCCTAACATGTTGATCCAGAGGAAGGCAAAAAAAAACCCCAATGTGGCAAACAAGTTCCAATGGGGAAAAAATTTCCTTCCTGACTCCACATCCGGCAATCAGACTAGTTCCCTGGATCAATACCCTGTCATAAAATCTAATATACATAACTGGTAATATTACATTTTTCAAGAAACGCATCCAGGCTCTGCTTAAATGTTAGTAGTGAATCACTCATTACAACATCATGCGGCAGAGAGTTCCATAGTCTCACTGCTCGTACAGTAAAGAATCCTCGTCTGTGATTATGATTAAACCTTCTTTCCTCAAGACGTAGCGGATGCCCCCGTGTTCCAGTCGCAGGCCTAGGTGTAAAAAGATCTTTGGAAAGGTCTCTGTACTGTCCCCTCATATATTTATACATTGTGATTAGATCCCCCCTAAGCCTTCGTTTTTCCAAACTAAATAACCCCAAGTTTAATAACCTGTCTTGGTATTGCAGCCCACCCATTCCTCTAATAATCTTGGTCGCTCTTCTCTGCACCCTCTCCAGTTCAGCTATGTCCTTCTTATATATCGGTGACCAGAATTGTACACAGTATTCTAAGTGCGGTCGCACTAGTGACTTGTACAGAGGTAGAAGTACATTTTTTTCATGAACACTTATACCTCTTTTAATACATCCCATTATTTTATTAGCCCTGGCAGCAGCTGCCTGACACTGTCCACTAAAGTGAAGTTTACCATCCACCCATACACCCAAGTCTTTTTCTGTGTCTGTTTTACCCAGTGTTCTACAATTAAGTACATAATCATAAATGTTATTTCCTCTACCCAAGTGCATGACCTTACATTTATCTACATTAAACTTCAATTGCCACTTCTCAGCCCAATCCTCCAATTTACATAAATCTCCCTGTAATATAAAATTATCCTTCTCTGTATTGATTACCCTGCAGAGTTTAGTATCATCTGCAAATATTGAAATTCTACTCCGCATGCCCCCAACAAGGTCATTTATAAATATGTTGAAAAGAAGCGGGCCCAATACTGACCCCTGTGGTACCCCACTATGAACTGAGACCCAGTCCGAGTACGTACCATTAATAACCACCCTTTGTTTCCTATCACTGAGCCAGTTTTTAACCCAGTTACACATATTTTCCCCTATCCCCATTATTCTCATTTTATGTACCAACCTTTTGTGTGGCACCGTATCAAAAGCTTTTGAAAAGTCCATATACACAACATCCACTGCATTTCCCTGGTCCAGAATTGAACTTACCTCTTCATAGAAACTGATCAAATTAGTTTGACAGGATCGATCCCTCATAAACCCATGTTGATACTCTGTCATAAGGTTATTTTTCTTGAGATACTCCAGTATAGCATCTCTCAAGAATCCCTCAAGGATTTTACCAACCGTAGAGGTTAAACTTACCGGCCTATAATTTCCCGGCTCAGTTTTTGTCCCCTTTTTGAATATTGGCACCACATTTGCTATGCGCCAGTCCTGCGGTACCGACCCTGTTATTATGGAATCTGAGAAGATTAAAAATAATGGTCTATCTATCACAGAACTCAATTCCTGTAGTACTCTGGGGTGTATGCCATCCGGGCCCGGAGATTTGTCAACCTTAGTGATTTCGAGGCGGCGGCGTACTTCCTGCTGGGTTAAGCAGGTAATATTCAAGGGTGAATTTATGGTATCACTGGTCATGTCATCTGCCATGGCATTTTCTTGTATAAAAACCGTAGAAAAAAAGTCATTCAGCAGGTTGGCTTTACCCTCATCCCCTTCCACCATTTCACCAAGACTATTTTTAAGGGGGCCAACACTATCACTTTTCAGTTTTTTACTGTTTATGTAGTTAAATAATATTTTAGGATTATTTTTACTTTCTCTCGCAATGAGTCTCTCTGTCTCAAACTTAGCTAACTTAATTTGCTTTTTACATATTTTATTTAATTTTCTATAATTATATAATGCCTCATCACTACCTACCCTCTTTAATTCTTTTAAGGCTTTCTGTTTTTCTTTTATTGCTTCCCTTACAGCTCTATTTAGCCATAGGGGTTTCCTCCTATTTCTAGCATGTTTGTTCCCATAGGGTATATTTTCTGCACAAGCCCTATTCAGGATGCTCATAAAAGTCTCCCATTTGCTTTGTGTACTTTTATTACTTAGTACATCATCCCAGTTTATTGCACTAAGAACATCTCTCAACCGTTTAAAATTTGCTTTCCTGAAGTTTAGTGTCCTTGTAGCCCCTCTACTAGACATCTTACTAAAGAATACATGAAAACTTATTATTTTGTGATCACTATTCCCCAAGTAACCCCCAACTTGTATATTTGATATGCGGTCTGGCCTATTGGTTAGTACAAGGTCTAGTAGTGCTCCCCCTCTTGTGGGGTCCTGTACCATTTGTGAAAGGTAATTATCTTTCATTGTTATCAAAAATCTATTTCCTTTGCTGGAACTGCAAGTTTCTGTTCCCCAATTTATATCAGGATAGTTAAAGTCCCCCATAATAATTACCTCTCCAAGACTCGCTGCTTTATCAATTTGCTTTATGAGGAGATTCTCTACCTCTTCCATAATATTCGGCGTCTTATAACATACCCCTATCAGTATTTTATTATTCATTCTCCCACCCCTTATCTCCACCCATAGGGACTCTACATTCTCAGTACCCTCACATATGTTGTCACGCAGGATGGGTTTTAAGGATGATTTTACATATAGACACACACCTCCCCCTCGTATTATAGTATAGCCCTTAGGCAGGGATGCAAAAAATTGGGAGGCTCCACGTTGTCCCTGGGTAGAGACGTGCATGAGGGCCTCAAAACATTAAGTGTCCATTTTAAGGAAGTGGGTGTATTATAGTATAGCCCTTAGGCAGGGCAGCCAAAAATTGGGAGGCTCCACGTTGTCCCTGGGTAGAGACGTGCATGAGGGCCTCAAAACATTAAGTGTCCATTTTAAGGAAGTGGGTGTATTATAGTATAGCCCTTAGGCAGGGCAGCCAAAAATTGGGAGGCTCCACGTTGTCCCTGGGTAGAGACGTGCATGAGGGCCTCAAAACATTAAGTGTCCATTTTAAGGAAGTGGGTGTATTATAGTATAGCCCTTAGGCAGGGCAGCCAAAAATTGGAAGGCTCCACGTTGTCCCTGGGTAGAGACGTGCATGAGGGCCTCAAAACATTGTTCCCATTGCAAAGGAGCGGGTCTCCTGTCGTTGTAATGTCCATTCTGCAAAGAATGGGCGAAAAAATTTACCACTGGGGGTATACCTGAAACAAAGGCCTAAGTATTGCAATTTGTAACGGTCATCATCATGGTGGCGCATGAGGAGAAGGAGGAGCAGTCCAGCGATTATCCAAAGTCCAGAAGTGTGTACCCATGGGTGAGTGGAGGTACATGGCAAACTTTAAATTCCGCTCTCATTTGCTGGTGGTGTGGTGAAGTCTGGCCCAATCCAACCCTTGTTCATCTTGATCAGAGTCAGCCTGTCAGCATTTTCAGTTGACAGGCGGGTGCGTTTATCTGTAATGATTCCACCTGCGGCACTAAAAACACGCTCTGACAAAACGCTAGCAGCAGGGCAGGCCAGGACTTCCAAGGCGTAGAGAGCCAATTCATGCCACGTGTCCAGCTTGGATACCCAATAATTGTAAGGCACAGAGGAATGTCGGAGTACAGTTGTTCGATCTGCAAGGTACTCCTTCAGCATCTGGGCAAACTTAGGATTTCTTGTGGCACTACCCCGCACCTCAGGGGCTGTGGTACGTGAGGGGCTGAGAAAACTGTCCCACATCTTAAAGACTGTTCCCCTACCTCTGGCGGATTGGACTTGTGCCTCTCTCGGCTGTACGCCTCGGTTGTCCACTGATTCCTGACCTATGCCGCTAGCGTTTTGTGAGGGGAATGCTTTGCCTACTTCCGTGAGTATGGCCTTCCGAAACTGCTGCATTTTGGTTGACCTCTCCTCCACGGGAATAAGAGACAAAAAGTTCTCCTTGTAGCGTGGGTCTAACAGTGTTACCAACCAGTAATGATTGTCGGCCAAGATGTTCTTAACGCGAGGGTCACGAGACAGGCAGCTTACCATAAAGTCAGCCATGTGCGCCAGACTCTTAACAGCCAGGACTTCAGTAGCCTGACCAACAAGATGACTGAACATGCTGTCCTCCTCCTCCTCCTCCTCCTCATCTACCCTGTCCTCTGGCCAGCCACGCTGAACCGAGGATATGACTGGTGTGCATGTCATATCCTCAATTTGGCCGGAGAGTTGCTCCATGTCTTCATCCTCCTCCTCGTCATAGTCCTCCACTGCACGTTGTGATGAGACGAGGCTGGGCTGTGTGTTATCACCCACACCCACTACTGTTTCTTGCTCAAACTCATCGCGCTCCGCCTGCAATGCATCATGTTTGTTTTTCAGCAGAGACCGTTTTAGAAGGCAGAGTAGCGGTATGGTGACGCTAATAATGGCGTCATCACCACTCACCATCTTGGTGGAGTCCTCAAAGTTTTGGAGGATGGTACATAGGTCTGACATCCATCTCCACTCCTCAGGTGTTATGTGTGGAGTTTGACCCATTTCCCGACGGCTTAGGTGATGCAGGTACTCAACAACTGCCCTCTTCTGCTCACATATCCTGACCAACATGTGCAGAGTTGAATTCCAACGCGTGGGGACATCACACACCAGTCTGTGAGCCGGAAGATGCAAACGGCGCTGAAAGCCGGCAAGGCCGGCTGAAGTAGTAGGTGACTTTCGAAAATGTGCAGACAGGCGGCGAACTTTTACCAGCAGATCAGACAGCTCTGGGTATGACTTTATAAACCGCTGAACCACGAGGTTGAGCACATGGGCCACGCATGGAACATGTGTCAGCTGGCCTCGCCTCAAAGCCGCCACCAGGTTCCGGCCATTGTCACACACGACCTTTCCTGGCTTTAGGTTCAGAGGTGTGAGCCAGTGATCTGCCTGCTGTTTCAGAGCTGTCCACAGCTCTTCTGCATTGTGGGGTTTGTCACCTATGCAGATTAGCTTCAGCACAGCCTGTTGCCGCTTCGCCGAGGCAGTGCTGCAGTGCTTCCAGCTTGTGACTGGTGTGGAGGGCACAGTGGATGAGGATGCGCAGGAGGAGGAGGAGGCTGAAGAGCATGACATTCCTGAGCTGTAGAG
Organism: Anomaloglossus baeobatrachus; assembly: GCF_048569485.1. Lineage (NCBI taxonomy): Eukaryota > Metazoa > Chordata > Amphibia > Anura > Aromobatidae > Anomaloglossus > Anomaloglossus baeobatrachus. The sequence continues at coordinate 115,599,408 of NC_134362.1, read as the reverse complement.
TGTGGGTGAAACACTGACTGAGGTAGGGCCTGCAAACCTTGGTGTGGGAAGGACGTGTTCCGTCCCTCGCTCAGACTGGGTCCCAGCTTCCACAATATTAACCCAGTGTGCCGTCAACGAGATGTAGCGGCCTTGCCCACAAGCACTTGTCCACGTGTCTGTGGTTAGGTGGACCTTGGGTGAAACAGCGTTGTTCAGGGCACGTGTGATGTTTTGTGACACGTGGTTATGCAACGCGGGGACGGCACACCGGGAGAAATAGTGGCGGCTGGGGACCGAGTAACGTGGGACAGCTGCCGCCATCAGGTCACGGAATGCTTCTGTCTCCACCAGCCTAAAAGGCAACATTTCCAGCGCAAGCAGTCGCGAAATGTTAGCATTTAGAACTGTGGCATGTGGGGTGTTGGCAGTGTATTTGCGCCTGCGTTCAAAGGTTTGCTGAATGGATAACTGAACGCTGCGCTGGGACAAGGACGTGCTTGATGATGGTGTTCTTTCTGCGTAGGCAACTGCAGGTGCAGGAGTGGAGGAGGCTTGTTCGCAGGCAGCATGGACAGAGGATTGGCTCGCATGCACAACCAGCGAAGACGTAGCAGTGACATCAGCAAGCACTGCTCCTCGACTCTGTTGTACTTCCCACAAAGTCGGGTGCTTGGCTGACATGTGCCTGATCATGCTGGTGGTGGTCAGGCTGCTAGTTTTGGTACCCCTGCTGATGCTGGCACGGCAGGTGTTGCAAATGGCCTTTTTTGAATCATCTGGATCCAACTTAAAAAACTGCCAGACTCGGGAAGACCTAACATTTGTACAGGCACCTTGTGTCGTCGTGTTGTTCCGGGGAACGGTTGCCTGACTTCTGCCTGGGGCCACCACCCTGCTTCTTACTGCCTGTTGTGATGCTACGCCTCCCTCCCCCTGTGCACTGCTGTCCTCGCTCTGCATATCCTCCTGCCAGGTTGGGTCAGTTACTGGATCATCCACCACGTCGTCTTCCTCTTCCGCACCCTGCTCCTCCTCCTGACTTGCTGACAATTGTGTCTCATCATCGTCCACCACTTGTTGAGACACGTTGCCAACTTCGTGAGAACTTGGCTGCTCAAATATTTGGCCATCTGTACAGACGATCTCCTCATGACCCACTTCAATATGAGCTGGCGAGAGGCCAGAATGTGTGAATGGAAACGTGAACAGCTCTTCCGAGTGTCCAAGTGTGGGATCATTAATGTCCGAGGAGGACGTGTACTCAGCCTGGTGGTAGGAAGGAGGATCAGGTTCAGAAATGTGCGGTGCAGTATCACGGCTACTGACACTTGACCGTGTGGAAGACAGAGTGTTTGTGGTGGTGCCAATCTGACTGGAAGCATTATCCGCTATCCAACTAACAACCTGTTGACACTGGTCTTGGTTCAAGAGCGGTGTACTGCTGCGGTCCCCAAGAATTTGGGACAGGACGTGCGAGCGACTAGATGTGGCCCTTTGTTGTGGCGAAATTAGAGCTTGCCCACGACCTCGGCCTCTGCCTGCACCACCATCACGTCCACTTCCTTGTTCCTTGCCAATGCCCTTGCGCATTTTGCAATGCTGTGCACTGCTGACGTGTATATTCACTACTTGTGCGTTATATCAAAGTGTGTGGAAATGGCACACAAGTGCACCTGTACGCTGCCACCAACAGGCACACACGTGCGGTTTTAAAAACCAAGCACGGACGCAATAATAACCTAACAGGTTTTTTTGGGGAGCGACAATTACAGACAAGTCAGACACTATCTGGACTGTTTTACACTGTGTACACCAGCCCCAGATATGATGAAGGCTGGTATACGGTCACCACTACCCTGCCTGCCTGTATACTGGTACAATAGTCCTGACAAGGACTCTTTTGGTCACTAGCCTGTATTCAGACCTGGCTATACCCTGCCTGTATATAGCAACAATAGTCCTGAGAAGGACTCTGCTACTGTACTCCGACCTGGCTATACCCTGCCTGCCTGTATACAACTAGAATAGTCCTGAGAAGGACTTTTGGTCACACTGTTTGCAGCCCTGCAACTGAAAAAGCTATAAAGGGCCGCAAAGCTTTCCCTGAATCAGCGACACTCTCCCTACACTGACTGTCTGAATAGCTGTGAGCAGAGCACAGCGCGCCGGCCGATATAAAGGCTCGGTCACGCTGTGCAGGCCGGCCAATCACTGCAATTCCACAACTAACAGGGCTGTGGCATTGCAGTGGTCTGCCAGCCAATCCCTGCATGAGGGCTGGCTCTCAAAAGAGCGCCAACATGCAGAAATGAAGACCACGAGTACAGCACGAGTATCGCGAGATTACTCGGTCCCCGCCGAGCAGCCCGAGTACAGCGATACTCGTGCGAGTACCGAGTAGTGACAAGCATGCTCGCTCATCACTAATTATCAATATCATGCATTAAAAATTATGACCATTGATCTCAATCTGTATTCAAATCTACTCATTAAAGGAACATGACCATTAATCTGCATCAGTATCCACACACAGACCGCACATCCTGCACCAGTGTGGTAAGTAATGGTAGCCGACCTTCTGTTCTATCTGCTATTAATGATTTCCTCTTGCTGCCTGCATCTAATCTTGATCCTCCTCTGTTTAATTCCCTCTATTTTATGACCCTAAGGAAACGGCCTCTGATGATTCCGGTCCTACCGGTGATAGTGCACATAAACGGCCAGATATCTTTTACTGGGTAATATCACCAATTTGCCATTACAGATAAATGATCAGGCATCTGCTTTTTTACATGTTTCTCACTTAGCTTTCTTTTCACCTGCTATGTATAACGGTCTTATGCTACTTACAATCTCTCTTATTGCCTCTTTGTAACTCCAGGGTGACAGCCTCTGACGTCTCCGGTCTAACCGGTGATTTAGCATAGTATTGACCTGAACATAGGTAACTCTTATATATTCTTTATTTGCTAGCAATGCCAATACGTAGCTCAGACATGCTATCTGGTACCTGCCTCTTCTTCCTTTCATAGAGCTCATCTATAATTCTACCATTCGTTGGTCGACACCCCAGCAGTTTCCAGTCATAACCCCTCCCACTGATCTGCAGAATAAGGATTACACAACAGTCCGACTGTGAATTGTGAGGAAAGGGAAAGCAATTCTCCTCTTATATGCAATTCACGTTAGGTATTCATCACAATTATCCTTACACATATGACTGAATAAGACAACATTGACACATTAATTAACTTAATGATTTGCATCTATGTAATTATTCATTATTTCCTCACATTGAGGTCCAGGAACCTGGTATTAACCCTTAGGGGTGATATCCCCAGTGGCACAGCAAGAGACACAGACATTTCCTGCATCTGCATAAGAGTCCTTGGTTTTATAATTCACTATCAGCATGGTCATATATACTTCATAAACAGGTATCTACTTATCACCGTCTGTCCCCATAGAACTCTATGTAGGTGCTTTAATATGAACCTTATCTAATACATGTCTTCTTTATTATAGTATATATCATATTGATGCATTTTCCTCCGCCGTTTAGTCCTTGGCACACGCCTTGATGTGATTACATATTGTCATACTAACAGTGGTGAGTGGCACACTGGACATTCTGTGATGTCAGTTTCAGTCAAACTACCTCCTTTCATATACACTTGCTTTACATCTTCTTTCATTCTCTTATTTCTTCCTCTCTCCTCTGTCCCTTTCTTTCTTTCTTTCTTTCCTATTCCCCCTATGGTCGGCTCTCCATTCTGACCAGCCACTGTCACATGAGCACTAATTTTGTATATCCCCGACCCAATATTTAGCATACCCACGCTACTATGAATTGTACAGTTTTGCACTATATTTATAGAGGGTGGTCTCGTTTTACCACGGAATTGTATTATAATATGATATGATGTGTCTCTACCCGTTCTAAGATGTCATTGATTTACTATCATTGTGTTGTTGGAAATTGTATCACATTTTTGTCAATCTTATATGTATGATATTGATTTTTTTGTTTCTGTTATCATGTTCAGATAGAGTCCAGTCTGACGAAGGCCTACAGCCGAAACGTCGACTTGTTTGGACGAATCAATTTTTCATAATTTATAGCACAATTTGATCAATAAAAAGAAATTTGCATATGAACAGTCGCATGATTTTCTTTTGGAAGTATTAGTGTGCCGGGGTTCTCTTTCCACAATTTTCTGTTTTTTCCCCTGAGCACCTATATATCAGTGACGCAGAGCTTCTCTCCTATTGCTCCAAATAATTTTGGCTCTTGCTCCTGATCTCCCTCTCCAACATTTTTTCTAATGTCACAACCAAATTTTTCAACTTTTTCTTATAATGACGAAGAAACCTCGAATATAGTCTCCAAGGTTACTACCTCTAGTAAGTTCTTGATGATACCACCTGAGGAGTTACGAGGTAGAGACTACGAAAAAGAACTCCAAAGACAAGCTGCACTTGACCTCCACCTGGTAACATTAGCAGAGTACCACCGAACAAAAAGGATACCCAGAGGCCTGAGAGTATCCCTCAGACCAACCCTCTTCTCAGATAATTCTCTTTTTTGTGATAAGTTCGAAGCCATTTTGAACAAGTGCTCAATAGATATAATCACACTAACGATAGAGTTTCTGCAGAAGGAGATACAGCAAGTTACTGAGAATATAAAATCCACTGAAGAACAACTCAAACAATCCTTATCAGCGTCAGATTTGGATCAACTGAAGACAAAGGCCAATGACCTTATAACCAATTTTCGCAGTAATCTGGGAACAAAAAAACGGAATAAATTTCTTCGTGACCAAGAAGATTACGCCAAGGGCACCGTATACCGATGGCGGTCTGGAGAAGGTTACAGATTCCAGCGTTCATACAGATATGGAGGGTATGCCTCCACCAGCGATTCAGAAGGAGAATATGGGACATCTCGCCAGCAACCGAGTTTTTTAGAACAACGCAGACCACCTGCAAGAAGACAAGGCGGCGGAAGAGGAGGATATCCCAACAACAGAGAGGGCAGGATATGGACTCGATCGCAGGTAACACCAACCTTGTCCTCAAGATCTCTTCATACAACCTTTCGCCCGCCGAACATTTAGTGTTACAGAAGGGATTGTCCTTCAGTCCCACCTCAAGATATGATACATTTCAGGTGGAACAGGAGCTTAATCAATTCTTTAGATCTCTGAGACTGAGGGTACATTTTGGTACAGAAAGCATTAGACCTGAGCCTCCACTGGGTGGTAGTGTCTGTTTTAACCTTAAAAACCTTGGCCTGACAATTGCCAGCACATACATGCCACCGCGACACTACCATCCAGTTGAGACTTTCATTTCATTGGTCAATAATGAGGTTGATAAACTGAATGGTAGTATACATAAGGGTGATTTTCATCTAAACCACAATCTGAGTATTGAGGAGTCCAGGGCTATACAGAATCTGAGAGATAACACAACCATCATAATTAAGCCAGCAGACAAAGGTGGGGCAACAGTCATCTTAGACCGAGACTATTATATTACAGAGATTCTAGGACAATTGGCTGACACAAGCACCTATGAGCCTATCCCGAGAGATCCAACAGCACAGATCTCTTCTCTCATAAAAGCCACCTCTTCACGATACTTACAGTTAGGTGTCATAGAGCAGAAACTGGCCAGCTTTCTCACTAATTCACATCCCACCATCCCAGTGTTCTACACTCTACCAAAAATACATAAAAATCGCACCCACCCACCGGGTTGACCCATAGTAGCGTCAACGGACTCAGTACTCTCGCCTCTGGCTAAGACCATTGAAAGAATACTATCTCCATTCATACCCCTTATGCCATCATATGTAAAAGACACCTCACATTTCCTCGATATCAATAGTGACTTACATGACATCCCTATCCATGCTATTCTGGTGACACTAGACGTCAACAGTCTGTATACGAGTATTTCACACAAGGAAGGCATAGATGCAGTACGCTGGTTCCTAAGTGAGCATACTACTTTACCTATTGATAATAAACAATTCTGCCTTGATCTTCTTGAAATAGTCCTCGAGAAGAATTATTTCATGTTCCAAGACCAATTTTATATGCAGCGCAGGGGGACCGCCATGGGATCGAACATGGCGCCCCCTTACGCTAATATCTTTATGGCCTCCTTTGAAGATAGGTTCATCCACTCCAACCCACTCATCAATAGACACGCCTTATTATGGCGAAGGTACATTGATGATATTTTTTTGGTATGGGATGGGGATCTTAACAGCCTTCAAACATTTTTCATTGACCTTAACGGATTCATGCCCGGACTGACTTTTACTATCCACCAAGACCAGACCCAAATTAATTATTTGGACTGTATGGTGATAAAAGAGGACACTGGCCTTCTGGTCACTGATATTTTTGTGAAACCGACGGACAGGAACAGCCTCCTTTTTTACACTAGTAACCACCCTAGACATGTTAAAAAAGCATTACCTATATCGCAGCATACACGGGTTGACAGACTGGTCAGCAAACCAGAGACTAAATTAAAACGACATGAAGAGATGAGCCTTAAATTTCAACAGAGGGGTTACCCACGGGAGATAGCTGAAAATAAAGGGTCCACCACTAGTCAAAGGAGTACAGTACATAATCGGGTACCATGCATAACTACATACCATTCTTTTCAACCCTTATTGAAGAGGATTATCTGCCAGCACTGGCCTCTCCTGAAAGCGGCATACCCCAAAATTGAGTCCTTTCACAACTTGCCTCTCTTCTGTCATCGTAAGTCACCTAATCTGAGGAACCAATTGGTACGAGCCGATATAGGATCCACAAAAACAGTGTCACGTCAGACATTTTTAGACACACAACAGAGAGGCACATTCCCATGTTTGGGATGTGCACAGTGTGCTAATGTCACCAAAGGTGATACTTTTACACATGCTAGAACAGGAAAAAAAATTCAAATTAAAGGGTTCCACACATGTGACAGCACATTTGTAGTGTACTACATTAAGTGTCCCTGCGGTCTCGGGTATGTTGAGGAAACCACTCAACATATCCGAGACCGCATTAGTCGACATAAATCAGACATCCGTTGTGGTAGCTCCCTCCTGCCTATACCTAATCATTTCTTGACAGCGGGTCATCAAATATCCCAGCTCAAATTTCAAGTGATTGATCACATAGATGTTATACGTAGAAGCGGAGATAGGGTTAAACGCCTCCGTGATAGGGAGGCAAGGTGGATCCACACCCTAGGAACACTTGAACCGCATGGTCTGAACCGAAGATATGAAGCTCTATCCTAATGTACTATTATGTATCATCAGTGCGTCCAAATACTGATGCAGATTAATGGTCATGTTCCTTTAATGAGTAGATTTGAATACAGATTGAGATCAATGGTCATAATTTTTAATGCATGATATTGATAATCATTGAGCATATACTTCTTCCTTTAATGGTATTAGTGTTATATCGCATATACCAATTTGTTACCCAAGGGTATAGACTAATTTCTCCTATAGCACATATCCCTGTTATGTATGACCTCTTTACTTAATTATTATTGTCACTCTAACATATATTCCTTTCTTTTACAGAAACGTTAACATGCCCTGATAATGAGCACGAGCCAGCACTTCCTGGATAACTGCACCTCTCCCATATCTCCCATGGCACTCTGGACTATGATTATGTCCTTCACCTACACTTATGCACGTGAACAGTGGTTATTCCAACTAGTGATCATTCAGGCACAGGATTCCAGTTCCTGTGATGCACCAGCAGGGGGCCGGGCCGGTGGCACGTACTGCGCATGTGCGGCGTGCGTTCCACGGGCCCTGCTTCCTGTATTCCATTGACAGGATGTGATCACAACAGTACACGCCCACACTTCCTTTAAAACGTCTGCACGCTGTAACAACACAGTGCAGGATCCTCCACACACAGACCGCACATCCTGCACCAGTGTGGTAAGTAATGGTAGCCGACCTTGTGTTCTATCTGCTATTAATGATTTCCTCTTGCTGCCTGCATCTAATCTTGATCCTCCTCTGTTTAATTCCCTCTATTTTATGACCCTAAGGAAACGGCCTCTGATGATTCCGGTCCTACCGGTGACAGTGCACATAAACGGCCAGATATCTTTTACTGGGTAATATCACCAATTTGCCATTACAGATAAATGATCAGGCATCTGCTTTTTTACATGTTTCTCACTTAGCTTTCTTTTCAGCTGCTATGTATAATGGTCTTATGCTACTTACAATCTCTCTTATTGCCTCTTTGTAACTCCAGGGTGACAGCCTCTGACGTCTCCGGTCTAACCGGTGATTTAGCATAGTATTGACCTGAACATAGGTAACTCTTATATATTCTTTATTGGCTAGCATTGCCAATACGTAGCTCAGACATGCTATCTGGTACCTGCCTCTTCTTCCTTTCATAGAGCTCATCTATAATTCTACCATTCGTTGGTCGACACCCCAGCAGTTTCCAGTCATAACCCCTCCCACTGATCTGCAGAATAAGGATTACACAACAGTCCGACTGTGAATTGTGAGGAAAGGGAAAGCGATTCTCCTCTTATATGCAATTCACGTTAGGTATTCATCACAATTATCCTTACACAGATGACTGAATAAGACAACATTGACACATTAATTAACTTAATGATTTGCATCTATGTAATTATTCATTATTTCCTCACATTGAGGTCCAGGAACCTGCTATTAACCATTAGGGGTGATATCCCCAGTGGCACAGCAAGAGACACAGACATTTCCTGCATCTGCATAAGGGTACCTTCACACTTAGCGATGCAGCAGCGATCCGACCAGCGATCTGACCTGGTCAGGATCGCTGCTGCATCGCTACATGGTCGCTGGTGAGCTGTCAAACAGGCAGATCTCACCAGCGACCAGTGAACAGCCCCCAGCCAGCAGCGACGTGCAAGCGACGCTGCGCTTGCACGGAGCCGCCGTCTGGAAGCTGCGGAGACTGGTAACTAAGGTAAACATCGGGTATGGTTACCCGATGTTTACCTTAGTTACCAGCGCACACCGCTTAGCTGTGTGTGCAGGGAGCAGGGAGCCGCGCACACTGAGCGCTGGCTCCTTGCTCTCCTAGCTGCTGTACACATCGGGTTAATTAACCCGATGTGTACAGCAGCTACATGTGCAGAGAGCCGGAGCCGGCAGCACAGGCAGCGTGAGAGCTGCAGAGGCTGGTAACTAAGATGTTTATCTTGGTTACAAGCTTACCTCAGCTGTCAGATGCCGGCTCCTGCTCCCTGCTCGCTTCATTTGTCGCTCTCTCGCTGTCACACACAGCGATCTGTGTGTCACAGTGGGAGAGCGCCTTTGAAGAAAACGAACCAGGGCTGTGTGTAACGAGCAGCGATCTCGCAGCAGGGGCCAGATCGCTGCTCAGTGTCACACACAGCGAGATCGCTAATGAGGTCACTGCTGCGTCACAAAAAGCGTGACTTAGCAGCGATCTCGGCAGCGAGCTCGCTGTGTGTGAAGCACCCCTTAGAGTCCTTGGTTTTATATTTCACTATCAGCATGGTCATATATACTTCATAAACAGGTATCTACTTATCACCGTCTGTCCCCATAGAACTCTATGTAGGTGCTTTAATATGAACCTTATCTAATACATGTCTTCTTTATTATAGTATATATCATATTGAAGCATTTTCCTCCGCCGTTTAGTCCTTGGCACACGCCTTGATGTGATTACATATTGTCATACTAACAGTGGTGAGTGGCACACTGGACATTCTGTGATGTCAGTTTCAGTCAAACTACCTCCTTTCATATACACTTGCTTTACATCTTCTTTCATTCTCTTATTTCTTCCTCTCTCCTCTGTCCCTTTCTTTCTTTCTTTCTTTCTTTCCTATTCCCCTATGGTCGGCTCTCCATTCTGACCAGCCACTGTCACATGAGCACTAATTTTGTATATCCCCGACCCAATATTTAGCATACCCACGCTACTATGAATTGTACAGTTTTGTACTATATTTATGGAGGGTGGTCTCGTTTTACCACGGAATTGTATTATAATATGATATGATGTGTCTCTACCCGTTCTAAGATGTCATTGATTTACTATCATTGTGTTGTTGGAAATTGTATCACATTTTTGTCAATCTTATATGTATGATATTGATTTTTTTGTTTCTGTTATCATGTTCAGATAAAGTCCAGTCTGACGAAGGCCTACAGCCGAAATGTCGACTTGTTTTGACGAATCAATTTTTCATAATTTATAGCACAATTTGATCAATAAAAAGAAATTTGCATATGAACAGTCACATGATTTTCTTTTGGGAGTATTAGTGTGCCGGGGTTCTCTTTCCACAATTGTCTGTTTTTTCCCCTTAGCACCTATATATCGGTGACGCAGAGCTTCTCTCCTATCAGTTCATAGTGGGGTACCACAGGGGTCAGTATTGGGCCCGCTTCTTTTCAACATATTTATAAATGACCTTGTTGGGGTCATGCGGAGTAGAATTTCAATATTTGCAGATGATACTAAACTCTGCAGGGTAATCAGTACAGAGGAGGATAATTTTATATTACAGGGAGATTTATGTAAATTGGAGGATTGGGCTGAGAAGTGGCAATTGAAGTTTAATGTAGATAAATGTAAGGTCATGCACTTGGGTAGAGGAAATAACATTTATGATTATGTACTTAATTGTAGAACACTGGGTAAAACAGACACAGAAAAAGACTTGGGTGTATGGTAAACTTCACTTTAGTGGACAGTGTCAGGCAACTGCTGCCAGGGCTAATAAAATAATGGGATGTATTAAAAGAGGTATAAGTGTTCATGAAAAAAATATAGTTCTACCTCTGTACAAGTCACTAGTGCGACCGCACTTAGAATACTGTGTACAATTCTGGTCACCGATATATAAGAAGGACATAACTGAACTGGAGAGGGTGCAGAGAAGAGCGACCAAGATTATTAGAGGAATGGGTGGGCTGCAATACCAAGACAGGTTATTAAACTTAGGGTTATTTAGTTTGGAAAAACGAAGGCTTAGGGGGGATCTAATCACAATGTATAAATATATGAGGGGACAGTACAGAGACCTTTCCAAAGATCTTTTTACACCTAGCCCTGCGACTGGAACACGGGGGCATCCGCTACGTCTTGAGGAAAGAAGGTTTAATCATAATCACAGACGAGGATTCTTTACTGTACGAGCAGTGAGACTATGGAATTTTCTGCCGCATGATGTTGTAATGAGTGATTCACTACTAACATTTAAGCAGAGCCTGGATGCCTTTCTTGAAAAATTTAATATTACCAGTTATGTATATTAGATTTTATGACAGGGTATTGATCCAGGGAACTAGTCTGATTGCCGGATGTGGAGTCAGGAAGGAATTTTTTTCCCCATTGGAACTTGTTTGCCACATTGTTTTTTTTTTGCCTTCCTCTGGATCAACATGTTAGGCTACGGGTTGAACTAGATGGACTTAGAGTCTCCCTTCAACCTTAAAAACTATGATACTATGAAAATAAAAAAGGCTTCCCTGGATTTTCCATTGCCAGTGAAGGTAACACCAAGCAGTGGGGGTTAGCAGCCAGTTGCTGCTTGGATTACCCTTAGCTAGCAATACAAAAAATGCAGCGGGAGCCCATATATATTTTTTTAATTATTTATGTAAATAACTAAAAACAAAATGGGCTTCCCTGTATTTTGATTGCTGGACATCACAGTGCTGTAAAAATAAATCTTTAAAAAAAATGACGTAGCGCTCCGCGGTATTTTTGATTCTCAGCGCAGATAAAGCAGACAGCTATGGGTTGCCACCCCCATCTGCCTGCCGTTACCTTGGTTGGCAATCAAAATACAGGGAAGCCCATTAATTTTTTCTATTTAAAAAATAGTTAAAAAAAATGACGTTTCCAATGAATTTTACAAGACTTTTTCCCAATTACTTGTACCTCACCTCTGTAAAATTTTTAATCACGCAGCTTCCACCAGAGAATTCCCTGCAGAAATGCCTCAGGCAAATATAACCCTCATCCCTAAACCAAATAGTGACCCTGAATTAGTGACTAGTTATAGACCCATCTCTCTAATTAATACAGATGTAAAAATGTATTCAAAAATATTAGCCGAAAGATTAAAAGAAATTCTCCCATCATTGATCCATCAAGACCAACTAGGATTTGTTAAAAATAGGCAAGCATCAGACGGTACTAGAAGATTGCTAAACATTCTTGAATACGCTAAAAAATCTAGAACACCCACCCTACTTCTATCGCTTGACGCTGAGAAAGCATTTGATAGAGTGGGGTGGGAATTCTTGGAAAACACCCTGAAAAAATTTGGCTTTGACAACACATCCATTAATGCCATCATGGCGCTATATTCCTGCCCCTCAATCACAATTAAATCAGACAACCACTCTTCAAAAACTTTTATGATAACCAATGGAACTCGTCAGGGATGTCCTTTATCACCGCTACTTTTTGCCCTGATTATGGAACCTTTGGCAGAATGTGTCAGGTCAAATGAAAAAATTAAAGGTATTTCCATAGGGAAAGAAAACTTTAAAATATGTCTTTTTGCGGACGATGTAATTATGACTCTTAGCGACCCATTAAACTCCATCAATGAAATAAACAACATTTTGAAAGAATTCTCCATTGTTTCAAACTTTAAAATTAATGAGAAAAAGTCAAAAATGCTAGCTCTTAACCTCATCCCAACAGCACAAGAAAATCTTAGAAATAATGTTAATTATGAATGGGTTACAGACGCTATTGAATACTTAGGTATTACTTTCACAAAATATATTAAAAGCACCTTAATCCTCAACATGAATAAACTCTTATCTCAGATTGAAAAAGACTTTGCAACATACAACAAAACCGAAACGACTTGGCTTGGTAGAATATTGGTAGCTAAGATGTTTATTCTACCCAAAATTTTATATACAATTAGATGTCTACCTATCATCATCCCAGACGAATTCCTAGTCAAATTGCAAAAATTGATCAACTAATATGTCTGGAATAATAGTAAAGCAAGGGTGGCCAAAAATACATTATTCAAAAATAAAATTAATGGAGGATACGGCCTTCCTAATATACAAGCATATTATTACTCAAATTTATTAAAACAAACCAACAATTGGTTATTAAAAAATGAAAATACTCCAACTTGGGTTAACTTGGAACTAATATTATCAGGAAATAATTCTTTCCGCTCTCCTTTACTGGAACAGTTACTAAGCTTTGGAGGACGAAAATCAAATACCTATGATAGCAGCACTATTAATGCTGCATTTACTTCCTGGGAAAAGATTTCAAGAATCTCCAAAGACAAAATGACTTTTGAAGTCTTTAAAAATACTGAGATAAAAAATATAGATTTGTCAAACAATACCGAGACAGTAGATAGATGGGTCCAGTCAGGGATAAAATACATAAAAAATACATACGATGGTACAAACTTCACCTCATTCTTACAACTTAAACTACAAAACAATATACCAGATAAAGATCTTTACTTCTTCCTAGAAATAAGGAAAACCATCCGGAAACTTGTAGAACCCAAATGTAAAATAAACAAATTCATACTTAAATTGATAAACAACCCAAATAACAAACTAATATGGAGTCATAAGAACATCTACCATGCCTACAATTCTGAACTCCCCACAAGAAAAATGATACACATATCCAGTTGGGAAAAGGACTTGAGAGTAGAATTCACCCAAGACCAATGGGATAAAGCTCTTAAAAACACATACCTTTCCAATATCTGCGCTACATTACATGAAGCTTATTATAAGATTTATACCAGATGGTATTTCACTCCGGACAAAGTAGCTAAAATATTCCCAAGCCAAAAACCAACATGCTGGAGAGGTTGTGATACAAAAGGTGACATTGTTCATATTTTTTGGAGCTGTCCTAAAATTAGAAGCTTATGGCAGAAAGTGTCTAAAATAATAAATCTGATAATGCACTCAAAAATAAGTCTAACCCCACAATTAGCTCTCTTATCGATAGATTCGGATACAATAAACATAAAATACAGGGCCATCGTAATTCATATCCTTCTAGTTACCAAAATCGAATTGGCGGCACGTTGGAAATCCAATAAAATTCCAAATATTTACGATCTAATAGAAAAAATATCCCTTCATAAGTTCTATGAAGAGAAGCATGCCCTAATTAATAACTCTTGGAACAGATTTCATAAAAAATGGGACCCATGGACTGACTTTATTAACAACAATACATAAAATTTTAAATCTAATCTAGTTATAATTCTTGTATAAACATAATATACTATACTTATTTAATTAGTTTAACAGGAAAATTGTTTGTTTACATCTATCTCCTGACATATTATTTGAATATCATACTTTGTAAATACTTAATCCGACTGTATGTCATAGTTTTTACCAATGTTATTTGTTTGTTTCTCCTTTTGTATATGTCTACTGTATATTATTTGTTTGATATAGCAGGAATGCTATACAGCACTTTGTTTTATTGTTTTTGTTAGAACTGTTTTATGTATAAACTTTGAAAACCTAATAAAAAATTATTGAATCACAAAAAAAAATGACGTTGGGTCCCCCCATTTTTGATGGCCAGCTAGGGTAAAGCAGATGGCTGTAGCCTGAAAACCACAGCTGGCAGCTTTACCGTGGTTGGGGATCCAATGTGGAGGTCCCCCCAGGCTCTTTTTTTAAAATTATTTTATAAATATTAATAATTACACAAAAAAAGTAGGGTCCCCCCCAAATTGGATCACCAGCCAAGGTAAAGCGGACAGCTGTGGTCTGGTATTCTCAGGGTGGAAAGGTCCATAGTTATTGGGCCTTCACAGCCTAAAAATAGCAGGCCGCAGGCACCCCAGATGTGGCGCATCCACTAGATGCGCCAATCCTGGCGCTTCACCCCAGCTCATCCCGTGCCCTGGTACTAGCTGTAAGGTCACCTGACATCAAGCCCAGCAGTTTGTGATGTCATGGTATCTATTAGATACCCAACATCATAAACTGTCAGTACTAACAAAAAAAAAATCGACAAAAAAAATGTATTTGAAAAAACAGTCCGCAAAGCATTTCCTCTTTCACCAATTTATTGTAAGAAAAAAAATAAAGGGGTCCCACGACGATTCTGGACCGTCTAGAATATGGGGGGGGGACACTCAGGGAACGTATCTGTCACGCTCTCCGGGTCCCCTGCTCTGCTCCCCGGCTCACCTGCCACGCTCCCCGGATTCCCTGCTTCGCTCCCCGGCTCCTCTGTCAGGCGTCCCCCGCTCCACGGTCTCCAGCCTCCATCACCTGAGGTCCCCAGGCGGCCCGGTCCCCGCTCCCAGCGCCCGTCGGCTACTCAGCCCCAGCCCGGCTCTCCTGCTTCCTGCTCACCGCTCCCTGCCCTGGCTTCTGGCACCCGGGCCTCGCGCATGCGCATTAGGGTGCGCGCGCGGTCATTGACCCTCTCTTAAAGGGCCAGCGTCCTCTGACAGGAAATTGAACACACAGGTACAGGGTATAAAGGGGTTTAATGTCCAAGTGGGCGGGGCCTGTTCTTCGTGTTTCCTAAGCTAATAGTCAGTCTCCTTGTGTCTCTGTGATATACTTACCTATCTCTATTCTAGAGCCGCTCCTGCCTCGCCATCCGGTCCTGCCAATTCCCGAACCCCGAACGCTGACTATCTGCCATCCCATCAGTCCGTACCATCTCTGATCCCTGTGGTAATCCGTCCTCTCGCTCCATCGGTTCCGGACTCTGCCTGACAACATCTCGGCCTCCGAACCTGAGCTCCGTCACCCGGACTACCAACAGTGACTCCGTGGTCCCAGGGACTTCTCCATTCCACTCTTTTGCACGGACTGTCCTGCTACCCGTACTGCTCCAGCTACCGGACCCCTTGCCTTCATTAAGGTGTTCGGCCCAATGGATCCACCTCCTGGGTCTGCCCGTCCACCTGGCCCTAACAGTATCCCCCATTTTCTAGGAGTGCAGACCCTTCATGTGAGGAGTGTGGGTGCAATGAATCTGCACTCACTCTCCCCGGGTCCACAGCAGCAGAGTCCATGTCGTAATGGTTGCTACCAAAGCTGCAATGCCCTGCTCATGAGGTAAGGGCATGCCTAATCAGGAGAACTATTCTACATTTCCAAATATTGGTATTTGCTCATATTATTGCTATTCCACCTACTATATATTGGGGATAGGATCTTGGAGATGGAATACCCGTTTAAGTCCAGTTATCCAGCTGAATGAATACTTAAAAACAGAGCTCGCTATTTAGATGTGTTTTCTTGTGGCGTATAACGGATTCTCATGTTTGGTAGTCGTTCAGCAGGGAACTTATAAAAGCAAATCCCTCCATTTGGAAATGTAGTATATAGCTCTCCTGATCAATTATGTTCCTTACCTCATGAGCAGGGCATTGCAGTAATAATAATAATTTATTTATTTATATAGCGTTATTAATTCCATAGCGCTGTATGTCTTTGGAGTTTGGGAGGAAACCGGAGTACCCGGAGGAAACCCACGCAAACACAGGGAGAACATACAAACTCCTTGCAGATGGTGTCCTTGGTAAGAATTGAACCCAGGACCTCAGCGCTGCAAGACTGCAGTGCTAACCACTGAGCCACCGTGCCACCCATTTAGCTTACCGATGCATAACCACCACTCACTCTGTCTGAACACAGGAAGCTGAGCTGACAGCCGCTCTGTGCATGCGGCAGCATCTATTGTGAAGGAGAGGGCCGTGGGGGGATCAACGCTACACAGGTACCGTGGGACACCGGGGAACACCGGTGGGGTTATAGGGGGTGACCTGGCAGGGCCTGGGGAGGAGTTTTCTGTTGCATGTGTCATGGCAAATGCGACAGAAATCAGAGGAGTAGGGTGAATGCGGCCGGCGTGCTGCTGTGCGCGTGGCCATCTTGGATTTCTGGGAGAGCATCAGGGGGGGCACTTTGGCAACACCGGGGGACCGGAGGGGACCGGGGAGGAGATTTATCATGTTTGTTCATGCCAGATGGGAGATAAATAATTTTTTACCGGCGCTGTCATTTACTGTAACGTGATCATCGGTGTACGGTGTATACCTGTGATCACGTGAGCGGGGACCGGAAAAACCGTCCTGAATCATGATCTCCAGGGTCTCAGCTAGCCCTGAAACCCCGGAGATTTTCTGACGCTGGGGGGCGTTATTCACTTATTTCTGCCTGCTGTTTATAAACGGCAGATCAGAATAAGGCTACATTAACACGACCGATCCATTTTTGCGGTCTGCAAAAAACAGTCCGTTTTTTTTCACGGGTGCATCCGTGTGGCATCTGTTTCCGTTCCGTAGACGGTCCTTATGTCATCTGTTTGTCATCCGTGTGCCTTCCGTTTTTTATGTGTACTGCAAAAAAACGGAAGTAGAGTAAATGCATAATTTTACCCAGGATCCATAGCTTCATCCTACATGAGGCGGTCACATGTTCACTCCAGTGCCATTTTCTACTGCTTTTCACAGCGTAGAGCGCTCTGGTGATTTTCTTGTGCTTGTGCACTTCATATCAGTCTTTTCTGTCATTATAATGGCAGAAAGACACATAATGTCCCACTCTCCTGCATTTTGTAATTTTGCACCCTTTGGTGCCTTTCATGTGGCACTAAGGGGTGTTTAGCTTTGTATTTAGCCAAAAAATTTTAAAAAAAATGACGTAGGGTTCCCCCTATTTTTGTAGCCAGCTAGGGTAAAGCAGACGGCTGCAGCCTGCAGACCACAGCTGGCAACCTCACCTTGGCTGGTAATCCAAAACTGAGGGCACCCCACGCTGTTATTTTAAATTAAATAAATAATTAAAAAAAAAAACACGTAGGGGTCCCCCCAAAATTTGATCACCAGCCAAGGTAAAGAAGACAGCTGGGGTCTGATATTCTCAGACTAGGGAGGTCCATGGTTATTGGACTCTCCCCAGCCTAAAAATAGCAGGCCAAAGCCGCCCCAGAAGTGGCGCATCCATTAGATGTGCCAATCCTGGTGCTTCGCCCCAGCTCATCCCGCGCTCTGGTGCGGTGGTAAACGGGTTAATATATGGGGTTAATACCAGATATGTAATGTCACCTGGCATCAAGCCCTGGGGTTGGTGAGGTCAGGCGTCTATCAGATACCCAACATCACCAACCCAGTCAGTAATAAAAAAAATAGATGACAAACACATTTTTATTTGAAAAAACACTCCCCAATACATTCCCTCTTTAACCAATTTATTAGAAAGAAAAACAAATCCAGGTCTGGTGTAATCCAAGGGGTTGCCTTGACGATCCACACTGTCCCAGTCAATGAAGAGCAGGATGTTCCCCATTGGCTGGGAGAGCAGTGCAGTGACCTGAGCTAACATCAAGGGGTCAGCCCAGGTCACTGCAGGGGATAACAAGTGCTGCTGTCAGCGAGGTACATTACTTGCGCTGATCTCCTGCACTGCAGACAGCACCTGTCACTGAGTTCAATGACCGCCGCCTTCACAGCCAAGTATCGCGAGCGGCCCGTGACGTCACCGCTAGTCAGTCTCGGGTCGGAAGTGAGAGAAGGTGATGTGACAAGCGGCGGCCATGGAGGACAGTGACAGCGCTGAGGTCGGGACTTCATCACCGCAGGTAAGCCGAGCGGGACCATGTGTGCAGAGTGCAGGTGGGCGGAGCCATGTGTGGCGGCGGAGTGCGAAGTGGGTGGTGCTGAGGTCGTCAGTGTCGTGGACTGCTTGGCTGGGCACAGGTGAGTGTGAGTGTGTGTGTGTGTGTGTGTACATGCCGTGTGCAGGAGGGGGCGGAGTGAGCTGAGCGGGGAAGTGTGGGCTTCCTGCACGTAACTAGGATAAACATCGGGTTACTAACCAAAGCGCTTTGCTTGGATACCCGATGTTTATCTTGGTTACCAGCTTCTGGCAGGCTGCCAGCGATGGCTCCTGCACACTGTAGCTGTAAAAAGCCCTGCTTTTTGCTGCTAGAACCGTTCTTGAACGTAACTAGAACTAACTAGCTTTAGCAAAAAGCTCGAGTTCTAGTTCGATCTAGAACAGCCCCCAAAATCACTGGAGCCGCGAACTGGAGAACCTCGAACCGCGAACCGCACTCAACTCTAATCAGAATGTACTTCCAACAGCTTTTTTATTACAAATTGGTAGAATTTGCAATAGAGCATAACATGCCAAGGAGTTTAATACATTAAGTTACCATAGGGTTTGATGGTTCAGACACCATGTAGCAAAGCATCAGAAGGTAGTCCCAACAGGTTTTTTAAAAAAATTGGTAGGCTTTGCAACAAAGCATAACATGCCAATGAGTTTAATACATTCGGTTTCCCTGGGTTTTATGGTTCAGACACCATGTAGCAAAGTATCAGAAGTAGAGTTGAGCGCGGTTCGTGGTTCGTGGTTCTCCAGTTCTAGGCTCGAGTGATTTTGGGGCCTGTTCTAGATCGAACTAGAACTCGAGCTTTTTGCAAAAGCTCGATAGTTCTAGAAACGTTCGAGATCAGTTCTAGCAGCAAAAAAACAGCTATATCATAGCTTGGTTTCTGCTGTAATAGTGTAAGTCACTCTGTGAATCACACTATTATGACATTTCAGTGTATAGTGTGCGTGAACAGGGCCTTCAGATCACTGCTGTTTCTATAATGGCGATCGCCATTTTTTTTTTTTTTTTTCTTGTCTTCCTTCCCTAAGCGCGCGCGTCTTGTGGGGCGGGCCAGCATGTCAGCCAATCCCAGACACACACACAGCTAAGTGGACTTTGAGCCAGAGAAGCAACGGCATGTGTGATAGGATGTCCATGTCACATGTCCCTGCATTATAAAACCGGACATTTTCTTCCAGGACGCCATTATCTGCCTTCTGCGTCTTTGGTGTCAGACATCACTGTCGCAGCTCCGTCCTCCTGAGTCCTATCGCCGATACAGCTGTATGCGCTGCATACACAGCGTTAGACAGCTTAGGGAGAGCACTTTATAGCAGTCCTTTTAAGGGCTCAAACCGGCAGGGTCAGAGTTAAAGTGACAGGTCCTGAAAACAGCGCCAGCGTCTGTGTAGCCAAGGTCAGGGATTTCCTCCCTGCATTTCCCTATTAGGAGGGATAGAAAGGCAGGCTTTCATTCCTCTACCCAGAGCCCCAAAATCCTGGCACTGTACCCTCGTGTCCTCTGCATACTCCAACTCATTATAACTAAGCCATTATACTAGCAAACACTCAGTGTACCTAGTGGCATCCTATACGTGGCTATTGGACTTTGCTATAGTCCCACTAGTGCAAAGACATTTGCAGAGCGCATCTGCCTGCATTGCACACTCCAACTCATTATAACTAAGCCATTATACTAGCAAACACTCTGTGTACCTAGTGGCATCCTATCTGTGGCTATTGGACTTTGCTATAGTCCCACTAGTGCAAAGACATTTGCAGAGCGCATCTGCCTGCGTTGCACACTCCAACTCATTATAACTAAGCCATTATACTAGCAAACACTCAGTGTACCTAGTGGCATCCTATACGTGGCTATTGGACTTTGCTATAGTCCCACTAGTGCAAAGACATTTGCAGAGCGCATCTGCCTGCATTGCAGACTCCAACTCATTATAACTAAGCCATTATACTAGCAAACACTCAGTGTACCTAGTGGCATCCTATACGTGGCTATTGGACTTTGCTATAGTCCCACTAGTGCAAAGACATTTGCAGAGCGCATCTGCCTGCGTTGCACACTCCAACTCATTATAACTAAGCCATTATACTAGCAAACACTCTGTGTACCTAGTGGCATCCTATCTGTGGCTATTGGACTTTGCTATAGTCCCACTAGTGCAAAGACATTTGCAGAGCGCATCTGCCTGCATTGCACACTCCAACTCATTATAACTAAGCCATTATACAAGCAAACACTCAGTGTACCTAGTGGCATCCTATACGTGGCTATTGGACTTTGCTATAGTCCCACTAGTGCAAAGACATTTGCAGAGTGCATCTGCCTGCGTTGCACACTCCAACTCATTATAACTAAGCCATTATACTAGCAAACACTCAGTGTACCTAGTGGCATCCTATACGTGGCTATTGGACTTTGCTATAGTCCCACTAGTGCAAAGACATTTGCAGAGCGCATCTGCCTGCGTTGCACACTCCAACTCATTATAACTAAGTCATTATACAAGCAAACACTCTGTGTACCTAGTGGCATCCTATCTGTGGCTATTGGACTTTGCTATAGTCCCACTAGTGCAAAGACATTTGCAGAGCGCATCTGCCTGCGTTGCACACTCCAACTCATTATAACTAAGCCATTATACTAGCAAACACTCAGTGTACCTAGTGGCATCCTATACGTGGCTATTGGACTTTGCTATAGTCCCACTAGTGCAAAGACATTTGCAGAGCGCATCTGCCTGCATTGCACACTCCAACTCATTATAACTAAGCCATTATACTAGCAAACACTCTGTGTACCTAGTGGCATCCTATCTGTGGCTATTGGACTTTGCTATAGTCCCACTAGTGCAAAGACATTTGCAGAGCGCATCTGCCTGCGTTGCACACTCCAACTCATTATAACTAAGCCATTATACTAGCAAACACTCAGTGTACCTAGTGGCATCCTATACGTGGCTATTGGACTTTGCTATAGTCCCACTAGTGCAAAGACATTTGCAGAGCGCATCTGCCTGCGTTGCACACTCCAACTCATTATAACTAAGCCATTATACTAGCAAACACTCAGTGTACCTAGTGGCATCCTATCTGTGGCTATTGGACTTTGCTATAGTCCCACTAGTGCAAAGACATTTGCAGAGCGCATCTGCCTGCGTTGCACACTCCAACTCATTATAACTAAGCCATTATACTAGCAAACACTCAGTGTACCTAGTGGCATCCTATACGTGGCTATTGGACTTTGCTATAGTCCCACTAGTGCAAAGACATTTGCAGAGCGCATCTGCCTGCATTGCACACTCCAACTCATTATAACTAAGCCATTATACTAGCAAACACTCAGTGTACCTAGTGGCATCCTATCTGTGGCTATTGGACTTTGCTATAGTCCCACTAGTGCAAAGACATTTGCAGAGCGCATCTGCCTGCGTTGCACACTCCAACTCATTATAACTAAGCCATTATACTAGCAAACACTCAGTGTACCTAGTGGCATCCTATACGTGGCTATTGGACATTGCTATAGTCCCACTAGTGCAAAGACATTTGCAGAGCGCATCTGCCTGCATTGCACACTCCAACTCATTATAACTAAGCCATTATACTAGCAAACACTCTGTGTACCTAGTGGCATCCTATCTGTGGCTATTGGACTTTGCTATAGTCCCACTAGTGCAAAGACATTTGCAGAGCGCATCTGCCTGCGTTGCACACTCCAACTCATTATAACTAAGCCATTATACTAGCAAACACTCAGTGTACCTAGTGGCATCCTATCTGTGGCTATTGGACTTTGCTATAGTCCCACTAGTGCAAAGACATTTGCAGAGCGCATCTGCCTGCGTTGCACACTCCAACTCATTATATCTAAGCCATTAGATTAGCAATTTTTACTGCCAGTTTAAGGCCTGTAGTTGCATTGTCAGGGATATTTATTCTTTATTATTCTGCTGTTAATAAAGCTAGACCACCACTGCAATCTACACCACCTCTCAATTTTTACTACCACATTTTCAGTCCACAATCTTGTCGCAATCAACATGAGTGGCAAAATGACAGATGCTGGTGGAAAGGGGAAGAGGCGTGGTGGAAAAGGCAAAAAAGGTTTTGTCCGTGGGGAAGGTGGCAAAGCTCCATTATCATCTGCTGAAGATAGACCCTCTACCAGCAAAAGTAAGATGTCTACTACTTACCATGGACAATCCGATGTGCTCCCTTTTTTACGGACACGAACAACAGGAAGAAAGGTAGATGATGGGCAAAAAAGGAAAATGCTTGAATGGATCTCAAGTGGTCCAACAAGTGCCCTCTCAGCCACTTCAAGTACCGCATCCAAAAAACACCAGTCCTCTGAGTTGTCATCCCAATCACACTTTATTTCTCCCAGCTCTGAAGTCTCCATCAGCCCTGCACAGTATGGTGGAACAGAGATGGCTGAGTCTGCAGAGCTGTTCAGTCACACTATAGCCTGGGAATCAGAGGTCTGCTCCCAAGCTACAGTGAGTACAGAACAGGAAATGGTCTGCAGTGATGCCCAGAACCTTTGTGACTCGGATTCAGGCCGTGAGGAACAACTTTCTGAGCATAATGTTGACCCTTTGTCACAAACTGTAACACCTGTGGTTATAGACAAAGAGGAACATTCTGATGAAGATGAGACGCAGATACCCGATTGGGATGACAACTTAAATATTCGGTCAGGGCAAGAGGAGGCTCGGTCAGAGGGGGAGGGGAGTGCAAACACAACAATTGATGATGAAGTTCTAGATCCCACCTACTGTCAACCCCCAGTCAGGCACTCGAGGAGGTCAACAGAGGCGGTGGAGGAGGATGCAACCGACGACGAAGTTACCTTGCGCCTTCCTGGACAGAGTCGGAGCACTGGTAGCACGTCTACAACTGCATCCTCAGCCACCACTCTGCCTCTGAGCATTATTCGGGGTGGATCAACAGGTCGCATGGCCTCTAAGCCTTGCCTAGCCTGGTCCTTTTTTGACATAGAAAAAGATCGCCCAAATTATGTGATATGTAAAATTTGTCATGGTTCTCTTAGTAGAGGTCAAAACCTCAGCAGTTTGACAACTTCTTCCATGAATCGTCACATGAATAAATATCATATGGCCCGGTGGGAAGCTCACCGTGCTGCAATGCGGCTTAGCGGAGCAAACCATCCACCGCCTGCCCCTTCCAGTGCATCCGCACGCTCGTCATCTTCTAGGACTGTTGGGACAGCTGTCACACCTGTTTTTCCACCCACAACTTCCACCACTGTAACCGCAACAGGCAGTTTGCTTGGTAGGTCGTCAGTTGTTTTGGAAGGGGAAACAAGTGAGTGTGTACAGCTCTCTCAGACATCGATAGCACCAACTTTGGATGAAGGCAACATCATGTCTCCGCCTGCACTTTCCTCACAAAGCTGCATTTTTCCAGGGACACCCTACTCAACACCGTCTACACACAGCAGCTAGATCTCTGTCCCTCAGATGTGTTCAAATAAAAGGCCACTTCCTGCGACCCATGACAAAGCGAAGAGGTTGACTCTATCCCTCTGTAAGCTGTTGGCTACCGAAATGCTGCCTTTCCGCCTAGTGGACACACAGGATTTTAGAGACCTTATGTCTGTCGCTGTGCCCCAGTACCAGATGCCTAGTCGCCACTACTTCTCTAAGAAAGGTGTGCCCGCGCTACACCAGCATGTCGCACACAACATCACCGCTTCCTTGAGAAACTCTGTGTGTGAACGGGTGCATTTCACCACCGATACTTGGACCAGTAAGCATGGACAGGGACGTTACATGTCGCTGACTGGGCACTGGTTAACTATGGTGATAGATGGTGAAGGGTCTGCCGCACAAGTCTTGCCGTCCCCACGACTTGTGTGTCAATCCTCTGTCTGTCCAAGTTCCGCCACTGCTTCTGCATCCTCCACCTCATCTGGGTCCTCCACCTCCGCCCCAAGCCTGCCTGGTCAGGCCACCAGCGTTCTCACTGCGCAGAAGGAATCACGCACGCCTCATTACTATGCTGGCAGCAGAGCGCAACGGCATCAGGCGGTCTTTAGCTTGACATGTCTTGGGAATAAGAGTCACACAGCTGAGGAGTTGTGGTCAGCTCTGCGGTCCGAGTTTAATAAATGGTTGTCTCCACTCAACCTGCAGCCTGGTAAGGCTGTGTGTGACAATGCTGCCAACCTGGGTGCGGCCCTTCGCCTGGGCAAGGTGACACACGTACCTTGTATGGCTCACGTGTTGAACCTTGTCGTCCAGCAATTTTTAACACACTATCCCGGCCTAGATGGCCTTCTGAACAGGGCACGAAAACTGTCTGCTCACTTCCGCCGTTCAAGCGCCGCAGCAGAGCGACTTGCATCGCTCCAGAAGTCTTTCGGCCTGCCGGTTCATCGCCTGAAATGCGATGTGGCGACACGCTGGAATTCAACTCTCCACATGTTACAGCGACTGTGGCAGCACCGCAGAGCCCTGGTGCAATACGTCATGACGTATAGCCTGGGCCAACGAGATGCAGAGGTGGGGCAGATCACCCTGATGGAGTGGTCTCAGATCAAGGACCTATGCACCCTTCTGCACAGTTTCGACATGGCGACGAATATGTTTAGCGCTGACAATGCCATTATCAGCATGACGATTCCAGTCATTTACATGCTGGAGCACACGCTAAACACTATTCGGAGTCAGGGGGTGGGACAACATGAAGGGGAGGAACTACAGGAGGATTCATATGCGCAAGGGACAACAACATCACCAAGGTCCAGACGTTCATCATCACCAACGCAGCAGGCAAGGGACCATGGGGGACAGGGATCGACAAGGGCGCATAGTAGCAGGCGAAATGTTGAGCAAGGTGCAGGAGAACATGAAGAAATGGAGGACGAACTGTCCATGGACATGGAAGACTCAACGGATGAGGGAGACCTTGGTCAAATTTCAGTTGAAAGAGGTTGGGGGGAGATGTCAGAGGAAGAAAGAACGGTTAGCACCTCTATGCCACAAACACAGCGTGGACTTGGTCCGCATGGCTGCGCAAGACACATGAGTGCCTTTTTGTTGCACTACCTCCAACATGACAGTCGTATTGTCAAAATTAGAAGTGATAATGACTACTGGATTGCCACACTATTAGATCCCCGGTACAAGTCCAAATTTTGTGACATAATTCCAGCCATAGAAAGGGACGCACGTATGCAGGAGTATCAGCAGAAGCTGTTACTCGATCTTAGCTCGGCTTTTCCACCAAACAACCGTGCAGGTGCAGGGAGGGAATCTCCCAGTTGTAACTTGACAAACATGGGACGGTCTCGTCATCTTCAACAGTCTACCCGTACCAGTAGGACCGTATCTGGTGCTGGTAACAGCAATTTTATGGAATCTTTTCATAATTTTTTTAGACCCTCTTTTGCAAGGCCACCAGAGACAACAAGTCTGACACATAGTCAACGGCTGGAGAGGATGATACAGGAGTATCTCCAAATGAACATCGATGCCATGACTGTGCAACTGGAGCCTTGCTCCTTTTGGGCTTCAAACCTAGAAAAATGGCCAGAGCTCGCAACTTATGCCTTGGAGATTTTGTCGTGTCCAGCTGCCAGCGTTGTCTCTGAACGTGTCTTCAGTGCTGCTGGGTGTGTGCTGACAGATAAGCGCACGCGTCTGTCCAGTGACAATGTGGACAGACTGACGTTCATCAAAATGAACAAGTCATGGATCCAGAAGGAATTTACAACCCCTGTGTCATCCTGGGGAGAGTAAATGCTTGTGGATTTGGAATGTGCTTGATGCAAATCTAGCTGTGAAGTGTACAACTAGGGCACAAGTGCTGCCACTGAATGGGTGGGTGTGTGTGGGGCACAATTTTTGGAAAAAAAGGGGACTCCGCTTGGAGTAACCCTTGCTTACATTGTTTTTAAAAGAAGCCAAGATGAACAGAGCTGGGATCAGGAAAGACTTTGCTACCTACCCCGGTGTCATCCTGGGGACGGTTAATTATGGCGTATTTTTGAATGTGCTTGATGCAAATCAAAACATCCTGTTTGCAACTAGGGCCCAAGTGCTGCCACTGATGGGGTGGGTGTCTGTGTGGCCCAATTTTTGGAAAAAAGGGAGACTCCGCTTGGAGTAACCCTTGCTTGCTGTGTTTTTAAAAGAAGCCAAGATGAACAGAGCTGGGATCAGGAAAGACTTTGCTACCTACCCCGGTGTCATCCTGGGGACGGTTAATTATGGCGTATTTTTGAATGTGCTTGATGCAAATCAAAACATCCTGTTTGCAACTAGGGCCCAAGTGCTGCCACTGATGGGGTGGGTGTCTGTGTGGCCCAATTTTTGGAAAAAAGCGAGACTCCGCTTGGAGTAACCCTTGCTTGCTGTGTTTTTAAAAGAAGCCAAGATGAACAGAGCTTGGATCAGGAAAGACTTTGCTACCTACCCCTGTGTCATCCTGGGGACGGATAAGAATGGCGTATTTTTGAATGTGCTTGATGCAAATGTAGCTGTGAAGTGTACAACTGGGGCACAACTGCTGCCACTGAAGGGGTGGGTGTGTGTGGGGCCCAATTTTTGGAAAAAAAGGAGACTCCGCTTGGAGTAACCCTTGCTTACATTGTTTTTAAAAGAAGCCAAGATGAACAGAGCTGGGATCAGGAAAGACTTTGCTACCTACCCCGGTGTCATCCTGGGGACGGTTAATTATGGCGTATTTTTTAATGTGCTTGATGCAAATCAAAACATCCTGTTTGCAACTAGGGCCCAAGTGCTGCCACTGATGGGGTGGGTGTCTGTGTGGCCCAATTTTTGGAAAAAAGGGAGACTCCGCTTGAAGTAACCCTTGCTTGCTGTGTTTTTAAAAGAAGCCAAGATGAACAGAGCTGGGATCAGGAAAGACTTTGCTACCTACCCCGGTGTCATCCTGGGGACGGTTAATTATGGCGTATTTTTGAATGTGCTTGATGCAAATCAAAACATCCTGTTTGCAACTAGGGCCCAAGTGCTGCCACTGATGGGGTGGGTGTCTGTGTGGCCCAATTTTTGGAAAAAAGGGAGACTCCGCTTGGAATAACCCTTGCTTACATTGTTTTTAAAAGAAGCCAAGATGAACAGAGCTGGGATCAGGAAAGACTTTGCTACCTACCCCGGTGTCATCCTGGGGACGGTTAATTATGGCGTATTTTTGAATGTGCTTGATGCAAATCAAAACATCCTGTTTGCAACTAGGGCCCAAGTGCTGCCACTGATGGGGTGGGTGTCTGTGTGGCCCAATTTTTGGAAAAAAGGGAGACTCCGCTTGGAGTAACCCTTGCTTGCTGTGTTTTTTAAAAATGATCCAAGATGAACAGAGCTGGGATCAGGAAAGACTTTGCTACCTACCCCGGTGTCATCCTGGGGACGAATAAGAATGGCGTATTTTTGAATGTGCTTGATGCAAATCTAGCTGTGAAGTGTACAACTGGGGCACAACTGCTGCCACTGAAGGGGTGGGTGTGTGTGGGGCCCAATTTTTGGAAAAAAGGGAGACTCCGCTTGGAGTAACCCTTGCTTGCTGTGTTTTTAAAAGAAGCCAAGATGAAC
This sequence comes from Anomaloglossus baeobatrachus, assembly GCF_048569485.1. Lineage (NCBI taxonomy): Eukaryota > Metazoa > Chordata > Amphibia > Anura > Aromobatidae > Anomaloglossus > Anomaloglossus baeobatrachus. The sequence goes on along the minus strand of NC_134362.1, from coordinate 115,571,123 downwards.
AGAGCTGGGATCAGGAAAGACTTTGCTACCTACCCCGGTGTCATCCTGGGGACAGTTAAGAATGGCGTATTTTTGAATGTGCTTGATGCAAATCTAGCTGTAAAGTGTACAACTAGGGCACAAGTGCTGCCACTGAATGGGTGGGTGTGTGTGGGGCCCAATTTTTGGAAAAAAGGGAGACTCCGCTTGGAGTCACCTTGCGGTGTTTTACATAATTTTAGAAGGACGTCCCATGCCTATATCTGTGTCTCGTCCTCTTTTTCCTTGTTACGCTCTTTTGTTTTCGCATGAGAATTTGTTCTTGTCACTTTCCCATGTGTTTGTGTTGTGTTGTGAGTTGTTTGTCACCTTTTGGACACCTTTGAGGGTGTTTTCTAGGTGTTTTTCTGTGTTTGTGATTGCCTGCCATTGTTTCCTATTGGCTCGAGTTCGGTTCGTCGAACGTTCGACGAGCCGAACTCGAACGGGACCTCCGTTCGGCGAACCGACCTCGAGCCGAACCGGGACCGGTTCGCTCATCTCTAATCAGAAGGTACTTTCAACAGCTTTTTTTTAACAAATTTGTAGGATTTGTAACAGAGCACAACATGCAAAGGAGTTTAATACAATCAGTTCCCCTAGGGTGCGATGGTTCAGACACCATGTAGCAAAGCATCCGAAGGTAGTCCCAACAGGTTTTTTAAAAAAATCGGTAGGCTTTGCAACAAAGCATAACATGCCAAGGAGTTTAATACAATCAGTTCCCCTAGGGTGCGATGGTTCAGACACCATGTAGCAAAGCATCCGAAGGTACACTCAACAGCTTTTTTTTTTTTAAATTGCTATTATTTGCAACAGAGCATAACATGCCAAGGAGTTTAATACTTTAAGTTCCCCTAGGGTGTGATGGTTCAGACACCATGTAGCAAAACATCAGAAGGTACTCCCAACTAGAGATGAGCCACCCCCCTGGAGTTCGAGTTCGGTTTGGTTCATCGAATGGTGCCCTGTTCGACGAGCCTTTCGACAAGCCGTTCGAGGAACCTCTCGAACCCCATTGAAAACAATGGGAGGCAATCAGAAACACATAAAAACACATTATAAATGTACACATACAGTTAATAAACATTGCCATAAGACTTACCTGTCCCTGCGATGTGTCCTGCACTCTGTCTTCTGCCGCTTTTCCATCGGTAATAGCTGTGTCCTTTCAGTAACCAGCAGTGATGCAGGACCTATCGTGACGTCAAAATAGCCATGTGTCCAGTCACGTGTCTATTATCTCATTGGCTACAGACTAGTCACATGGCTTTGATGTTATGTCCTGTCCTAGGTCCTGTCATTGCACTCTTTGGTACACGGTGCACGTTTGTGCATTGCCGTGTACCGGCGACATGATCTGGCACACTGTCGACTCCTTGTTCCGCTTCCCCGTTCCATTTTTGACACAGCCGGTAAATAACGGAGATCACTATTGCCATAGCAACGCGCCTGTTAGTGGTGACGTCACCGCTAGCAGCGGCACCGGGAATCACGTGATCGGAGCACCGTTCCTATGGCAACCCATCTGTCAGCGGTGACGGTACCGCTAACAGCCAGCAGCACTGATCACTCATGAAGTGAAAAGCCTGCACAGGGATCAGCGTCTTTCTTTTATGCAGTGCTGCTGATGGAGAAGAGCTGCATGTGTTGCAGGAGAAAGAAGACAGAAGAGCATGGATCGTGGAGGGATGCGAGGGAGTAATAAACATGGAGTCTCTAAGTGTGTCTGTGTATTTATTTCTATTAAAGTATTTTTTCTCTGTGTGGTGTCTTTTTTTTAACCCTTTATTGTAGATTCTTAATGGCCGGGTCAAACTTGCCTGACATTACGAATTTCTGACTTAATACTAGCTAGTAAAACAAAGCTAGTATTAACTCTTGATGATGGCGCGTCTATGAGAGCGCCATTTTCTGGGGGGGCTGCGGACTGCAATTCACAGCAGGGGGGCCCAGAAAGCTCGGCTAACCTGTGCTGCAGATTCCAATCCCCAGCTGCCTAGTTGTACCCGGCTGGACACAAAAATGGGGCGAAGCCCACGTGGTTTTTTTTTTTTCAATCATTTCATGAAATTCATGAAATAATTAAAAAAAGGGCTTCCCTATATTTTTAGTTCCCAGCCGGGTACAAATAGGCAGCTGGGGGTTGGGGGCAGCCCGTACCTGCCTGCTGTACCTGGCTAGCATACAAAAATATGGCGAAGCTCACGTCATTTTTTTTGTTTTAGTTTTTTGGAAAAATAAAAATGCTTCCCTGGATTTTCCATTGACAGTGAAGGTAACTCCAAGCAGTGGGGGATAGCAGCCAGTAGCTGCTTGGATTACCCTTATCTAGCAATACAAAAAATACAGCGGGAGCCCATATATTTTTTTATTATTATTTATTTAAATAACTAAAAAAAAATGGGCTTCACTGTATTTTGATTGCCTGACATGACAGGGCTGTAAAAATAAAAAAAACGTATTGCCCCGCTGTATTTTTGATTCTCAGCGCAGTGTTCCCTGTGTGTTCCCTGGTGTTAAAGTGGAATGGGATTGGTAACATATTCTCGTTACACCTAATGGTCGATTTGTGTTTGGAAATCTTTTCTTTAATGCATTGTGTCATTTCACATATATAAAAAAAGCCACATGGACATACAGTTAGGTCCAGAAATATTTGGACAGTGACACAATTTTCGCGAATTGGGCTCTGCATGCCACCATATTGGATTTGAAATGAAACCTCTACAACAGAATTCAAGTGCAGATTGTAACGTTTAATTTGAAGGTTTGAACAAAAATATCTGATAGAAATTGTAGGAATTGTACACATTTCTTTACAAACACTCCACATTTTAGGAGGTCAAAAGTAATTGGACAAATAAACCAAACCCAAACAAAATATTTTTAATTTCAATATTTTGTTGCGAATCCTTTGGAGGCAATCACTTCCTTAAGTCTGGAACCCATGGACATCACCAAACGCTGGGTTTCCTCCTTCTTAATGCTTTGCCAGGCCTTTACAGCCTTCAGGTCTTGCTTGTTTGTGGGTCTTTCCGTCTTAAGTCTGGATTTGAGCAAGTGAAATGCATGCTCAATTGGGTTAAGATCTTGTGATTGACTTGGCCATTGCAGAATGTTCCACTTTTTTGCACTCATGAACTCCTGGGTAGCTTTGGCTGTATTCTTGGGGTCATTGTCCATCTTTACTATGAAGCGCCGTCCGATCAACTTTGCGGCATTTGGCTGAATCTGGGCTGAAAGTATATCCCGGTACACTTCAGAATTCATCCGGCTACTCTTGTCTGCTGTTATGTCATCAATAAACACAAGTGACCCAGTGCCATTGAAAGCCATGCATGCCCATGCCATCACGTTGCCTCCACCATGTTTACAGAGGATGTGGTGTGCCTTGGATCATGTGCCGTTCCCGTTCTTCTCCAAACTTTTTTCTTCCCATCATTCTGGTACAGGTTGATCTTGGTCTCATCTGTCCATAGAATACTTTTCCAGAACTGAGCTGGCTTCATGAGGTGTTTTTCAGCAAATTCAACTCTGGCCTGTCTATTTTTGGAATTGATGAATGGTTTGCATCTAGATGTGAACCCTTTGTATTTACTTTCATGGAGTCTTCTCTTTACTGTTGACTTAGAGACAGATATACCTACTTCACTGAGAGTGTTCTGGACTTCAGTTGATGTTGTGAACGGGTTCTTCTTCACCAAAGAAAGTATGCGGCGATCATCCACCACTGTTGTCATCCATGGACGCCCAGGCCTTTTTGAGTTCCCAAGCTCACCAGTCAATTTCTTTTTTCTCAGAATGTACCCGACTGTTGATTTTGCTACTCCAAGCATGTCTGCTATCTCTCTGATGGATTTTTTCTTTTTTTTCAGCCTCAGGATGTTCTGCTTCACCTCAATTGAGAGTTCCTTAGACCGCATGTTGTCTGGTCACAGCAACAGCTTTCAAATGCAAAACCACACACCTGTAATCAACCCCAGACCTTTTAACTACTTCATTGATTACAGGTTAATGAGCGAGACGCTTTCAGAGTTAATTGCAGCCCTTAGAGTCCCTTGTCCAATTACTTTTGGTCCCTTGAAAAAGAGGAGGCTATGCATTACAGAGCTATGATTCCTAAACCCTTTCTCCGATTTGGATGTGAAAACTCTCATATTGCAGCTGGGAGTGTGCACTTTCAGCCCATATTATATATATATTTCTGAACATGTTTTTGTAAACAGCTAAAATAACAAAACTTGTGTCACTGTCCAAATATTTCTGGACCTAACTGTATGATGACTAGAGATGAGCGAACCGGTCGTGGTTCGGCTCGAGTTCGGTTCGTCGAACGGAGGTCCCGTTCGAGTTCGGTTCGTCGAACGTTCGACGAACCGACCTCGAACCGCATAGGAAACAATGACAGGCATTCACAAACACATAAAAACACCTAGAAAACACCCTCAAAGGTGTCCAAAAGGTGACAAACAACTCACAACACAACACAAACACATGGGAAAGTGACAAGGACATATACTCATGCGAAAACAAAAGAGCTGGACAAGGAAAAAGAGGACACACAGATATATGAGTATATGCAAGGAAACGTCGATGCCATTATTGTGCAACTTGAGCCCTGCTCATTTTAGGCTTCCAATCTGGATAAATTGCCTGAGCTTGCCACGTATGCCTTGGGGATCTTGTCGTGTCCTGCAGCCAGCGTTCTCTCGGAACCTGTCTTCAGTGCTGCTGGGGGTCTGCTGGCAGATAAGCACACGTGTCTGTCCACTGACAATGTGGACATGGCTCTCAGAGGACTTTTCTTCCCCTGGGTCAGCCAGGGGAGGCAAAAGGCACGCGTATTTTTTAGAGTGCTTCATGCAAAGCATCTTTTTCTTTTTCAAAAGGGGGGTCAACTGATGCCAGTCAAGTGGGGTGTGTGTGGCCCAATTAGTGAAAACGAGGGAGACTGTGGTTGGAGTCCCCTCGCTTTTGAAAAAAGAACCAAGATGAACAAGTCATGGCTCTCAGAGGACTTTTCTTCCCCTGGGTCATCCAGGAGAGGCGAAAGGCACGCGTATTTTTGAGAGTGCTTCATGCAAAGCATCTGTTTCATTTTGAAAAGGGGGATCAAGTGATGCCAGTCAAGTGGGGTGTGTGTGGCCCAATTAGTGGCAACGAGGGAGACTGTGGTTTAGGTCCCCTCGCTTTTGAAAAAAGAACCAAGATGAACAAGTCATGGCTCTCAGAGGACTTTTTTTCCCCTGGGTCATCCAGGGGAGGCGAAAGGCACGCGTATTTTTGAGAGTGCTTCATGCAAAGCATCTGTTTCATTTTGAAAAGGGGGATCAAGTGATGCCAGTCAAGTGGGGTGTGTGTGGCCCAATTAGTGGCAACGAGGGAGACTGTGGTTGGAGTCCCCTCGCTGTGTTTTACATGATTTTCGAAGGGCATGACATGCCTAAGAGGTTGAGTTTCATCATCTGCAACTTGTTGGCAACAGAAAGGCTGCCTTTACACTTTTTTGAGACCGAGGATTTTCGAGACCTTATGCCCATTGCAGTGCCCCAAGAGCCGATGGCCAGTCATCATTCCTTCTCCAAGAAAGGCGTGCCCGCGCTACTACAGCAGGTCGCACACAACCTCACCGATTCCTTGAGAAACTTTGTGTGTGACAGGATGCATTTTACCACAGATACTTGGACCAGTAAGCATGGACAGGGGAGTTACATGTTGCTGACTGGGCACTGGGTAACTATGGTGAGAGATGGAGAAGGGTTTGCTGTACAAGTCTTGCTGTCCCCACGACTTGTGTGTCAATCCTTCCTCTGTATGTACAAGTTCCTCCACTGCTTCTGCCTCCTCAACCTCGTGTGGGTCCTCCACCTCGGCCCAAACCCTGTGTGGTCAGTCCACCCTTCCTTGTAACTGCGCCCAAGGAATCCCACACACCTCCTTACTATGCTGGCAGCAGAGCTCAAGGCCATCAGGCGGTCAAATGTTTACTTTGAAATATAGGGGAAATGTGAGACACCGCTGAGGAATTGTGCACGGTTAGCTCTGGAGAGTGATACCGAGTTTCATCAATGGTTGTCTACACTCAACCAGCAGTCAGGGAAGGTCGGGTGCGACAATGATGCAAACCAGTCTGCGACCCTTCTTCAGGGCAATGTGACACACGTGCCTTGTATGGCTCACGTGTTGAACCTGGTTGTCCAGCAATTTTTACAACACTATCCCGGCCTACATGGCCTTCTGCAGAGGGCACGGTGTAACGCCTGCCTGGATCGACACACTCAGATGGGCTGTAAAGGATAGGCTAGAGGCAAGCCACTCACCAAGCTGGACACCCAGAACCCTGAAACCCTTTAACCCCTATACAGTGATTTGGAATTACACAGGGCCCAAGTTGATCAATACCTGTGGAAGGCTGCAGTTCCAGAGAATAGTAGTCATGCAGGGTCAAAAACATTAATTGAGGAAGAGGAACAGAATGGGATGGCTAGGACTTAATCAGAAAACAAGCAGAGGTGAAATGCGGATCGGCCAAAGAGGTACATAAACAGCAAGCAGGAAAAGTAGTCAGGTAACAAGCACACAAACTCATAAAACTGAACTGGGGGTAACAGTAACAAGAGGTTCATAGCTTTGTCTGGCAGTGGTCTGCAGACAGGAGGGGCCTAAAAAAGGGTGTGATGTCTTCCCATTGGTTGTAGCTGAATGATGGTACTTCATCTGTGAGATACCAACCACTTACATTCAGCCTGTGGTTCTGTATCTGTCAAGGTAACGCAACCCAGTGGGTGACCATAACCTGCGTCCACCTGCGCCGCAGGCATCGACTTCTTTCCCATCATCAGCACTATGCACGAAAGGAACACGTTGTCACCTGGCGACCGGAGTACAAATTGATTGAGTGGACTACGTTGGTGACTTAACAGCCGTGTGCGGCAATGATGCAAACCTGTCTGCGGCCCTTCGTCAGGGCAATGTGACACACATGCCTTGTATGGCTCACGTGTTGAATCTGATTCTCCAGCAATTCTTAAAATACCATCCCGGCCTACATGGCCTTGTGCAGCGGGCACGCTGCTATGTGCTCACTTTCATCCTTCGCACCCAGCAGCTCAACAACTTTCATCGCTCCTGAAGTCTTAGGGTCTGGCGGTTAAACGCTGGAAATGCGATGTTCCGACACGCAGGAATTGGAATCTGCACATGTTGCAGCGTGTGTGGCAGCACCGCAGAGCCCTGCTGAAATACGGTATGACGTATACCCTGGGCTAACTTGATCCAGAGGTGGTGCAGATCACGCTGCTGGAGTGGTGTCAGATCAAGGACCTATGCAACCTTCTACACAGTTTACAAATGTCGACGAAGATGTTTAGCACTGGCGATGCCATTCTCAGCGTGACAATTCTGGTCATCTACAAGATGGAGCACACTGTAAGCATTATTCGGAGTCAGTTGTTGGTCCAAGAGGAAGGTGAGGAAGTACAGGAGGAGTCATATGCAGAAGGGATAATAAGATCTACAAGGTCCATACGGTGAGCGGCACCTAGGCGGCAGTCATGGTGGGGGATAGGGATTAACAAGGGCGCATAGTATCAGCAAAAATTGTTGTTGTTGAGGAAGGTGCAGGAGCCCATGAAGAAATGGAGGACGAACTTGCGATGGGCATGGACGACTCAGCTGATGAGTGAGAGTTTGCTCACATTTCGGTTGTGCGAGGTTGGGGGGAGAGGGCAGAGGAAGGAGGCACGATTCTCACCTCTCTGCCACCAACACACCAAGGACTTGGTCCTCCTGGATGCACAAGACACATGAGCGCCTTCTTGCTGCACTACCTACAACATGACCCTCGGATTGTACGAATTCGAAGTAATGCTAACTACTGGGTTGCCACATTGTTAGATCCCCGGTACAAGACAAAATTTGGCGAAATAATTCCTGCCATAGAAAGGGACGCACGTATACAGGAGTATCTGCAGAAGGTGGTACGGATTCTTAGATCTGCTTTTCCAGTAAACACCAGTGCTGCACAGAGTGAATCTCAATGCTTTGTCATGGATATTAGGAAATGGTCTTTTACTTGTTCACATCTGAGGGACCGAGGGCTGGCTGCTGTGCTGAGATGGCATTGAGTACGGTGTCCCTGCAGAGTTGCACTTTTGGTCATATACCAAATGAGTTGAAAAAGGACAAATGCTGGTGGAAAGGGGAACAGGTGTGTTGGAAAGGGGAAAAAAGTTTTTGTCCGTGGGTTTGTTGGTTAAGCAAAAGTAACATTTGATGAAGAAACACCATCTGTTACGGTGGGACTGGCAGATTTGGATAAGGTAGTATATACTATGTTACCGCTATATAACGAAAATTAATAAGAAAAGAAAGAGAAAGGTATATATCCCCATCAGCAGTCAGTGTCCACCGTGCTCCCAGATGGAAAAGAAGAGGTTGGCAACTGGAAGTTTAGGTGGAGGATACAGAGCTGTGTGGCTATGAAACTAATAGTAGCCTGAACCGAGTTAGACGCCACTCGGATCTGGAGACTGGGAGCCCTGTTAGCGTCACAGGGTCCACACGACCACCCAGCCCGGAACTCCCTGTTAACATCACAGGGGCCATTGAGTACGCTGACTGTGTGCATTGGGGCCACACCTGTGGACAGCAGGCGCATCAGCAGCAGCAGGCCTGTTAATGCCACTGGGCTGCACAAGCAGGACTTGTAGGACAGGAGCTGGTCTTAACCGTTCTGCGTTACCAACTGTGGTGGCGGCCTGCATCGACGCCCTATCCCTGCCTACCTCTGGCCTAAAGCCGCAATGGGTTCAACACATGGAGGTGTGCTCTTTCGGAGCACAATAGAAGACTGCGCACCTCCTTGTTGGCTCCAGCCCGTTTTATAACCTGGGTCCGCCCCAAACCAAGGTGGACCACAATGCACCTCCTGGAGACAAAAGGAGAGTGACTCGTCATGAGTGGGGAATTAGCAATATACAACAAATAAGATCCAAAAATTTACAATTGTCAGGGTAGCTGGACCAATCACTGAGTCATAAAACAGAGATTCAGACCTAAAACATAACTTTTACTAATCCATATAATAAAAAATGAACATTAGTTCATAGGTTAAAACCACGGTTCCCAATCGTCTCAAAAATTGGACGACCAACCAGGATCAAAGTATGGAACTAGTGAGATCCTAAGCAGCACATTAAGCCTCAGCTGGTTTGCACATCCGTGTATCAGTTTATCAGCACAGATTACACACAGATAAATATAAATACCTGCGCTGACTATAACGTATGCGTACTATAACCACCTGAGGTACATACACAGATTACCTGTCATATTGGAACCCCCATCAGGGGAACTCACACTGTGTATATTAATCGGCAGATTATTATAGAGGAATTTAAGAGTAAATAAATATATTCCTCTCCAAGTAGGAATGGTCTTACCAAATTCCAGATTTTATGGCAGGCATTAGTTGTCGGATTACCAACTCATAACCGGAGGGCTGTTTCTCAGCACATCAAGTCCCATATAGTTGGATAGCCGCAGTCAGGCAAATAAAACGGTTCCCACTCCCAACGTTTCAATGTGGATCATCAGGGGAGTCCAGGTGGGATATCTGCAGTGGACGTCACTAAACATCACTTTTTTCGTGACCCTCCACACTGCCCGATTCACGCATCCAGGCGCGTGCAACACCTAATTCAAGCTTGCCGCGGCAAGCTTGAATTAGGTGTTGCACGCGCCTGGATGCGTGAATCGGGCAGTGTGGAGGGTCACGAAAAAAGTGATGTTTAGTGACGTCCACTGCAGATATCCCACCTGGACTCCCCTGATGATCCACATTGAAACGTTGGGAGTGGGAACCGTTTTATTTGCCTGACTGCGGCTATCCAACTATATGGGACTTGATGTGCTGAGAAACAGCCCTCCGGTTATGAGTTGGTAATCCGACAACTAATGCCTGCCATAAAATCTGGAATTTGGTAAGACCATTCCTACTTGGAGAGGAATATATTTATTTACTCTTAAATTCCTCTATAATAATCTGCCGATTAATATACACAGTGTGAGTTCCCCTGATGGGGGTTCCAATATGACAGGTAATCTGTGTATGTACCTCAGGTGGTTATAGTACGCATACGTTATAGTCAGCGCAGGTATTTATATTTATCTGTGTGTAATCTGTGCTGATAAACTGATACACGGATGTGCAAACCAGCTGAGGCTTAATGTGCTGCTTAGGATCTCACTAGTTCCATACTTTGATCCTGGTTGGTCGTCCAATTTTTGAGACGATTGGGAACCGTGGTTTTAACCTATGAACTAATGTTCATTTTTTATTATATGGATTAGTAAAAGTTATGTTTTAGGTCTGAATCTCTGTTTTATGACTCAGTGATTGGTCCAGCTACCCTGACTCGTCATGAGTGGCATAACTAGGGTCCTATTTGGAACCGCAAATTCAATAATGACCTCATGGCTGCCACGACACAAACACCTCACCAGTCATCGTCTGACCATCAATAATGAGGTGACAAGTCATAGGGGCGGGCCTCTGCAAGCCATTTGGGAGTGGCCTGGCCACATTGTCAGGACACCTGATGCCCTGTGGTCTATATGGGCCCCCCACATCAGGGGCAGGGCCAAAGAGTTCATTACCGGACCAAGTCTCTGATGCAGTAAGTGCCTGAGCATGCTCAGTAGCATGAAACACAGTCTCTGAAAAAATACTATCAGCTTTAGCATGGTGTCTAGGCACAAAACAGGACTTAGACCCGGCACGGAATGCAAGTACCTGTGCAAAGAGGCTTTTCGCACTAAGTGTGGGAGCATGCGCTGTATCCCGAAATGAAGACTTAGCCTCAGGAATGGCACAGTCAGGCTGAGCATACTCACTAGGCGAAACACTGTAGTTAGGCTGCAGCTGGGGTAAATCGGCACACGCATGCGCACTAGCTGCCTCTCCACACTTACACGTGGTGGAGAAATTGCTCTTCGGGTGTGGACTTTGAGATGCTGTCTATGAACAGAAGGAAAAGCTAAAGGAAGCCTCACTTTCTATCCCTCCGAATTATCAAATGCAGCAATGAATTCCCTGAGTTTGCTATAACATTAGCGTAGCAAAATGTGCATGAGGATGTCATGCAGAGCTGCTAGAAATAGCTTGGCACCAGTGTGGCACTAATGGAGTACAATGTGGCGCCCCTGACCTGGTCAGGCACCACTGAGTACTGCACCCATGCTGGGGACAGTACAATACAGGTAATCCAGAAGGCTGACCGAGGTGTGACTACACAGGCGCATAGTGATCAGGTCTCACACATGTACCTATGAGAGGACCCCTGGGGATCCCAGGAGGGGGAAAAGCCTTCACCTCCACTGGAATAGTGGAGGGGGCCAAAAGCCTCCATCTCCTCTCAAGGGGTGTGGTAAGAGAGCCTGGTTGCTAGGTGGCGTAGGCAAGAACAGGAGAGGAGGAGCAGTGAGCTGGTTCAGTGCAGAGTCCAGGGAGCTCCGAGAGGAGCTGACCCCTACCCCTGGGGCTGTTGCAGTCTGACAGCGCCCGCGCAGTGGCTACCGACGGGGGAAAACGGTCACCTAGGAGTGCTACCCGAAACCCGTCTCCAGCTAAAGAGAGAGCACAGAGTGGGAAGTAAGGAGACTGCTAGGGAGTACCAGGCCCAAACGGGCGGCAGATCCCGGAGCGGGGATAGATCCACCTTTCCTTGCTAAACCTGCCGGTGTGGGGCCCTCAAAGCCCACACCACAACACCTAAAAGCCGCAGCCACGTAGCCACAGTTAGGGCCCATAGTTCACAGGAGGCAAGCAGCTGGAGTGATCTGGTCCAGGCGACAAGCAAACGGCAACTGAAGGGGAGAGAGGCTTCAGCAACTTCCCTGGGTGACCCCCATAGGGACTAAAAGTCGGGGTTACCCCAAACCACTAAGGGCTAAGGAAGGCGAGTCGGTAGTCACCATCATAAGTCAGCCTGAAGGATACCTGGTTCCAGCCTGGTTCATCCCAGCTACGCCCGGGTTACTCACCCTGCCATCTGAAGTGAGTAAAACCCCTGAAAGACATCCTGCTTGTGTGGAGTTATTCTGCGCCTTGTGGTTCTACACACCTACACCGGGCCCTGGGGCTTGCCTCACTCTCAGGAGGCTATCCCAACTGACTGCACACACCATCAGCCCCAGGCGACCCTCAACCTGCAGTGGCGGTCCCCACTGACCGCAATACTGAGAGTGGCGTCACGACGAATAGAGGATTTCCTACCGGTGACAAGATCCAGACTGACAGCGGAGTCCCTGAAGGTAATGCACCGATACAGCGTTCTCGGGGCCTCACAACAACAGCAAGTTCTATGATGCCACTAAATGGCAGTATTTTTTGCTATCATTATAGCTTATTAAAAACAGAGCAGGAGGGTGTCCTGCACAGGTGCTAGAAATAGCTTGGCAACAGTGGGACAATAATGAAATACAACAGCCAGTTCTATGATGCCACTAAATGGCAGTATTTTTTGCTATCATTATAGCTTATTAAAAACAGAGCAGGAGGGTGTCCTGCACATGTGCTAGAAATAGCTTGGCACCAGTGGGACAATAATGAAATACAACAGCCAGTTGTATGATGCCTCTAAATGGCAGTATTTTTTGCTATCATTATAGCTTATTAAAAACAGAGCAGAAGGGTGTCATGCAGAGGTGCTGCTCATAGATTTGCACCAGTGGGGCACTAATGAAGTACAACAGCCACTTCTTGTATGCCACTAAGTTTACTCAATTTTTGGTATTATAATGTATTAGTAACAATGAGTTTGAGTGTGCAATGCAGGCAGACGTGCTAATATCTTTGCACTAGTGGGACAATACAGAAGTCCAACAGCCACTTCTTGTATGCCACTAAATGGCAGCATTTTTTGCTATCATTATAGCTTATTAAAAACAGAGCAGGAGGGTGTCATGCAGAGGTGCTGCACATAAATTTGCACCAGTGGGGCACTAATGGAGTACAACAGCCACTTCTTGTATGCCACTAAATGGCAGCATTTTTTGCTATCATTATAGCTTATGAAAAACAGAGCAGGAGGGTGTCATGCAGAGGTGCTGCACATAGATTTGCACCAGTGGGGCACTAATGGAATACAACAGCCACTTTTAGTTTCCTCAGTGTCTGCTAGTATAATGGCTTAGTAACAATGAGTTTGAATGTGCAATGCAGGTAGACGTGCTGCAAATATCATTGCACTAGTGGGACAATACAGAATTCCAACAGCCACGTTTAGGATGCCACTAAGTTCACTCAGTGTTTGCTAGTATAATGGCTTAGTAACAATGAGTTTGAGTGTGCAATGCAGGCAGACGTGCTGCAAATATCTTTGCACTAGTGGGACAATACAGAAGTCCAACAGCCACGTTTAGGATGCCACTAAGTTCACTCAGTGTTTGCTAGTATAATGGCTTAGTAACAATGAGTTTGAGTGTGCAATGCAGGCAGACGTGCTGCAAATATCTTTGCACTAGTGGGACAATACAGAAGTCCAACAGCCACGTTTAGGATGCCACTAAGTTCACTCAGTGTTTGCTAGTATAATGGCTTAGTAACAATGAGTTTGAGTGTGCAATGCAGGCAGACGTGCTGCAAATATCTTTGCACTAGTGGGACAATACATAAGTCCAACAGCCACGTTTAGGATGCCACTAAGTTCACTCAGTGTTTGCTAGTATAATGGCTTAGTAACAATGAGTTTGAGTGTGCAATGCAGGCAGACGTGCTGCAAATATCTTTGCACTAGTGGGACAATACAGAAGTCCAACAGCCACATTTAGGATGCCACTAAGTTCACTCAGTGTTTGCTAGTATAATGGCTTAGTAACAATGAGTTTGAGTGTGCAATGCAGGCAGACGTGCTGCAAATATCTTTGCACTAGTGGGACAATACAGAAGTCCAACAGCCACGTTTAGGATGCCACTAAGTTCACTCAGTGTTTGCTAGTAAAATGGCTTAGTAACAATGAGTTTGAGTGTGCAATGCAGGCAGACGTGCTGCAAATATCTTTGCACTAGTGGGACAATACAGAAGTCCAACAGCCACGTTTAGGATGCCACTAAGTTACCTCAGTGTTTGCTAGTATAATGGCTTAGTAACAATGAGTTTGAGTGTGCAATGCAGGCAGACGTGCTGCAAATATCTTTGCACTAGTGGGACAATACAGAAGTCCAACAGCCACTTCTTGTATGCCACTAAATGGCAGCATTTTTTGCTATCATTATAGCTTATTAAAAACAGAGCAGGAGGGTGTCATGCAGAGGTGCTGCACATAGATTTATCACCAGTGGGGCACTAATGGAGTACAACAGCCACTTCTTGTATGCCACTAAATGGCAGCATTTTTTGCTATCATTATAGCTTATTAAAAACAGAGCAGGGGGGTGTCATGCAGAGGTGCTGCACATAGATTTGCACCAGTGGGGCACTAATGGAGTACAATAGCCACTTTTAGGATGCCACTAAGTTTCCTCAGTGTTTGCTAGTATAATGGCTTAGTAACAATGAGTTTGAGTGTGCAATGCAGGCAGACGTGCTGCAAATATCTTTGCACTAGTGGGACAATACAGAAGTCCAACAGCCACGTTTAGGATGCCACTAAGTTCACTCAGTTTTTGCTAGTATAATGGCTTAGTAACAATGAGTTTGAGTGTGCAATGCAGGCAGACGTGCTGCAAATATCTTTGCACTAGTGGGACAATACAGAAGTCCAACAGCCACGTTTAGGATGCCACTAAGTTCACTCAGTGTTTGCTAGTATAATGGCTTAGTAACAATGAGTTTGAGTGTGCAATGCAGGCAGACGTGCTGCAAATATCTTTGCACTAGTGGGACAATACAGAAGTCCAACAGCCACGTTTAGGATGCCACTAAGTTAACTCAGTGTTTGCTAGTATAATGGCTTAGTAACAATGAGTTTGAGTGTGCAATGCAGGCAGACGTGCTGCAAATATCTTTGCACTAGTGGGACAATACAGAAGTCCAACAGCCACTTCTTGTATGCCACTAAATGGCAGCATTTTTTGCTATCATTATAGCTTATTAAAAACAGAGCAGGAGGGTGTCATGCAGAGGTGCTGCACATAGATTTATCACCAGTGGGGCACTAATGGAGTACAACAGCCACTTCTTGTATGCCACTAAATGGCAGCATTTTTTGCTATCATTATAGCTTATTAAAAACAGAGCAGGGGGGTGTCATGCAGAGGTGCTGCACATAGATTTGCACCAGTGGGGCACTAATGGAGTACAGTAGTCACTTTTAGGATGCCACTAAGTTTCCTCAGTGTTTGCTAGTATAATGGCTTAGTAACAATGAGTTTGAGTGTGCAATGCAGGCAGACGTGCTGCAAATATCTTTGCACTAGTGGGACAATACATAAGTCCAACAGCCACGTTTAGGATGCCACTAAGTTCACTCAGTGTTTGCTAGTATAATGGCTTAGTAACAATGAGTTTGAGTGTGCAATGCAGGCAGACGTGCTGCAAATATCTTTGCACTAGTGGGACAATACAGAAGTCCAACAGCCACGTTTAGGATGCCACTAAGTTCACTCAGTGTTTGCTAGTATAATGGCTTAGTAACAATGAGTTTGAGTGTGCAATGCAGGCAGACGTGCTGCAAATATCTTTGCACTAGTGGGACAATACAGAAGTCCAACAGCCACTTCTTGTATGCCACTAAATGGCAGCATTTTTTGCTATCATTATAGCTTATTAAAAACAGAGCAGGAGGGTGTCATGCAGAGGTGCTGCACATAGATTTATCACCAGTGGGGCACTAATGGAGTACAACAGCCACTTCTTGTATGCCACTAAATGGCAGCATTTTTTGCTATCATTATAGCTTATTAATAACAGAGCAGGAGGGTGTCATGCAGAGGTGCTGCACATAGATTTATCACCAGTGGGGCACTAATGGAGTACAACAGCCACTTCTTGTATGCCACTAAATGGCAGCATTTTTTGCTATCATTATAGCTTATTAAAAACAGAGCAGGAGGGTGTCATGCAGAGGTGCTGCACATAGATTTGCACCAGTGGGGCACTAATGGAGTACAATAGCCACTTTTAGGATGCCACTAAGTTTCCTCAGTGTTTGCTAGTATAATGGCTTAGTAACAATGAGTTTGAGTGTGCAATGCAGGCAGACGAGCTGCAAATATCTTTGCACTAGTGGGACAATACAGAAGTCCAACAGCCACGTTTAGGATGCCACTAAGTTCACTCAGTGTTTGCTAGTATAATGGCTTAGTAACAATGAGTTTGAGTGTGCAATGCAGGCAGACGTGCTGCAAATATCTTTGCACTAGTGGGACAATACAAAAGTCCAACAGCCACGTTTAGGATGCCACTAAGTTCACTCAGTGTTTGCTAGTATAATGGCTTAGTAACAATGAGTTTGAGTGTTCAATGCAGGCAGACATGCTGCAAATATCTTTGCACTAGTGGGACAATACAGAAGTCCAACAGCCACGTTTAGGATGCCACTAAGTTCACTCAGTGTTTGCTAGTATATTGGCTTAGTAACAATGAGTTTGAGTGTGCAATGCAGGCAGACGTGCTGCAAATATCTTTGCACTAGTGGGACAATACAGAAGTCCAACAGCCACGTTTAGGATGCCACTAAGTTCACTCAGTGTTTGCTAGTATAATGGCTTAGTAACAATGAGTTTGAGTATGCAAAGGGCAGGAGGGTACAGTGCCAGGGTTGTGGGTCTGGGTAGAGGAAAGGAAGCCTGCCTTTCTATCCCTCCTAATGGGGAAATGCAGCGAGGAAATCCCTGACCTTAGCTACACAGACGCTGTCATCTTGTGTAGCTGTTAAAATCTGTTTTCACTGACCTGTCACCTATGGCTCTGACCCTGCCCGTATTAGCCCTTAAAAGGACTGATAGAAAGTGCTATCCCTATGCTGTACAGCGCTGTGTATAGAGCGTACACAGCAGTATCGGAGCTAGGCGCTGCGCCAGCGGTGACTGACACCAAGGACGCAGAAGGCAGATAATGGCGTGCTGGAGGAAAATGTCCATTTTTATAATGCAGGGACATGTGACATGGAAATCCTATCACACATGCCATTGCTTCTTTGGCTAAAAGTCCACCTAGCTGTGTGTGTCTGGGATTGGCTGACATGCTGGCCCGCCCCACTACACGCGCACGCTTAGGGAAGTAAGACAAGGAAAAAAAAAAAAAATAGCGATCGCCATTATCCATACAGCAGTGATCTGAATGCGCTGTTTCCGCACACTATACACTGAAATTTCATAATGGTGTGAGTCACAGAGTGACTTACACTATTACAGCGGAAAGCCAGCTAGTAATTAGCTGGTCTTTTTGCTGCTAGAACCGTTCTCGAACGTATCTAGAACTATCGAGCTATAGCAAAAAGCTCGAGTTCTAGTTCTATCTAGAACAGCCCCCAAAATCTCTCGAGCCGCGAACTGGAGAACCTCGAACGACGAACCGCGCTCAACTCTAATGATGACATATATCACATTATCACTGTCACATGTAAAGAAACTTTTGATGTTATACCTCTTGCTTGAATGGGGATGATAAAAGGCTTCACCCTTCTTAACATTATTACTGGGGATGATCGAATACCCTAATATTCGCTTCACCGAATATCCGGCAAGTATGTCGCCGCAATTCGACTATTCGCGAATATTCGACCCCCATCTAAGTCTATGGGAAACCAGAATAATTTTACGTTGGACCCAACGGTGACCTGTGGTGACTGAGGAAAAGGCTTAAATTGATGGGAAAAGGCTGAAACAGTATGGGCACAGCCTGTAGAAGGTGCCTGACTGTATTTCTGGTGTCTTGGAATAACATGTTCAGAGCAGCACCCGGCATTTACGGAGTCGCCAAAACAGCTCTCAAACCAAGGTAGAATAGTGGAAATTGCTAAGAAACAGTTTCTAGTGCCTAATCACTGTAATGAAACGTCAAATCAAGCCCTGACCTCCCAAAAAAAACACTTTAGCATATGTTCACATGTTTCATTTTTTACATTTTTCTTTCTTTTTCCATTAGAAAGGGCTGTAACTTATACATTATATTGGTGTTTGTCTCACACCTCCTTTTTTGGGACATATTTGACAGAACTTTAAAAGGTCAGCTACAATGTGCCCATTGGGATGTTGACCTTGCCCTCCTCCTCCTCCACGAGCACCACCGGCTCTAGTGGCCCTCTACTCAAATGTACGAAGATTCACTGACTCAGATTTCTTAGGGCTCTCAGGTGGGCCCTGTAACATACATTGGGGAGGGATGGCAGTCATTTGTAGTTTTCCGTGTCCCTTTATCATTAGTGTGAAAGTTGGAATACGTACTCCATAACACTTTACAGTGCTATTGCCAATGTGGCCATTTGGGTGTTGGCCTTGCTCTCCTCCTCCACCAACACCACTGGCTAAAGCGGCCCTCTATTCAAATTCTATTCAAATGATTCAGTAATGTATGTGTTATGTACAAATGAATGCAACGCTGGGACATCGAAGCTGATGTCGTTGATGAAGATTTCATCTGACCAAAAGCAAGTTGGGAGCAGGAGGCATCATCGCCTGCTTCCTAGACCGCAGTTTGTGAAGCATGCAGCAACCGTGAAAGTGGCAGCTGTTTCACTCTGGAAATCAGGCTTTATTCCACTAGCTAACAACAAGGATTTAAAAAAATTCAGTTTCCCCAGGGGAAATGGTTCAAACACCATGTAGCACAGAATCAGAAAGTACCTCCAATAGCTCTCAACACCTTTTTTTAAAAAATTAGTAGGATTTGCAACAGAGCATAATATGCCAAGGAGTTTAATACATTCAGCTCCCCTAGGTTGTGATGGTTCAGACACCATGTAGCACAGAATCAGAAGGTACTCCCAATAGCTCTCAACAGCTTTTTTTAAATACATTTTTTAATACATTCAGTTCCCCTAGATAGTGATGGTTCAGATACCATGTAACAAAGCACCAGAAGGTACTCCCAATAGCTTGTTTTTTAAAAAATGGCAGGATTTGCAACAGAGCATAACATGCCAAGGAGTTTAATACATTCAGTTCCCCTAGGGTGTGATGGTTCAGACACTATGTAGCAAAGCATTAGAAGGTACACTCAACAGCTTTTTTTTTTTTTTTTTAAAATTGCTATTATTTGCAACAGAGCATAACATGCCAATGAGTTTAATACTTTCAGTTCCCCTAGGGTGTGATGGTTCAGACACGATTTAGCAAAGCATCAGAAGATACTCCCAACAGCTTCTTTTTTAAAATTGGTAGGATTTGCAACAGAGCATAACATGCCAAGGAGTTTAATACTTTCAGTTCCCCTAGGGTGTGATGGTTCAGACACCATGTAGCAAAACATCAGAAGGTAGTCCCAACAGGTTCTTTAAAAAAATCGGTAGGCTTTGCAGCTAAGCATAACATGCCAAGGAGTTTAATACAATCAGTTCCCACAGGGTGCGATGGTTCAGACACCATGTAGCAAAGCATCCGAAGGTACACTCAACAGCTTTTTTTTTTTAAATTGCTATTATTTGCAACAGAGCAAAACATGCCAAGGAGTTTAATACTTTCAGTTCCCCTAGGGTGTGATGGTTCAGACACCATGTAGCAAAACATCAGAAGGTACTCCCAACTAGAGATGAGCCACCCCCCTGGAGTTCGAGTTCGGTTTGGTTCGTCGAACGGGGCACATACAGTTAATAAACATTGCCATAAAACTTACCTGTCCCCGCGATGTGTCCTGCACTCTGTCTCCCGCCGCTTTTCCATCGGTAATAGCTGTGTCCTTTCAGTAACCAGCAGTGATGCAGGACCTATCGTGACGTCAAAATAGCCATGTGTCCAGTCACGTGTCTATTATCTCATTGGCTACAGACTAGTCACATGGCTTTGATGTTATGTCCTGTCCTAGGTCCTGTCATTGCACTCTTCGGTACACGGTGCACGTTTGTGCATCGCCGTGTACCGGCGACATGCTCTGGCACACTGTCGACTCCTCGTTCTGCTTCCCCGTTCCATTTTTGACACAGCCGGTAAATAATGGAGATCACTGTTGCCATAGCAATGCGCCTGTTAGTGGTGACGTCCCTGCTAGCAGCAGGACTGTAAATCACGTGATCGGAGCACCGTTGCTATGGCAACCCGTCTGTCAGCGGTGACGGTACCGCTAACAGCCAGCAGCACTGATCACTCACGAAGTGAAAAGCCTGCACGGGGATCAGCGTCTTTCTCCCATGCAGTGCTGCTGATGGAGCAGAGCTGCATGTGTTGCAGGAGAAAGAAGACAGAAGAGCATGGATTATGGAGGGATGTGAGGGAGTAATAAACATGGAGTCTCTAAGTGTGTCTGTGTATTTATTTCTATTAAAGTATTTTTTCTCTGTGTGGTGTCTTTTTTTTAATCCTTTATTGGAGATTCTTAATGTCCGGGTCAAACTTGCCTGACATTAAGAGTCTCTGACTTAATACTAGCTAGTAAAACAAAGCTAGTAATAACTCATAATTACCCAGCGAGCCACTGTCACCAGGGCAGCTGGAAGAGTTGGATACAGCACCAGATGATGGCACGTCTATGAGAGCGCCATTTTATGGGGCAGCTGCGGACTACAATTCACAGCAGGTGGACCCAGAAAGCTCGGACTAACCTGTGCTGCGGATTCCAATTTCCAGCTGCCTAGTTGTACCCGGCTGGACACAAAAATGGGCGAAGCCCATGTGGTTTTTTTTTTTAATCATTTTCACGAAATTCTTGAAATAAAAAAAGGGCTTCCCTATATTTTTAGTTCCCAGCCGGGTACAAATAGGCAGCTGGGGGTTGGGGGCAGCCCGTACCTGCCTGCTGTACCTGGCTAGCATACAAAAATATGGCGAAGCTCACGTCATTTTTTTTGTTTTAGTTTTTTGGAAAAATAAAAATGCTTCCCTGGATTTTCCATTGACAGTGAAGGTAACTCCAAGCAGTGGGGGATAGCAGCCAGTAGCTGCTTGGATTACCCTTATCTAGCAATACAAAAAATACAGCGGGAGCCCATATAATTTTTTATTAATATTTAGTTAAATAAATAAAAAAAATGGGCTTCCCTGTATTTTGATTGCCTGACATGACAGGGCTGTAAAAATAAAAAAAACGTAGTGCCCCGCTGTATTTTTGATTCTCAGCACAGTTAAAGCAGAGAGCTACGGGTTGCCACCCCCATCTGCCTGGCGTTACCTTGGCTGGCAATCAAAGTAAAGGGAAGCCCATTTATTTTTATTTTTTTTTTAAAAAAATGGTTAAAAAAAAAAATGACGTGGGGTCCCCCCATTTTTTATAGCCAGCTAGGGTAAAGCAGACGGCTGTAGCCTGAGAACCACAGCTGGCAGCTTTACCGAGGTTGGAGATCCAATGTGGAGGTCACCCCAGTCTCTTTTTTATAATTAGTTTATAAATAATAATAATTGCAAAAAAAAGTAGGGTCCCCCCAAATTGGATCACAGCCAAGGTAAAGCGGACAGCTGTGGTCTGGTATTCTCAGGGTGGAAAGGCCCATAGTTATTGGCACTTCACAGCCTTAAAAATAGCAGGCCGCAGGTGCCCCAGAAGTGGCGCATCCACTAGATGCGCCAATCCTGGTGCTTCACCCCAGCTCATCCCGTGCCCTGGTGTAGTGGCAAATGGGGTAATAAATGGAGTTGATACTAGCTGTAAGGTCACCTGACATCAAGCCCAGCAGTTAGTGATGTCATGGCGTCTATCAGATACCCGACATCACTAACTGTCAGTACTAACAAACAAAATAGACAAAAAAAATGTATTTGAAAAAACACTCCCCAAAACATTCCCTCTTTCACCAATTTATTGTAAGGAAAAAAATAAGGGGGTCCCACGATGACTCTGGACTAGAGATGAGCGAACTGGCCGTGGTTCGGCTCGAGTTCGGTTCGACGAACGGAGGTCTCGTTCGACTTCGGTTCGTCGAATGTTCGACGAACCAAACTCAAACCAATAGGCTATAATGGGAGGCAATCACAAACACATAAAAACGCATTATAAATGTACACATACAGTTAATAAACATTGCCATAACACTTACCGGTCCCCGCGATCCCTCCTGCACTCTGTCTCCTGCCGCTATTCCATCCGATGATCGCTGAATCCTCCCAGTGACCGGCACTGCCAGCAGTGATGCAGGACCTATCGTGACGTCAAAATAGCCATGTGACCAGTCACGTGGCTATTATCTCATTGGCTACAGACTGGTCACATGACTATGACGCGTCATGTAGGACCTGCGAGTGCATCTCTCCGGTACACGGTGCACATTTGTGTATCGCCGTGTACCGGCGACATGCTGTAGCACACGGTCGACTCCCCGTTCCGTTAGGGACCAGCTGACACAGCCGGTCATTAACGGAGATCACCGTTGCCATAGCAACGTAGTTAGCGGTGACGTCACCGCTAACCGCGGCTCCGGGAGCACCGTTGCTATGGTAACGCGTCTGTCAGCGTTACCGCTGTTACCGCTGACAGCCAGCAGCACTGATCACTCATGGAGTGAAGGCTGCACGCTGCTTTCCATGCAGCCTTCACAGAGTGAAGGCTGCACGGGAAACAGTGCCTTCCCCCATGCAGCAGTGATGGAGCAGAGCTGCATTTGTTGAACGAGAAAGACAGAAGACCATGGATCGTGGAGGGCTGACAGGGGGTAATAAAGATGGAGTCTCTAATGTGTCTGTGTATTTATTTCTATTAAAAGTATTTTTTCTCTGTGTGGTGTCTTTTTTTAACCCTTTATTGGAGATTCTTAATGGCCGGGTCAAACGGGCGACATGCTGTAGCACACGGTCGACTCCCCGTTCCGTTAGGGACCAGCTGACACAGCCGGTCATTAACGGAGATCACCGTTGCCATAGCAACGCAGTTAGCAGGGACGTCACTGCTAACCGCGGCTCCGGGAGCACCGTTGCTATGGTAACGCGTCTGTCAGCGTTACCGCTGTTACCGCTGACAGCCAGCAGCACTGATCACTCACGGAGTGAAGGCTGCACGCTGCTTTCCGTGCAGCCTTCACAGAGTGAAGGCTGCACGGGAAGCAGTGTCTTCCCCCATGCAGCAGAGATGGAGCAGAGCTGCATTTGTTGAATGAGAAAGACAGAAGACCATGGATCGTGGAGGGCTGACAGGGGGTAATAAAGATGGAGTCTCTAATGTGTCTGTGTATTTATTTCTATTAAAAGTATTTTTTCTCTGTGTGGTGTCTTTTTTTTAACCCTTTATTGGAGATTCTTAATGGCCGGGTCAAACGTGCCTGACGTTAAGAATCTCTGGCTTAATACTAGCTAGTAAAACAAAGCTAGTGTTAACTCATTATTACCCAACAAGCCACCCGGCTTCAGGGCTGTTGGAAGAGATGGATACAGCGCCAGATGATGGCGCTTCTGTGAAAGCGCCATTTTCTAGGGCGGCTGCGGACTGCAATTCGCAGCAGAGGTGCCCAGAAACCTCGGGCTAACCTGTGCTACGGATTCCAATCCCCAGCTGCCTAGTTGTACCCGGCTGGACACAAAAATGGGGCGAAGCTCACGTCATTTGTTTTTTAATTATTTCATGAAATAAGACAAAAGAAATTTATTTGAAAAAACAGTCCCCAAAACATTCCCTCTTTCACCAATTTATTGTAAGAAAAAAAATAAAGGGGTCCCACGACGACTCTGGACCGTCTAGAATATGGGGGGAGACACTCAGGGAACGTATCCCCAATTTTCTAGGAGTGCAGACCCTTCATGTGAGGAGTGTGGGTGCAATGAATCTGCACTCACTCTCCCCGGGTCCACAGCAGCAGAGTCCATGTCGTAATGGTTGCTACCAAAGCTGCAATGCCCTGCTCATGAGGTAAGGGCATGCCTAATCAGGAGAACTATTCTACATTTCCAAATATTGGTATTTGCTGATATTATTGCTATTCCACCTACTATATATTGGGGATAGGATCTTGGAGATGGAATACCCTTTTAAGTCCAGTTATCCAGCTGAATGAATACTTAACAACAGAGCTCGCTATTTAGATGTCTTTTCTTGTGGCGTATAACGGACTCTCATGTTTGGTAGTCATTCAGCAGGGCAACTATAAAAGCAAATCCCTCCATTTGGAAATGTAATATAGCTCTCCTGATCAATTATGTTCCTTACCTCATGAGCAGGGCATTGCAGTAATAATAATAATTTATTCATTTATATAACGTTATTAATTCCATAGCGCTGTATGTCTTTAGAGTGTGGGAGGAAACCGGAGTACCCGGGGGAAACCCACGCAAACACGGGGAGAACATACAAACTCCTTGCAGATGGTGTCCTTGGTGAGAATTGAACCCAGGACCTCAGCGCTGCAAGACTGCAGTCCTAACCACTGAGCCACCGTGCCGCCCATTTAGCTTACAGATGCATAACCACCACTCACTGTGTCTGAACACAGGAAGCTGAGCTGACAGCCGCTCTGTGCATGCGGCAGCGTCTATTGTGAAGGAGAGGACCGCGGGGAATCAAAGCTGCACAGGTACCGTGGGACACCAGGGAACACCGGTGGGGTTATAGGGGGTGACCTGGCAGGGCCTGGGGAGGAGTTTTCTGTCGCATGTGTCATGGCACATGCGACAGAAATCAGAGGAGTAGGGTGAATGCGGCCGGCGCGCTGCTGTTCGCGCGGCCATCTTGGATTTCTGGGAGGGCATCAGGGGGGGCACTTTGGCGACACCGGGGGACCGGAGGGGACCGGGGAGGAGATTTATCATGTTTGTTCATGCCAGATGGGAGATAAATAATTTTTTACCGGCGCTGTCATTTACTGTAACGTGATCATCGGTGTACGGTGTATACCTGTGATCACGTGAGCGGGGACCGGAAATACCATCCTGAATCATGATCTCCAGGGTCTCAGCTAGCCCTGAAACCCCGGAGATTTTCTGATGCTGGGGAGCGTTATTCACTTATTTCTGCCTGCTGTTTATAAACGGCAGATCAGAATAAGGCTACATTAACACGACCGATCCATTTTTGCGGTCTGCAAAAAACAGTCCGTTTTTTTTCACGGGTGCATCCGTGTGGCATCTGTTTCCGTTCCGTAGACGGTCTGTATGTCATCTGTTTGTCATCCATGTGCCTTCCATTTTTTTTGTATACTGTAAAAAAATGGAAGGAGGGTAAATGCATAAATTTACTCAGGATCCATAGCTTCATCCTACATGAGGCGGTCACATGTTCACTCCAGTGCCATTTTCTACTGCTTTTCACAGCGTAGAGCGCTCTGGTGATTTTCTTGTGCTTGTGCACTTCATATCAGTCTTTTCTGTCATTATAATGTCAGAAAAACACATAATGTCCCACTCTCCTGCATTTTGTAATTTTGCACCCTTTGGTGCCTTTCATGTGGCACTAAGGGGTGCTTAGCTTTGTATTTAGCCAAAAAAATTGAAAAAAAAATGACGTAGGGTTCCCCCTATTTTTGTAGCCAGCTAGGGTAAAGCAGACGGATGCAGCCTGCAGACCACAGCTGGCAACCTCACCTTGGCTGGTAATCCAAAACTGAGGGCACCCCACGCTGTTATTTTAAATTAAATAAATAATTAAAAAAAAAAAAACTCGTAGGGGTCCCCCAAAATTGGATCACCAGCCAAGGTAAAGCAGACAGCTGGGGTCTGATTTTCTCAGACTAGGGAGGTCCATGGTTATTGGACTCTCCCCAGCCTAAAAATAGCAGGCCGCAGCCGCCCCAGAAGTGGCGCATCCATTAGATGTGCCAATCCTGGTGCTTCGCCCCAGCTCATCCCGCGTCCTGGTGCGGTGGCAAACGGGGTAATATATGGGGTTAATACCAGATATGTAATGTCACCTGGCATCAAGCCCTGGGGTTGGTGAGGTCAGGCGTCTATCAGATACACGACATCACCAACCCAGTCAGTAATAAAAAAAAATAGATGACAAACACATTTTTATTTGAAAAAACACTCCCCAATACATTCCCTCTTTAACCAATTTATTAGAAAGAAAAACAAATCCAGGTCTGGTGTAATCCAAGGGGTTGCCATGACGATTCACACTGTCCCAGTCAATGAAGAGCAGGATGTTCCCCATTGGCTGGGAGAGCAATGCAGTGACCTGAGCTAACATCAATGGGTTAGCCCAGGTCACTGCAGGGGATGACAAGTGCTGCTGTCAGCGAGGTACATTACTTGCGCTGATCTCCTGCACTGCTGACAGCAACTGTCACTGAGTTCAATGACCGCCGCCTTCACAGCCAAGTATCGCGAGCGGCCCGTGACGTCACCGCTAGTCAGTCTCGGGTCAGAAGCGAGAGAAGGTAATGTGACAAGCGGCGGCCATGGAGGACAGTGACAGCGCTGAGGTAGGGACTTCATCACCGCAGGTAAGCCGAGCGGGACCATGTGTGCAGAGTGCAGGTGGGCGGAGCCATGTGTGGCGGCGGAGTGCGAAGTGAGTGGTGCTGTGGACGTCAGTGTCGTGGACTGCTTGGCTGGGGACAGGTGAGTGTGAGTGTGTGTGTGTGTGTACATGCCGCGTGCAGGAGGGGGCGGAGGGAGCTGAGCGGGGAAGTGTGGGCTTCCTGCACGTAACTAGGATAAACATCGGGTTACTAACCAAAGCACTTTGCTTGGATACCCGATGTTTATCTTGGTTACCAGCTTCTGGTAGGCTGCCAGCGATGGCTCCTGCACACTGTAGCTGTAAAAAGCCCTGCTTTTTGCTGCTAGAACCGTTCTCGAACGTAACTAGAACTATCGAGCTTTAGCAAAAAGCTCGAGTTCTAGTTCGATCTAGAACAGCCCCCAAAATCACTCGAGCCGCGAACTGGAGAACCTCGAATCGCGAACCGCGCTCAACTCTAATCAGAATGTACTTCCAACAGCTTTTTTATTACAAATTGGTAGGATTTGCAATAGAGCATAACATGCCAAGGAGTTTAATACATTAAGTTACCATAGGGTTTGATGGTTCAGATACCATGTAGCAAAGCATCAGAAGGTAGTCCCAACAGGTTTTTTAAAAAAATTGGTAGGCTTTGCAACAAAGCATAACATGCCAATGAGTTTAATACATTCGGTTTCACTAGGGTATGATGGTTCAGACACCATGTAGCAAAGTATTAGAAGGTGCTTTCAACAGCTTTTTTTTAACAAATTTGTAGGATTTGCAACAGAGAACAACATGCCAAGGAGTTTAATACAATCAGTTCCCCTAGGGTGCGATGGTTCAGACACCATGTAGCAAAGCATCCGAAGGTACACTCAACAGCTTTTTTTTTTTTTAAATTGCTATTATTTGCAACAGAGCATAACATGCCAAGGAGTTTAATACTTTAAGTTCCCGTAGGGTGTGATGGTTCAGACACCATGTAGCGAAACATCAGAAGGTACTCCCAACAGCTTCTTTTTTAAAATTGGTAGGATTTGCAACAGAGCATAACATTTCAAGAAGTTTAATACATTCAGTTTCCCTAGAGTGTGATGGTTCAGACACCATGTAAAAAGCATCAGAAGGTACTCCCAACAGCTTTTTTTAAAAAAATTGGTAGGCTTTGCAAAAGATCATAACATGCCAAGGAGTTTAATACATTCAGTTCCCCTAGGGTGTGATGGTTCAGACACCATGTATCAAAGCATGAAAAGGTACTCCCAACAGCATTTTTAAAAAATTTGGAAGGATTTGCAACTAAGCATAACATGCCAAGGAGTTTATTACATTCAGCTCCCCTAGGGTGTGATGGTTCAGACACCTTGTAGCAAAGCATCAGAAGGTACTCCCAAAAGCATTTTCTAAAAAATTGGTAGGCTTTGCAACAGAGCATAACATGCCAAGGAGCTTAATACATTCAGTTCCCCTAGGGTGTGATGGTCCAGACTAGAGATGAGCGAACTGGCCGTGGTTCGGCTCGAGTTTGGTTCGCCGAACGGAGGTCTCATTCGAGTTCGGTTCGGCGAACCACTTGAACTGCATGGGAAACAATGGGAGGCATTCACAAACACATAAAAACACCTAGAAAACACCCTCAAAGGTGTCCAAAAGGTGACAAAAAAACTCACAACACAAACACATGGGAAAGTGACAAGAACAAATTCTCATGCGAAAACAAAATAGCGTAACGAGGAAAAAGAGGACAAGACACAGATATAGGCACGGAATGCCCTTCTAAAATCATGTAAAACACCGCAAGGTGACTACAAGCAGAGTCTCCCTTTTTTCCAAAATTTGGGCCCCACACACACCCACCCCTTCAGTGGCAGCAGTTGTGCCCCAGTTGTACACTTCACAGCTAGATTTGCATCAAGCACATTCAAAAATACACCATAATTAACCGTCCCCAGGATGAGACCGGGGTAGGTAGCAAAGTCTTTCCTGATCCCAGCTCTGTTCATCTTGGATCATTTATAAAAAACACAGCAAGCAAGGGTTACTCCAAGCGGAGTCTCCCTTTTTTCCAAAAATTGGGCCCCACACACACCCACCCCTTCAGTGGCAGCAGTTGTGCCCCAGTTGTACAATTCACAGCTACATTTGCATCAAGCACATTCAAAAATACGCTATTCTTAACCGTCCCCAGGATGACACCGGGGTAGGTAGCAAAGTCTTTGCTGAACCATGACTTGTTCATCTTGGCTTCTTTTAAAAAACACAGCAAGCAAGGGTTACTCCAAGCGGAGTCTCCCTTTTTTCCAAAAATTGGGCCCCACACACACCCACCCCTTAAGTGGCAGCAGTTGTGCCCCAGTTGTACACTTCACAGCTAGATTTGCATCAAGCACATTAAAAAATACGCCATAATTAACCGTCCCCAGGATGAGACCGGGGTAGGTAGCAAAGTCTTTCCTGATCCCAGCTCTGTTCATCTCGGCTCCTTTTAAAAAACACAGCAAGCAAGGGTTACTCCAAGCGGAGTCTCCCTTTTTTCCAAAAATTGGGCCACACAGACACCCACCCCTTCAGTGGCAGCACTTGTGCCCCAGTTGTACACTTCACAGCTAGATTTGCATCAAGCACATTCAAAAATACACCATCCTTAACCGTCCCCAGGATGACACCGGGGTAGGTAGCTAAGTCTTTGCTGATCCCAGATCTGTTTATCTTGGATAATTTTTAGAAATACTGCAAGCAAGGGTTACTCCAAGCGGAGTCTCCCTTTTTTCCAAAAATTGGGCCACACAGACACCCACTTCTTCAGTGGCAGCACTTGTACCCCAGTTGTACACTTCACAGGTAGATTTGCATCAAGCACATTCTAAAATACGCCATTCTTAACCGTTCCCAGGATGACACCGGGGTAGGTAGCAAAGTTTTTGCTGAACCATGAATTGTTCATCTTGGCTCCTTTTAAAAAACACAGCAAGCAAGGGTTACTCCAAGCGGAGTCTCCCTTCTTTCCAAAAATTGGGGCACACAGACACCCACCCCTTCAGTGGCAGCACTTGTGCCCCAGTTGTACACTTCACAGCTAGATTTGCATCAAGCACATTCAAAAATATGCCATCCTTAACCGTCCCCAGGATGACACCGGGGTAGGTAGCTAAGTCTTTGCTGATCCCAGATCTGTTCATCTTGGATCATTTTTAGAAATACTGCAAGCAAGGGTTACTCCAAGCGGAGTCTCCCTTTTTTCCAAAAATTGGGCCACACAGACACCCACCCCTTCAGTGGCAGCACTTGTGCCTCAGTTGTACACTTCACAGCTAGATTTGCATCAAGCACATTCAAAAATACGCCATTTTTAACCGTACCCAGGATGACACCGGGGTAGGTAGCTAAGCCTTTGCTGATCCCAGATCTGTTCATCTTGGATCATTTTTAGAAATACTGCAAGCAAGGGTTACTCCAAGTGGAGTCTCCCTTTTTTCCAAAAATTGGGCCAAACAGACACCCATCCCTTCAGTGGCAGCACTTGTGCCCCTGTTGCAAACAGGATGTTTTGATTTGCATCAAGCACATTCCAAATCCACAAGCATTTACTCTCCCCAGGATGACACAGGGGTGGTAAATTCCTTGCGGATCCATGACTTGTTCATTTTGATGAACGTTAGTCTGTCCACATTGTCACTGGACAGACGCGTGCGTTTATCTGTCAGCACACACCCAGCATCATTGAAAACACGTTCAGAGACAACGCTGGCAGCTGGACACGACAAAATCTCCAAGGCGTAAGTGGAGAGCTCTGGCCATTTTTCAAGATTTGAAGTCCAAAATGAGCAAGGCTCCATTTGCAAAGTCATGGCATCGATGTTCTTTTGGAGATACTCCTGTATCATCCTCTCCAGCCGTTGACTATGTGTCAGACTTGTTGTCTTTGGTGTCCTTGCAAAGAATGGTCTAAAAAAATTATGAAAAGATTCAATAAAATTGCTGTTACCAGCACCACATACGGTGCTGCTGGTACGGGTAGACTGTTGAAGATGATGAGACCGTCCCATGTTTGTCAAGTTACAACTGGGAGATTCACTACCTGCACCTGCACGGTTGTTTGATGGAAAAGCCGAGCTAAGATCGAGTAACAGCTTTTGCTGATACTCCTGCATACGTGCGTCCCTTTCTATGGCTGAATTATGTCACAAAATTTGGACTTGTACCGGGGATCTAATAATGTGGCAAGCCAGTAGTCATCATCACTTCTAATTTTGACAATACGAGGGTCATGTTGGAGGTAGTGCAGCAAGAAGGCGCTCATGTGTCTTGCGCAGCCATGTGGACCAAGTCCACGCTGTGTTTGTGGCATAGAGGTGCTAACCGTTCTTTCTTCCTCTGACATCTCCCCCCTACCTCTTTCAACTGAAATTTGACCAAGGTCTCCCTCATCCGCTGAGTCTTCCATGTCCATGGACAGTTCGTCCTCCATTTCTTCATGTTCTCCTGCACCTTCCTCAACATTTCGCTGCTACCATGCACCCTTGTTGATCCCTGTCCCCCATGGTCCCATGCCTGCCGCATTGGTGATGATGAACGTCTGGACCTTGGTGATGTTATTGTCTCTTGCGCATATGAATCGTCCTGTAGTTCCTCCCCTTCCAATTGTCCCACACCCTGACTCCGAATAGTCTTTAGCGTGTGCTCCAGCATTTATATGACTGGAATTGTCATGCTGATAATGGCATTGTCAGCGCTAAACATATTCGTCGCCATGTCGAAACTGTGCAGAAGGGTGCACAGGTCCTTGATCTGAGACCACTCCATCAGGGTGATCTGCCCCACCTCTGCATCTCGTTGGCCCAGGCTATACGTCATGACGTATTGCACCAGGGCTCGGCGGTGCTGCCACAGTAGCTGTAACATGTGGAGAGTCGAAATCCAGCGAGTCGCCACATCGCATTTCAGGCGATGAAGCGGCAGGCCATCTATCACCATAGTTACCCAGTGCCCAGTCAGCGTCATGTAACGTCCCTGTCCATGCTTACTGGTCCAAGTATCGGTGGTGAAATGCACCTGTTCACACACAGAGTTTCTCAAGGAAGCAGTGAAGTTGTGTGTGACATGCTGATGTAGCGCAGGCACACCTTTCTTAGAGAAATAGTGGTGACTGGGCATCTGGTACTGGGGCACAGCGACAGACCTAAGTGTTCTAAAATCCTGTGTGTCCA
This sequence comes from Anomaloglossus baeobatrachus, assembly GCF_048569485.1. Lineage (NCBI taxonomy): Eukaryota > Metazoa > Chordata > Amphibia > Anura > Aromobatidae > Anomaloglossus > Anomaloglossus baeobatrachus. Next base: position 115,539,436 of record NC_134362.1, on the reverse strand, counting down.
CCAGGCGGAAAGGCAGCATTTTGGTAGCCAAGAGCTTACAGAGGGATAAAGTCAACCTCTTAGCTTTGTCATGGGTCGCAGGAAATGGCCTTTTATTTGTCCACATCTGAGGGACAGAGATCTGGCTGCTGTGTGTAGACGGTGGTGAGTAGGGTGTCCTTGGAAAAATGCAGGTTTGTGAGGAAAGTGCAGGCATAGACATGATGTTGCCTTCATCCAACGTTGGTGCTATCGATGTCTGAGAGAGCTGTACACACGCACTTGTTTCCCCTTCCAAACCAACTGACGACCTACCAAGCAAACTGCCTGTTGCGGTTACAGTGGTGGAATTTCGGCGTCGAAAACCAGGTGTGACAGTTGTCCCCACAGTCCTAGAAGATGAAGAGCGCGCAGATGCACTGGAAGGTGCAGGTTGTGGATGGTCCGCTCCGCTAGGCCGCATTGCAGCGCGGTGAGCTTCCCACTGGGACATATGATATTTATTCTTGTGACGATTCATGGAAGAAGTTGTCAAACTGCTGAGGTCTTGCCCTCTACTAACTGAATCACGACAAATTTTGCATATCACATGATTTGGGCGATCTTTTGCTATGTCAAAAAAGGTCCAGGCTAGGCAAGGCTTAGAGAGCATGCGACCTGCTGGGCCCCCCCGACTAGTGCTCAGAGGCAGAGTGGTGCTTGAGGATGCAATTGTAGACGTGCTACCAGTACTACTCCTCTGTCCAGGAAGGCGCAAGTTAGCTTCGTCATCAGTAGCATCCTCCTCCACTGCCTCTGTTGACCTCCTCGAGTGCCTGACTGTGGGTTGACAGTAGGTGGGATCTAGAACTTCCTCATCAAGCATTGTGTTTGCACTCCCCTCACCCACAGACTGAGCCTCTTCCTGACGTGAACGAATATTTAAGTTGTCATCCCAATCTGGTATCTGCGTCTCATCATCATTAGTATGTTCCTCATTGTCTATAACAACAGGTGTTACAGTTTGTGAATAAGAGTCAACATTATGCTCAGAAACTTGGTCCTCACGGCCTGAATCAGAGTCACAAAGGTTCTGGGCATCACTGCAGACCATTTCCTGGTCTGTACTCACTGTAGCTTGGGAGCAGACCTCTAATTTCCAGGCTATAGTGTGACTGAACAGCTCTGCAGACTCAGCCATCTCAGTTCCACCATACTGTGCAGGGCGGATGGACACTTGAGAGCTGGGAGAAAGCAAGTGTGATTAATTGACAACGCAGAGGACTGGTGTTTTGAGAATGCGGTAGTTGAGGTGGCGGAGAGGGCACTTGTTGGACCACTTGAGATCCATTCAAGCATTTTTTTTTTTTGGACATCATCTACCTTTGTTCCAGTTGTTTGTGTCCGTAAAAAAGGGAGCACTTCGGATTGTCCACGGTAAGTAGTAGACATCTTACTTTTGCTGGAAGATGGTCTATCTTCAGCAGATGTTAATGGAGCTTTGCCACCTTCCCCACGGACAAACCCTTTTTTTCTTTATCCAACACGCCTCTTCCCCTTTCCACCAGCATCTGTCATTTTGCCACTCATTTTGATTGCGACAAGATTGTGCACTTAAAATGTGGTAGGAAAAATTGAGAGGTGGTGTAGATTGCAGCGGTGGTCTAGCTTTATTGACAGCAGAATAAACAACAATAACTATCCCTGACAATACAACTACGGCCCTTAAACTGGCAGCACAGTTTGCTATTAGAATGGCTTACTAACAATGAGTTTCAGTGTGCAATGCAGAGGTGCTGCAAATATCCTTGCACCAGTGGGACAATAATGAAGTCCAACAGCCACTTTTAGGATGCCACTAAGTTTCCTCAGAGTTTGATGGTATAATGGCTTAGTAAAAATGAGTTTGAGTGTGCAATGCAAAGGTGCTGCAAATATCTTTGCACCAGTGGGACAATAATGAAGTCCAACAGCTACTTTTAGGATGCCACTAAGTTTCCTCAGTGTTTGCTAGTGTAATAGGTTAGTTTTAGTAAAAATGAGTTTGAGTGTGCAATGCAAAGGTGCTGCAAATATCTTTGCACCAGTGGGACAATAATGAAGTCCAACAGCCACTTTCAGGATGCCACTAAGTTTCCTCAGTGTTTGCTAGTATAATAGCTTAGTAAAAATGAGTTTGAATGTGCAATGCAGGGGTGCTGCAAATAGCTTTGCACCAGTGGCACAATAATGTAGTCCAACAGCCACTTTTAGGATGCCACTAAGTATCCTCAGTGTTTGCTAGTATAATGGCTTAGTAAAAATGAGTTTGAGTGTGCAATGCAAAGGTGCTGTAAATATCTTTGCATCAGTGGGACAATAATGTAAGTCCAACAGTAGATCGCCAATTTTTTTTTTTTTCCTTGTCTTCCTTCCCTAAGCGCGCGCGCGTAGTGGGGCGGGCCAGCATGTCAGCCAATCCCAGACACACACACAGCTAAGTGTACTTTTAGCCAGAGAAGCAACGGCATGTGTGATAGGATGTCCATGTCACATGTCCCTGCATTATAAAAACGAGTATCTGCCCGTCCGGACGCCATTATCTCTTCTGCGTCCTTGCTGTCAGTCACCGCTGGCGCAGCGCCTATCTCCGATACTGCTGTGTACGCTATATACACAGCGCTGTACAGAATAGGGATAGCATTTTCTATCAGTCCTTTAAGGGCTAATACCGGCAGGGTCAGAGCCATAGGTGACAGGTCCGTGAAAACAGAGTTTAACAGCTACACAAGATGACAGCGTCTGTGTAGCTAAGGTCAGGGATTTCCTCACTGCATTTCTCCATTAGGAGGGATAGAAAGGCAGGCTTCCTTTCCTCTACCCAGAGACCCGCAACCATGCCACTGTACCCTCCTGCCCTTTGCACACTCAAACTCATTGTTACTAAGCCATTATACTAGCAAACACTGAGTGAACTTAATGGCATCCTAAACGTGGCTGTTGGACTTCTGTATTGTCCCACTAGTGCAAAGACATTTGCAGCAAGTCTGCCTGCATTGCACACTCAAACTCATTGTTACTAAGCCATTATACTAGCAAACACTGAGTGAACTTAGTGGCATCCTAAACGTGGCTGTTGGACTTCTGTATTGTCCCACTAGTGCAAAGATATTTGCAGCACGTCTGCCTGCATTGCACACTCAAACTCATTGTTACTAAGCCATTATACTAGCAAACACTGAGTGAACTTAGTGGCATCATAAATGTGGCTGTTGGACTTCTGTATTGTCCCACTAGTGCAAAGATATTTGCAGCACGTCTGCCTACATTGCACACTCAAACTCATTGTTACTAAGCCATTATACTAGCAAACACTGAGTGAACTTAGTGGCATCCTAAACGTGGCTGTTGGACTTCTGTATTGTCCCACTAGTGCAAAGATATTTGCAGCACGTCTACCTGCATTGCACACTCAAACTCATTGTTACTAAGCCATTATACTAGCAAACACTGCTGCCAGTTTAAGGGCCGTAGTTGCATTGTCAGGGATAATTATTGTTGTTTATTTTGCTGTTAATAAAGCTAGACCACCGCTGAAATCTACACCACCTCTCAATTTTTACTACCACATTTTAAGTGCACAATCTTGTCGCAATCAAAATGAGTGGCAAAATGACAGATGCTGGTGGAAAGGGGAAGAGGCGTGTTGGAAAAGGAAAAAAAGGGTTTGTCCGTGGGGAAGTTGGCAAAGCTCCATTAACATCTGCTGAAGATAGACCATCTTCCAGCAAAAGTAAGATGTCTACTACTTACCGTGGACAATCCAATGTGCTCCCTTTTTTACGGACACGAACAACTGGAACAAAGGTAGATGATGGCCAAAAAAGGAAAATGCTTGAATGGATCTCAAGTGGTCCAACAAGTGCCCTCTCCGCCACCTCAACTACCGCATCCAAAAAACACCAGTCCTCTGAGTTGTCATCCCAATCAAACTTGCTTTCTCCCAGCTCTGAAGTCTCCATCCGCCCTGCACAGTATGGTGGAACTGAGATGGCTGAGTCTGCAGAGCTGTTCAGTCACACTATAGCCTGGGAATCAGAGGTCTGCTCCCAAGCTACAGTGAGTACAGACCAGGAAATGGTCTGCAGTAATGCCCAGAACCTTTGTGACTCTGATTCATGCCGTGATGACCAAGTTTCTGAGCATAATGTTGACCCTTTTTCACAAACTGTAACACCTGTCGTTATAGACAATGAGGAACATACTGATGATGATGAGACGCAGATACCAGATTGGGATGACAACTTAAATATTTGGTCAGGGCAAGAAGAGGCTCGGTCTGAGGGTGAGGGGAGTGCAAACACAACAATTGTTGAGGAAGTTCTAGATCCCACCTACTGTCAACCCACAGTCAGGCCCTCGAGGAGGTCAACAGAGATGGTGGAGGAGGATGCAACTGACGACGAAGTTACCTTGCGCCTTCCTGGACAGAGTAGGAGTACTGGTAGCACGTCTACAACTGCATCCTCAGCCACCACTGTGCCTCTGAGCACTAGTCAGGGTGGATCAGCAGGTCGCATGCCCTCTAAGCCTTGCCTAGCCTGGTCCTTTTTTGACATAGCAAAAGATCGCCCAAATTATGTGATCTGTAAAATTTGTCATGATTCTGTTAGTAGAGGGCAAGACCTCAGAAGTTTGACAACTTCTTCCATGAATTGTCACATGAATAAATATCATATGTCCCGGTGGGAAGCTCACTGTGCTGCAATGCAGCCTAGCGGAGCGAACCATCCACCGCCTGCCCCTTCTAGTGCATCCACGCGCTCTTCATCTTCTAAGACTGTGGGGACAGCTGTCACACCTTGTTTTCCACGCACAACTTCCTCTACTGTAACCGCAACAGGCAGTTTGCTTGGTAGGTCGTCAGTTGGTTTGATAGGGGAAACAAGTACGTGTGTACAGCTCTCTCAGACATCGATAGCACCAACTTTGGATGAAGGCAACATCATGTCTACGCCTGCACTTTCCTCACAAAGCTGCATTTTTCCAGGGACTCCCTTCTCAACACCGTCTCCACACAGCAGCCAGATCTCTGTCCCTCAGATGTGGACAAATAAAAGGCCATTTCCTGCGACCCATGACAAAGCTAAGAGGTTGACTTTATCCCTCTGTAAGCTCTTGGCTACCGAAATGCTGCCTTTCCGCCTGGTGGACACACAGGATTTTAGAGACCTTATGTCTGTCGCTGTGCCCCAGTACCAGATGCCCAGTCGCCACTACTTCTCTAAGAAAGGTGTGCCCGCACTACACCAGCATGTCGCACACAACATCACCGCTTCCTTGAGAAACTCTATGTGTCAATGGGTAAATTTCACCACCGATACTTGGCCAGTAAGCATGGACAGGGACGTTACATGACGCTGACTGGGAACTGGGTAACTATGGTGATAGATGGTGAAGGGTCTGCTGCACAAGTCTTGCCGTCCCCACGACTTGTGTGTCAATCCTATGTCTGTCCAAGTTCCGCCACTGCTTCTGCCTCCTCCATTTCATCTGGGTCCTCCATCTCTGCCCCAAGCCTGCCTGGTCAGGCCACCAGCGTTCGCACTGCGCAGAAGGAATCACGCACCCCTCATTACTATGCTGGCAGCAGAGCGCAACGGCATCAGGCGGTCTTTAGCTTGACATGTCTTGGGAATAAGAGTCACACAGCTGAGGAGTTGTGGTCAGCTCTGCGGTCCGAGTTTAATAAATGGTTGTCTCCACTCAACCTGCAGCCTGGTAAGGCCGTGTGCGACAATGCTGCAAACCTGGGTGCAGCCCTTCGCCTGGGCAAGGTGACACACGTGCCTTGTATGGCTCACGTGTTGAACCTTGTTGTCCAGCAATTTTTAACACACTATGCCGGCCTAGATGGCCTTCTGACCAGGGCACGAAAACTGTCTGCTCACTTCCGCCATTCAACCGCCGCAGCTGAGCGACATGCATCGCTCCAGAAGTCTTTCGGCCTGCCGGTTCATCGCCTGAAATGCGATGTGGCGACACGCTGGAATTCGACTCTCCACATGTTACAGCGACTGTGGCATCACCGCCGAGCCCTGGTGCAATACGTCATGACGTATAGCCTGGGCCAACGAGATGCAGAGGTGGGGCAGATCACCCTGATAAAGTGGTCTCAGATCAAGGACCTATGCACCCTTCTGCACAGTTTCGACATGGCGACGAATATGTTTAGCGCTGACAATGCCATTATCAGCATGACAATTCCAGTCATTTACATGCTGGAGCACACGCTAAACACTATTCGGAGTCAGGGGGTGAGACAACAGGAAGGGGAGGAACTACAGGAGGATTCATATGCGCAAGACACAACAACATCACCAAGGTCCAGACGTTCATCATCACCAATGCGGCAGGCATGGGACCATGGGGGACAGGGATCAACAAGGGCGCATGGTAGCAGGCGAAATGTTGAGGAAGTTGCAAGAGAACATGAAGAAATGAAGGACGAACTGTCCATGGACATGGAAGACTCAGCGGATGAGGGAGACCATGGTCAAATTTCTGTTGAAAGAGGTTGGGGGGAGATGTCAGAGGAAGAAAGAACGGTTAGCACCTCTATGCCACAAACACAGCGTGGACTTGGTCGGCATGGCTGCGCAAGACACATGAGCGCCTTCTTGCTGCACAACCTCCAACATGACCCTCGTATTGTCAAAATTAGAAGTGATGATGACTACTGGCTTGCCACACTATTAGATCCCCGGTACAAGTCCAAATATTGTGACATAATTCCAGCCATAGAAAGGGACGCACGTATGCAGGAGTATCAGCAAAAGCTGTTACTCGATCTTAGCTCGGCTTTTCCACCAAACAACCGTGCAGGTGCAGGTAGTGAATCTCCCAGTTGTAACTTGACAAACATGGGACGGTCTCGTCATCTTCAACAGTCTACCCGTACCAGTAGAACCGTATCTGGTGCTGGTAACAGCAATTTTATGGAATCTTTTCATAATTTTTTTAGACCGTCCTTTGCAAGGCCACCAGAGACAACAAGTCTGACACATAGTCAACGGCTGGAGAGGATGATACAGGAGCATCTCCAAATGAACATTGATGCCATGACTTTGCAAATGGAGCCTTGCTCATTTTGGGCTTCAAATCTTGAAAAATGGCCAGAGCTCTCAACTTACGCCTTGGAGATTTTGTCGTGTCCAGCTGCCAGCGTTGTCTCTGAACGTGTCTTCAGTGCTGCTGGGTGTGTGCTGACAGATAAGCGCACGCGTCTGTCCAGTGACAATGTGGACAGACTAACGTTCATCAAAATGAACAAGTCATGGATCCTCAAGGAATTTACTACCCCTGTGTCATCCTGGGGAGAGTAAATGCTTGTGGATTTGGAATGTGCTTGATGCAAATCAAAACATCCTGTTTGCAACTAGGGCACAAGTGCTGCCACTGATGGGGTGTCTGTGTGGCCCAATTTTTGGAAAAAAGGGAGACTCCGCTTGGAGTAACCCTTGCTTACAGTGTTTTTAAAAAGGAGCCAAGGTGAACAGACCTGGGATCAGGAAAGACTTTGCTACCTACCCCGGTGTCATCCTGGGGACGGTTAAGAATGGCGTATTTTTGAATGTGCTTGATGCAAATCTAGCTGTAACGTGTACAACTGGGGCACAACTGCTGCCACTGAAGGGGTGGGTGTATGTGGGGCCCAATTTTTGGAAAAAAGGGAGACTCCGCTTGGAGTAACCCTTGCTTGTCGTGTTTTTAAAAAGGAGCCAAGATGAACAAGTCATGGTTCAGCAAAGACTTTGCTACCTACCCCGGGGTCATCCTGGGAACGGTTAAGTATGGCGTATTTTTGAATGTGCTTGATGCAAATCTAGCTGTGAAGTGTACAACTGGGGCACAACTGCTGCCACTGAAGGGGTGGGTGTGTGTCTGGGGCCCAATTTTTGGAAAAAAGGGAGACTCCGCTTGGAGTCACCTTGCAGTGTTTTACATGATTTTAGAAGGGTGTGCCATGCCTATATCTGTGTCTCCTCCTCTTTTTCCTTGTCCAGCTCTTTTGTTTTCGCATGAGTATATGTCCTTGTCACTTTCCCATGTGTTTGTGTTGTGTTGTGAGTTGTTTGTCACCTTTTGGACACCTTTGAGGGTGTTTTCTAGGTGTTTTTATGTGTTTGTGATTGCCTGCCATTGTTTCCTATGCAGTTCGAGTTTGGTTCGTCGAAAGTTCGACGAACTGAACTCGAACGAAACCTCCGTTCGACGAACCGAACTCGAGCCGAACCACGACCGGTTCGCTCATCTCTATCCAACAGCCCCTTTTAGGATGCCACTAAGTTTCCTCAGTGTTTGCTAGTATAATGGCTTAGTAAAAATGAGTTTGAGTGTGCAATGCAAAGGTGCTGCAAATATCTTTGCACAAGTGGGACAATAATGAAGTCCAACAGCCACTTTTAGGATGCCACCAAGCTTCCTCAGTGTTTCTTATTATAATGGCTTAGACCCGCAACACACATCCTTGTAATTTGTACGTGTGCGGTACGTATTTGCACGTACCGGAGACACGTACACACGGAGACCCATGTTATTCAATGGAAGATGGCTTACGTACGTAAAATCACATGGATTATGTGTCCATGTTGTAAGTACGTGTGTGCGCTTTTCTACACGGACGACATGTCCGGTTTCGGCCGGCAACACGCAGGCACAGGCCTGCTTTAGTCTATGGGTCCGTGCCTGCACGGACCGCACACGGAGTATGTCGTGTTCAGCACGTATCGTCCGTGTCCGTTTTTCATCACAAAATCTGAAACACTTGTTACCAATCTTTCAGGTCAGTTGATGGCCATTAATTCTGGCGCCAAACATACATTTCCTGTCTCATTTGCACGCCAGACAGCAGCTGGGCACCTGTCCTCTCACTGCAGGGGAACTTTGAGCACAGAGAACAACACAGGTACTGAGCATGGCACCCAGAATCCATACAGAGAGGCTGATTGGAGAAGTGGAGAGGCATCCAGAGCTGTGGGACACACGTGTTGATGGCTATCATGACAGGTTAATGGTGGAACGAGCATGGATGTCTGTGGCAGAGGTAGTCTACCCTAGGAATGGATGGTCTCAATGTACCCCTGGAAAGAAAAATAGATATGGTGAGTACAGATATTTGCCTTGCTTCTGTCTTAACCTACATGTGCACATTCTGTAGGCAGAGTATATCCATATTTGTATTGTTTGTTTGGCATGTATTAATAGGCCTGACTCATTTTGAGATACACTGGAGACTAACAAACAGGAGAGTGTAGTTTTCTGGCCTTTTGAAGTATTCATTGCAGTTTACTAGTAATGTCAGCATGTGTATATGTGGTCTGCAAAGCATTTTATGCATGTACAAAAGGCAGTTCAGGGTGGGGAAGCCACTATTAAACATGTTTGGGGTTATTTTTGGTTTGCATTTCTGTGCATTGTCTACTGCAAATGTGCTGTGATTTGTCTATATATTTTGAGTTGTATTTCTATGTTTGGTTTATTATGCATGTTCCTTGGTGTCACCATGTCTGGAATGGTAACAGTAATGTGTAGTGTATAATGGAAAATATATGTGGAACATATGGCACTTCATGGGTTAGTAGTCATTTTGTTTCTCATGGCTTTCTGTAGGTTTTTTTTTATTTTTTTTAACAATTAAAAGGAGATGAATGATTATTCAGTGGTTTAAGATTTTTACTGGTGAACTTGTTTTCTTTCCCATGCTTATTGTATTATTATGTCACTATATGAGTGTTATGGGTTGTTGTTTTCATACACATGGATGTGTGTTCCTATTTTTTACAATTGCTGCAATACAAGACAAATGTCTAATTTTTTTGAATCTACAATTGTTAGAATTAGTGACCTTATTTTAAATTTTTATTTTTTTTTTTAACAGTGGATCTTGTCAAACGGTGATGGCGCTCAGCTCGTGACCAGTTCAGAAGAGAGTATAACCCTGTGGCCACCACAGCTGCCGCTGCAAAATAGAAAAAATATGTCCATTATGAAAAACTGAGCTTCCTTATGCCCATTATGGAAGTACCAAAGTATGTTTCAACCATTACATCACATGGTGGTTTTATTTAAAAGGCACACATTATTTTTTATTTTTTTTTCATCAAAGTACAGAGGATAACCTGGAAGATAGTGAGGAAGCCCAGTCTGCAGTATTAACAGCGACCTCTGCTTCTGAGATGGAGCCTACCTCATATCAACCTCCACCAATCCCCATCACCAGCCAGCCAGACGCAGAAGAAATGTCCTCTGATTTGGGTTTGGGAACAAGTCAATCCACTAATGTAATTGCAGGCCAGTCTACAGGGTAACAAAGTGGCCCTTCACCAGTTCTTGCAGAGAGTAGTCCACAGCAACATGCAGGCACACATCCAAGAATATCAACTAATACCATGCGCACAATAGCACAATCTATACGTGATCGCAGACATAGGCGTTATGAAGATTTACGTTCCCTGCCAGATATCATTGATACCAGAATTATATACATGATGAATTCACTGATACCAGAGAGTGATGGAGAGAGATTTTGTCGCTCCCTTTCTCCCTCTCTTGCATTGGTTGCACCTGATAGGCAGGACAGATTGAGGGCATCCTTAATAACACTAATATCTGCTACCCTACGTGAGCCAGAACCCATTTATTGTTTTGAAGTGATAGAACAATGGAGAGCCAATCCACGTGGCCACACACAAACACAACTCAACAAACTGTGGAAACCCAAACAGAAGAACATTTCTCTAATTTTCAACTTAATCCTGTAGTGCAACAAACACATATACAGTGTCCATCTTCTTCTATGGTAACTGATGTACAAATTAGGCCAACAGTTGTCCCACACCAAACAGGTACATTAATGACACAAAGGCCATCTCAACAGCCAACATTTGTCCCACAAATACCCCAACAAACACTAATGCAAACCTCTTTTAACTATCCTAGTATTGTTAGCAATGTTCATAGACTACCTCAAATGATTCAACAGCATACCATGTTACTAATAATCCACAACAACAGTACTTTCAACAACAGACTTACCCAACTAACTTCACATACACACATACTCAGCCTCTTCCAACACATCAATATGTACCACCTACACTTGGTCTCCCATCTGCTCAAACTGCCTCATTATTTGTTCCAAGTACAACAACTGTTACTAGTGGAAACACTGATCAGTCACTCACTACAACATCTACTGTTGTGCAGAAACATATTCTGTAGATGTCAATGCAATGGAGCCTACACAGGAAAACATCACTAGCCTAGAGGATTTAGTTGAATCATAATGTAATATTGTATGTATTATTTTACATTTTGGTATGTTTTCTATGGTATTGCTGGTGTGGAAACATATCAAAATGTAACACATTACTTACTCTATATGCATGTGGTCATATTTTTGTTTTCCTTTACAAAAATTCAATAGAAATTACTCTATCACTTCAAACACAATACCTGCCTGTTAGAATGAAGCCTTGCTCTGGACATGTTGATTGGACCATCCATTAGAATAAACTGGGTTTAGGGAAAAAATGCACACACATAAACTACTACACTAACATTCAGACACCTTTATTATTAAAAATCCAGCCACTGTGCAGTATCTGCATATGGTCTGGTCCCATACTTGTATTCCAATATTGTCAAACAAATTATGTTTGCGTGACATTATTGCATAATAAAGTATGGTGTTTTGTATGGGCTAATGTCCCTGACAAAATTGTATTAAAAAAAAAATATATGGTATCTTGCAAAAGATAACATACATACATAGGTAAAATAATAATTCTGGACTAACTTTTTCAAATCAAATTTGCCATAATTTTATTAGTCATGTACATTCAGTAGTACTGTTTTTAGAATAACAAAAAATCCTGATGTTATAACAATATTGTTATATCACAATAGGTTATGGGGACCACAAACACAACCAACCAACAAAAAGACCTCAAATTATACCTATGTATGGTAATTTTCTCTTTTGTAATACATATGTGTTTGTGCTTATGTAACCAAGTGTTAAAAAACTATAACAATGCCAAAATTATACATGACTATGGCGATTTAAACTAAAATAATCTTTAAACGGATTCCTCACTTGTAGACCAGAAATGGACACAGTGGTTCTGATACTACCATTCTGTACAAATGGTGCATTTAAAGCAGGCAACTCCTCAAAGTCTTCATCATTGCTTTCATGTAATCTACAGTAATTATGTAACACTACTGTCGATTTAATGACAGCCTTGACGGTGGTTGGTTGGAGTTGTATGGTGGTTTGATAAATGCGCCATCATGAGGCCAAAATGCCAAAGGCACGTTCAACATAGCAACGTGCTCCGGCCATTTTGCTATTAAATAGTGCTTTTGATCTGTCCAGCCCCCTTCTGGGATATGGACGCATCAAATGCCTAGACAATGCAAACCCCTGATCTGCAACCATTACAAAAGGGACAATTGGGCCATTTGTACCAGGCACTGGTCTTGGTGCAGGCAAACTTAAACTATCAGACATTAATCATCTTGCTAAACGTGAGCTTCGGAAAATGCGAGCATCTGAGGCACTGCCATAGGCCCCAATATCCGCAAATAAAAAGCAGTAGTTTGTATCTACCATGGCCAAAATAACTCCAAAAAAAACCTTATGATAATTAAAATATCTTGATGCTGAGTTCGGTGGTTTCTTCACTCTAATGTGTTTTCCGTCAATGGCACCAATACAATTAGGGAAAGCTGTTTTCTCCAAAAATTCATCTGAAATGTGCATCCATTCCTGTGTTGAAGGCAGCTGCATGACATGATGCCTAAGGGTCTCCCAAAGCATAGTGTAGGTATGCAGGATAATCTTGCCAATTGTTGACCTTCCCAATAAGAATTCGAAATGTAGACTGCTGCTAATGGATTGCCCAGTTGCTAGGTAACTGAAATAGAATAAAAACATGACATTACTTTGACTATTCATGTAATTTATATTTCACACCAAATATTTGTATCATCCAATGACTGGCGAGATACTGTGTATGTTTTTTTTATAATATCTTTGGTTGGGAAAAGCATATGTGATCTTTACTTTCCATATTGGAAAATATTTAATTTTGTGTTTAATAAACAAGTTTGTTTGAGTTAACCCTCTTGTGTCTTCAATTTTGGTAGAGATAGAATGGTAGATGTGACTTCTCTGATCTTAATTTTAAATTGCACTGTGGTTAAGTGATCAATATAAGATTTCTACAAAGACCCTAATTTTAAATTACATAATGTCAAAAAAATTATGCCTTAGCGACTTAACATGTATTTCAATATAACCATATAAAGCATGAGTATACATGACATCACCTACCGTCAAGTCACCAACAGTCGTTCCTCAGGAGAGATGCTGAGGCGCATAGAGGTGTCCTGAGAAACGCCCCAAAAATACGGAACACGGACCCGAAAAACGGACCGTGTCATACGGACGTTTTTTTTGCGGAAGTGTGTTTTAGGCCTTAGTAAAAATGAGTTTGAGTGTGCAATGCAAAGGTGCTGAAAATAGCTTTGCACCAGTGGGACAATAATGAAGTCCAACAGCCACTTTTAGGATGCCACTAAGTTTCCTCAGTGTTTGCTAGTATAATAGCTTAGTAAAAAGGAGTTTGAGTGTGCAATGCAGTGGTGCTGCAAATAGCTTTGCACCAATGGGACAATAATGAAGTCCAACAGCCACTTTTAGGATGCCACTAAGTTTCCTCAGTGTTTGCTAGTATAATAGCTTAGTAAAAATGAGTTTGAGTGTGCAATGCAAAGGTGCTGCAAATATCTTTGCACCAGTGGGACAATAATGAAGTCCAACAGCCACTTTTAGGATGCCACTAAATTTCTTCAGTGTTTTCTAGCATAATGTGAGTAAAGGAGGAAAGGATCCGGCACCAATTTCTTCTTAGAATAAAACCATTCAAAACTTTATTAGATCATTAAAAAATTCTGTGGAGACCGAGGGGAAAAGGGGTAGCATACATGGGAACTTTACGCGTTTCGGACTCACATTTAAAAACACAAAAAGTCCTTATTCATAAGTGGCCCATGCTCACCTCAAGGCTCCTAAAATAGACTGACTGAAGCAGTTAGGTAGCCTAGGGGAAGAGGGAGGGGGGGAGGGGAGGGAGAGAAACCTAATTGCATCAAGAAACAGGTGAGGATCACCATTCAAGTCAGAAGGTAAAACATTTAACATTTAAGGGCAAACCCCAGCCAAAACATATACAATAGACTCCAGGATATGGGGATGCTTGAGCGCAGTAGTCAGGGGGTACAGATGGTCCTGGTGGAGGGTGGCAAGTAATGCTCAATCTACCATAAAAAGTGGTAATAAACATCATGCATAAACGATAAAAAATATATAAATACAGCAACAATAAAGCTGGTGACGGCTCATAGCTGGATATGCCGCTGTAAATGAACAGTAAAGTCCAATAGAGACTTAATATCAGCAGGTTAGGACAAAAAACATCAGTTATTTATATTACTAGCTGCATGTAAAAGCATCAAAAAACGTATCGAAAAACATAAAGGCAGAGTTGTTTCATGTAGAATGCATAAGAACCTATAAAAAAAAATGAAGTTGTTAATGAACAAAAATTCAGTCAAAAAATAAAACGTAGGTCGGAACAATAATTTAAACCGCTGGGATATCTGGAATTTAATCTCAAAATCCATTTAGCCTCTGCCAAAAGTAAGGCCTGAAACCAGTCTCCCCCTCGAGGTGGTTTAGGGACAGATTCAATGCCTGTTATGACCAAGGAAGAGAAGTCTGCCGCATGACATTCAATGTAATGCCTAGTAAGGCCAGAGAGGGATCGTTTTTTAACGCATGTGACATAACTCAACGAAGTTCTGTCATGTGCCCCTGAGGGTATACGGACATGTTCGGAGATTCTAGTTCTGAGTGCTCTTGAAGTACAGCCGACATAGGTCTTGCAGCACACTGTACATGTAGCTACATAAACCACATGGGTGGAGGAGCAATTAATGAATGATCGGATGTTGAAGTTTTCGCCATTCTTATCCAGTAAAATTTTGTTGTTTTGCATGTATCTGCAAAGGCCACATCGGCTGGATCCGCACTTATAGGAGCCAAGGACGCTAAGCCAGGATTTGTTTGTTTTCTTGGAGACATACATACTAGGTGCTACTGTATTACCTATAGTGTGGGCTCTTTTGGCCACAATATTCACCCCAGATTGTAGAATTGACTTCAGGGTTTCATCCTGGTATAGTAAGGGTAAAAATCGTTGGATGACATGCTTAATTTGGAAAAAATCAACACTAAAGGGTGAAGAAAAAGTTACTCGGTTTTTACATTCAGACAAATCAGAGCGGTCTCTCAGAAGGTCTGTTCTAGTTCTTCCTGCCACAATAGTTGTAGCCCTATTTAAGGTATGCGTGGTGTAACCTCACTTCTTGAGTCTCGTTTTAATATGGGCAGCCTCCTGCTGGTCTCAGAAGAACATAGGCGTTTAGCCCGCAAAAATTCGCCCACTGGGAGATTCTGAAGAGTGTGGGGCATGTGGCAGCTGTCCGCATGGAGGGATGTGTTTCCGCTAATCGGTTTTCTATAAAGAGCCGAGTGAATGGAACCAGAAGGAAGGTCTCCAGACAGCCGAACATCCAGAAAGGGGGCCGAGCTATCAAGCAGACTCATTGTAAATTTCAAATTCAAAGGGTTATTATTAAAATACATGTTGATAGCTTCCATGGCCTCCTGGGGGGTAACAAACCGGCCTTTGTTGCATATTAATACCTGATCATCCACATACCTGGCATACCATATAATGGAATCCAGGAGTGGGTTATCCATTGTATAGATATATTGCTCCTCCCAGAAGTCCATGTAGATATTGGCTAGCATGCATGAAAAGCTGGCCCCCATCGGGCAGCCAGCTATCTGGAGGTAAAAAATACCATTGAACTGAAAGAAATTATGAGTAAGTAAAAAACCCGCAGTCATCATTATAAACTCCTTGGAAACATCATCCAGTGGGCTGTATTTATTTAAATGGAACCAAAGGGTTTGTAGGGCTTCTCTATGGGGGATGCTCGGGTAGAGGGAGACCACGTCGCTTGTAATCCAAAAAGAGCCATCAGTCCAGGACACGTGTTCTAAATTTTGGAGTAGGCTTTTAGTGTCCCTAATATACCCTGTTCATGAGTGGTTGGATCTGGTGGTCCAACCAACCGCTCAGATTACTTGGGGTGTCCTTACTGAGAAAACATATGAATATCTCTTGGTTACCTCTCCAATATGTCCCATTTTTCAAGGACTTCCCAGAGTCCACAAGGACACCTTTCTTCCCCCTCTGCAATCTATAGTCTCCAGTACAGGATCCCTTACAAGTAATCTGAGCAATTGGTTGGACCACCAGATCCGTTTCTATAATGCAGGGACATGTGACATGGACACTTAGCTGTGTGTGTGTCTGGGATTGGCTGACATGCTGGCCCGCCCCACTACACGCACGCGCTTAGGGAAGGAAGACAAGGGGAAAAAAAAAATGGCCATCGCCATTATTCCAAAAGCAGTGATCTGAATGCGCAGTCCACGCACACTATACGCTGAAATTTCATAACAGTGTGAGTCACAGAGTGACTTACACTATTACAGCGAAAAGCCAGCTAGTAATTAGCTTGGCTTTTTGCTGCTATAACCGTTCTCGAATGTAACTGGAACTATCGAGCTTTAGCAAAAAGCTCGAGTTCAAGTTCGATCTAGAGCAGCCCCCAAAATCACTCGGACCGCGAACTTGAAAACCACAAACCACGAACCGTGCTGAACTCTAGTCCAGACATTATGTAGCAAAGCTTCAGAAGGTACTCCCAATAGATTTTTTTTAAAAAAATATTGGTAGGATTTGCAACAGAGCATAACACGTCAAGGAGTTTAATACATTTGGTTCCCCTAGGGTGTGATGGTTCAGACACAATGTAGCAAAGCATCAGAGGGTACTCCCATTAGCATTTAAATAAAAATGGTGGGATTTGCAACAGAGCATAACATGCCAAGGAGTTTATTACATTCAGTTAGGATGTGATGGTTTAGACACCATGTAGCAAACCATCAGAAGGTACTTCCAACAGCTTTTTTTCAAAAAATTGGTAGGCTTTGCAACAGAGCATAACATGCCAAGGGTTTAATACATTCAGTTCCCCTAGGGTGTGATGGTTCAGACACTATGTAGCAAAGCATCAGAATGTACTTCCAACAGCTTTTTTTAACAAATTGGCAGGATTTGCAATAGAGCATACCATGCCAAGGAGTTTAATACATTCAGTTCCCCTAGGGTTTGATGGTTCAGACACCAGGTAGCAAAGCATCAGAAGGTACTCCCAACAGCTTTTTTTTAAAAGATTTATAGGATTTGCAACTAGAGTTGAGCGTGGTTTGTGGTTCGCGGTTCTCCAGTTCGCAGTTTGAGTGATTTTGGGGGGTGTTCTAGTTAGAACTCGGACTCAAGCTTTTTGCTAAATGTCCGATAGCTCGATTTACGTTCGAGAACGGTTCTATCATTATAAATGTGGCTTTTAACAGTAAGGCTATGTGCACACGCTGCTGTCTGCATGCGTCCTGCGTCCCCAGCACAATGTCTCTCCCTTTCCTACTCACCGATCACGGGCGTCTCGCTCCCCGGCTGTCACAAATCTGCGGCGTCTTTTCCTCTTTAGAAAATGGCTGCTGCTTCATTAGTCAATTAGTTAATCCGTGCTTTCCCAGCCCACCAGCGCTAATGATTGGTTGCAGTCAGACACGTCCCCAAGCTGAGTGACAGCTGTCTCACTGCAACCAATCACAGCCGCCGGTGGGCGGGTCTATATTGTGCATTAAAATAAATAAATAAATAGAAAAAAAATGCGGTTTCCCCCATATTTGATACCAGCCAGGAAACAAAACGCACAGCTGGAGGCTGGTATTGTCAGGATGGGGAGCGCCACAGTATGGGGAGCCCACTACCCTAACAATATCACCCTGCAGCCGTCCAGAATTGCCGCATCCATTAGGTGCGAAAGTCCTGGGACTCTACCCAGCTCATCCCGAATTGCCCTGGTGCGGTTGCAATTGGGGTAATAATGAGTTTAATCATGGCAGGCGTCTCCCCGAAACACCTTCCATGATTAACCTGTAAGTGAAAGTAAAGAAACACACACCGCGAAAAATCCTTTATTTGGAATGAAAGACAAAAAAACAACCCTTGTTCACCCCTTTATTAATCCCAAAAATACCCCTCCAGGTACGAAGCAATCCACATGACAAGGTCAGCTCTGCTCTCTCGGGATGTAGTGGCTCCGTAGCTATGAAGCATAGACTTCAGTCAGCACAACAGGCTTCAAGATTAGAAAATCTTTTGTTAGAAGCAATAGACTAGTGAGTAAAGCGCCCGCCTAAGATGCATAACGTTGGGAGTTCTAGTCCCGATAAACAATTATTTTTTTTTATTTATAATTTCATATTATAATTATTATCTATTTATAAAGTGAAAGTAAATAAACACACACCGCGAAAAATCCTTTATTTGGAATAAAAGACAAAAAAACACAGTTTCACCATTTTATTAAAATCCTCCAATACCCCTCCAGGTCCGATGTAATCCACACGACACTGTCGTCTCTGCTACAGAACACGAGTGCTCTGCATGAGCTTCACATAGCTTTAAATGAATCACGTGGTCAGCTGAGACTACCAAATGTGCCGATCATTCTCATTAGAAGCAAAAGCTGAGTGGATAGAAAGCTCACCTAGGGAGCATCAGGTCGCAAGTTCTAGACCTGTTAAATTTTTATTTTTTTTATTTTTAAAAAATTATATTTATAATACATTTATAAATATAATTTAATTATGCACTGAGGGGAATAGCCGGACATCAGCTGTGAGCTCTCTATCTCTCTCCTTTCCCTCTCTCTTATCTCTCTCTCTCCTTTATTTTTCTTCTTTCTCTACTTTCTCTTCTTTCTCCTCTTTCTCTTCTCTCTCTTCTTTCTCTCTTTCTCTCTATCTCTCTCTTCCTTCTCTCTCTCCTTTCTTTCTCTCCTTTCTCTGTCTCTCTCTCTCCTTTCCCTCTCTCCTATCTCTCTCTCTCTCCTTTCTTTCTCTCCTTTCTCTCTCTCTTTCTCTCTCTCCTTTCTTTTCTCCTTTCTCTCTCTCCTTTCTTTCTCTCCTTTCCCTCTCTCCCTTCTTTCTCTTCTATCTCTACTTTCTCTTCTTTCTCCTCTTTTTCTTCTCTCTTCATTCTCTCTCTCTCTTTCTCAGACCTGGTGATGATCAGCTGATGCGGTCACCTGACGGAATCAGCTGGCACTATAAGTCGAGCGGTGAGGCCGGCTTTTTACCGCCCGGCTAGCTAAACTATCAGCTGATGCTGTCAGACAGGAGTCTGCACTGAAGTGTGTAGTTTGTTTTTTTGTTTTTTTGCAATGATGCATCAGCTGATTGTATAAAAGCCGTTTATACAATCAGCTGCTGTGTCATGTGAATCAGGCCCTTGAACCTGACACATCATCTGATTGCTTTGCCTTCCAGAAAACCGATCAGATGATATTGGATCTGGATTGGACGGCGCGGGACCCTTGACCCAGGATTACTGCGGAGGGGGGTTCCTTATTTCAATAAAGATAAAGTCACTAATTGTGTTGTGTTTTATTTATAATAAAAATATTTTTCTGTGTGTTGTGGTTCTTTTTATCGGTACTAGAAATTCATGATGGCCATGTCTAATATTGGCGTGCCACCATGAATTTCTGGCTTAGGGCCAGTTGATAATATACAGCTAGCCCTAACCCCATTATTACCCAGCAAGCTAGATGATGGCGCGTCTATGAGAGCGCCATTTACTGGGTCGGCTGCGGACTGAAATTCACAGCACGGGGGCCCAGAAAGCTCAGGCCAACCTGTGCTGTGGATTCCAATCCCCAGCTGCCTAGTTGTACCTGGCTGGACACAAAAATATGGCGAAGCCCACGTCATTTGTTTTTTAATTATTTCATGAAATAATAAAAAAGGGCTTCCCTATATTTTTGGTTCACAGCCGGGTACAAATAGGCAGCTGGGGGTTGGGGGCAGCCCGAAGGTGCCTGCTGTACCTGGCTAGCATACAAAAATATAGCAAAGCCCACGTCATTTGTTTTTGAATTATTTCATGAAATTCATGAAATATTTAATAAAAAAAGGGCTTCCCTATATTTTTGGTTCCCAGCCGGGTACAAATAGGCAGCTGGGGGTTCAGGGACTGCCGTAGGTGACTGCTGTACCTGGCTAGCATACAAAAATATGGCGAAGCCCAAATAATTTTTGGGAGGTGCAAAAAGTCCTGCATACAGTCCTGGATGGAGTATGCTGAGCCTTGTAGTTCTGCAGCTGCTGTCTGTCTGTATGGAGGGGAGCAGACAGCAGCTGCAGAACTACAAGGCTCAGCATGCTCCATTCACTAGTGTATGCAGGAGAGCAGACAGCAGCTGCAGAACTACAAGGCTCAGCATCCTCCATCCAAGACTATATGCAGGAGTTTTTTGACCACCAAAAAAATGACGTGGGCTTTGCCATATTTTTGTATGCTAGCCAGGTACAGCAGGCAGCTACGGGCGGCCCCCACTCTCAGCTGTCTATTTGTACCCGACTGGGAACTAAAAATATAGGGAAGCCTGATTTTTTTAATTATTTCCCTTATTTCACGAAATAGTTAAAAAACAAATGACATAGGCTTCGCCATATTTTTGTGTCCAGCCAGGTACAACTAGGCAGTTGGGGATTGGAATCCGCAGCACAGGTTAGCCCGAGGTTTCTGGGCGCCTCTGCTGCGAATTGCAATCCGCAGCCGCCCGAGAAAATGGTGCATTAATAGAAGCGCCATTATCTGGCGCTGTATCCAACTCTTCCAACAGCCCTGGTGACGGTGGCTTGCTGGGTAATAAGGGTTAATACTAGAGTTGAGCGTGGTTCGAGGTTCGTGGTTCTCAAGTTCGCGGTTCGAGTGATTTTGGGGGGTGTCCTACATAGAACTAGAACTCTAGTTTTTTGCTAAAAGTTCGTTAGCTTGAGTTACTTTCGAGAACGGTTCTATCAGCCAAAAGCCAAGCTAATTAGTAGCTGGCTTTTCGCTGTAATAGTGTAAGTCACTCTGTGACTCACACTATTATGAAATTTCAGCGTATAGTGTGCTGGGACTGCGCGTTCAGATCACTGCTGCTGGGATAATGGTGATCGCCATTTTTTTTTCTTTTCTTCCTTCCCTAAGCGCGAGTGTAGTGGGGCGGGCCAGCATGTCAGCCAATCACAGACACACATACAGCTAAGTGGACTTTTTGCCAGACAAGCAAGGGCATGTGTCATAGGCTGTCCATGTCACATGTCCCTGCATTATAAAAATGAGCATCTGCCCGTCAGGACGCAATTATCTGCCTTCTGCGTCTGGGTGTCAGTCACCGCTGGCGCAGCTCCTGTCGCCGATACTGCTGTGTACGCTCTACACACAGCGCTATACAGAATAGGGATAGAAGTTTCTATTAGCCCTTGTAAGGGCTAATTACAGCAGGCTCAGAGCCATAGGTGACAGTCAGGTCCATAGAAACAGTTTTTAACAGCTACAGATAGGAGCGTCTGTGTAACTAAGCTCAGGAACTTCCTTGCTGCATTTCACCATTAGGAGGGATAGAAAGTGAGGCTTCCTTTCCTCTACACTGACCCACAACCCGGCCACTGTACCCTCCTGCCCTTTTTAGCCAAGCCATTTTAATTGCAGAGTGCTGCCAGTTAGTGCCATCCTAAAAGTGGCTGTTGCACTTCATTAGTGTCCCACTGGTGCCAAGCTATTTGCAGCACCTCAGCATTGCACCCTCAAGCTCATTGTTACTAAGCCATTATAATAGCAAACACTGAGGAAACTTAGTGGCATCCTAAAAGAGGCTGTTGGACTTCCATTAATGTCCCACTGGTGCAAAGCTATTTGCAGCACCACTGCATTGCACACTCAAACTCATTGTTACTAAGCCATTAGCCACTAACCACACTTGTCCTCCAGTCATCTATAGAATCTAGAGTTTGTGAGTTCTATACCTTCTCACCTCAGTCTTACTGTCCTAAACATACACTTTTTTTAAGTATATATACATATATACATATTATTTTTGACCCAATAATGACACATTTTTTTATTTTAAGATTTTTATTATTTTTATTGCTATTTCCACATGATCGCATCACTGGTTTCATGAACACTTTTGTTCTTCCTTCCCTTTTTTTTCACTATACCACCTTTTTTTTTTTTTTTTTTTGTCTCTTTCAGACTTTTTCCCGCCGATTTTTTTCTTTTTGTGGGAGGTTCTTTGTCATTTCATTGTGTATATATGTCTGGCAGACATACACTTCTACAGATCTGATGTAACTTATGCCTGTTTGGTCCTGAGGAAGGGAGCAGAGTCTCCTGAAACGCGTAGACCTGTGCAAGAATAAAAAGTTTACATTAATCCAAGATTTCATCAGTGATCTTTGGCACGGTTTACAAAGCCCCATTCCACAATTTCTCTCTGTTAAAAATGGCTGTTGGACTTCATTAGTGTCCCACTGGTGCCAAGCAATTTGCAGCACCTCTGCATTGCACCGTCAAACTCATTTTTACTAAGCCATTATAATAGCAAACACTGAGGAAACTTAGTGGCATCCTAAAAGTGGCTGTTGGACTTCATTAGTGTCCCACTGGTGCCAAGCAATTTACAGCACCTCTGTATTACACCCTCCTGCTCATTTTTAATTAGCTATAATATTAGCAAACACTGCTGAAACTTAGTGGCATTCAAAAAGTGGCTGTTGTACTCCATTAAGGTCCCACTGGTGCCAAGCAATTTCAAGCACCTCTGCATTACACCCTCCTGCTCATTTTTAATTAGCTATAATAATAGCAAACACTGCTGAAACTTAGTGGCATTCAAAAAGGGGCTGTTGTACTCCATTAGTGTCCCACTGGTGCCAAGCAATTTCAAGCACCTCTGCATTACACCCTCCTACTCATTTTTAATTAGCTATAATAATAGCAAACAATGCTGAAACTTAGTGGCATTCAAAAAGTGGCGGTTGTACTCCATTAGGGTCCCACTGGTGCCAAGCAATTTCAAGCACCTCTGCATTACACACTCCTGCTCATTTTTAATTAGCTATAATAATACACACACTGCTGAAACTTATTGGCATTCAAAAAGTGGCTGTTGTATTCCATTAGTGTCCCACTGGTGCCAAGCAATTTCAAGCTTCTCTGCATTACACCCTCCTGCTCATTTTTAATTAGCTATAATAATAGCAAACACTGCTGAAACTTTGTGGCATTCAAAAAGTGGCTGTTGTACTCCATTAGGGTCCCACTGGTGCCAAGCAATTTCATGCACCTCTGCATTACACCCTCCTGCTCATTTTTAATTAGCTATAATAATAGCAAACACTGGAGAAACTTAGTGGCATTCAAAAAGTGGCTGTTGTACTCCATTAGGGTCCCACTGGTGCCAAGCAATTTCAAGCACCTCTGCATTACACCCTCCTGCTCATTTTTTAATTAGCTTTAATAATAGCAAACACTGCTGAAACTTAGTGGCATTCAAAAAGTGGCTGTTGTACTCCCTTGGACGGGCTTTGCACTTTGCAACATCGCAAGCCGATGCTGCGATGTTGCACGCGATAGTCCCCGCCCCCGTCGCAGGTACAATATTTGTGAAAGCTGGCATAGCTAAACTTATCGCTACGCCGGCTTCACATGCACTCACCTGCCCTGCGACCGTCGCTCTGGCCGGCGACCCGCCTCCTTATTAATTGGGCGGGCCGTGCGGCGTCACTGCGACGTCACACGGCAGGCAGCCAATAGGAGCGGAGGGGCGGAGATGTGCAAAGCAAGTCCCACCACCTCTGCATTCTCCCCTCCTGCACAATTTTGCAAAGCCATTTTAATTGAACAGAGTGCTGCCAGTTAGTGGCATCCAAAAAGTGGCTATTGTACTCCATTAGTGTCCCACTGGTGCCAAGCAATTTCCAGCACCTCTGCATTACACCCTCCTGCTCATTTTTACTAAACTCATATGTATAATATAGAGATACCTATATGTAAAAATTTGCGCTGAACCACAACAATATATTGAGGAATAATGTTTTATTTTGTTTTATTCTCCACCCACACCAAAAAAATATATAAACTCTACTAAAACATCACATAAACATAAAGGACAAATATACAAGTACTTGATTATGATTTAAAACAACTGAATATAAATCTCAAGAAAGGGTTTTATATGAATCTTTGCAAAATGCACAAAAGCCCATAATATAGATGCATAATAATTTGTGTTACTACTTACTACACCACAGAGTCCTCAAATGTCACTTTGAGTCCCACCCTTCACATAAGCTGCAGTTGTCTTTATAGGGTTAAATATTAACAACACATCTAGTGCATTACCGCTGGATGTGTCCAAAATGTAACAATTCAGCAGGCAATGAAAGTCTCTGCACTATATGTTTATTTCTTCAGTGCAAGGCTCCAGCAGATTAAAGACAATTTTTGCGCTGTGGATTTTAAAGTGTGCCTGAATACAAGTTTACAGCAGGACACCGCAGATTCCTCCTTTGCAGGCTCCTGGATTCCTAGATAGCAGATAACACTTGAGTGTTTAAATAGCATACCTTTAATAACCCACAATACAGAGACTTGTTTTGTTTACCTGTCAAAGTGTTAATTTACCCGTGGCAGAATAAGTGGACTATGTCCTTCATTTAAACTTCTTACCCGGGAAGGCATTTGTATCCTGGAGTCCCGTGGTTGGTAATTAAGCGGTGTCTGCTTTCTAGGAATCCAGGAGCCTGCACAGAAGTTTACAGTGCCCTGCTGTAGACCTGCAATCAGGCACATTTAAAAACCGGCAGCGCAGAAATTCCTTTAATCTGCCGGAGCCTGTGTATTCAAATTGCTATTTAAACACTCAAGTGTTATCTGCTATCTAGGAATCCAGGAGCCTGCAAAGGAGGAATCTGCAGTGTCCCGTTGTAAACTTGTATTCAGGCACACTTTAAAATCCACAGCGCAAAAGTTGTCTTTAATCTGCTGGAGCCTTGCACTGAAGAAATAAACATATAGTGAAGAGACTTTCATTGCCTGCTGAATTGTAACATTTTTGACACATCCAGCGGTAATGCGCTAGATGTGTTAATATTTAACCCTATAAAGACAACTGCAGCTTATGTGAAGTGCGTGACTCAAAGTGACATTTGAGGACTCTGTAGTGTAGTAACACAAATTATTATTTATCTATATTATGGGCTTTTGTGCATTTTGCAAAGATTCATATAAAACACTTTATTGAGATTTATATTCAGTTGTTTTAAATCATAATCAAGTACTTGTATATTTGTCCTTTATGTTATGTGATGTTTTAGTAGAGTTTATATATTTTTTTGGTGTGAGTGGAGAATAAAAATAAAACATTATTCCTCAATATATTGTTGTGGTTCAGCGCTATTATAATAGCAAACACTGCTGAAACTAAATGGAATCCAAAAATTGGCTGTTGGACTCCATTAGTGTCCCACTGGTGCCAAGCAATTTCCAGCACCTCTGCATTACACCCTCCTGCTCATTTTTACTAATCTATTATAATAGCAAACACTGCTGAAACTTAGTGGCATCCAAAAAGTGGCTGCTGTACTCCATTATTGTGCCCCTTGTGCCAAGCAAGTCCCACCACCTCTGCATTCTATCCTCATGCACATTTTGCTACGCTAATTTTATGGCAAACTCAGGGAATTCCTTGCTGCATTTCATCATTAGGAGGGATAGAAAGTGAGGCTTCCTTTACTGTCCTGGTACCCACAGAACACGGCCACTGTACCCACCTGCCCACTTTTGCCACGCTATTTAATTTGCCCAAAGAGCTGACTCATTTTCTGCCATCCTAAAATTGTCTGGAATACTAAGTTAGTGTTCCTTTGTTGCCAAGCAAGGTTCAACACATGTACATTCTACACTCCTTTCCATTTGTGGTACGAAATTTTAATTTACAAAAGTGCTGACACTTTTAGGGGCATACAACAATTGTCTGGGATACTACCTTAGTGTTCCTTTGCTGCCAAGCAAGGTACAACACATGTGCATTCTACACTCCTTTCCATTTCTGGAACGCAATTATTAACTGAAGGTAGTCCAGCCAATCTGTGACGAAGGTGCAGGCGTGGATATAATGTTGCCTTCATCCAATGGTGGTTCTCTCAATGTCTAACAGCTCAACAATACCATCTGTTTCCACTTCAAAAACAAGTGACGACCTGCCAATCACACTCCCGCTTACAGGTAAAGGGGTGGAAGTTCAGCGTGAAAAAGCATGTGTGACTGCTGTGCCCACAGTCACAGAGGATGAAGAGCACGCAGATGCACTTGATGGGGCAGGCGGTGGTTGCACAGCCCCGCTAGGCCGCATTGTAGCACAGTGAAATTCCCATTGCGACTTATGCTTCATTTTAAGTCTTGTACTTGGTGTGTTCCCTAGTATGCAGCCAAACCACGCAACAGGAAAAGGACTCTAGGCAGTTGGGTTGAAAAATGATTGTTTAACTTTCCCAAAACAAACAATAAGAACCATGCATAAAATTGAAATAATAGAACAATCTATTCAGTTGCTTACTACCTGCTAATCCCTCTGCATAGCAGCAGTAATTGTGTGTTTGTGCGTGTGTGTGCCAACACGACTAAAGCTGGTGTCACACTAAACGACAGCGACAACGACGTCGCTGTTACGTCACCATTTTCGGTGACGTAACAGCGACCTTGTAAGTCGCTGTTATGATCGCTGCTTAGCTGTCAAACACAGCAGAAGCAGCGATCATAAGGTCGCTGTGCTACATGTTCAGAGAGCAGGGAGCCGCGCTTAGCGCTGGCTCCTTGCTCTCCTGCAGCCAGCACACATCGGGTTAATTAACCCGATGTGTGCTGCAGCTACATGTCACAGTTCAGAGAGCAGGGAGCCGCGCTTAGCGCTGGCTCCTTGCTCTCCTGCAGCACACATCGGGTTAATTAACCCGATGTGTGCTGCAGCTACTTGTCACAGTTCAGAGAGCAGGGAGCCGCGCACACTGCTTAGCGCTGGCTCCTTGCTCTCCTTGCTACAGTATGCATCGGGTTAATTACCCGATGCGTACTGCAGCCACATGTCACAGTGCAGGAGCCGGCACTGGCAGCAAGAGCGGAGGCTGGTAACCAGCGTAAACATCGGGTAACTAGGGAAAGGTCTTCCCTTGGTTACCCGATGTTTACGCTGGTTACAGCTTACCGCAGCTGCCAGTGCCGGCTCCTGATCGCTTCATTTCGTCGCTCTCTCGCTGTCACACACAGCGATGTGTGTGTCACAGCGGGAGAGTGACGACCACAAAATGAAGCTGGACATTCAGCAACGACCGGCGACCTCACAGCAGGGGCCAGGTCGTTGCTGGATGTCACACACAGCGACAGCGACGGGACGTCGCTGCAACGTCACAGAAAATGGTGACGTAGCAGCGACGTCGTTGTCGTCGTCGTTATGTGTGACACCAGCTTTACCAGTGGCGCATCACAAGAGCTTCAAAGTTATCTACCTAAACATAGACAAAACACATTACCCCCCCTGAATACCCTTGTTAGCTGAAGCCTCACAGATAAGGCAGATGATAACAGTGTGAATGCAAACCACACAGCTCTGCAACACAGTCATGGAAATCTTAAAAAGCAACAGTCAATGCAAACATGTGTGGCTGTCCCTCTATGATTTAGACTGTAAGTGACAATTTGACAGTGCAGAGGCAGCAAGTCTTATTGTCTATATAGTCGGCCAACCCAGAACAGATGTGTTTTGCTAATAAAACAAAGTGTTGCGTGCACGCATTACTGTCTGGGCACAGCCTCCCGTACCCGGGAACTGTGATGTCCAGTTGCCATAAATACAGACTTTACGCTCCTCTCATGGTAAACAGTATAGACAGCACCGGAAGAATGTTGGTCTGTGGCACAGGATGCTGCTCACTGGCGTTACGGTGCTCCTCACCAAACTCCAACACGACTCCCCTCACAATTGAACGAAATGTTTCCACGGTGGCTCCTTGCTGTAACAAACACCTTTAGCTTTTCCTTCTGTTCATAGACAGGCTCTCCAAGTCCACACCCGAAGACCAATTTGCTATTGCTATAGTGATCAAACAGACAAAGGCAGATCCCAAAAAAAAGCAGCCCCTTGTGTGTAGTCCTCAACAATGCATGCAATGAACTGCAAATAAGCATGTTGCATTGACAGTGGCTAAAGCTGAGCAATACACCTTCACGCTATCAATTCATATCCATGTGACACTTCATGGAGGAAGTACTCAAAGTTGTGATTTTTTGCCTTCTTGTTGAAGATTGTTGACAAATCTTACAGATTACCACATGACTTGGGTGATCCTTTGCGATGTCCAAAAAGTCCCAGGCTAGGCAAGGTTTACAGCCCATGCGACCTGCATAGCCAACATGACTTATGCTCAGAGTCAGAGTTGTGGCTGAGGATTCAGTTGTTGATGTGCTTTGTCTCAGTCCAGGAAGACACAACGTAAACTCGTCGTCAGTAGCATCCTCCTCCAACTCCTCTGCTGACGTTATCGACTGGCTGACTTTGGTTTGATAGTAAGTGGGGTCTCCAACCTCATCATCACCCTGTGTGTTTTCATTCCCCTCGTCCTGAGTCCTCCTTGACAACCTCTTCCTGCCCTGACCGAATAGCAAAGTTGTCGTTACAATCAGGTATCTGAGTCTCCTCATCATGTTCCCCATTGTCTCCACCAGGATGATGTACAGTTTGGAAATGAGGGTGTAGATTATGCTCAGCACCTTCTTCATCGGAGCCTGGATCCGACTCACAAAGCTTCTGGCCATCTGTGCAGATCATTTCCCCTGTCTCCTGGAACTCGCTGCTTCAACACGTCAGATTATCTGCTACACCCGCAAGCTTCAAATGGAAACTGAAAACTCATCTGTTAAGAAATGACTATAACCTTCAATGACCCCACCACCGTGCGTAGCTGCCGCCCAACCTACACCCCACCTACTGTCTCCTCCCCAAAATCCTTTACAATATAATCCCGCAAGGGCAGGTCCCTCTTCCCTTTGTACCAGTCTGTCTATTGTTACTTGTATATGTATTCTGTATGCAACCCCCTTCTCATGTACAGCACCATGGAATCAATGGTGCTCTATAAATAAATTAAAAATAATAATAATAATAATGATAATAATAATAACTTCTTTGTCTGTACTCACTGCAGCTTTGGAGCAGACCTCTGATTCCCAAGCTATAGTGGGACTGAACAACTCTGCAGACTCAACCATCTCTGTTTGATTTTTATCAAGTATTTGTGATATTGAACTTGAGGTGGAGGACAAGCCACTTTATGGCGCACTTGAGATCCATTGAAGCAGCTGCTGTTTTGGTGCCTCATCTACTTTTGTTAACGATGGTCGTGTCCGTGAAAAAAAGGATCATATCAGATTATTCACG
Source organism: Anomaloglossus baeobatrachus (assembly GCF_048569485.1). Taxonomy (NCBI): domain Eukaryota; kingdom Metazoa; phylum Chordata; class Amphibia; order Anura; family Aromobatidae; genus Anomaloglossus; species Anomaloglossus baeobatrachus. Next base: position 115,509,895 of record NC_134362.1, on the reverse strand, counting down.
GGAAGAAGTACACCAGTTATTTTGGATGTTATTTGTTGTTACAAATTGGTGCCGCCGTAAACGCAAGCAACCTGCTGCGGTTCCAGTTGCGTCCAGGCGTCAGCTGCCATTTAGGGCTGTGCCTCGGGTTGTACAGCTGGCTGCTTTCTCCTCCACGTCTAAGTGTGGAGAGGTGGCTAGTGCGCATGTGTGTCCCAATTTACCCCAGTTGCAGCCTAACTCCAGTGTTTCACCTAGTGAGTGTGCTCAGCCTTACTGTGCCATTCCTGAGGCTAAGTCTTCATTTTGGGCTACACCACATGCTCCCACACTTTGTGCGAAAAACCTCTTTGCACAGGTACTTGGACTTCTGGCCAGGTCTAAGTCCTGTGTTGTGCCTAGACAGCATGCTTAAGCTGATAGTCTTTTTTAGGAGACTGTATTTCATCCTATTGAGCATGCTCAGGCACTTACTGCATCAGAGGCTAGGTCCGGTAATGAACTCTTTAGCACTGCCCCTGATGTGGGGGGCACATATAGACCACAGGTCATCAGGTGTCCTGACGATGTGGCCAGGCAACTCCCAACTGGCTTGCAGAGGCCCGCCCCTATGACTTGTCACCTCATTATTGTTGGTCAGACGATGACTGGTGAGGTGTTTGGGTCGTGGCAGCCATGAGGTCATCATTCAAGTGGCGGTTCCGAATAGGACGCTAGTTATGCCACTCATGACGTGTCACTCTGCTTTTGTCTCCAGAAGGTGCATTGTGGTCCACCCTGGTTTGGGGCGGACCCAGGTTATAAAAGGGTATGGAGCCAACAAGGAGGTGTGCAGTCTTCTATTATGCTACGAAACAGCACACCTCCATGTGTTGAACCCATTGCGGCTTTAGGCCAGAGGAAGGCAGGGATAGGGCGTCGATGCAGGCCGCCACCACAGTTGGTAACGCAGAACGGTTAAGACCAGCTCCTGTCCTACCAGTCCTGCTAGTGCAGCCCAGTGACACTAACAGGCCTGCTGCTGCTGATGCACCTGCTGCCCACAGGTGTGGCCCCTACGCACACGGACAGTGTACCCAATGGCCCCTGTGTTGTTAACAGGGAGTTCCGAGGCTGGGTGGGCGTGTGGACCCTGTGACGCTAACAGGGCTCCCAGTCTCCAGATCCGAGTGGTGTCTAACTCGCTTCAGGCTACTATTAGTTTCAGAGCCACCAAGCTCTGTATCCTCCACCTAACCTTCCAGTTGCCAACCTCTCCTTTTCCATCTGGGAGCACGGTGGACACCGACTGGCGATGGGATATATACCTTTCTCTTTCTTTTCTTCTTAAATTTTTTATATAGCGGTAACATAGTATATACCACCTTATCCAAATATGCCAGGCCCACCATAACAGATGTTGTTTCTTCAGCAAATGTTACTGTTGCTTAACCACCAAACCCACGGACACAAACTTTTTTCCCCTTTCTAACACACTGTTCCCCTTTCCACCAGCATTTATCCTTTTTCAACTCATTTTGTATATGACCAAAAGTGCAACTCTGCAGGAACACCATACTCAACGCCGTCTCAGCACAGCAGCCAGCCCTCGGTCCCTCAGATGTGGACAAGTAAAAGACCATTTCCTCCTATCCATGGCAAAGCGTTGAGATTCACTCTGTGCAGCACAGGTGTTTAGTGGAAATGCAGATCTAAGATTGCATACCACCTTCTGCTGATACTCCTGCATACGTGCGTCCCTTTCTATGGCAGGAATTATTTCGCCAAATGTTGTCTTGTACCGGGGATCTAACAGTGGGGCAACCCAGTAGTCAGCATGACTTGGAATTCGTACAATCCAAGTCTCATGTTGTAGGTAGTGCAGCAAGAAGGCGCTCATGTGTCTTGTGCATCCAGGAGGACCAAGTCTTTGGTGTGTTGGTGGCGGAGAGGTGAGAATCGTGCCTCCTTCCTCTGCCCTCTCCCCCCAACCTCGCACAAACGAAATGTGAGCAAGCTCTCCTTCATCTGCTGAGTCTTCCAAGCCCATCGCCAGTTCGTCCTCCATTTCTTCATGGGCTCCTGCACCTTCCTCAACAGTTTTTGCTGATACTATGCACCCTTGTTAATCCCTCTCCCCCACCATGACTGCCGCCTAGGTGCCGCTGACTATCTGGACCTTGTAGATCTTGTTATCCCTTCCGCATATGACTCCTCCTGTACTTCCTCCCCTTCCTCTTGTCCCAACACCTGACTCCGAATAATGCTTACAGTGTGCTCCATCATGTAGATGACCAGAATTCTCATGCTGAGAATGGCATCGCCAGTGCTAAACATCTTCGTCAACATTTGTAAACTGTGTAAAAGGGTGCATAGGTCCTTGATCGGACACCACTCCAGCAGCGTGATCTGCATCACCTCTGGATCAAGTTAGCCCAGGGTATACGTCATAATAACGTATTTCAGCTGGGCTCTGCGGTGCTGCCACAGACACTGCAACATGTGCTGTTTCAAATTCATGGGTGTCGGCACATCGCATTTCAGGCGTTGAACCGCCAGACCAAAAGACTTCGGGAGGCATGAAAGTTGTTGAGCTGCTGGGTGCGAACAATGGAAGTGAGCACATAGCGAGCGTGTCCGCTGCACAAGGCCATGTAGGCCGGGATGGTGGTTTAAAAATTGCTGGAGAATCAGATTCAACACGTGAGCCATACAAGGCACGTGTGTCACATTTCCCTGATGATCGGGCCGCAGCCGGGTTTGCATCATTGACGCACACGGCTCCACTCCATCAATTTGTACTCCGGTCGCCAGTTTACAACGTGTTCTTTTCATGCATAAAGCTGATGATGGGAGAGGAGTCGACGCAGATGGACGCAGGTTATGCTCACCCACTGGGCTGCATTACCTTGACAGATGCAGAACCACAGGCTGAATGTAGTTGGTGGGTATCTCACAGATGAAGTACCATCATTCAGCTACAACCAATGGGAATATACCACACCCTTTTTTAGGCCCATCCTGTCTGCAGACCACTGCCAGACATAGCTATGAACCTCTGGTTACTGTTACCCCCAGTTCAGTTTTATGATTTTGTGTGCTTGTTACCTGACTACTTTTCCTGCTTGATGTTTATGTACCTCGTTGGCCGATCCGCATTTCACCTCTGCTTGTTTTCTGATTAAGTCCTGGCCGTCCCATTCTGTTCCTCTTCCTCAATTAATGTTTTGACCCTGCCTGACTACTATTCTCTGGAACTGCAGCTTTCCACAGGTATTGATCAACTTGGGCCCTGTGTAATTCCAAATTCCTGTATATGGGTTAAAGGGTTTCAGGGTTCTGGGGGTCCTGCTTGGTGAGTGGCTTTCTTCTAGCCTATCCTTTACAGCATATCTGAGTGTGTGGATCAAGAAAGGCGTTACACCGTGCTCTCTGCAGAAGGCCATGTAGGCCAGGATAGTGCTTTAAAAATTGCTGGACAACCAGGTTCAACACGTGAGCCACACAAGGCACATGTGTCACATTGTCACGGTGAAAGGCTGAACCCATGTTTGCATTATTGTCGCACCCGGCCTTCCCTGGCTGCTGGTTGAGTGGAGACAACCATTGATGAAACTCGGTCTCACTCTCCAGAGCTAACCGTCCACAACTCCTCAGCGGTGTGACTCACATTTCCCATACATTTCAAATTAAACATTTGACCGCCTGATGGCATTGAGTTCTGCTGCCAGCATAGAAAGGAGGTGTGTGGGATTCCTTGTGCGCAGTTACAAAGAAGGGTGGCCTGACCACACAGGGTTTGGGCCGAGGTGGAGGACCCAGACGATGTTGAGGAGGCAGAAGCAGTGTATTAACTTCTACATACAGAGGAAGGATTGACACAACTCGTGTGGACGGCAAGACTTGTACAGCAGACCCTTCTCCATCTCTCCCCATAGTAACCCATTGCCCAGTCAGCAACATGTAACGCCCCTGTCCATGATTACTGGGCCAAGTATCTGTGGTGAAAGGCAGTCTGTCACACACAGTTTCTCTAAGAAGCAGTGATGTTTTGTGTGACATGCTGGTGTAGCGCGGGCACGCCTTTGTTGGAGAAGGAGTGGCGCCTGGACATCGACTCTTGGGGCACTGCAATGGGCATAAGGTCTCGAAAAACCTCGGTGAAAAAGGTTGGAAAGACAGCATTTCGGTAGCCAACAGTTTGCAGATGCTGAAAGTCAACTTCTAAGCCATGCCATGCCCTTCTAAAAGCATGTAAAACACAGCGAGGAGACTCCAACCATAGTCTCACTCGTTTCCACTAATTGGGCCACACACACCCCACTTGACTGTCATCAGTTGACCCACCTTTTCAAAATGAAAAAGATGCTTTGCATGAAGCACTTTAAATATACAGGTGCCTTTCGCCTCCCCTGGATGACCCAGGGGTAGAAAAGTCCTCTGTGAGGCATGACTTGTTCATCTTGGTTCTTTTAGAAACACAGCGAGGGGACTCCAACCACAGTCTCCCTCGTTTCCACTAATTGGGCCACACACACCCCACTTGACTGTCATCAGTTGACCCCCCTTTTCAAAATGAAAAAGATGCTTTGCATGAAGCACTCTCAAAAATACAGGTGCCTTACGCCTCCCATGGATGACCCAGGGGAAGAAAAGTCCTCTGAGAGCCATGACTTACTCATCTTGGTGAACGTTAGTATGTCCACATTGTCAGTGGACAGACGCATGTGCTTATCTGTCAGCACACCACCAGCAGCACTGAGGACACGTTCCGAGAGAACTCTGGCTGCGGGACACAACAGGATCCCCAAATCGTACGTGGTGAGCTCAGGCAATTTATGAACATTGGAAGCCTAAAATGAGCAGGGCTCAAGTTGCACAGTAATGGCATCGATGTTCCCTTGCATATACTCATATATCTGTGTCTCCTCTTTTTCCTTGTCCAGCTGTTTTGTTTTCGCATGAGTATATGTCCTTGTCACTTTCCCATGTGTTTGTGTTGTGAGTTGTTTTTCACCTTTTGGACACCTTTGAGGGTGTTTTCTAGGTGTTTTTATGTGTTTGTCATTGCCTCCCATTGTTTCCTATAAGGGTTCGAGTGGTTCGCCGAACCGGGTCGCCGAACCGAACTCAAACGCGACCTCCGTTCGGCTTATCAAGCTCGAGCCAAACTGCGACCGGTTCGCTCATCTCTAATCAGAAGGTACTTCCAACAGCTTTTTTTTTAAATTTGGTAGGCTTTGCAACAGAGCATACCATGCCTAGGAGTTTAATACATTCAGTTCCCCTAGGGTATGATGGTTCAGACACCATGTAGCAAAGCATCAGAAGGTACTTCCAACAGCTTTTTTTCAAAAAATTGGTAGGATTTGCAATAGATCATAACATGCCAAGGAGTTTATTACATTCAGTTCCCCTAGGGTGTGATGGTTCAGACACCATGTAGCAAAGCATCAGAAGGTACTTCCAACAGCTTTTTAAAAAAAAATTGGTAGGATTTGCAACAGAGCACAACATGCCAAGAAGTTTAAAGCATTCCATTTCCCTAGGGTGTGATGGTCCAGACATTATGTAGCAAAGCTTCAGAAGGTACTCCCAATAGCTTTTTTTAAAAAAAATTGGTAGGATTTGCAACAGAGGATATCATGTCAAGTAGTTTAATACATTCAGTTCCCCTAGGGTTCGATGGTTCAGACACAATGTAGCAAAGCATCAGAAGGTAATCCCAACAGCATTTTTCAAAAAAATATGTAGGATTTGCAACAGAGCATAACATGCCAAGGAGTTTATTACATTCAGTTCCCCTAGGGTGTGATGGTTCAGACACCATGTAGCAAACCATCAGAAGGTACTTCCAACAGCTTTTTTTCAAAAAATTGGTAGGCTTTGCAACAGAGCATAACATGCCAAGGGGTTTAATACATTCAGTTCCCCTAGGGTGTGATGATTCAGACACTATGTAGCAAAGCATCAGAATGTACTTCCAACAGCTTTTTTAAAAAAATTGGTAGGATTTGCAATAGAGCATAACATGCCAAGGAGTTTAATACATTCAGTTACCCTAGGATTTGATGGTTCAGACACCAGGTAGCAAAGCATCAGAAGGTACTCCCAACAGCTTTTTTTAAAAAACAATTGGTAGGCTTTGCAACAGAGCATAACATGCCAAGGGGTTAAATACATTTGGTTTCCCTAGGGTATGACGATTCAGACACCATGTAGCAAAGTATCAGAAGGTACTTCCAACAGCTTTTTTTAACAAATTTGTAGGATTTGCCACAGAGCATAACATGCCAAGGAGTTTAATACATTCAGTTCCCCTAGGGGGTGATGGTTCAGACACCATGTAGCAAAGCATTGGAAGGTACTTCCAACAGCTTTTTTTAAAAAAATTGGTAGGCTTTGCAACAGAGCATAACATTACAAGGGGTTTAACACATTCAGCTCCCCTAGGGTGTGATTGTTCAGACACCATGTAGCAAAGCATCAGAAGTTACTTCAACATCTTTTTTTCAAAAAATTGGTAGGCTTTTCAACAGAGCATAACATGCCAAGGAGTTTAATACATTCAGTGCCCCTAGGGTGTGATGGTTCAGACACCATGTAGCAAAGCATCAGAAGGTAGTCCCAACTAGAGTTGAGTGCGGTTCGTGGTTCTTCAGTTCGCGGTTCGAGTAATTTTGGGGGCTGTTCTAGATCGAACTAGAACTTGAGCTTTTTGCTAAAGCTTGATAGTTCTAGTAACATTCGAGAACGGTTATAGCAGCAAAAAGCCAACCTAATTACTAGCTGGCTTTCCGCTGTAATAGTGTAAGTCACTCTGTGGCTCACACTATTATGAAATTTCAGCGTATACTGTGCGGGAAGAGCGCATTCAGATCACTGCTGCTGGGATAATGGCGATCGCCATTTTTTTTTTTTTCCCTTGTCTTCCTTCCCTAAGCGCGCGCATGTGGTGGGGCGGGCCATCATGTCAGCCAATCCCAGACACACACACAGCTAAGTGGACTTTTAGCCAGAGAAGCAACGGCACGTGTGATAGGATGTCCATGTCACATGTCCCTACATTATAAAAACGGGTATCTGCCCGTCCGAACGCCATTATCTGCCTTCTGCGTCTGGGTGTCAGTCACCGCTGGCGTAGCTCCTGTCTCCGAGACTGCTGTGTACGCTCTACACACAGTGCTATAAATAATAGGAATAGAAGTTTCTATTAACCCTTGTAAGGGCTAATTACAGCAGGCTCAGAGCCATAGGTGACAGTCAGGTCTGTGGAAACAGATTTTAACTAGTGATGAGCGAGTACTAAAAAGCTCGGGTGCTCGAAGCTCGGGCCGAGCCTCCCAAGATACTCGTGTACTCGGGCCGAGCAACGAGCCCAATGTTATCCTATGGGAGACCCGAGTATTTTTGTGAAATGACCCCCCGGCAGCATGGAGAAACCCTAAAAATGGCACAAAAGTCTCAGAAGAGTGCTCAAATGACATGGCAACAGCATGGGGAAGACCCCTTGAAGCATTTATCACTCAAAAGTCACAGCTGTGAACAATTTTGTCCGCGTTTCACGCCATTTTTACGGACTCACCAGAAAACCTTCCAAAATGACCCCAAAATGATTTTTCATGGCAGAAATGTTAAGGGCACATACCCATTAGTGAGATAGAGCTAATGTATGTTACTTTTTGAGATCAATACATGAAAGATTTTACGTAAAACATTGTGTGGCACTCCGATGTCCCTGAGAAGAGACGTACATAAAGGCCTCTGAGTATAATATGCCCATTTTGAGGAAGTGAGTCTTTGTAGTATTTTCCTTTGCCAGGGCAGTCCAAAATTGTGAGGTTCACCAATGCCCCTGCATACAGACGTGCATGATGGCCTGTAAACCTGAAGTGCCCATTGTAAGGAAGTGGGTCTATTGTAGTATAGCCCTTAGGCAGGGCAGCCAAAAATTGGGAGGCTCCACGTTGTCCCTGGATAGAGACGTGCATGATGGCCTGTAAACCTGAAGTGCCCATTGTAAGGAAGTGGGTCTATTGTAGTATAGCCCTTAGGCAGGGCAGCCAAAAATTGGGAGGCTCCACGTTGTCCCTGGATAGAGACGTGCATGATGGCCTGTAAACCTGAAGTGCCCATTGTAAGGAAGTGGGTCTATTGTAGTATAGCCCTTAGGCAGGGCAGCCAAAAATTGGGAGGCTCCACGTTGTCCCTGGATAGAGACGTGCATGATGGCCTGTAAACCTGAAGTGCCCATTGTAAGGAAGTGGGTCTATTGTAGTATAGCCCTTAGGCAGGGCAGCCAAAAATTGGGAGGCTCCACGTTGTCCCTGGATAGAGACGTGCATGATGGCCTGTAAACCTGAAGTGCCCATTGTAAGGAAGTGGGTCTATTGTAGTATAGCCCTTAGGCAGGGCAGCCAAAAATTGGGAGGCTCCACGTTGTCCCTGGATAGAGACGTGCATGATGGCCTGTAAACCTGAAGTGCCCATTGTAAGGAAGTGGGTCTATTGTAGTATAGCCCTTAGGCAGGGCAGCCAAAAATTGGGAGGCTCCACGTTGTCCCTGGATAGAGACGTGCATGATGGCCTGTAAACCTGAAGTGCCCATTGTAAGGAAGTGGGTCTATTGTAGTATAGCCCTTAGGCAGGGCAGCCAAAAATTGGGAGGCTCCACATTGTCCCTGGATAGAGACGTGCATGATGGCCTGTAAACCTGAAGTGCCCATTGTAAGGAAGTGGGTCTATTGTAGTATAGCCCTTAGGCAGGGCAGCCAAAAATTGGGAGGCTCCACGTTGTCCCTGGATAGAGACCTGTTAGGTTCTTAGTGACTCCGTGCTTGCATTTAAAAACCGCACGTGTGTGCCTGTTGGTGGCAGCTTTCCGCTGCACTTGTGTGCGTTTTGCAAAAACTTGGATATAACGCACAAATCTAGTGAATACACATCAGCACAGCATTGCAAAATGCGCAAGGGCGTTGTCAACGAACAAGGAAGTGGACGTGATGGTGGTGCAGGCAGAGACCGAGGTCGTGTGCAAGCTCTAATTTCGCCACAACAAAGGGCCACATCTACTCGCTCGCACGTCCTGTCCCAAATTCTTGGGGACCGCAGCAGTACACCGCTGTTGAACCAAGACCAGTGTCAACAGGTTGTTAGTTGGATAGCGGATAATGCTTCCAGTCAGATTGGCACCACCACAAACACTCTGTCTTCCACACGGTCAAGTGTCAGTAGCCGTGATACTGCACCGCACATTTCAGAACCTGATCCTCCTTCCTACCACCAGGCCGAGTACACGTCCTCGGACATTACTGATCTCACACTTGGACACTCGGAAGAGCTGTTCACGTTTCAATTCGCACATTCTGGCCTCTCGCCAGCTCATGTTGAAGTGGGTCATCAGGAGATCGTATGTACAGATGCCCAAATATTTGAGCAGCCACGTTCTCACGAAGTTGGCAACGTGTCTCAACAAGGGGTGGACGATGATGAGACACAATTGTCAGGAAGTCAGGAGGAGGAGCAGGGTGCGGAAGAGGAAGACGAGGTGGTGGATGATCCAGTAAGTGACCCAACCTGGCAGGAGGATATGCAGAGCGAGGACAGCAGTGCACAGGGGGAGGGAGGCGTAGCATCCCAACAGGCAGTAAGAAGCACAATTATATAACGCACAAGTCTAGTGAATACACGTCAGCACAGCATTGCAAAATGCGCAAGGGCGTTGGCAAGGAACAAGGAAGTGGACGTGATGGTGGTGCAGGCAGAGGCCGAGGTCGTGGGCAAGCTCTAATTTCGCCACAACAGAGGGCCACATCTAGTCGCTCGCACGTCCTGTCCCAAATTCTTGGGGACCGCAGCAGTACACCGCTCTTGAACCAAGACCAGTGTCAACAGGTTGTTAGTTGGATAGCGGATAATGCTTCCAGTCAGATTGGCACCACCACAAACACTCTGTCTTCCACATGGTCAAGTGTCAGTAGCCGTGATACTGCACCGCACATTTCAGAACCTGATCCTCCTTCCTACCACCAGGCCGAGTACACGTCCACGGACATTACTGATCCCACACTTGGACACTCGGAAGAGCTGTTCGTTCACGTTTCCATTCACACATTCTGGCCTCTCGCCAGCTCCTGTTGAAGTGGGCCATGACGAGATTGTATGTACAGATGCCCAAATATTTGAGCAGCCACGTTCTCACGAAGTTGGCAACGTGTCTCAACAAGGGGTGGACGATGATGAGACACAATTGTCAGGAAGTCAGGAGGAGGAGCAGGGTGCGGAAGAGGAAGACGACGTGGTGGATGATCCAGTAACTGACCCAACCTGGCAGGAGGATATGCAGAGCGAGGACAGCAGTGCACAGGGGGAGGGAGGCGTAGCATCCCAACAGGCAGTAAGAAGAAGGGTGGTGGCCCCAGGCAGACGTCAGGCAACTGTTCCCCGGAACAACACGACACAAGGTGCCTGTACAAATGTTAGGTCTTCCCGAGTCTGGCAGTTTTTTAAGTTGGCTCCAGATGATTCTAAAAAGGCCATTTGCAACACCTGCATGCCAGCATCAGCAGGGGTACCAAAACTAGCAGCCTGACCACCACCAGCATGATCAGGCACATGTCAGCCAAGCACCCGACTTTGTGGGATGTACAACAGAGTCGAGGAGCAGTGCTTGCTGATGTCACTGCTTCGTCTTCGCTTGTTGTGCATGCGAGCCAATCCCCTGTCCATGCTGCCCGAGAACAAGCCTCCTCCGGCCCTGCACCTGCAGTTGCCCACGCAGAAATAACACCATCATCAAGCACGTCCTTTTCCCAGCGCAGCGTTCAGTTATCCATTCAGCAAACCTTTGAACGCAGGCGCAAATACACTGCCAACGACCCACATGCCACACTTATAAATGCTAACATTTCGCGACTGCTTGCGCTGGAAATGTTGCCTTTTAGGCTGGTTGAGACAGAAGCATTCCGCGACCTGATGGTGGCAGCTGTCCCACATTACTCGGTCCCCAGCCGCCACTATTTCTCCCGGTGTGCCGTCCCCGCATTGCTAACCACGTGTCACAAAACATCACACGTGCCCTGAACAACGCTGTTTCAGCCAAAGTCCACCTAACCACAGACACGTGGACAAGTGCATGTGGGCAAGGCCGCTACATCTCGTTGACGTCACACTGGGTTAATATTGTGGAAGCTGGGACCCAGTCTGAGCGAGGGACGGAACACGTCCTTCACACACCAAGTTTTGCAGGCCCTACCTCAGTCAGGGTTTCACCCACACTCTACAGCTCCGGAATGTCATGCTCCTCAGCCTCCTCCTCCTCCTGCGCATCCTCATCCACTTTACCCTACACACCAGTCCCAAGCTGGAAGTGTTGCGGGCGGAGGAGGGGACGCTGCGCTCTCCCACTGCTCGGGTCCGGCTGCCGCTGCTCTACGGCTGCTGCTGCTCGGTGGCTCGAGCGATGGCCGGATCCCGGGGACTCGAGCGGCGCTCATCGCCCGTGAGTGAAAAGGGGTCGTTTGGGTTTTGGGGATATTGTCCGTGACGCCATCCACGGTTGTGGTGATTGTGTCGACACCATCGCTGCTCTGGACGGGGATCCCGGGAGCCTGTGACAGGGAGCAGCTTTGTTGTTATTTCTCCACGCCATGGGTAGGGGGGTTGGTTGTCCCAGGGCCCGGTGATGGGGTAGAGATGGATGACAGGCGAGTTACGGGGCCTGATGAGGTGCAAGGTCGCAGGGGCAGCGCTTTGCCGCACGGCACGGAGGTACTCACTCAGCCCAATGATGATGACACAGTTCACGGTAAAACAAGTGGCTGGATGGACGGGTCCCTCGGACGGCTGCGGTTGTTCCTCCCTGCAGGTTAGTGATGACTGTCTCTCCCTGCACCTAAGTTCAGTGTTGGTAGTGATGGTTTCCCACCGGTAACCCGCTCCCCGACCTGGATATGGGCCAGAGGAGCCCCTTTTGCCCACAGGCGCTGGCCCTGGGAGACGGTTGCCCTTGGCGGTGGCGGTGTCTCCCCTTCACGGTTGGACGGTTGCCTTCTATCGTGACTTGGCTGTTTGGAAACCCTGAGGTCCCCTTCACTAACGGATTTGGCAAATTCACGGCGACACCAAGCCTTGCCGGGATCCGAAAGGCCCCTGCCAATGGTGCTGGCTTCTCTTTGTATACCGGTCCGGTACGGCCGGGTCACCACCCGTCCACGGTCCTTACGGCAGACTCCAATCGGCCTCCACTGCAGACGGTCACCACATCCTGCCAACCTTGCTGTCCTGTCCGGGCCACACACCCGGACCAACTTCAGGCTCTTTGCTGTCACTTTTCTCCTCTCTACTACTTTCCTCCTTCAACTTCCTTAGCTTAACTCTCACTGCCTGTTTTTTCCCTCCTCCTTGGTGGGTGGAGACCAACCGCCTGGCTCTACCCCCTGGTGTGGACAACAGCCCCTGGGGAAGGCAACAAGGATTTTGTGTTTTGACTATGATATGCCTGCAGGGAGTGTGGGGTGTGTAAGTGTTGTGCTCTGTGGCCCCTGGCTTGTCCAGGGCGACACAGAAGCACTGCAGCACTGCCTCGGCGAAGCGGCAACAGGCTGTGCTGAAGCTAATCTGCATAGGTGACAAACCCCACAATGCAGAAGAGGTGTGGACAGCTCTGAAACAGCAGGCAGATCACTGGCTCACACCTCTGAACCTAAAGCCAGGAAAGGTCGTGTGTGACAATGGCCGGAACCGGGTGGCGGCTTTGAGGCGAGGCCAGCTGACACATGTTCCATGCGTGGCCCATGTGCTCAACCTCGTGGTTCAGCGGTTTCTAAAGTCATACCCAGAGCTGTCTGATCTGCTGGTAAAAGTTCGCCGCCTGTCTGCACATTTTCGAAAGTCACCTACTGCTTCAGCCGGCCTTGCTGGCTTTCAGCGCCATTTGCATCTTCCGGCTCACAGACTGGTGTGTGATGTCCCCACGCGTTGGAATTCAACTCTGCACATGTTGGTCAGGATATTTGAGCAGAAGAGGGCAGTTGTTGAGTACCTGCATCACCTAAGCCGTAGGGAAATGGGTCAAACTCCACACATAACACCTGAGGAGTGGAGATGGATGTCCGACCTATGTACCATCCGCCAAAACTTTGAGGACTCCACCAAGATGGTGAGCGGCGATGACGACATTATTAGCGTCACCATACCGCTTCTCTGCCTTCTAAAATGGTCTCTGCTCAAAAAACAACCATGATGCATTGCAGGCGGAGCGCGATGAGTTTGACCAAGAAACAGTAGTGGGTGTGGGTGATAACACACAGCCCAGCCTCGTCTCATCACAACGTGCAGTGGAGGACTATGACGAGGAGGAGGATGAAGACATGGAGCAACTCTCTGGCCAAATTGAGGATATGACATGCAGTCATATCCTCGGTTCAGCGTGGCTGGCAAGAGGACAGGGTAGATGATGATGAGGAGGAGGAGGAGGAGGAGGAGGAGGACAGCATGTTCAGTCATCGTGTTGGTCAGGATACTGAAGTGATGGCTGTTAAGAGTCTGGCACACATGGCTGACTTTATGGTAAGCTGCCTGTCTCGTGACCCTCGCGTTAAGAACATCTTGGCCGACAATCATTACTGGTTGGTAACACTGTTAGACCCACGCTACAAGGAGAACTTTATGTCTCTTATTCCCGAGGCGGAGAGGTCAGGAAAAATGCAGCAGTTCCAGAAGGCCATAGTCACGGAAGTAGGCAAAGCATTCCCCTCACAAAATGTTAGCGGCATAGGTCAGGAATCAGTGGACAACCAAGGCGTACAGCCGAGAGGGGCACAAGTCCAATCCGCCAGAGGTAGGGGAACAGTCTTTAAGATGTGGGACAGTTTTCTCAGCCCCTCACATACCACAGCCCCTGAGGTGCGGGGTAGTGCCACAAGAAATCCTAAGTTTGCCCAGATGCTCAAGGAGTACCTTGCAGATCAAACAACTGTACTCTGACATTCCTCTGTGCCTTACAATTAATGGGTATCCAAGCTGGACACGTGGCATGAATTGGCTCTCTACGCCTTGGAAGTCCTGGCCTGCCCTGCCGCTAGCGTTTTGTCAGAGCGTGTTTTTAGTGCCGCAGGTGGAATCATTACAGATAAACGCACCTGCCTGTCAACTGTAAATGCTGACAGGCTGACTCTAATCAAGATGAACAAGGGTTGGATTGGGCCAGACTTCACCACACCACCAGCAAATGACAGCGGAATTTAAAGTTTGTAACGGGATTTTGCCATGTACCTCCACTCACCCATGGTAACACACTTCTGGACTTTGGCTAATCGCTGGACTGCTCCTCCTTCTCCTCATGCGCCATCATGATGACCGTTACAAGAGTTAGGCCTTTGTTTCAGGTATAACCCCAGTGGTAAATTTTTTCGCCCATTCTTTCAGAATGGGCATTACAACGACAGGAGACCCGCTCCTTTGCAATGGGAACAATGTTTTGAGGCCCTCATGCACATCTCTATCCAGGGACAATATGGAGCCTGACGCTGCCACCGACAGGCTCACACATGCGGTTTTTAAATGCAAGCACGGACGCAATAAGAACCTAACAGGTTTTTAGGAGCGACAATTACTGAGAAGTCTGACACTATCAGCCACTGCTGACTGACGTGTATTATACACTACACTTGTGCGTTATATAATAGTTTGTGAAAAACGTGCACCTGTACGCTGCCACCGACAGGCACACACGTGCGGTTTTTAAATGCAAGCACGGACGCAATAAGAACCTAACAGGTTTTTAGGAGCGACAATTACTGAGAAGTCTGACAATATCAGCCACTGCTGACTGACGTGTATTATACACTACACTTGTGCGTTATATAATAGTTTGTGAAAAACGTGCACCTGTACGCTGCCACCGACAGGCACACACGTGCGGTTTTTAAATGCAAGCACGGACGCAATAAGAACCTAACAGGTTTTTAGGAGCGACAATTACTGAGAAGTCTGACACTATCAGCCACTGCTGACTGACGTGTATTATACACTACACTTGTGCGTTATATAATAGTTTGTGAAAAACGTGCACCTGTACGCTGCCACCGACAGGCACACACGTGCGGTTTTTAAATGCAAGCACGAACGCAATAAGAACCTAACAGGTTTTTAGGAGCGACAATTACTGAGAAGTCTGACACTATCAGCCACTGCTGACTGACGTGTATTATACACTACACTTGTGCGTTATATAATAGTTTGTGAAAAACGTGCACCTGTACGCTGCCACCGACAGGCACACACGTGCGGTTTTTAAATGCAAGCACAGACGCAATAAGAACCTAACAGGTTTTTAGGAGCGACAATTACTGAGAAGTCTGACACTATCAGACACTGCTGACTGACGTGTATTATTCACTAGACTTGTGCGTTATATAATAGTTTGTGAAAAATGCACACAAGTGCACCTGTATGCTGCCACCGACAGGCACACACGTGCGGTTTTTAAATACAAGCACGGACGCAATAAGAACCTAACAGGTTTTTAGGAGCGACAATTACTGAGAAGTCTGACACTATCTGGACAGTTTTAGACTGTATACACCAGCCCCAGATATGATGAAGGCTGGTATACGGTCACCACTAGGAATGGCTATATACCCTGCCTGCCTGCCTGCCTGCCTGTATACTGCTACAATAGTCCTGACAAGGACTCTTTTGGTCAGTAGCCTGTATTCCAACCTGGCTATACCCTGCCTGTATACAGCAACAATAGTCCTGAGAAGGACTCTGCTACTGTACTCCGACCTGGCTATACCCTGCCTGCCTGTATACAACTAGAATAGTCCTGAGAAGGAATTTTGGTCACACTGTTTGCAGCCCTGCTACGGAAATAGCTATAAAGGGCCGCAAACCTTTCCCTGAAGCAGCGACACTCTCCCTGCACTGACTGTCTGGATAGCTGTGAGCAGAGCACAGCGCGCCGGCCGGTATAAAGACTCGGTCACGCTGTGCAGGCCGGCAAATCACTGCAATTCCACAACTAACAGGGCTGTGGCATTGCAGTGGTCTGCCAGCCAATCCCTGCATGAGGGCTGGCTCTCAAAAGAGCGCCAACATGCAGAAATGAAGACCACGAGTACAGCACGAGTATCGCGAGATTACTCGGTCCCCGCCGAGTAGACCGAGTACAGTGATACTAGTGCGAGTACCGAGTAGTAACAAGCATGCTCGCTCATCACTAATTTTAACAGCTACAGAAGATAACAGCATCTGTGTAGCTAAGCTCAGGGACTTCTTCGCTACATTTCCCCATTAGGAAGGATAGAAAGTGAGGCTTCCTTTCCTGTACACTGACCCACAACCCTGCCACTGTACCCTCCTGCCCTTTGCACACTCAAGCTCATTGTTACAAAGCCATTATAATAGCAAACACTGAGTAAACTTAGTGGCATCCTAAAAGTGGCTGTTGGACTTCCATTAGTGTCACACTAGTGCAAATCTAATTGCAGCACCACTGCATTGCAAACTCAAACTCATTGTTACTAAGCCATTATACTAGCAAACACTGAGTAAACTTAGTGGTCCCCTAAAAGTGGCTGTTGGACTTCCATAATTGTCCCACTGGTGCAAATCTATTTGCAGCACCACTGCATTGCAAACTCAAACTTATTGTTACTAAGCCATTATACTAGCAAACACTGAGTAAACTTAGTGGCATCCTAAAAGTGGCTGTTGGACTTCCATTATTGTCCCACTGGTGCAAAGCTATTTGCAGCACCACTGAATTGCACACTCAAACTCATTGTTACTAAGTCATTATACTAGCAAACACTGAGTAAACTTAGTGGCATCCTAAAAGTGGCTGTTGGACTTCCATTATTGTCCCACTGGTGCAAAGCTATTTGCAGCACCACTACATTGCACACTCAAACTCATTGTTACTAAACCATTATACTAGCAAACACTTAGTAAACTTAGTGGCATCCTAAAAGTAACTGTTGGACTTCCATTAGTGTCCCACTGGTGCAAAGCTATTTGCAGCACCACTGCATTGCAAACTCAAACTCATTGTTACTAAGCCATTATACTAGCAAACACTGAGTAAACCTTGTGGCACCCTAAAAGTGGCTGTTGGACTTCCATTAGTGTCACACTAGTGCAAATCTATTTGCAGCACCTCTGCATTGCACACTCAAACTCATTGTTACTAAGCCCTTATACTAGCAAACACTGAGTAAACTTAGTGGCATCCTAAAAGTAACTGTTGGACTTCCATTATTGTCTCACTGGTGCAAAGCTATTTGCAGCACCACTGCATTGCAAACTCAAACTCCTTGTTACTAAGCCATTATACTAGCAAACACTGAGTAAACTTAGTGGCATCCTAAAAGTGGCTGTTGGACTTCCATTATTGTCCCACTGGTGCAAAGCTATTTGCAGCACCACTGCATTGCAAACTCAAACTCATTGATACTAAGCCATTATACTAGCAAACACTGAGTAAACTTGGTGACGTCCTAAAAGTGTCTGTTGGACTTCCATTAGTGTCCCACTAGTGCAAATCTATTAGCAGCACCTCTGCATTGCACACTCAAACTCATTGTTACAAAGCCATTATACTAGAAAACACTGAGTAAACTTAGTGGCATCCTAAAAGTGGCTGTTGGACTTCTATTATTGTCCCACTGGTGCAAAGCTATTTGCAGCACCACTGCATTGCACACTCAAACTTACTATTACTAAGCCATTATACTAGCAAACACTGAGTAAACTTAGGGGCATCCTAAAAGTGGATGTTGACATACATTATTGTCCCACTGGTGCAATGCTATTTGCAGCTCCACTGCATTGCACACTCAAGCATATTGTTACTAAGCCATTATACTAGCAAACACTGAGTAAACTTAGTGGCATCCTAAAAGTGGCTGTTGGACTTCCATTATTGTCCCACTGGTGCAAAGCTACTTGCAGCACCACTGCATTGCACACTCAAACTCATTGTTACTAAACCATTATACTAGCAAACACTGAGTAAACTTAGTGGCATCCTAAAAGTGGCTGTTGGACTTCCATTATTGTCCCACTGGTGCAATGCTATTTGCAGCACCACTGCATTGCACACTCAAACTCAATGTTACTAAGCCATTATACTAGCAAACACTGAGTAAACTTAGTGGCATCCTAAAAGAGGCTGTTGGACTTCCATTAGTGTCCCACTGGTGCAAAGCTATTTGCAGCACCACTGCATTGCACACTCAAACTCAATGTTACTAAGCCATTATACTAGCAAACACTGAGTAAACTTAGTGGCATCCTAAAAGTGGCTGTTGAACTTCCATTATTGTCCCACTGGTGCAAGGCTATTTGCAGCACCACTGCATTGCACACTCAAACTCATTGACACTAAGCCATTATACTAGCAAACACTGAGTAAACTTAGTGGCATCCTAAAAGTGGCTGTTGGACTTCCATTATTGTCCCACTGGTGCAAGGCTATTTGCAGCACCACTGCATTGCACACTCAAACTCATTGTTACTAAGCCATTATACTAGCAAACACTGAGTAAATTTATTGGCATCCTAAAAGTGTCTGTTGGACTTCCATTAGTGTCCCACTAGTGCAAATCTATTAGCAGCACCTCTGCATTGCACACCCAAACTCATTGTTACTAAGCCATTATACTAGAAAACACTGAGTAAACTTAGTGGCATCCTAAAAGTGGCTGTTGGACTTCTATTATTGTCCTACTGGTGCAAAGCTATTTGCAGCACCACTGCATTGCACACTCAAACTTACTATTACTAAGCCATTATACTAGCAAACACTGAGTAAACTTAGGGGCATCCTAAAAGTGGATGTTGACTTACATTATTGTCCCACTGGTGCAAAGCTATTTGCAGCTCCACTGCATTGCACACTCAAGCATATTGTTACTAAGCCATTATACTAGCAAACACTGAGTAAATTTAGTGGCATCCTAAAAGTGGCTGTTGGACTTCCATTATTGTACCACTGGTGCAAAGCTATTTGCAGCACCACTGCATTGCAAACTCAAACTCATTGTTACTAAGACATTATACTAGCAAACACTGAGAAAACTTAGTGGCACCCTAAAAGTGGCTGTTGGACTTCCATTATTGTCCCACTAGTGCAAATCTATTTGCAGCACCTCTGCATTGCACACTCAAACTCAATGTTACAAAGCCATTATACTAGCAAACACTGAGTAAACTTAGTGGCATCCTAAAAGTGGCTGTTGGACTTCCATTATTGTCCCACTGGTGCAAAGCTATTTGCAGCACCACTGCATTGCACACTCAAACTCATTGTTACTAAGCCATTATACTAGCAAACACTGAGTAAACGTAGTGGCATCCTAAAAGTGGCTGTTGGACTTCCATTATTGTCCCACTGGTGCAATGCTATTTGCAGCACCACTGCATTGCACACTCAAAATCATTGCTACTAAGCCATTATACTAGCAAACACTGAGTAAACTTGGTGGCGTCCTAAAAGTGTCTGTTGGACTTCCATTAGTGTCCCACTAGTGCAAAGCTATTTGCAGCACCACTGCATTGCAAACTCAAACTCATTGTTACTAAGCCATTATACTAGCAAACACTGAGTAAACTTAGTGGCATCCTAAAAGTGGCTGTTGGACTTCCATTATTGTCCCACTAGTGCAAATCTATTAGCAGCACCTCTGCATTGCACACTCAAACTCATTGTTGCTAAGCCATTATACTAGAAAACACTGAGTAAACTTAGTGGCATCCTAAAAGTGGCTGTTGGACTTCTATTATTGTCCCACTGGTGCAAAGCTATTTGCAGCACCACTGCATTGCACACTCAAACTTACTATTACTAAGCTATTATACTAGCAAACACTGAGTAAACTTAGGGGCATCCTAAAAGTGGATGTTGACTTACATTATTGTCCCACTGGTGCAAAGCTATTTGCAGCACCACTGCATTGCAAACTCAAACTCATTGATACTAAGCCATTATACTAGCAAACACTGAGTAAACTTGGTGACGTCCTAAAAGTGTCTGTTGGACTTCCATTAGTGTCCCACTAGTGCAAATCTATTAGCAGCACCTCTGCATTGCACACTCAAACTCATTGTTACAAAGCCATTATACTAGAAAACACTGAGTAAACTTAGTGGCATCCTAAAAGTGGCTGTTGGACTTCTATTATTGTCCCACTGGTGCAAAGCTATTTGCAGCACCACTGCATTGCACACTCAAACTTACTATTACTAAGCCATTATACTAGCAAACACTGAGTAAACTTAGGGGCATCCTAAAAGTGGATGTTGACATACATTATTGTCCCACTGGTGCAATGCTATTTGCAGCTCCACTGCATTGCACACTCAAGCATATTGTTACTAAGCCATTATACTAGCAAACACTGAGTAAACTTAGTGGCATCCTAAAAGTGGCTGTTGGACTTCCATTATTGTCCCACTGGTGCAAAGCTACTTGCAGCACCACTGCATTGCACACTCAAACTCATTGTTACTAAGCCATTATACTAGCAAACACTGAGTAAACTTAGTGGCATCCTAAAAGTGGCTGTTGGACTTCCATTATTGTCCCACTGGTGCAATGCTATTTGCAGCACCACTGCATTGCACACTCAAACTCAATGTTACTAAGCCATTATACTAGCAAACACTGAGTAAACTTAGTGGCATCCTAAAAGAGGCTGTTGGACTTCCATTAGTGTCCCACTGGTGCAAAGCTATTTGCAGCACCACTGCATTGCACACTCAAACTCAATGTTACTAAGCCATTATACTAGCAAACACTGAGTAAACTTAGTGGCATCCTAAAAGTGGCTGTTGAACTTCCATTATTGTCCCACTGGTGCAAGGCTATTTGCAGCACCACTGCATTGCACACTCAAACTCATTGACACTAAGCCATTATACTAGCAAACACTGAGTAAACTTAGTGGCATCCTAAAAGTGGCTGTTGGACTTCCATTATTGTCCCACTGGTGCAAGGCTATTTGCAGCACCACTGCATTGCACACTCAAACTCATTGTTACTAAGCCATTATACTAGCAAACACTGAGTAAACTTGGTGGCATCCTAAAAGTGTCTGTTGGACTTCCATTAGTGTCCCACTAGTGCAAATCTATTAGCAGCACCTCTGCATTGCACACCCAAACTCATTGTTACTAAGCCATTATACTAGAAAACACTGAGTAAACTTAGTGGCATCCTAAAAGTGGCTGTTGGACTTCTATTATTGTCCTACTGGTGCAAAGCTATTTGCAGCACCACTGCATTGCACACTCAAACTTACTATTACTAAGCCATTATACTAGCAAACACTGAGTAAACTTAGGGGCATCCTAAAAGTGGATGTTGACTTACATTATTGTCCCACTGGTGCAAAGCTATTTGCAGCTCCACTGCATTGCACACTCAAGCATATTGTTACTAAGCCATTATACTAGCAAACATTGAGTAAATTTATTGGCATCCTAAAAGTGGCTGTTGGACTTCCATTATTGTACCACTGGTGCAAAGCTATTTGCAGCACCACTGCATTGCAAACTCAAACTCATTGTTACTAAGACATTATACTAGCAAACACTGAGAAAACTTAGTGGCACCCTAAAAGTGGCTGTTGGACTTCCATTATTGTCCCACTAGTGCAAATCTATTTGCAGCACCTCTGCATTGCACACTCAAACTCAATGTTACAAAGCCATTATACTAGCAAACACTGAGTAAACTTAGTGGCATCCTAAAAGTGGCTGCTGGACTTCCATTATTGTCCCTCTGGTGCAAAGCTATTTGCAGCACCACTGCATTGCACACTCAAACTCATTGTTACTAAGCCATTATACTAGCAAACACTGAGTAAACGTAGTGGCATCCTAAAAGTGGCTGTTGGACTTCCATTATTGTCCCACTGGTGCAATGCTATTTGCAGCACCACTGCATTGCACACTCAAAATCATTGCTACTAAGCCATTATACTAGCAAACACTGAGTAAACTTGGTGGCGTCCTAAAAGTGTCTGTTGGACTTCCATTAGTGTCCCACTAGTGCAAAGCTATTTGCAGCACCACTGCATTGCAAACTCAAACTCATTGTTACTAAGCCATTATACTAGCAAACACTGAGTAAACTTAGTGGCATCCTAAAAGTGGCTGTTGGACTTCCATTATTGTCCCACTAGTGCAAATCTATTAGCAGCACCTCTGCATTGCACACTCAAACTCATTGTTGCTAAGCCATTATACTAGAAAACACTGAGTAAACTTAGTGGCATCCTAAAAGTGGCTGTTGGACTTCTATTATTGTCCCACTGGTGCAAAGCTATTTGCAGCACCACTGCATTGCACACTCAAACTTACTATTACTAAGCTATTATACTAGCAAACACTGAGTAAACTTAGGGGCATCCTAAAAGTGGATGTTGACTTACATTATTGTCCCACGGGTGCAAAGCTATTTGCAGCTCCACTGCATTGCACACTCAAACGCATTGTTACTAAGCCATTATACTAGCAAACACTGAGTAAACTTAGTGGCATCCTAAAAGTGGCTGTTGGACTTCCATTATTGTCCCACTGGTGCAAAGCTATTTGCAGCACCACTGCATTTCAAACTCAAACTCATTGTTACTAAGACATTATACTAGCAAACACTGAGAAAACTTAGTGGCACCCTAAAAGTGGCTGTTGGACTTCCATTAGTGTCCCACTAGTGCAAATCTATTTGCAGCACCTCTGCATTGCACACTCAAACTCATTGTTGCTAAGCCATTATACTAGAAAACACTGAGTAAACTTAGTGGCATCCTAAAAGTGGCTGTTGGACTTCTATTATTGTCCCACTGGTGCAAAGCTATTTGCAGCACCACTGCATTGCACACTCAAACTTACTATTACTAAGCTATTATACTAGCAAACACTGAGTAAACTTAGGGGCATCCTAAAAGTGGATGTTGACTTACATTATTGTCCCACGGGTGCAAAGCTATTTGCAGCTCCACTGCATTGCACACTCAAACGCATTGTTACTAAGCCATTATACTAGCAAACACTGAGTAAACTTAGTGGCATCCTAAAAGTGGCTGTTGGACTTCCATTATTGTCCCACTGGTGCAAAGCTATTTGCAGCACCACTGCATTGCAAACTCAAACTCATTGTTACTAAGACATTATACTAGCAAACACTGAGAAAACTTAGTGGCACCCTAAAAGTGGCTGTTGGACTTCCATTAGTGTCCCACTAGTGCAAATCTATTTGCAGCACCTCTGCATTGCACACTCAAACTCAATGTTACTAAGCCATTATACTAGCAAACACTGAGTAAACTTAGTGGCATCCTAAAAGTGGCTGTTAGACTTCCATTATTGTCCCACTGGTGCAATGCTATTTGCAGCACCACTGCATTGCACACTCAAAATCATTGTTACTAAGCCCTTATACTAGCAAACACTGAGTAAACTTGGTGGCGTCCTAAAAGTCTCTGTTGGACTTCCATTAGTGTCCCACTAGTGCAAAGCTATTTGCAGCACCACTGCATTGCACACTCAAACTCAATGTTACTAAGCCATTATACTAGCAAACACTGAGTAAACTTAGTGGCATCCTAAAAGTGGCTGTTGGACTTCCATAATTGTCCCACTGGTGCAAAGCTATTTGCAGCACCACTGCATTGCACACTCAAACTCATTGTTACTAAGCCATTATACTAGCAAACACTGAGTAAACTTAGTGGCATCCTAAAAGTGGCTGTTGGACTTCCATTATTGTCCCACTGGTGCAATGCTATTTGCAGCACCACTGCATTGCACACTCAAAATCATTGTTACTAAGCCCTTATACTAGCAAACACTGAGTAAACTTGGTGGCGTCCTAAAAGTGTCTGTTGGACTTCCATTAGTGTCCCACTAGTGCAAAGCTATTTGCAGCACCACTGCATTGCAAACTCAAACTCATTGTTACTAAGCCATTATACTAGCAAACACTGAGTAAACTTAGTGGCATCCTAAAAGTGGCTGTTGGACTTCCATTATTGTCCCACTAGTGCTAATCTTTTAGCAGCACCTCTGCATTGCACACTCAAACTCAATGTTACTAAGCCATTACACTAGCAAACACTGAGTAAACTTAGTGGCATCCGAAAAGTGGCTATTGGACTTCCATTATTGTCCCACTGGTGCAAAACTATTTGAAGCACCACTGCATTGCACACTCAAACTGATTGTTACTAAGCCATTATACTAGAAAACACTGAGTAAACTTAGTGGCATCCTAAAAGTGGCTGTTGGACTTCCATTATTGTCCCACTAGTGCAAATCTATTAGCAGCACCTCTGCATTGCACACTCAAACTCATTGTTACTAAGTTATTATACTAGCAAACACTTAGTAAACTTAGTGGCATCCTAAAAGTGGCTGTTGGACTTCCATTATTGTCCCACTGGTGCAAAGCTATTTGCAGCACCACTGCATTGCACACTCAAACTCATTGTTAGAGTTGAGCGCGGTTCGTGGTTCAAGGTTTTCCAGTTCTAGGCTCGAGTGATTTTGGGGCCTGTTCTAGATCGAACTAGAACTCGAGCTTTTTGCAAAAGCTCGATAGTTCTAGAAACGTTCGAGAACGGTTCTAGCAGCAAAAAAACAGCTAAATCCTAGCTTGGTTTCTGCTGTAATAGTGTAAGTCACTCTGTGAATCACACTTTTATGACATTTCAGTGTATAGTGTGCGTGAACAGCGCCTTCAGATCACTGCTGTTTCTATAATGGCGATCGCCATTTTTTTTTTTTCTTTGTCTTCCTTCCCTAAGCGCGCGCGTGTAGTGGGGCGGGCCAGCATGTCAGCCAATCCCAGACACACACACAGCTAAGTGGACTTTTAGCCAGAGAAGCAACAGCATGTGTGATAGGATGTCCATGTCACATGTCCCTGCATTATAAAACCGGACATTTTCCTCCAGGACGCCATTATCTCTTCTGCGTCTTTGGTGTCAGACATCACTGTCGCAGCTCCGTCCTCCTGAGTCCTATCGCCGATACAGCTGTATGCGCTGCATACACAGCGTTAGACAGCTTAGGGAGAGCACTTTCTAGCAGTCCTTTTAAGGGCTCAAACCGGCAGGGTCAGAGAGCCAGAGGTGACAGGTCCTGAAAACAGCAACAGCGTCTGTGTAGCAAAGGTCAGGGATTTCCTCCCTGCATTTCACCATTAGGAGGGAATAGAAAGGCAGGCTTCCATTCCTCTACCCATACCCACAATCCTGGTACTGTACCCTCCTGTCCTCTGCACACTCCAACTCATTATAACTAAGCCATTATACTAGCAAACACTCAGTGTACCTAGTGGCATCCTAAACGTGGCTATTGGACTTTGCTATAGTCCCACTAGTGCAAAGACATTTGCAGAGCGCGTCTGCCTGCATTGCACACTCCAACTCATTATAACTAAGCCATTATACTAGCAAACACTCAGTGTACCTAGTGGCATCCTATCTGTGGCTATTGGACTTTGCTATAGTCCCACTAGTGGAAAGACATTTGCAGAGCGCGTCTGCCTGCATTGCACACTCCAACTCATTATAACTAAGCCATTATACTAGCAAACACTCAGTGTACCTAGGCATCCTAAACGTGGCTATTGTACTTTTGTCTATTCACACTATTGTAAAGATATTTGCAGCTCGTCTGCCTGCATTGCACACTCCAACTTTTTTAAACTAAGCCATTATACTGGCAAACACTCAGTGTACCTAGTGGCATCCTAAACATGGCTATTGTACTTTTGTCTATTCACACTATTGTAAAGATATTTGCAGCACGTCTGCCTGCATTGCACACTCCAACTTTTTTAAACTAAGCCATTATACTAACAAACAGTCAGTGTACCTAGTGCCATCCTAAACGTGGCTATTGTACTTTTGTCTATTCACACTATTTTCAAGATATTTGCAGCACGTCTGCCTGCATTGCACACTCCAACTCATTATAACTAAGCCATTATACTAGCAAACAGTCAGTGTACCTAGTGGCATCCTAAACGTGGCTATTGTACTTTTGTCTATTCACACTATTGTAAAGATATTTGCAGCACGTCTGCCTGCATTGCACACTCCAACTTTTTTAAACTAAGCCATTATACTAGCAAACACTCAGTGTACCTAGTGGCATCCTAAACGTGGCTATTGTACTTTTGTCTATTCACACTATTGTAAAGATATTTGCAGCACGTCTGCCTGCATTGCACACTCCAACTCATTATAACTAAGCCATTATACTAGCAAACAGTCAGTGTACCTAGTGGCATCCTAAACGTGGCTATTGTACTTTTGTCTATTCACACTATTGTAAAGATATTTGCAGCACGTCTGCCTGCATTGCACACTCCAACTTTTTTAAACTAAGCCATTATACTAGCAAACACTCAGTGTACCTAGTGCCATCCTAAACGTGGCTATTGTACTTTTGTCTATTCACACTATTGTCAAGATATTTGCAGCACGTCTGCCTGCATTGCACACTCCAACTTTTTTAAACTAAGCCATTATACTAGCAAACACTCAGTGTACCTAGTGGCATCCTAAACGTGGCTTTGTACTTTTGTCTATTCACACTATTGTAAAGATATTTGCAGCACGTCTGCCTGCATTGCACACTCCAACTTTTTTAAACTAAGCCATTATACTAGCAAACACTCAGTGTACCTAGGCATCCTAAACGTGGCTATTGTACTTTTGTCTATTCACACTATTGTCAAGATATTTGCAGCACGTCTGCCTGCATTGCACACTCCAACTTTTTTAAACTAAGCCATTATACTAGCAAACACTCAGTGTACCTAGTGGCATCCTAAACGTGGCTATTGTACTTTTGTCTATTCACACTATTGTCAAGATATTTGCAGCACGTCTGCCTGCATTGCACACTCCAACTTTTTTAAACTAAGCCATTATACTAGCAAACACTCAGTGTACCTAGTGGCATCCTAAACGTGGCTATTGTACTTTTGTCTATTCACACTATTGTAAAGATATTTGCAGCACGTCTGCCTGCATTGCACACTCCAACTTTTTTAAACTAAGCCATTATACTAGCAAACAGTCAGTGTACCTAGTGCCATCCTAAACGTGGCTATTGTACTTTTGTTTATTCACACTATTGTCAAGATATTTGCAGCACGTCTGCCTGCATTGCACACTCCAACTCATTATAACTAAGCCATTATACTAGCAAACAGTCAGTGTACCTAGTGGCATCCTAAACGTGGCTATTGTACTTTTGTCTCTTCACACTATTGTAAAGATATTTGCAGCACGTCTGCCTGCATTGCACACTCCAACTTTTTTAAACTAAGCCATTATACTAGCAAACACTCAGTGTACCTAACGGCATCCTAAACGTGGCTATTGTACTTTTGTCTATTCACACTATTGTAAAGATATTTGCAGCACGTCTGCCTGCATTGCACACTCCAACTCATTATAACTAAGCCATTATACTAGCAAACAGTCAGTGTACCTAGTGGCATCCTAAACGTGGCTATTGTACTTTTGTCTATTCACACTATTGTCAAGATATTTGCAGCACGTCTGCCTGCATTGCACACTCCAACTCATTATAACTAATCCATTTTACTAGCAAACAGTCAGTGTACCTAGTGCCATCCTAAACGTGGCTATTGTACTTTTGTCTATTCACACTATTGTAAAGATATTTGCAGCACGTCTGCCTGCATTGCACACTCCAACTTTTTTAAACTAAGCCATTATACTAGCAAACACTCAGTGTACCTAGTGGCATCCTAAACGTGGCTATTGTACTTTTGTCTATTCACACTATTGTAAAGATATTTGCAGCACGTCTGTCTGCATTGCACACTCCAACTCATTATAACTAAGCCATTATACTAGCAAACAGTCAGTGTACCTAGTGGCATCCTAAACGTGGCTATTGTACTTTTGTCTATTCACACTATTGTAAAGATATTTGCAGCACGTCTGCCTGCATTGCACACTCCAACTTTTTTAAACTAAGCCATTATACTAGCAAACAGTCAGTGTACCTAGTGCCATCCTAAACGTGGCTATTGTACTTTTGTCTATTCACACTATTGTAAAGATATTTGCAGCACGTCTGCCTGCATTGCACACTCCAACTTTTTTAAACTAAGCCATTATACTAGCAAACAGTCAGTGTACCTAGTGCCATCCTAAACGTGGCTATTGTACTTTTGTCTCTTCACACTATTGTCAAGATATTTGCAGCACATCTGCCTGCATTGTACACTCTAACTCATTATAACTAAGCCATTATACTAGCAAACAGTCAGTGTACCTAGTGGCATCCTAAACGTGGCTATTGTACTTTTGTCTATTCACACTATTGTAAAGATATTTGCAGCACGTCTGCCTGCATTGCACACTCCAACTTTTTTAAACTAAGCCATTATACTAGCAAACAGTCAGTGTACCTTGTGCCATCCTAAACGTGGCTATTGTTTTTTTGTCTATTCACAGTATTGTCAAGATATTTGCAGCACGTCTGCCTGCATTGCACACTCCAACTTTTTTAAACTAAGCCATTATACTAGCAAACAGTCAGTGTACCTAGTGGCATCCTAAACGTGGCTATTGTACTTTTGTCTATTCACACTATTGTAAAGATATTTGCAGCACGTCTGCCTGCATTGCACACTCCAACTTTTTTAAACTAAGCCATTATACTAGCAAACACTCAGTGTACCTAGTGGCATCCTAAACGTGGCTATTGTACTTTTGTCTATTCACACTATTGTAAAGATATTTGCAGCACGTCTGCCTGCATTGCACACTCCAACTCATTATAACTAAGCCATTATACTAGCAAACAGTCAGTGTACCTAGTGCCATCCTAAACGTGGCTATTGTACTTTTGTCTATTCACACTATTGTAAAGATATTTGCAGCACGTCTGCCTGCATTGCACACTCCAACTTTTTTAAACTAAGCCATTATACTAGCAAACACTCAGTGTACCTAGTGCCATCCTAAACGTGGCTATTGTACTTTTGTCTAGTCACACTACTGCAAATCTATGTGCAGCACCTCTGCATGACACCCTCCTGCTCTGTTTTTAATAAGCTATAATGATAGCACAAAATACTGCCATTTAGTGGCATCATAGAACTGGCTGTTGTATTCCATTAGTGCCCCACTGGTGACAAGCTATTTCTAGCACCTCTACATGACACCCTCATGCACATTTTGCTATGCTAATGTTATAGCAAACTCATGGAATTCATTGCTGCATTTCATAATTCGGAGGGATAGAAAGTCAGGCTTCCTTTAGCTTTTCCTTCTGTTCATAGACAGCATCTCCAAGATCAATTTCCCCTCCACGTCTAAGTGTGGAGAGGCAGCTAGTGCGCATGCGTGTCCCGATTTACCCCAGCTGCAGCATAATTACAGTGTTTCGCCTAGTGAGTATGCTCAGCCTGACTGTTATTCCTGACGCTAAGTCTTCTTTTCGGGATACAGCGCATGCTCCCACACTAAGTGTGAAAAGCCTCTTTGCACAGGTGCTTGCATTCCGTGCCGGGTCTAAGTCCTGTTTTGTGCCTAGACACCATGCTAAAGCTGATAGTCTTTTTTCAGAGACTGTATTTCATGCTACTGAGCATGCTCAGGCACTTCCTGCATCAGAGACTAGGTCCGGTAATGAACTCTTTGGCCCTGGCCCTGATGTGGGGGTCCCATATAGACCACAGGGCATCAGGTTTCCTCCCAAATGGCTTGCAGAGGCCCACACCTATGACTTGTCACCGCATTATTGATGGTCAGACGATGACTGGTGAGGTGTTTGGGTCATGGCAGCCATGAGGTCATCATTGAAGTTGCGGTTCCAAATAGGACGCTAGTTATGCCACTCATGACGTGTCACTCTACTTTTGTCTCCAGGAGGTGCATTGTGGTTCACCCTGGTTTGGGGCGGACCCAGGTTATAAAAGGGGCTGGAGCCAACAAGGAGGTGCGCAGTCTTCTATTATGCTCCGAAAGAGCACACCTCCATGTGTTGAACCCATTGCGGCTTTAGGCCAGAGGTAGGCAGGGATAGGGTGTCGATGCAGGCCACCACCACAGTTGGTAACGCAGAACGGTTAAGACCAGCTCCTGTCCTACCAGTCCTGCTTGTGCAGCCCAGTGGCATTAACAGGCCTGCTGCTGCTGATGCGCCTGCTGTCCACAGGTGTGCCCCTACGCACACGGTCAGCGTACTCAATGGCCCCTGTGTTGTTAACAGGGAGTTCCTGGGCTGGGTGGGCATGTGGACCCTGTGACGCTAACAGGGCTCACAGTCTCCAGATCCGAATGGCGTCTAACTCGGTTCAGGCTACTATTAGTTTCATAGCCACACAGCTCTGTATCCTCCACCAAACCTTCCAGTTGCCAACCTCTCCTTTTCCAACTGGGAGCACGGTGGACACTGACTGCTGATGGGGATATATACCTTTCTCTTTCTTTTCTTATTAATTTTCGTTATATAGTGGTCACAGATTATATACCACTTTATCCAAATCTGCCAGTCCCACTGTAACAGATGGTGTTTCTTCAGCAAGTGTTACAGTTGCTTAACCACCAAATCCACGGACCAAAACTTTTTTCCCCTTTCCAACACACCTGTTCCCCTTTCCAACAGCATCTGTCCTTTTTCAACTCATTTTGGTATATGACCAAAAGTGCAACTGTGCAGGGACACCGTACTCAACGCCATCTCAGCACAGCAGCCATCCCTCGGTCCCTCCGATGTGGACAAGTAAAAGACCATTTCCTCCTATCCATGACAAAGCGTTGAGATTCACTCTGTGCAGCACTGGTGTTTAGTGGAAAAGTAGATCTAAGATTGCGTACCACATTCTGCAGATACTCCTGTATACGTGCGTCCATTTCTATGGCAGGAATTAGTTCGCCAAATTTTGTCTTGTACCGGGGATCTAACAGTGTGGCAACCCAGTATTCAGGATTACTTCAAATTCATACAATCCGAGGGTCATGTAGGTAGTGCAGCAAGAAGGCGCTCATGTGTCTTGTGCATCCAGGAGGACCAAGTCCTTGGTGTGTTGGTGGCAGAGAGGTGAGAATCGTGCATCCTTCCTCTGCCCTCTCCCCACAACCTCGCACAACCGAAATGTGAGCAAGCTCTCACTCATCTGCTGAGTCTTCCATGTCCATCGCCAGTTCCTCCTCCATTTCTTCATAGGCTCCTGCACTTTCATCAACACTTTTTGCTGATACTATGCGCCCTTGTTAATCCCTCTCCCTCACCATGAATGCCGCATAGGTGCCGCTGACCATCTGGACCTCGTAGATCTTGTTATCCCTTCCGCATATGACTCCTCCTGTACTTCCTCCCCTTCCTCTTGTCCCAACACCTGACTCCGAATAATAATTACAGTGTGCTCCATCATGTAGATGACCAGAATTGTCACGCTGAGAATGACATTGCCAGTGCTAAACATCTTCGTCGACATTTGTAAACTGTGTAGCAGGGTGCATAGGTCCTTGATCTGACACCACTCCAGCAGCGTGATCTGCACCACCTCTTGATCAAGTTATCCCAGGCTATATGTCATACCGTATTTCAGCAGGGCTCTGCGGTGCTGCCACACACGCTGCAACATGTGCAGATTCCAATTCCTGCGTGTCGGAACATCGCATTTCCGGCGTTTAACTGCCAGACCCTAAGACTTCCGGAGTGTTGAAAGTTGTTGAGCTGCTGTGTGCGCACGATGGAAGTGAACACATAGCGAGCGTGCCCGCTGCACAAGGCCATGTAGGCCGTGATGGTGTTTTAAAAATTGCTGGAGAATTCGGTTCAACACGTGAGCCATACAAGGCACGTGTGTCACATTGCCCTGAGGATGGCCCGCAGCCAGGTTTGCATCATTGCCGCACACGGCTGTTAAGTCACCAACGGAGTCCGCTCCGTCAATTTGTACTCCGGTCGCCAGGTGACAACGTGTTCCTTTCATGAAAAGTGCTGATGATGGGAGAGGAGTCGATGCCAGCGGCGCAGGTGGACGCAGGTTATGCTCACCCACTGGGCTGCATTACCTTGACAGATGCAGAATCTCTGGCTGAATGTAGCTGGTGGGTATCTCACAGATGAAATTCCATCATTCAGCTACAACCAATGGGAAGACACCACACGCTTTTTTATGCCCATCCTGTCTGCAGACCACTGCCAGACATAGCTATGACCTCTGGTTACTTTTTTCCCCCAGTTCAGTTTTATGATTTTGTGTGCTTGTTACCTGACTACTTTTCCTGCTTGCTGTTTATGTACCTTGTTGGCCGATCCGCATTTCACCTCTGCTTGTTTTCTGATTAAGTCCTGGCCGTCCCATTCTGTTCCTGTTCCTCAATTAATGTTTTGACCCTGCCTGACTACTATTCTCTGGAACTGCAGCCTTCCACAGGTATTAATCACCTTGGGCCCTGTGCAATTCCTAATCCCTGTATAGGGGTTAAAGGGTTTCAGGGTTCTAGGGGTCCTGCTTGGTGAGTGGCTTCCCTCTAGCCTATCATTAACAGCCCATCTGAGTGTGTGGATCAAGGAAGGCGTTACACCGTGCTCTCTGCAGAAGGCCATGTGGTCCAGGATAGTGCTTTAAAAATTGCTGGACAACCAGGTTCAACACGTGAACCACACAAGCCATGTGTGTGACATTGTCACAGCGAAGGCCCGCACCCATGTTTGCATCATTGTCGCACCCGGCCTTCCCTGGCTGCTGGTTGAGTGGAGACAAACATTGATGAAACTCGGTATCCAGAGCTAACCGTCCACAACTTCTCAGCGGTGTGACTCACATTTCCAATACATTTCAAAGTAAAACTTTGACCGCCTGATGGCATTGAGCTCTGCTGCCAGCATAGTAAGGAGGTGTGTGGTAGTGCTTGTGCGCAGTTACAAGGAAGGGTGGCCTGACCACACAGGGTTTGCGCCAAGGTGGAGGACCCACACGAGGTTGAAGAGGCCGAAGCAGTGCATTAACTTCTACATACAGAAGAAGGATTGAAAAAACTCGTGGGGACGGCAAGACTTGGACAGCAGACCCTTCTCCATCTCTCACCATAGTTTGCCAGTGCCCAGTCAGTGACATGTAATGACCCTGTCTATGCTTATTGGTCCAAGTATCTGTGTTGAAATGCACCCTGTCGCACACAGAGTTTCTCAAGGAAGTGGTGATGTTGTGTGCGACATGCTGGTGTAGCGCGGGCATGCTGTTCTTGGAGAAGCAGTGGTGATTGGGCATCTTGTACTGGATCACAGCGACAGACATAAGGTCTCTAAAATCCTGTGTGTCCACTAGGCGGAAAGGCAGCATTTCGGTAGCCAAGAGCTTACAGAGGGATAGAGTCAACCTCTTCGCTTTGTCATGGGTCGCAGGAAGTGGCCTTTTATTTGACCACATCTGAGGGACAGAGATCTGGCTGCTGTGTGTAGACGTAGACGGTGTTGAGTAGGGTGTCCCTGGAAAAATGCAGGTTTGTGAGGAAAGTGCAGGCGGAGACATGATGTTGCCTTCATCCAACGTTGGTGCTATCGATGTCTGAGAGAGCTGTACACACTCACTTGTTTCCCCTTCCAAACCAACTGACGACCTACCAAGCAAACTGCCTGTTGCGGTTACAGTGGTGGAAGTTGTGGGTGGAAAAACAGGTGTGACAGCTGTCCCCACAGTCCTAGAAGATGACGAGCGCGCGGATGCACTGGAAGGGGCAGGCGGTGGATGGTTCGCTCCGCTCGCCCGCATTGCAGCACGGTGAGCTTCCCACCGGGCCATATGATATTTATTCATGTGACGATTCA
The DNA here is from genome assembly GCF_048569485.1 of Anomaloglossus baeobatrachus. Classification (NCBI taxonomy): domain Eukaryota; kingdom Metazoa; phylum Chordata; class Amphibia; order Anura; family Aromobatidae; genus Anomaloglossus; species Anomaloglossus baeobatrachus. The sequence continues at coordinate 115,476,091 of NC_134362.1, read as the reverse complement.
TGGAAGAAGTTGTCAAACTGCTGAGGTTTTGACCTCTACTAAGAGAACCATGACAAATTTTACAGATCACATAATTTGGTCGATCTTTTTCTATGTAAAAAAAGGACCAGGCTAGGCAAGGCTTAGAGGCCATGCGACCTGTTGATCCACCCCGAATAATGCTCAGAGGCAGAGTGGTGGCTGAGGATGCAGTTGTAGACGTGCTACCAGTGCTCCGACTGTGTCCAGGAAGGCGCAAGGTAACTTCGTCGTCGGTTGCATTCTCCTCCACCGCCTCTGTTGACCTCCTCGAGTGTCTGACTGTGGGTTGACAGTAGGTGGGATCTAGAACTTCATCATCAATTGTTGTGTTTGCACTCCCCTCCCCCTCAGACCGAGCCTCTTCTTGCCCTGACCGAATATTTAAGTTGTCATCCCAATCGGGTATCTGCGTCTCATCTTCAGCAGTATGTTCCTCATTGTCTATAACCACAGGTGTTGGAAAGGCAGCATTTTGGTAGGCAACAGTTTGCAGATGCTGAAAGTCAACCTCCAAGCCATGTCATGCCCTTCTAAAAGCATGTAAAACACAGCGAGGGGACTCCAACCACAGTCTCCCTCGTTTACACTAACTGTGCCACACACACCCCACTTGACTGGCATCGGTTGACCCCCCTTTTGAAAAAGAAAAAGATGCTTTGCATGAAGCACTCTCAAAAATACGCATGCCTTTCCCGTCCCCTGGCTGACCCAGGGGAAGAAAAGTCCTCTGAGAGCCATGACTTGTTCATCTTGGTTCTTTTAGAAACACAGCGAGGGGACTCCAACCACAGTCTCCCTCGTTGCCACTAATTGGGCCACACACACCCCACTTGACTGGCATCGGTTGACCCCCCTTTTGAAAAAGAAAAAGACGCTTTGCATGAAGCACTCTCAAAAATACGCGTGCCTTTCCCGTCCCCTGGCTGACCCAGGGGAAGAAAAGTCCTCTGAGAGCCATGACTTGTTTATCTTGGTTCTTTTAGAAACACAGCGAGGGGACTCCAACCACAGTCTCCCTCGTTGCCACTAACTGGGCCACACACACCCCACTTGACTGGCATCGGTTGAGCCCCCTTTTGAAAAAGAAAAAGATGCTTTGCATGAAGCACTCTCAAAAATACGCGTGCCTTTCCCGTCCCCTGGCTGACCCAGGGGAAGAAAAGTCCTCTGAGAGCCATGACTTGTTCATCTTGGTTCTTTTAGAAACACAGCGAGGGGACTCCAACCACAGTCTCCCTCGTTGCCACTAATTGGGCCACACACACCCCACTTGACTGGCATCAGTTGAGCCCCCTTTTGAAAAAGAAAAAGATGCTTTGCATGAAGCACTCTCAAAAATACGCGTGCCTTTCCCGTCCCCTGGCTGACCCAGGGGAAGAAAAGTCCTCTGAGAGCCATGACTTGTTCATCTTGGTTCTTTTAGAAACACAGCGAGGGGACTCCAACCACAGTCTCCCTCGTTGCCACTAATTGGGCCACACACACCCCACTTGACTGGCATCGGTTGAGCCCCCTTTTAAAAAAGAAAAAGATGCTTTGCATGAAGCACTCTCAAAAATACGCGTGCCTTTCCCGTCCCCTGGCTGACCCAGGGGAAGAAAAGTCCTCTGAGAGCCATGACTTGTTCATCTTGGTTCTTTTAGAAACACAGCAAGGGGACTCCAACCACAGTCTCCCTCGTTTACACTAACTGTGCCACACACACCCCACTTGACTGGCATCGGTTGACCCCCCTTTTGAAAAAGAAAAAGATGCTTTGCATGAAGCACTCTCAAAAATACGCGTGCCTTTCCCGTCCCCTGGCTGACCCAGGGAAGAAAAGTCCTCTGAGAGCCATGACTTGTTCATCTTGGTTCTTTTAGAAACACAGCGAGGGGACTCCAACCACAGTCTCCCTCGTTGCCACTAATTGGGCCACACACACCCCACTTGACTGGCATCAGTTGAGCCCCCTTTTGAAAAAGAAAAAGATGCTTTGCATGAAGCACTCTCAAAAATACGCGTGCCTTTCCCGTCCCCTGGCTGACCCAGGGGAAGAAAAGTCCTCTGAGAGCCATGATTTGTTAATCTTGGTTCTTTTAGAAACACAGCGAGGGGACTCCAACCACAGTCTCTCTCGTTGCCACTAACTGGGCCACACACACCCCACTTGACTGGCATCGGTTGAGCCCCATTTTGAAAAAGAAAAAGATGCTTTGCATGAAGCACTCTCAAAAATACGCGTGCCTTTCCCGTCCCCTGGCTGACCCAGGGGAAGAAAAGTCCTCTGAGAGCCATGACTTGTTCATCTTGGTTCTTTTAGAAACACAGCGAGGGGACTCCAACCACAGTCTCCCTCGTTGCCACTAATTGGGCCACACACACCCCACTTGACTGGCATCGGTTGAGCCCCCTTTTGAAAAAGAAAAAGATGCTTTGCATGAAGCACTCTCAAAAATACGCGTGCCTTTCCCGTCCCCTGGCTGACCCAGGGGAAGAAAAGTCCTCTGAGAGCCATGACTTGTTCATCTTGGTTCTTTTAGAAACACAGCAAGGGGACTCCAACCACAGTCTCCCTCGTTTACACTAACTGTGCCACACACCCCCCACTTGACTGGCATCGGTTGACCCCCCTTTTGAAAAAGAAAAAGATGCTTTGCATGAAGCACTCTCAAAAATACGCGTGCCTTTCCCGTCCCCTGGCTGACCCAGGGGAAGAAAAGTCCTCTGAGAGCCATGACTTGTTCATCTTGGTTCTTTTAGAAACACAGCGAGGGGACTCCAACCACAGTCTCACTCGATGCCACTAATTGGGCCACACACACCCCACTTGACTGGCATCGGTTGAGCCCCCTTTTGAAAAAGAAAAAGATGCTTTGCATGAAGCACTCTCAAAAATACGCGTGCCTTTCCCGTCCCCTGGCTGACCCAGGGGAAGAAAAGTCCTCTGAGAGCCATGATTTGTTCATCTTGGTTCTTTTAGAAACACAGCGAGGGGACTCCAACCACAGTCTCCCTCGTTGCCACTAATTAGGCCACACACACCCCACTTGACTGGCATCGGTTGACCCCCCTTTTGAAAAAGAAAAAGATGCTTTGCATGAAGCACTCTCAAAAATACGCGTGCCTTTCCCGTCCCCTGGCTGACCCAGGGGAAGAAAAGTCCTCTGAGAGCCATGATTTGTTCATTTTGGTTCTTTTTGAAACACAGCGAGGGGACTCCAACCACAGTCTCCCTCGTTTACACTAACTGTGCCACACACACCCCACTTGACTGGCATCGGTTGACCCCCCTTTTGAAAAAGAAAAAGATGCTTTGCATGAAGCACTCTCAAAAATACGCGTGCCTTTCCCGTCCCCTGGCTGACCCAGGGGAAGAAAAGTCCTCTGAGAGCCATGACTTGTTCATCTTGGTTCTTTTAGAAACACAGCGAGGGGACTCCAACCACAGTCTCCCTCGTTGCCACTAATTGGGCCACACACACCCCACTTGACTGGCATCGGTTGAGCCCCCTTTTGAAAATGAAAAAGATGCTTTGCATGAAGCACTCTCAAAAATACGCGTGCCTTTCCCGTCCCCTGTCTGACCCAGGGGAAGAAAAGTCCTCTGAGAGCCATGATTTGTTCATCTTGGTTCTTTTAGAAACACAGCGAGGGGACTCCAACCACAGTCTCCCTCGTTGCCACTAATTGGGCCACACACACCCCACTTGACTGGCATCGGTTGACCCCCCTTTTGAAAAAGAAAAAGATGCTTTGCATGAAGCACTCTCAAAAATACGCGTGCCTTTCCCGTCCCCTGGCTGACCCAGGGGAAGAAAAGTCCTCTGAGAGCCATGATTTGTTCATTTTGGTTCTTTTAGAAACACAGCGAGGGGACTCCAACCACAGTCTCCCTCGTTTACACTAACTGTGCCACACACACCCCACTTGACTGGCATCGGTTGACCCCCCTTTTGAAAAAGAAAAAGATGCTTTGCATGAAGCACTCTCAAAAATACGCGTGCCTTTCCCGTCCCCTGGCTGACCCAGGGGAAGAAAAGTCCTCTGAGAGCCATGATTTGTTCATTTTGGTTCTTTTAGAAACACAGCGAGGGGACTCCAACCACAGTCTCCCTCGTTTACACTAACTGTGCCACACACACCCCACTTGACTGGCATCGGTTGACCCCCCTTTTGAAAAAGAAAAAGATGCTTTGCATGAAGCACTCTCAAAAATACGCGTGCCTTTCCCGTCCCCTGGCTGACCCAGGGGAAGAAAAGTCCTCTGAGAGCCATGACTTGTTCATCTTGGTTCTTTTAGAAACACAGCGAGGGGACTCCAACCACAGTCTCCCTCGTTGCCACTAATTGGGCCACACACACCCCACTTGACTGGCATCGGCTGAGCCCCCTTTTGAAAAAGAAAAAGATGCTTTGCATGAAGCACTCTCAAAAATACGCGTGCCTTTCCCGTCCCCTGGCTGACCCAGGGGAAGAAAAGTCCTCTGAGAGCCATGACTTGTTCATCTTGGTTCTTATAGAAACACAGCGAGGGGACTCAAACCACAGTCTCCCTCGTTGCCACTAATTGGGCCACACACACCCCACTTGACTGGCATCGGTTGAGCCCCCTTTTGAAAAAGAAAAAGATGCTTTGCATGAAGCACTCTCAAAAATACGCGTGCCTTTCCCGTCCCCTGGCTGACCCAGGGGAAGAAAAGTCCTCTGAGAGCCATGACTTGTTCATCTTGGTTCTTTTAGAAACACAGCGAGGGGACTCCAACCACAGTCTCCCTCGTTGCCACTAATTGGGCCACACACACCCCACTTGACTGGCATCGGTTGAGCCCCCTTTTGAAAAAGAAAAAGATGCTTTGCATGAAGCACTCTCAAAAATACGCGTGCCTTTCCCGTCCCCTGGCTGACCCAGGGGAAGAAAAGTCCTCTGAGAGCCATGACTTGTTCATCTTGGTTCTTTTAGAAACACAGCGAGGGGACTCCAACCACAGTCTCCCTCGTTGCCACTAATTGGGCCACACACACCCCACTTGACTGGCATCGGTTGAGCCCCCTTTTGAAAAAGAAAAAGATGCTTTGCATGAAGCACTCTCAAAAATACGCGTGCCTTTCCCGTCCCCTGGCTGACCCAGGGGAAGAAAAGTCCTCTGAGAGCCATGACTTGTTCATCTTGGTTCTTTTAGAAACACAGCGAGGGGACTCCAACCACAGTCTCCCTCGTTGCCACTAATTGGGCCACACACACCCCACTTGACTGGCATCGGTTGAGCCCCCTTTTGAAAAAGAAAAAGATGCTTTGCATGAAGCACTCTCAAAAATACGCGTGCCTTTCCCGTCCCCTGGCTGACCCAGGGGAAGAAAAGTCCTCTGAGAGCCATGACTTGTTCATCTTGGTTCTTTTAGAAACACAGCGAGGGGACTCCAACCACAGTCTCCCTCGTTGCCATAATTGGGCCACACACACCCCACTTGACTGGCATCGGTTGAGCCCCCTTTTGAAAAAGAAAAAGATGCTTTGCATGAAGCACTCTCAAAAATACGCGTGCCTTTCCCGTCCCCTGGCTGACCCAGGGGAAGAAAAGTCATCTGAGAGCCATGACTTGTTCATTTTGGTTCTTTTAGAAACACAGCGAGGGGACTCCAACCACAGTCTCCCTCGTTTACACTAACTGTGCCACACACACCCCACTTGACTGGCATCGGTTGACCCCCCTTTTGAAAAAGAAAAAGATGCTTTGCATGAAGCACTCTCAAAAATACACGTGCCTTTCCCGTCCCCTGGCTGACCCAGGGGAAGAAAAGTCCTCTTAGAGCCATGTCCACATTGTCAGTGGACAGACACGTGTGCTTATCTGCCAGCAGACCCCCAGCAGCACTGAAGACAGGTTCCGAGAGAACGCTGGCTGCAGGACACGACAAGATCCCCAAGGCGTACGTGGCGAGCTAAGGCAATTTATCAAGATTGGAAGCCTAAAATGAGCAGGGCTCAAGTTGCACAATAATGGAATCGATGTTTCCTTGCATATACTCATATATCTGTGTGTCCTCCTCTTTTTCCTTGTCCAGCTGTTTTGTTTTCGCATGAGTATATGTCCTTGTCACTTTCCCATGTGTTGTGAGTTGTTTTTCACCTTTTGGACACCTTTGAGGGTGTTTTCTAGGTGTTTTTCTGTGTTTGTGATTGCCTGCCATTGTTTCCTATGCAGTTCGAGTTCGGTTCGTCGAACGTTCGACGAGCCGAACTCGAACGGGACCTCCGTTCGGCGAACCGGCCTCGAGCCGAACCGGGACCGGTTCGCTCATCTCTACTCATTGTTACTAAGGCATTATAGTAGCAAACACTGAGTAAACTTAGTGGCATCCTAAAAGTGGCTGTTGGACTTCCATTAGTGTCCCACTAGTGCAAATCTATTTGCAGCACCTCTGCATTGCACACTCAAACTCAATGTTACTAAGCCATTCCACTAGCAAAAACTGTGTAAACTTAGTGGCATCCTAAAAGTGGCTGTTGGACTTCCATTAGTGTCCCACTAGTGCAAATCTATTTGCAGCACCTCTGCATTGCACACTCAAACTCATTGTTACTAAGTTATTATACTAGCAAACACTGAGTAAACTTAGTGGCATCCTAAAAGTGGCTGTTGGACTTCCATTATTGTCCCACTGGTGCAAAGCTATTTGCAGCACCACTGCATTGCACACTCAAACTCACTATTACTATGCCATTATACTAGCAAACACTGAGTAAACTTAGGGCCATCCTAAAAGTGGATGTTGGACTTCCATTATTGTCCCACTGGTGCAAAGCTATTTGCAGCATCACTGCATTGCACACTCAAACTCATTGTTACTAAGCCATTATACTAGCAAACACTTAGTAAACTTAGTGGCATCCTAAAAGTAACTGTTAGGCGGGGTTTGCACACTAAGACATCGCAGGCCGATGCTGCGATGTCGAGTGCGATAGTGCCCCCCCCGTCGCAGCAGCGATATGTGGTGATAGCTGGCGTAGCGAAAGTTATCGCTACGCCAGCTTCACACACACACTCACCTGCCGTGCGACGTCCCTGTGGCCGGCGACCCGCCTCCTTGTTAAGGGGGCGGGTCGTGCGGCGTCACTGCGACGTCACACGGCAGCCGGCCAATCAGAGCGGAGGGGCGGAGATGAGCAGGATGTAAACATCCTGCCCACCTCCTTCCTTCCGCATAACCTACGGAAGCCGCAGTGAGGCCGGTAGGAGACGTTCCTCGCTCCTGCGACTTCACACACAGCGATGTGTGCTGCCGCAGGAGCGAGGAACAACATCGGACCGTCGCGTCAGCGTAATCATGGATTACGCCGACGCTGCACCGATGATACGATTACGACGCTTTTGCGCTCGTTAATCGTATCATCCAGCCTTTACACACTGCGATGTCGCATGCGATGCCGGAAGTGCGTCATTTTCAATTTGACCCCACCGACATCGCACCTGCGATGTCGCAGTGTGCAAAGTGCCCCTTAGACTTCCATTATTGTCCCACTGGTGCAAAGCTAATTGCAGCACCACTGCATTGCACACTCAAACTTAATGTTACTAAGCCATTATACTAGCAAACACTCAGTGTACCTAGTGGCATCCTAAACGTGGCTATTGTACTTTTGTCTATTCACACTATTGTCAAGATATTTGCAGCACGTCTGCCTGCATTGCACACTCCAACTTTTTTAAACTAAGCCATTATACTAGCAAACACTCAGTGTACCTAGTGGCATCCTAAACGTGGCTATTGTACTTTTGTCTATTAACACTATTGTCAAGATATTTGCAGCACGTCTGCCTGCATTGCACACTCCAACTTTTTTAAACTAAGCCATTATACTAGCAAACACTCAGTGTACCTAGTGCCATCCTAAACGTGGCTATTGTACTTTTGTTTATTCACACTATTGTCAAGATATTTGCAGCACATCTGCCTGCATTGCACACTCCAACTCATTATAACTAAGCCATTATACTAGCAAACAGTCAGTGTACCTAGTGGCATCCTAAACGTGGCTATTGTACTTTTGTCTATTCACACTATTGTAAAGATATTTGCAGCACGTCTGCCTGCATTGCACACTCCAACTTTTTTAAACTAAGCCATTATACTAACAAACACTCAGTGTACCTAGTGGCATCCTAAACGTGGCTATTGTACTTTTGTCTATTCACACTATTGTAAAGATATTTGCAGCACGTCTGCCTGCATTGCACACTCCAACTCATTATAACTAAGCCATTATACTAGCAAACAGTCAGTGTACCTAGTGGCATCCTAAACGTGGCTATTGTACTTTTGTCTATTCACACTATTGTCAAGATATTTGCAGCACGTCTGCCTGCATTGCACACTCCAACTTTTTTAAACTAAGCCATTATACTAGCAAACACTCAGTGTACCTAGTGGCATCCTAAACGTGGCTATTGTACTTTTGTCTATTCACACTATTGTAAAGATATTTGCAGCACGTCTGCCTGCATTGCACACTCCAACTCATTATAACTAATCCATTTTACTAGCAGACAGTCAGTGTACCTAGTGCCATCCTAAACGTGGCTATTGTACTTTTGTCTATTCACACTATTGTAAAGATATTTGCAGCACGTCTGCCTGCATTGCACACTCCAACTTTTTTAAACTAAGCCATTATACTAGCAAACAGTCAGTGTACCTAGTGGCATCCTAAACGTGGCTATTGTACTTTTGTCTATTCACACTATTGTAAAGATATTTGCAGCACGTCTGCCTGCATTGCACACTCCAACTCATTATAACTAAGCCATTATACTAGCAAACAGTCAGTGTACCTAGTGGCATCCTAAACGTGGCTATTGTACTTTTGTCTATTCACACTATTGTAAAGATATTTGCAGCACGTCTGCCTGCATTGCACACTCCAACTTTTTTAAACTAAGCCATTATACTAGCAAACAGTCAGTGTACCTAGTGCCATCCTAAACGTGGCTATTGTACTTTTGTCTATTCACACTATTGTCAAGATATTTGCAGCACGTCTGCCTGCATTGCACACTCCAACTCATTATAACTAAGCCATTATACTAGCAAACAGTCAGTGTACCTCGTGCCATCCTAAACGTGGCTATTGTACTTTTGTCTATTCACAGTATTGTCAAGATATTTGCAGCACGTCTGCCTGCATTGCACACTCCAACTTTTTTAAACTAAGCCATTATACTAGCAAACACTCAGTGTACCTAGTGGCATCCTAAACGTGGCTATTGTACTTTTGTCTATTCACACTATTGTAAAGATATTTGCAGCACGTCTGCCTGCATTGCACACTCCAACTCATTATAACTAAGCCATTATACTAGCAAACAGTCAGTGTACCTAGTGCCATCCTAAACGTGGCTATTGTACTTTTGTCTATTCACACTATTGTAAAGATATTTGCAGCACGTCTGCCTGCATTGCACACTCCAACTTTTTTAAACTAAGCCATTATACTAGCAAACACTCAGTGTACCTAGTGCCATCCTAAACGTGGCTATTGTACTTTTGTCTAGTCACACTACTGCAAATCTATGTGCAGCACCTCTGCATGACACCCTCCTGCTCTGTTTTTAATAAGCTATAATGATAGCACAAAATACTGCCATTTAGTGGCATCATAGAACTGGCTGTTGTATTCCATTAGTGCCCCACTGGTGACAAGCTATTTCTAGCACCTCTACATGACACCCTCATGCACATTTTGCTACGCTAATGTTATAGCAAACTCATGGAATTCATTGCTGCATTTCATAATTCGGAGGGATAGAAAGTCAGGCTTCCTTTAGCTTTTCCTTCTGTTCATAGACAGCATCTCCAAGATCAATTTCCCCTCCACGTCTAAGTGTGGAGAGGCAGCTAGTGCGCATGCGTGTGCCGATTTACCCCAGCTGCAGCATAATTACAGTGTTTCGCCTAGTGAGTATGCTCAGCCTGACTGTGTTATTCCTGACGCTAAGTCTTCTTTTCGGGATACAGCGCATGCTCCCACACTAAGTGTGAAAAGCCTCTTTGCACAGGTGCTTGCATTCCGTGCCGGGTCTAAGTCCTGTTTTGTGCCTAGACACCATGCTAAAGCTGATAGTCTTTTTTCAGAGACTGTATTTCATGCTACTGAGCATGCTCAGGCACTTCCTGCATCAGAGACTAGGTCCGGTAATGAACTCTTTGGCCCTGGCCCTGATGTGGGGGTCCCATATAGACCACAGGGCATCAGGTTTCCTCCCAAATGGCTTGCAGAGGCCCACACCTATGACTTGTCACCGCATTATTGATGGTCAGACGATGACTGGTGAGGTGTTTGGGTCATGGCAGCCATGAGGTCATCATTGAAGTTGCGGTTCCAAATAAGACGCTAGTTATGCCACTCATGACGTGTCACTCTACTTTTGTCTCCAGGAGGTGCATTGTGGTTCACCCTGGTTTGGGGCGGACCCAGGTTATAAAAGGGGCTGGAGCCAACAAGGAGGTGCGCAGTCTTCTATTATGCTCCGAAAGAGCACACCTCCATGTGTTGAACCCATTGCGGCTTTAGGCCAGAGGTAGGCAGGGATAGGGTGTCGATGCAGGCCACCACCACAGTTGGTAACGCAGAACGGTTAAGACCAGCTCCTGTCCTACCAGTCCTGCTTGTGCAGCCCAGTGGCATTAACAGGCCTGCTGCTGCTGATGCGCCTGCTGTCCACAGGTGTGCCCCTATGCACACGGTCAGCGTACTCAATGGCCCCTGTGTTGTTAACAGGGAGTTCCTGGGCTGGGTGGGCATGTGGACCCTGTGACGCTAACAGGGCTCACAGTCTCCAGATCCGAATGGCGTCTAACTCGGTTCAGGCTACTATTAGTTTCATAGCCACACAGCTCTGTATCCTCCACCAAACCTTCCAGTTGCCAACCTCTCCTTTTCCAACTGGGAGCACGGTGGACACTGACTGCTGATGGGGATATATACCTTTCTCTTTCTTTTCTTATTAATTTTCGTTATATAGCGTCCACAACTTCTCAGCGGTGTGACTCACATTTCCAATACATTTCAAAGTAAAACTTTGACCGCCTGATGGCATTGAGCTCTGCTGCCAGCATAGTAAGGAGGTGTGTGGTAGTGCTTGTGCGCAGTTACAAGGAAGGGTGGCCTGACCACACAGGGTTTGCGCCAAGGTGGAGGACCCACACGAGGTTGAAGAGGCCGAAGCAGTGCATTAACTTCTACATACAGAAGAAGGATTGAAAAAACTCGTGGGGACGGCAAGACTTGGACAGCAGACCCTTCTCCATATCTCACCATAGTTTGCCAGTGCCCAGTCAGTGACATGTAATGACCCTGTCTATGCTTACTGGTCCAAGTATCTGTGTTGAAATGCACCCTGTCGCACACAGAGTTTCTCAAGGAAGTGGTGATGTTGTGTGCGACATGCTGGTGTAGCGCGGGCATGCTGTTCTTGGAGAAGCAATGGTGATTGGGCATCTTGTACTGGATCACAGCGACAGACATAAGGTCTCTAAAATCCTGTGTGTCCACTAGGCGGAAAGGCAGCATTTCGGTAGCCAAGAGCTTACAGAGGGATAGAGTCAACCTCTTCGCTTTGTCATGGGTCGCAGGAAGTGGCCTTTTATTTGACCACATCTGAGGGACAGAGATCTGGCTGCTGTGTGTAGACGTGTTGAGTAGGGTGTCCCTGGAAAAATGCAGGTTTGTGAGGAAAGTTCAGGCGGAGACATGATGTTGCCTTCATCCAACGTTGGTGCTATCGATGTCTGAGAGAGCTGTACACACTCACTTGTTTCCCCTTCCAAACCAACTGACGACCTACCAAGCAAACTGCCTGTTGCGGTTACAGTGGTGGAAGTTGTGGGTGGAAAAACAGGTGTGACAGCTGTCCCCACAGTCCTAGAAGATGACGAGCGCGCGGATGCACTGGAAGGGGCAGGCGGTGGATGGTTCGCTCCGCTCGCCCGCATTGCAGCACGGTGAGCTTCCCACCGGGCCATATGATATTTATTCATGTGACGATTCATGGAAGAAGTTGTCAAACTGCTGAGGTTTTGACCTCTACTAAGAGAACCATGACAAATTTTACAGATCACATAATTTGGTCGATCTTTTTCTATGTAAAAAAAGGACCAGGCTAGGCAAGGCTTAGAGGCCATGCGACCTGTTGATCCACCCCGAATAATGCTCAGAGGCAGAGTGGTGGCTGAGGATGCAGTTGTAGACGTGCTACCAGTGCTCCGACTGTGTCCAGGAAGGCGCAAGGTAACTTCGTCGTCGGTTGCATTCTCCTCCACCGCCTCTGTTGACCTCCTCGAGTGTCTGACTGTGGGTTGACAGTAGGTGGGATCTAGAACTTCATCATCAATTGTTGTGTTTGCACTCCCCTCCCCCTCAGACCGAGCCTCTTCTTGCCCTGACCGAATATTTAAGTTGTCATCCCAATCGGGTATCTGCGTCTCATCTTCATCAGTATGTTCCTCATTGTCTATAACCACAGGTGTTGGAAAGGCAGCATTTTGGTAGGCAACAGTTTGCAGATGCTGAAAGTCAACCTCCAAGCCATGTCATGCCCTTCTAAAAGCATGTAAAACACAGCGAGGGGACTCCAACCACAGTCTCCCTCGTTTACAATAACTGTGCCACACACACCCCACTTGACTGGCATCGGTTGACCCCCCTTTTGAAAAAGAAAAAGATGCTTTGCATGAAGCACTCTCAAAAATACGCGTGCCTTTCCCGTCCCCTGGCTGACCCAGGGGAAGAAAAGTCCTCTGAGAGCCATGACTTGTTCATCTTGGATCTTTTAGAAACACAGCGAGGGGACTCCAACCACAGTCTCCCTCATTGCCACTAATTGGGCCACACACACCCCACTTAACTGGCATCGGTTGACCCCCCTTTTGAAAAAGAAAAAGATGCTTTGCATGAAGCACTCTCAAAAATACGCGTGCCTTTCCCGTCCCCTGGCTGACCCAGGGGAAGAAAAGTCCTCTGAGAGCCATGACTTGTTCATCTTGGTTCTTTTAGAAACACAGCGAGGGGACTCCAACCACAGTCTCCCTCGTTGCCACTAACTGGGCCACACACACCCCACTTGACTGGCATCGGTTGAGCCCCCTTTTGAAAAAGAAAAAGATGCTTTGCATGAAGCACTCTCAAAAATACGCATGCCTTTCCCGTCCCCTGGCTGACCCAGGGGAAGAAAAGTCCTCTGAGAGCCATGACTTGTTCATCTTGGTTCTTTTAGAAACACAGCGAGGGGACTCCAACCACAGTCTCCCTCGTTGCCACTAATTGGGCCACACACACCCCACTTGACTGGCATCGGTTGAGCCCCCTTTTGAAAAAGAAAAAGATGCTTTGCATGAAGCACTCTCAAAAATACGCGTGCCTTTCCCGTCCCCTGGCTGACCCAGGGGAAGAAAAGTCCTCTGAGAGCCATGACTTGTTCATCTTGGTTCTTTTAGAAACACAGCGAGGGGACTCCAACCACAGTCTCCCTCGTTGCCACTAATTGGGCCACACACACCCCACTTGACTGGCATCGGTTGAGCCCCCTTTTAAAAAAGAAAAAGATGCTTTGCATGAAGCACTCTCAAAAATACGCGTGCCTTTCCCATCCCCTGGCTGACCCAGGGGAAGAAAAGTCCTCTGAGAGCCATGACTTTTTCATCGTGGTTCTTTTAGAAACACAGCAAGGGGACTCCAACCACAGTCTCCCTCGTTTACACTAACTGTGCCACACACACCCCACTTGACTGGCATCGGTTGACCCCCCTTTTGAAAAAGAAAAAGATGCTTTGCATGAAGCACTCTCAAAAATACGCATGCCTTTCCCGTCCCCTGGCTGACCCAGGGGAAGAAAAGTCCTCTGAGAGCCATGACTTGTTCATCTTGGTTCTTTTAGAAACACAGCGAGGGGACTCCAACCACAGTCTCCCTCGTTGCCACTAATTGGGCCACACACACCCCACTTGACTGGCATCGGTTGAGCCCCCTTTTGAAAAAGAAAAAGATGCTTTGCATGAAGCACTCTCAAAAATACGCGTGCCTTTCCCGTCCCCTGGCTGACCCAGGGGAAGAAAAGTCCTCTGAGAGCCATGATTTGTTCATCTTGGTTCTTTTAGAAACACAGCGAGGGGACTCCAACCACAGTCTCCCTCGTTGCCACTAATTGGGCCACACACACCCCACTTGACTGGCATCGGTTGACCCCCCTTTTGAAAAAGAAAAAGATGCTTTGCATGAAGCACTCTCAAAAATACGCGTGCCTTTCCCGTCCCCTGGCTGACCCAGGGGAAGAAAAGTCCTCTGAGAGCCATGATTTGTTCATTTTGGTTCTTTTAGAAACACAGCGAGGGGACTCCAACCACAGTCTCCCTCGTTTACACTAACTGTGCCACACACACCCCACTTGACTGGCATCGGTTGACCCCCCTTTTGAAAAAGAAAAAGATGCTTTGCATGAAGCACTCTCAAAAATACGCGTGCCTTTCCCGTCCCCTGGCTGACCCAGGGGAAGAAAAGTCCTCTGAGAGCCATGACTTGTTCATCTTGGTTCTTTTAGAAACACAGCGAGGGGACTCCAACCACAGTCTCCCTCGTTGCCACTAATTGGGCCACACACACCCCACTTGACTGGCATCGGTTGAGCCCCCTTTTGAAAATGAAAAAGATGCTTTGCATGAAGCACTCTCAAAAATACGCGTGCCTTTCCCGTCCCCTGGCTGACCCAGGGGAAGAAAAGTCCTCTGAGAGCCATGATTTGTTCATCTTGGTTCTTTTAGAAACACAGCGAGGGGACTCCAACCACAGTCTCCCTCGTTGCCACTAATTGGGCCACACACACCCCACTTGACTGGCATCGGTTGACCCCCCTTTTGAAAAAGAAAAAGATGCTTTGCATGAAGCACTCTCAAAAATACGCGAGCCTTTCCCGTCCCCTGGCTGACCCAGGGGAAGAAAAGTCCTCTGAGAGCCATGATTTGTTCATTTTGGTTCTTTTAGAAACACAGCGAGGGGACTCCAACCACAGTCTCCCTCGTTTACACTAACTGTGCCACACACACCCCACTTGACTGGCATCGGTTGACCCCCCTTTTGAAAAAGAAAAAGATGCTTTGCATGAAGCACTCTCAAAAATACGCGTGCCTTTCCCGTCCCCTGGCTGACCCAGGGGAAGAAAAGTCCTCTGAGAGCCATGATTTGTTCATTTTGGTTCTTTTAGAAACACAGCGAGGGGACTCCAACCACAGTCTCCCTCGTTTACACTAACTGTGCCACACACACCCCACTTGACTGGCATTGGTTGACCCCCCTTTTGAAAAAGAAAAAGATGCTTTGCATGAAGCACTCTCAAAAATACGCGTGCCTTTCCCGTCCCCTGGCTGACCCAGGGGAAGAAAAGTCCTCTGAGAGCCATGACTTGTTCATCTTGGTTCTTTTAGAAACACAGCGAGGGGACTCCAACCACAGTCTCCCTCGTTGCCACTAATTGGGCCACACACACCCCACTTGACTGGCATCGGTTGAGCCCCCTTTTAAAAAAGAAAAAGATGCTTTGCATGAAGCACTCTCAAAAATACGCGTGCCTTTCCCGTCCCCTGGCTGACCCAGGGGAAGAAAAGTCCTCTGAGAGCCATGACTTGTTCATCGTGGTTCTTTTAGAAACACAGCAAGGGGACTCCAACCACAGTCTCCCTCGTTTACACTAACTGTGCTACACACACCCCACTTGACTGGCATCGGTTGACCCCCCTTTTGAAAAAGAAAAAGATGCTTTGCATGAAGCACTCTCAAAAATACGCGTGCCTTTCCCGTCCCCTGGCTGACCCAGGGGAATAAAAGTCCTCTGAGAGCCATGACTTGTTCATCTTGGTTCTTTTAGAAACACAGCGAGGGGACTCCAACCACAGTCTCCCTCGTTGCCACTAATTGGGCCACACACACCCCACTTGACTGGCATCGGTTGAGCCCCCTTTTGAAAAAGAAAAAGATGCTTTGCATGAAGCACTCTCAAAAATACGCGTGCCTTTCCCGTCCCCTGGCTGACCCAGGGGAAGAAAAGTCCTCTGAGAGCCATGATTTGTTCATCTTGGTTCTTTTAGAAACACAGCGAGGGGACTCCAACCACAGTCTCCCTCGTTGCCACTAATTGGGCCACACACACCCCACTTGACTGGCATCGGTTGACCCCCTTTTTGAAAAAGAAAAAGATGCTTTGCATGAAGCACTCTCAAAAATACGCGTGCCTTTCCCGTCCCCTGGCTGACCCAGGGGAAGAAAAGTCCTCTGAGAGCCATGATTTGTTCATTTTGGTTCTTTTAGAAACACAGCGAGGGGACTCCAACCACAGTCTCCCTCGTTTACACTAACTGTGCCACACACACCCCACTTGACTGGCATCGGTTGACCCCCCTTTTGAAAAAGAAAAAGATGCTTTGCATGAAGCACTCTCAAAAATACGCGTGCCTTTCCCGTCCCCTGGCTGACCCAGGGGAAGAAAAGTCCTCTGAGAGCCATGACTTGTTCATCTTGGTTCTTTTAGAAACACAGCGAGGGGACTCCAACCACAGTCTCCCTCGTTGCCACTAATTGGGCCACACACACCCCACTTGACTGGCATCGGTTGAGCCCCCTTTTGAAAATGAAAAAGATGCTTTGCATGAAGCACTCTCAAAAATACGCGTGCCTTTCCCATCCCCTGGCTGACCCAGGGGAAGAAAAGTCCTCTGAGAGCCATGATTTGTTCATCTTGGTTCTTTTAGAAACATAGCGAGGGGACTCCAACCACTGTCTCCCTCGTTGCCACTAATTGGGCCACACACACCCCACTTGACTGGCATCGGTTGACCCCCCTTTTGAAAAAGAAAAAGATGCTTTGCATGAAGCACTCTCAAAAATACGCGAGCCTTTCCCGTCCCCTGGCTGACCCAGGGGAAGAAAAATCCTCTGAGAGCCATGATTTGTTCATTTTGGTTCTTTTAGAAACACAGCGAGGGGACTCCAACCACAGTCTCCCTCGTTTACACTAACTGTGCCACACACACCCCACTTGACTGGCATCGGTTGACCCCCCTTTTGAAAAAGAAAAAGATGCTTTGCATGAAGCACTCTCAAAAATACGCGTGCCTTTCCCGTCCCCTGGCTGACCCAGGGGAAGAAAAGTCATCTGAGAGCCATGACTTGTTCATCTTGGTTCTTTTAGAAACACACCGAGGGGACTCCAACCATAGTCTCCCTCGTTTACACTAACTGTGCCACACACACCCCACTTGACTGGCATCGGTTGACCCCCCTTTTGAAAAAGAAAAAGATGCCTTGCATGAAGCACTCTCAAAAATACGCGTGCCTTTCCCGTCCCCTGGCTGACCCAGGGGAAGAAAAGTCCTCTGAGAGCCATGTCCACATTGTCAGTGGACAGACACGTGTGCTTATCTGCCAGCAGACCCCCAGCAGCACTGAAGACAGGTTCCGAGAGAACGCTGGCTGCAGGACACGACAAGATCCCCAAGGCGTACGTGGCGAGCTCAGGCAATTTATCAAGATTGGAAGCCTAAAATGAGCAGGGCTCAAGTTGCACAATAATGGAATCGATGTTTCCTTGCATATACTCATATATCTGTGTGTCCTCCTCTTTTTCCTTGTCCAGCTGTTTTGTTTTCGCATGAGTATATGTCCTTGTCACTTTCCCATGTGTTGTGAGTTGTTTTTCACCTTTTGGACACCTTTGAGGGTGTTTTCTAGGTGTTTTTCTGTGTTTGTGATTGCCTGCCATTGTTTCCTATGCAGTTCGAGTTCGGTTCGTCGAACGTTCGACGAGCCGAACTCGAACGGGACCTCCGTTCGGCGAACCGGCCTCGAGCCGAACCGGGACCGGTTCGCTCATCTCTACTCATTGTTACTAAGCCATTATAGTAGCAAACACTGAGTAAACTTAGTGGCATCCTAAAAGTGGCTGTTGGACTTCCATTAGTGTCCCACTAGTGCAAATCTATTTGCAGCACCTCTGCATTGCACACTCAAACTCAATGTTACTAAGCCATTCCACTAGCAAAAACTGTGTAAACTTAGTGGCATCCTAAAAGTGGCTGTTGGACTTCCATTAGTGTCCCACTAGTGCAAATCTATTTGCAGCACCTCTGCATTGCACACTCAAACTCATTGTTACTAAGTTATTATACTAGCAAACACTGAGTAAACTTAGTGGCATCCTAAAAGTGGCTTTTGGACTTCCATTATTGTCCCACTGGTGCAAAGCTATTTGCAGCACCACTGCATTGCACACTCAAACTCACTATTACTAAGCCATTATATTAGCAAACACTGAGTAAACTTAGGGGCATCCTAAAAGTGGATGTTGGACTTCCATTATTGTCCCACTGGTGCAAAGCTATTTGCAGCATCACTGCATTGCACACTCAAACTCATTGTTACTAAGCCATTATACTAGCAAACACTTAGTAAACTTAGTGGCATCCTAAAAGTAACTGTTAGACTTCCATTATTGTCCCACTGGTGCAAAGCTAATTGCAGCACCACTGCATTGCACACTCAAACTTAATGTTACTAAGCCATTATACTAGCAAACACTGAGTAAACTTAGTGGCATCCTAAAAGTGGCTGTTGGACTTCCGTTATTGTCCCACTGGTGCAAAGCTATTTGCAGCACCACTGCATTGCAAACTCAAACTCATTGTTACTAAGCCATTATACTTGCAAACACTGAGTAAACTTAGTGGCATCCTAAAAGTGGCTGTTGGACTTCCATTATTGTCCCACTGGTGCAAAGCTATTTGCAGCACCACTGCATTGCAAACTCAAACTCATTGTTACTAAGCCATTATACTAGCAAACACTGAGTAAACTTAGTGGCATCCTAAATGTGGCTGTTGGACTTCCATTATTGTCCCACTGGTGCAAAGCTATTTGCAGCACCACTGCATTGCAAACTCAAACTCATTGATACTAAGCCATTATACTAGCAAACACTGAGTAAACTTGATGGCATCCTAAAAGTGTCTGTTGGACTTCCATTAGTGTCCCACTAGTACAAATCTATTAGCAGCACCTCTGCATTGCACACTCAAATTCATTGTTATTAAGCCATTATACTAGCAAACACTGAGTAAACTTAGTGGCATCCTAAAAGTGGCTGTTGGACTTCCATTAGTGTCACACTAGTGCAAATCTATTTGCAGCACCACTGCATTGCACACTCAAACTCATTGTTGCTAAGCCATTATACTAGCAAACACTTAGTAAACTTAGTGGCATCCTAAAAGTGGCTGTTGGACTTCCATTATTGTCCCACTGGTGCAAAGCTATTTGCAGCACCACTGCATTGCACACTCAAACTCATTGTTACTAAGCCATTATAGTAGCAGACACTGAGTAAACTTAGTGGCATCCTAAAAGTGGCTGTTGGACTTCCATTAGTGTCCCACTAGTGCAAATCTATTTGCAGCACCTCTGCATTGCACACTCAAACTCAATGTTACTAAGCCATTCCACTAGCAAACACTGCGTAAACTTAGTGGCATCCTAAAAGTGGCTGTTGGACTTCCATTAGTGTCCCACTAGTGCAAATCTATTTGCAGCACCTCTGCATTGCACACTCAAACTCATTGTTACTAAGCCATTATACTAGCAAACACTGAGTAAACTTGGTGGCATCCTAAAAGTTGCTGTTGGACTTCCATTAGTGTCACACTAGTGCAAATCTATTTGCAGCACCACTGCATTGCACACTCAAACTCATTGTTGCTAAGCCATTATACTAGAAAACACTGAGTAAACTTAGTGGCATCCTAAACGTTGCTGTTGGACTTCCATTATTGTCCCACTGGTGCAAATCTATTTGCAGCACCACTGCATTGCAAACTCAAACTCATTGTTACTAAGCCATTATACTAGCAAACACTGAGTAAACTTAGTGGCATCCTAAAAGTGGCTGTTGGACTTCCATTATTGTCCCACTGGTGCAAAGCTATTTGCAGCACCACTGCATTGCACACTTAAACTCACTATTACTAAGCCATTATACTAGCAAACACTGAGTAAACTTAGGGGCATCCTAAAAGTGGATGTTGGACTTCCATTAGTGTCCCACTGGTGCAAAGCTATTTGCAGCATCACTGCATTGCACACTCAAACTCATTGTTACTAAGCCATTATACTAGCAAACACTTAGTAAACTTAGTGGCATCCTAAAAGTAACTGTTAGACTTCCATTATTGTCCCACTGGTGCAAAGCTAATTGCAGCACCACTGCATTGCACACTCAAACTCAATGTTACTAAGCCATTATACTAGCAAACACTGAGTAAACTTAGTGGCATCCTAAAAGTGGCTGTTGGACTTCCATTAGTGTCCCACTGGTGCAAAGCTATTTGGAGCACCACTGCATTGCAAACTCAAACTCATTGATACTAAGCCATTATACTAGCAAACACTGAGTAAACTTGCTGGCGTCCTAAAAGTGTCTGTTGGACTTCCATTAGTGTCCCACTAGTGCAAATCTATTAACAGCATCACTGCATTGCACACTCAAACTCATTGTTACTAAGCCATTATACTAGCAAACACTTAGTAAACTTAGTGGCATCCTAAAAGTAACTGTTAGACTTCCATTATTGTCCCACTGGTGCAAAGCTATTTGCAGCACCACTGCATAGCAAACTCAAACTCATTGTTACTAAGCCATTATACTAGCAAACACTGAGTAAACTTAGTGGCATCCTAAAAGTGGCTGTTGGACTTCCATTATTGTCCCACTGGTGCAAAGCTATTTGCAGCACCACTGCATTGCGAACTCAAACTCATTGTTACTAAGCCATTATACTAGCAAACACTGAGTAAACTTAGTGGCATCCTAAACGTGGCTGTTGGACTTCCATTATTGTCCCACTGGTGCAAAGCTATTTGCAGCACCACTGCATTGCAAACTCAAACTCATTGATACTAAGCCATTATACTAGCAAACACTGAGTAAACTTGGTGGCATCCTAATAGTATCTGTTGGACTTCCATTAGTGTCCCACTAGTACAAATCTATTAGCAGCACCTCTGCATTGCACACTCAAACTCATTGTTATTAAGCCATTATACTAGCAAACACTGAGTAAACTTAGTGGCATCCTAAAAGTGGCTGTTGGACTTCCATTAGTGTCACACTAGTGCAAATCTATTTGCAGCACCACTGCATTGCACACTCAAACTCATTGTTGCTAAGCCATTATACTAGCAAACACTGAGTAAGCTTAGTGGCATCCTAAACGTGGCTGTTGGACTTCCATTATTGTCCAACTGGTGCAAAGCTATTTGAAGCACCACTGCATTGAACACTCAAACTCACTATTACTAAGCCATTATACTAGCAAACACTGAGTAAACTTAGGGGCACCCTAAAAGTGGCTGTTGGACTTCCATTATTGTCCCACTGGTGCAAAGCTATTTGCAGCACCACTGCATTGCACACTCAAACTCATTGTTACTAAGCCATTATACTAGCAAACACTTAGTAAACTTAGTGGCATCCTAAAAGAAACTGTTAGACTTCCATTATTGTCCCACTGGTGCAAAGCTAATTGCAGCACCACTGCATTGCACACTCAAACTCATTGTACTAAGCCATTATACTAGCAAACACTGAGTAAACTTAGTGGCATCCTAAAAGTGGCTGTTGGACTTCCATTATTGTCCCACTGGTGCAAAGCTATTTGCAGCACCACTGCATTGCAAACTCAAACTCATTGTTACTAAGCCATTATACTAGCAAACACTGAGTAAACTTAGTGGCATCCTAAAATTGGCTGTTGGACTTCCATTATTGTCCCACTGGTGCAAAGCTATTTGCAGAACCACTGCATTGCAAACTCAAACTCATTGATACTAAGTCATTATACTAGCAAACACTGAGTAAACTTGGTGGCGTACTAAAAGTGTCTGTTGGACATCCATTAGTGTCCCACTAGTGCAAATCTATTAGTAGCACCTCTGCATTGCACACTCAAACTCATTGTTACTAAGCCATTATACTAGCTAACACTGAGTAAACTTAGTGGCATCCTAAAAGTGGCTAATGGACTTCCATTATTGTCCCACTGGTGCAAAGCTATTTGCAGCACCACTGCATTGCAAACTCAAACTCATTGTTACTAAGCCATTATACTAGCAAACACTGAGTAAACTTAGTGGCATCCTAAAAGTGGCTGTTGGACTTCCATTAGTGTCCCACTGGTGCAAAGCTATTTGCTGCACCACTGCATTGCAAACTCAAACTCATTGATACTAAGTCATTATACTAGCAAAAACTGAGTAAACTTGGTGGCATCCTAAAAGTGTCTGTTGGACTTCCATTAGTGTCCCACTAGTGCAAATCTATTAGTAGCACCTCTGCATTGCACACTCAAACTCATTGTTACTAAGCCGTTATACTAGCAAACACTGAGTAAACTTAGTGGCATCCTAAAAGTGGCTGTTGGACTTCCATTAGTGTCACACTAGTGCAAATCTATTTGCAGCACCACTGCATTGCACACTCAAACTCATTGTTGCTAAGCCATTATACTAGCAAACACTGAGTAAACTTAGTGGCATCCTAAACGTGGCTGTTGGACTTCCATTATTGTCCCACTGGTGCAAATCTATTTGCAGCACCACTGCATTGCAAACTCGAACTCATTGTTTCTAAGCCATTATACTAGCAAACACTGAGTAAACTTAGTGGCATCCTAAAAGTGGCTGTTGGACTTCCATTATTGTCCCACTGGTGCAAAGCTATTTGCAGCACCACTGCATTGCAAACTCAAACTCATTGTTACTAAGCCATTATACTAGCAAACACTGAGTAAACTTAGTGGCATCCTAAAAGTGGCTGTTGGACTTCCATTATTGTCCCACTGGTACAAAGCTATTTGCAGCACCACTGCATTGCACACTCAAACTCATTGTTACTAAGCCATTATACTAGCAAACACTGAGTAAACTTAGTGGCATCCTAAAAGTGGCTGTTGGACTTCCATTAGTGTCACACTAGTGCAAATCTATTTGCAGCACCACTGCATTGCACACTCAAACTCATTGTTGCTAAGCCATTATACTAGCAAACACTGAGTAAACTTAGTGGCATCCTAAACGTGGCTGTTGGACTTCCATTATTGTCCCACTGGTGCAAATCTATTTGCAGCACCGCTGCATTGCAAACTCAAACTCATTGTTATTAAGCCATTATACTAGCAAACACTTAGTAAACTTAGTGGCATCCTAAAAGTGGCTGTTGGACTTCCATTATTGTCCCACTGGTGCAAAGCTATTTGAAGCACCACTGCATTGCACACTCAAACTCATTGTTACTAACCCATTATACTAGCAAACACTGAGTAAACTTAGTGGCATCCTAAAAGTAACTGTTGGACTTCCATTATTGTCCCACTGGTGCAAAGCTATTTGCAGCACCACTGCATTGCACACTCAAACTCAATGTTACTAAGCCATTATACTAGCAAACACTGAGTAAACTTAGTGGCATCCTAAAAGTGGCTGTTGGCCTTCCATTAGTGTCCCACTGGTGCAAAGCTATTTGGAGCACCACTGCATTGCAACTCAAACTCATTGATACTAAGCCATTATACTAGCAAACACTGAGTAAACTTGGTGGCATCCTAAAAGTGTCTGTTGAGACTTCCATTAGTGTCCCACTAGTGCAAATCTATTAGCAGCACCTCTGCATTGCACACTCAAACTCAATGTTACTAAGCCATTTTACTAGCAAACACTGAGTAAACTTAGTGGCATCCTAAACGTGGCTGTTGGACTTCCATTATTGTCCCACTGGTACAAAGCTATTTGCAGCACCACTGCATTGCACACTCAAACTCATTGTTACTAAGCCATTATACTAGCAAACACTGAGTAAACTTAGTGGCATCCTAAAAGTGGCTGTTGGACTTCCATTAGTGTCACACTAGTGCAAATCTATTTGCAGCACCACTGCATTGCACACTCAAACTCATTGTTGCTAAGCCATTATACTAGCAAACACTGAGTAAACTTAGTGGCATCCTAAACGTGGCTGTTGGACTTCCATTATTGTCCCACTGGTGCAAATCTATTTGCAGCACCACTGCATTGCAAACTCAAACTCATTGTTACTAAGCCATTATACTAGCAAACACTTAGTAAACTTAGTGGCATCCTAAAAGTGGCTGTTGGACTTCCATTATTGTCCCACTGGTGCAAAGCTATTTGAAGCACCACTGCATTGCACACTCAAACTCATTGTTACTAACCCATTATACTAGCAAACACTGAGTAAACTTAGTGGCATCCTAAAAGTAACTGTTGGACTTCCATTATTGTCCCACTGGTGCAAAGCTATTTGCAGCACCACTGCATTGCACACTCAAACTCATTGTTACTAAGCCATTATACTAGCAAACACTGAGTAAACTTAGTGGCATCCTAAAAGTGGCTGTTGGACTTCCATTAGTGTCCCACTGGTGCAAAGCTATTTGGAGCACCACTGCATTGCAACTCAAACTCATTGATACTAAGCCATTATACTAGCAAACACTGAGTAAACTTGGTGGCATCCTAAAAGTGTCTGTTGGGACTTCCATTAGTGTCCCACTAGTGCAAATCTATTAGCAGCACCTCTGCATTGCACACTCAAACTCAATGTTACTAAGCCATTTTACTAGCAAACACTGAGTAAACTTAGTGGCATCCTAAAAGTGGCTGTTGGACTTCCATTATTGTCCCTCTGGTGCAAAGCTATTTGCAGCACCACTGCATTGCAAACTCAAACCCATTGTTACTAAGCCATTATACTAGCAAACACTGAGTAAACTTAGTGGCATCCTAAAAGTGGCTGTTGGACTTCCATTATTGTCCCACTGGTGCAAAGCTATTTGCAGCACCACTGCATTGCAAACTCAAACTCATTGTTACTAAGCCATTATACTAGCAAACACTGAGTAAACTTAGTGGCATCCTAAAAGTGGCTGTTGGACTTCCATTAGTGTCCCACTGGTGCAAAGCTATTTGCAGCACCACTGCATTGCAAACTCAAACTCATTGATACTAAGCCATTATACTAGCAAACACTGAGTAAACTTAGTGGCATCCTAAAAGTGGCTGTTGGACTTCCATTATTGTCCCACTGGTGCAAAGCTATTTGCAGCACCACTGCATTGCAAACTCAAACTCATTGATACTAAGCCATTATACTAGCAAACAATGAGTAAACTTGGTGGCGTCCTAAAAGTGTCTGTTGGACTTCCATTAGTGTCCCACTAGTGCAAATCTATTAGCAGCACCTCTGCATTGCACACTCAAACTCATTGTTACTAAGCCGTTATACTAGCAAACACTGAGTAAACTTAGTGGCATCCTAAAAGTGGCTGTTGGACTTCCATTAGTGTCACACTAGTGCAAATCTATTTGCAGCACCACTGCATTGCACAATCAAACTCATTGTTACTAAGCCATTATACTAGCAAACACTTAGTAAACTTAGTGGCATCCTAAAAGTGGCTGTTGGACTTCCATTATTGTCCCACTGGTGCAAAGCTATTTGCAGCACCACTGCATTGCACACTCAAACTCATTGTTACTAAGCCATTATACTAGCAAACACTGAGTAAACTTGGTGGCATCCTAATAGTGTCTGTTGGACTTCCATTAGTGTCCCACTAGTACAAATCTATTAGCAGCACCTCTGCATTGCACACTCAAACTCATTGTTATTAAGCCATTATACTAGCAAACACTGAGTAAACTTAGTGGCATCCTAAAAGTGGCTGTTGGACTTCCATTAGTGTCACACTAGTGCAAATCTATTTGCAGCACCACTGCATTGCACACTCAAACTCATTGTTGCTAAGCCATTATACTAGCAAACACTGAGTAAGCTTAGTGGCATCCTAAACGTGGCTGTTGGACTTCCATTATTGTCCAACTGGTGCAAAGCTATTTGAAGCACCACTGCATTGAACACTCAAACTCACTATTACTAAGCCATTATACTAGCAAACACTGAGTAAACTTAGGGGCACCCTAAAAGTGGCTGTTGGACTTCCATTATTGTCCCACTCGTGCAAAGCTATTTGCAGCACCATTGCATTGCACACTCAAACTCATTGTTACTAAGCCATTATACTATCAAACACTTAGTAAACTTAGTGGCATCCTAAAAGAAACTGTTAGACTTCCATTATTGTCCCACTGGTGCAAAGCTAATTGCAGCACCACTGCATTGCACACTCAAACTCAATGTTACTAAGCCATTATACTAGCAAACACTGAGTAAACTTAGTGGCATCCTAAAAGTGGCTGTTGGACTTCCATTATTGTCCCACTGGTGCAAAGCTATTTGCAGCACCACTGCATTGCAAACTCAAAC
Source organism: Anomaloglossus baeobatrachus (assembly GCF_048569485.1). Taxonomy (NCBI): domain Eukaryota; kingdom Metazoa; phylum Chordata; class Amphibia; order Anura; family Aromobatidae; genus Anomaloglossus; species Anomaloglossus baeobatrachus. The sequence goes on along the minus strand of NC_134362.1, from coordinate 115,449,659 downwards.
TCATTGTTACTAAGCCATTATACTAGCAAACACTGAGTAAACTTAGTGGCATTCTAAAAGTGGCTGTTGGACTTCCATTATTGTCCCACTGGTGCAAAGCTATTTGCAGCACCACTGCATTGCAAACTCAAACTCATTGTACTAAGCCATTATACTAGCAAACACTGAGTAAACTTAGTGGCATCCTAAAAGTGGCTGTTGGACTTCCATTATTGTCCCACTGGTGCAAAGCTATTTGCAGCACCACTGCATTGCAAACTCAAACTCATTGTTACTAAGCCATTATACTAGCAAACACTGAGTAAACTTAGTGGCATCCTAAAAGTGGCTGTTGGACTTCCATTATTGTCCCACTGGTGCAAAGCTATTTGCAGAACCACTGCAATGCAAACTCAAACTCATTGATACTAAGTCATTATACTAGCAAACACTGAGTAAACTTGGTGGCGTCCTAAAAGTGTCTGTTGGACTTCCATTAGTGTCCCACTAGTGCAAATCTATTAGTAGCACCTCTGCATTGCACACTCAAACTCATTGTTACTAAGCCATTATACTAGCAAACACTGAGTAAACTTAGTGGCATCCTAAAAGTGGCTAATGGACTTCCATTATTGTCCCACTGGTGCAAAGCTATTTGCAGCACCACTGCATTGCAAACTCAAACTCATTGTTACTAAGCCATTATACTAGCAAACACTGAGTAAACTTAGTGGCATCCTAAAAGTGGCTGTTGGACTTCCATTAGTGTCTGACTGGTGCAAAGCTATTTGCTGCACCACTGCATTGCAAACTCAAACTCATTGATACTAAGTCATTATACTAGAAAACACTGAGTAAACTTGGTGGCATCCTAAAAGTGTCTGTTGGACTTCCATTAGTGTCCCACTAGTGCAAATCTATTAGTAGCACCTCTGCATTGCACACTCAAACTCATTGTTACTAAGCCGTTATACTAGCAAACACTGAGTATACTTAGTGGCATCCTAAAAGTGTCTGTTGGACTTCCATTAGTGTCCCACTAGTGCAAATCTATTTGCAGCACCACTGCATTGCACACTCAAACTCATTGTTGCTAAGCCATTATACTAGCAAACACTGAGTAAACTTAGTGGCATCCTAAACGTGGCTGTTGGACTTCCATTATTGTCCCACTGGTGCAAATCTATTTGCAGCACCACTGCATTGCAAACTCGAACTCATTGTTACTAAGCCATTATACTAGCAAACACTGAGTAAACTTAGTGGCATCCTAAAAGTGGCTGTTGGACTTCCATTATTTTCCCACTGGTGCAAAGCTATTTGCAGCACCACTGCATTGCAAACTCAAACTCATTGTTACTAAGCCATTATACTAGCAAACACTGAGTAAACTTAGTGGCATCCTAAAAGTGGCTGTTGGACTTCCATTATTGTCCCACTGGTGCAAAGCTATTTGCAGAACCACTGCATTGCAAACTCAAACTCATTGATACTAAGTCATTATACTAGCAAACACTGAGTAAACTTGGTGGCGTCCTAAAAGTGTCTGTTGGACTTCCATTAGTGTCCCACTAGTGCAAATCTATTAGTAGCACCTCTGCATTGCACACTTAAACTCATTGTTACTAAGCCGTTATACTAGCAAACACTGAGTAAACTTAGTGGCATCCTAAACGTGGCTGTTGGACTTCCATTATTGTCCCACTGGTGCAAATCTATTTGCAGCACCACTGCATTGCAAACTCAAACTCATTGTTACTAAGCCATTATACTAGCAAACACTTAGTAAACTTAGTGGCATCCTAAAAGTGGCTGTTGGACTTCCATTAGTGTCACACTAGTGCAAATCTATTTGCAGCACCACTGCATTGCACATTTAAACTCATTGTTGCTAAGCCATTATACTAGCAAACACTGAGTAAACTTAGTGGCATCCTAAACGTGGCTGTTGGACTTCCATTATTGTCCCACTGGTGCAAATCTATTTGCAGCACCACTGCATTGCAAACTCAATTTCATTGTTACTAAGCCATTATACTAGCAAACACTTAGTAAACTTAGTGGCATCCTAAAAGTGGCTGTTGGACTTCCATTATTGTCCCACTGGTACAAAGCTATTTGCAGCACCACTGCATTGCACACTCAAACTCATTGTTACTAAGCCATTATACTAGCAAACACTTAGTAAACTTAGTGGCATCCTAAAAGTGGCTGTTGGACTTCCATTATTGTCCCACTGGTGCAAAGCTATTTGCAGCACCACTGCATTGCACACTCAAACTCAATGTTACTAAGCCATTATACTAGCAAACACTGAGTAAACTTAGTGGCATCCTAAAAGTGGCTGTTGGACTTCCATTAGTGTCCCACTGGTGCAAAGCTATTTGGAGCACCACTGCATTGCAACTCAAACTCATTGATACTAAGCCATTATACTAGCAAACACTGAGTAAACTTGTTGGCATCCTAAGTGTCTGTTGGGACTTCCATTAGTGTCCCACTAGTGCAAATCTATTAGCAGCACCTCTGCATTGCACACTCAAACTCAATGTTACTAAGCCATTTTACTAGCAAACACTGAGTAAACGTAGTGGCATCCTAAAAGTGGCTGTTGGACTTCCATTATTGTCCCACTGGTGCAAAGCTATTTGCAGCACCACTGCATTGCAAACTCAAACCCATTGTTACTAAGCCATTATACTAGCAAACACTGAGTAAACTTAGTGGCATCCTAAAAGTGGCTGTTGGACTTCCATTATTGTCCCACTGGTGCAAAGCTATTTGCAGCACCACTGCATTGCAAACTCAAACTCATTGTTACTAAGCCATTATACTAGCAAACACTGAGTAAACTTAGTGGCATCCTAAAAGTGGCTGTTGGACTTCCATTTGTGTCCCACTGGTGCAAAGCTATTTGCAGCACCACTGCATTGCAAACTCAAACTCATTGATACTAAGCCATTATACTAGCAAACACTGAGTAAACTTAGTGGCATCCTAAAAGTGGCTGTTGGACTTCCATTATTGTCCCACTGGTGCAAAGCTATTTGCAGCACCACTGCATTGCAAACTCAAACTCATTGATACTAAGCCATTATACTAGCAAACACTGAGTAAACTTGGTGGCGTCCTAAAAGTGTCTGTTGGACTTCCATTAGTGTCCCACTAGTGCAAATCTATTAGCAGCACCTCTGCATTGCACACTCAAACTCATTGTTACTAAGCCGTTATACTAGCAAACACTGAGTAAACTTAGTGGCATCCTAAAAGTGGCTGTTGGACTTCCATTAGTGTCACACTAGTGCAAATCTATTTGCAGCACCACTGCATTGCACAGTCAAACTCATTGTTACTAAGCCGTTATACTAGCAAACACTGAGTAAACTTAGTGGCATCCTAAAAGTGGCTGTTGGACTTCCATTAGTGTCACACTAGTGCAAATCTATTTGCAGCACCACTGCATTGCACAATCAAACTCATTGTTACTAAGCCATTATACTAGCAAACACTTAGTAAACTTAGTGGCATCCTAAAAGTGGCTGTTGGACTTCCATTATTGTCCCACTGGTGCAAAGCTATTTGCAGCACCACTGCATTGCACACTCAAACTCATTGTTACTAAGCCATTATACTAGCAAACACTGAGTAAACTTAGTGGCATCCTAAAAGTGGCTGTTGGACTTCCATTATTGTCCCACTGGTGCAAAGCTATTTGAAGCACCACTGCATTGCACACTCAAACTCATTGTTACTAAGCCATTATACTAGCAAACATTGAGTAAACTTAGTGGCATCCTAAAAGTGGCTGTTGGACTTCCATTAGTGTCCCACTGGTGCAAAGCTATTTGGAGCACCACTGCATTGCAAACTCAAACTCATTGATACTAAGCCATTATACTTGCAAACACTGAGTAAACTTGCTGGCGTCCTAAAAGTGTCTGTTGGACTTCCATTAGTGTCCCACTAGTGCAAATCTATTAGCAGCACCTCTGCATTGCACACTCAAACTTATTGTTACTAATCCATTATACTAGCAAACACTTAGTAAACTTAGTGGCATCCTAAAAGTAACTGTTGGACTTCCATTATTGTCCCACTGGTGCAAAGCTATTTGCAGCACCACTGCATTGAGAAAGGGGAGCCAGCACGATCTGAAAATGGCATGCATCATATAAAAAGTGCAAATTCACAGATTTATTCCAACTGTACTGTAATATAAATGAGATTTTTAGCAAATAATTGATCAATTCTTTGAGCCACCCCTGCCAACGTCACGGCAAATCTCAATAGGGGGTCCTACTCTATATTCTGTATTTCATGTGCCATGCGGCCTCCTATGTAAAGTTAAAAGCAGAACCATAATGGAGCACACATACCTGTAACCTGTATATATAACCGCTTCTATGTTGCAATAGAGGCAATTGTGGATAGAGGCCAGCCCAGGTCCCAGCATGTGGAGCAAGCTCTACACATACCAGGACTATATCAGAACTGACCCTCCCAGTGCCAGACAGCAACCATTGATAAAGGCGGACCAGATCCAAGTATGGTGCTTAATTAGCAATGCCTGTGGAAAGGGTGAGGCAACTGAATGTGTACAGCTACCAACAGGAGGAATATATTGCAAACCAAGATCAGGCGTGCATAGCATGGTGGTGACCAGCCACCAGACATTTGTAGCATAACTACAACCAGAGAGAGAGGGGAGCCAGCATGATCTGAAAATGGTATGCATCATATAAAAAGTGCAAATTCACAGATTTATTCCAACTGTACTGTAATATAAATGAGATTTTTAGCAAATAATTGATCAATTCTTTGAGCCACCCCTGCCAACGTCACGGCAAATCTCAATAGAGGGGTCCTACTCTATATTCTGTATTTCATGTGCCATGCGGCCTCCTAGATAAAGTTAAAAGCAGAACCATAATGGAGCACACATACCTGTAACCTGTATATATAACCGCTTCTATGTTGCAAAAGAGGCAATTGTGGATAGAGGCCAGCCCAGGTCCCAGCATGTGGAGTAAGCTCTACACATACCAGGACTATATCAGAACTGACCCTCTCAGTGCCCGACAGCAACCATTGATAAAGGCGGACCAGATCCAAGTATGGTGCTTAATTAGCAATGCATGTGGAAAGGGTGAGGCAACTGAATGTGTACAGCTACCAACAGGAGGAATATATTGCAAACCAAGATCAGGCGTGCATAGCATGGTGGTGACCAGCCACCAGACATTTGTAGCATAACTACAACCAAACAGAGAGAGAGGGGAGCCAGCACGATCTGAAAATGGCATGCATCATATAAAAAGTGCAAATTCACAGATTTATTCCAACTGTACTGTTATATAAATGAGATTTTTAGCAAATAATTGAACAATTTTTTGAGCCACCCCTGCCAACGTCACGGCAAATCTCAATAGGGGGGTCCTACTCTATATTCTGTATTTCATGTGCCATGCGGCCTCCTAGATAAAGTTAAAAGCAGAACCATAATGGAGCACACATACCTGTAACCAGTATATATAACCGCTTCTCTGTTGCAAAAGAGGCAATTGTGGATAGAGGCCAGCCCAGGTCCCAGCATGTGGAGCAAGCTCTACACATACCAGGACTATATCAGAACTGACCCTCCCAGTGCCAGACAGCAACCATTGATAAAGGCGGACCAGATCCAAGTATGGTGCTTAATTAGCAATGCCTGTGGAAAGGGTGAGGCAACTGAATGTGTACAGCTACCAACAGGAGGAATATATTGCAAACCAAGATCAGGCGTGCATAGCATGGTGGTGACCAGCCACCAGACATTTGTAGCATAACTACAACCAAACAGAGAGAGAGGGGAGCCAGCACGATCTAAAAATGGCATGCATCATATAAAAGGTGCAAATTCACAGATTTATTCCAACTGTACTGTAATATAAATGAGATTTTTAGCAAATAATTGATCAAGTCTTTCAGCCACCCCTGCCAACTTCACGGCAAATCTCAATAGGGGGTCCTACTCTATATTCTGTATTTCATGTGCCATACGGCCTCCTAGATAAAGTTAAAAGCAGAACCATAATGGAGCACACATACCTGTAACCTGTATATATAACCGCTTCTATGTTGCAAAAGAGGCAATTGTGGATAGAGGCCAGTCCAGGTCCCAGCATGTGGAGCAAGCTCTACACATACCAGGACTATATCAGAACTGACCCTCCCAGTGCCAGACAGCAACCATTGATAAAGGCGGACCAGATCCAGGTATGGTGCTTAATTAGCAATGCCTGTGGAAAGGGTGAGGAAACTGAATGTGTACAGCTACCAACATTGCTATGCACCCCAATTTGGGATGTTAATATTTTAGTGTAGGACTGCCTCAAATGAGATTTGCCGTGACGTGGCGAGGTAGCTCAAGAGTTTGCAATTTTTTGCCAAAAATCTCAAAATTTTATAATAAGTACAGTTTGGAATTTTTAGTGCTGGAGTGCACATTTGGTGCTGGCTTTTTGTTTTTTCTTCATTGAATTGGTCGGAGGCTGACCCCCACCATGCTATGCACCCCAATTTGGGATGTATTCCACCTGTCTAGATTTTGGCGGTTGGTGACTGTACACATTCAGTCATCAGGCCTTGTCCACAGGCTTTTTACTTCATGCAGCATTTGCTTGGACCTGTCCCGCCCACAGCCATGGCTAAGTCATGGGTACGGGATTGAAATAGACCAGGTGAGTGCTGCTAAGAGCAGTTCTACTATTCATATGTGAGGCCTTATGGCACATTTTATAAAAATATTTTAGTGTAGGACTGCCTCAAATGAGATTTGCCGTGACGTGGCGAGGTAGCTCAAGAATTTGCAATATTTTGCCAAAAATCTCAAAATTTTATAATAAGTACAGTTTGGAATATTTAGTGCTGGAGTGCACATTTGGTGCTGGCTTTTTGTTTTTTTTTAGCACCACTGCATTGCACACTCAAACTCATTGTTACTAAGCCATTATACTAGCAAACACTGAGTAAAACTAGTGGCATCCTAAAAGTGGCTGTTGGACTTCCATTAGTGTCACACTAGTGCAAATCTATTTGCAGCACCTCTGCATTGCACACTCAAACTCATTGTTACTAAGCCCTTATACTAGCAAACACTGAGTAAACTTAGTGGCATCCTAAAAGTAACTGTTGGACTTCCATAATTATTGTCCCACTGGTGCAAAGCTATTTGCAGCACCACTGCATTGCACACTCAATCTCACTAGTACTAAGCCATTATACTAGCAAACACTGAGTAAACTTAGGGGCATCCTAAAAGTAACTGTTGGACTTCCATAATTATTGTCCCACTGGTGCAAAGCTATTTGCAGCACCACTGCATTGCAAACTTAAACTCATTGTTACTAAGCCATTATACTAGCAAACACTGAGTAAACTGAGTGGCAGTCTAAAAGTGGCTGTTGGACTTCCATTAGTGTCCCACTAGTGCAAATCTATTAGCAGCACCTCTGCATTGCACACTCAAACTCATTGTTACTAAGCCATTATACTGGAAAACACTGAGTAAACTTAGTTGCATCCTAAAAGTGGCTGTTGGACTTCTATTATTGTCCCACTGGTGCAAAGCTATTTGCAGCACCACTGCATTGCACACTCAATCTCACTAGTACTAAGCCATTATACTAGCAAACACTGAGTAAACTTAGGGGCATCCTAAAAGTGGATGTTGAATTACATTATTGTCCCACTGGTGCAAAGCTATTTGCAGCTCCACTGCATTGCACACTCAAGCTCATTGTTACTAAGCCATTATACTAGCAAACACTGAGTAAACTTAGTGGCATCCTAAAAGTGGCTGTTGGACTTCTATTATTGTCCCAATGGTGCAAAGCTATTTGCAAGCACCACTGCATTGCACACTCAAACTCATTGTTACTAAGCCATTATACTAGCAAACACTGATTAAACTTAGTGGCATCTTAAAAGTGGCTGTTGGACTTCTATTATTGTCCAACTGGTGCAAAGCTATTTGAAGCTCCACTGCATTGCACACTCAAGCTCATTGTTACTAAGCCATTATACTAGCAAACACTGAGTAAACTTAGTGGCATCCTAAAAGTGGCTGTTGGACTTCCATTATTGTCTCACTGGTGCAAAGCTATTTGCAGCACCACTGCATTGCACACTCAAACTCCTTGTTACTAAGCAATTATACTAGCAAACACTGAGCAAACTTAGTGGCATCCTAAAAGTGGCTGTTGGACTTCCATTAGTGTCCCACTAGTGCAAATCTATTTGCAGCACCTCTGAATTGCACACTCAAACTCATTGTTACTAAGCCATTATACTAGCAAACACTGAGTAAACTTAGTGGCATCCTAAAAGTGGCTGTTGGACTTCCATTAGTGTCCCACTGGTGCAAATCTATTTGCAGCACCTCTGCATTGCACACTCAAACTCATTGTTAAAAAGCCATTATACTAGCAAACACTGAGTAAACTTAGTGGCATTCTAAAAGTAACTGTTGGACTTACATTATTGTCCAAATGGTGCAAAGCTATTTGCAGCTCCACTGCATTGCACACTCAAACTCCTTGCTACTAAGCAATTATACTAGCAAACACTGAGCAAACTTAGTGGCATTCTAAAAGTGGCTGTTGGACTTCCATTAGTGTCCCACTAGTGCAAATCTATTTCCAGCACCTCTGCAATGCACACTCAAACTCATTGTTACTAAGCCATTATACTAGCAAACACTGAGTAAACGTAGTTGCATCCTAAAAGTGGCTGTTAGACCTCCATTAGTGTCCCACTAGTGCAAATCTATTTGCAGCACCTCTGCATTGCACACTCAAACTCATTGTTACTAAGCCTCTATACTAGCAAACAGTGAGTAAACTTAGTGGCATCCTAAAAGTGGCTGTTGGACTTCCATTACTGTCCCACTGGTGCAAAGCTATTTGCAGCACCACTGCATTGCACACTCAAACTCATTGTTACTAAGCCTTTATACTAGCAAACACTGAGTAAACTTAGTGGCATCCTAAAAGTGGATGTTGACTTACATTATTGTCCCACTGGTGCAAAGCTATTTGCAGCTCCACTGCATTGTACACTCAAGCTCATTGTTACTAAGCCAATTTTACTAGCAAACACTGAGTAAACTTGATGGCATCCTAAAAGTGGCTGTTGGAATTCCATTAGTGTCACACTAGTGCAAATCTATTTGCAGCACCACTGCATTGCACACTCAAACTTACTGTTACTAAGCCATTATACTAGCAAACACTGAGTAAACTTAGTGGCATCCTAAAAGTTCCTATTGGACTTCCATTATTGTCCCACTGGTGCAAAGCTATTTGCAGCACCACTGCATTGCACACTCAACCTCATTGTTACTAAGCCTTTATACTAGCAAACACTGAGTAAACTTAGTGGCATCCTAAAAGTGGCTGTTGGACTTCCATTATTGTCCCACTGGTGCAACGCTATTTGCAGCACTACTGCATTGCACACTCAAACTCATTGTTACTAAGCCATTATACTAGCAAACACTGAGTAAACATAGTTGCATCCTAAAAGTGGCTGTTGGACCTCCATTAGTGTCCCACTAGTGCAAATCTATTTGCAGCACTTCTGCATTGCACACTCAAACTCATTGTTAATAAGCCATTATACTAGCAAACACTGAGTAAACTTAGTGGCATCCTAAAAGTGGCTGTTGGACTTCTATTATTGTCCCACTGGTGCAAAGCTATTTGCAGCACCACTGCATTGCACATTTAGACTCATTGTTACTAAGCCATTATACTTGCAAACACTGATTAAACTTAGTGGCATCCTAAAAGTGGCTGTTGGACTTCCATTAGTGTCCCACTAGTGCATATCTATTTGCAGCACCTCTGCATTGCACATTTAGACTCATTGTTACTAAGCCATTATACTAGCAAACACTGAGCAAACTTAGTGGCATCCTAAAAGTAATTGTTGGACTTCCATTATTGTCCCACTGGTGCAAAGCTATTTGTAGCACCACTGCATTGCACACTCAAACTCATTGTTACTAAGCCATTATACTAGCAAACACTGCGTAAACTTAGTGGCATCCTAAAAGTGGCTGTTGGACTTCCTTTAGTGTCCCACTAGTACAAATCTATTTGCAGGTCCTCTGCATTGCACACTCAAACTCATTGTTACTAAGCCATTATGCTAGCAAACACTGAGTAAACTTAGTGGCATCCTAAAAGTAATTGTTGGACTTCCATTATTGTCCCACTGGTGCAATGCTATTTGCAGCACCACTGCATTGCATACCCAAACTCATTGTTACTAAGCCATTATACTAGCAAACACTGAGTAAACTTAGTGGCATCCTAAAAGTGGCTGTTGAACTTCCATTAGTGTCCCACTAGTGCATATCTATTAGCAGCACCTCTGCATTGCACACTCAAACTCATTGTTACGAATACATTATACTAACAAACACTGTGTAAACTTAGTGGCATCCTAAAAGTGGCTGTTGGACTTCCATTAGTGTCCCACTAGTGCAAATCTATTTGCAGCACCACTGCATTGCACACTAAAACTCATTGTTACTAAGCCGTTATACTAGCAAACACTGAGAAAACTTAGGGGCATCCTAAAAGTGGATGTTGACTTCCAGTATTCTCCCACTGGTGCAAAGCTATTTGCAGCACCACTGGATTGCACACTCAAGCTCATTGTTACTAAGCCATTATACTAGCAAACACTGAGTAAACTTAGTGGCATCCTAAAAGTGGCTGTTGGACTTCCATTAGTGTCCCACTAGTGCAAATCCATTTGCAGCACCTCTGCAATGCACACTCAAACTTATTGTTACTTAGCCATTATACTAGCAAACACTGAGTAAACTTAGTGGCATCCTAAAAGTGGCTGTTGCACTTCCATTATTGTCCCACTGGTGCAAAGCTATTTGTAGCACCTCTGCATTGCACACTCAAACTCATTGTTAATAAGCCATTATACTAGCAAACACTGAGTAAACTTAGTGGCATCCTAAAAGTGGCTGTTGGACTTCTATTATTGTCCCACTGGTGCAAAGCTATTTGCAGCACCACTGCATTGCACATTTAAACTCATTGTTACTAAGCCATTATACTAGCAAACACTGATTAAACTTAGTGGCATCCTAAAAGTGGCTGTTGGACTTCCATTAGTGTCCCACTAGTGCATATCTATTTGCAGCACCTCTGCATTGCACATTTAGACTCATTGTTACTAAGCCATTATACTAGCAAACACTGAGCAAACTTAGTGGCATCCTAAAAGTAATTGTTGGACTTCCATTATTGTCCCACTGGTGCAAAGCTATTTGTAGCACCACTGCATTGCACACTCAAACTCATTGTTACTAAGCCATTATACTAGCAAACACTGCGTAAACTTAGTGGCATCCTAAAAGTGGCTGTTGGACTTCCTTTAGTGTCCCACTAGTACAAATCTATTTGCAGGTCCTCTGCATTGCACACTCAAACTCATTGTTACTAAGCCATTATGCTAGCAAACACTGAGTAAACTTAGTGGCATCCTAAAAGTAATTGTTGGACTTCCATTATTGTCCCACTGGTGCAATGCTATTTGCAGCACCACTGCATTGCACACTCAAACTCATTGTTACTAAGCCATTATACTAGCAAACACTGAGTAAACTTAGTGGCATCCTAAAAGTGGCTGTTGAACTTCCATTAGTGTCCCACTAGTGCATATCTATTAGCAGCACCTCTGCATTGCACACTCAAACTCATTGTTACGAAGACATTATACTAACAAACACTGTGTAAACTTAGTGGCATCCTAAAAGTGGCTGTTGGACTTCCATTAGTGTCCCACTAGTGCAAATCTATTTGCAGCACCACTGCATTGCACACTAAAACTCATTGTTACTAAGCCGTTATACTAGCAAACACTGAGTAAACCTAGGGGCATCCTAAAAGTGGATGTTGACTTCCAGTATTCTCCCACTGGTGCAAAGCTATTTGCAGCACCACTGGATTGCACACTCAAGCTCATTGTTACTAAGCCATTATACTAGCAAACACTGAGCAAACTTAGTGGCATCCTAAAAGTGGCTGTTGGACTTCCATTAGTGACCCACTAGTGCAAATCCATTTGCAGCACCTCTGCAATGCACACTCAAACTTATTGTTACTTAGCCATTATACTAGCAAACACTGAGTAAACTTAGTGGCATCCTAAAAGTGGCTGTTGGACTTCCATTATTGTCCCACTGGTGCAAAGCTATTTGTAGCACCTCTGCATTGCACACTCAAACTCATTGTTACTAAGCCATTATACTAGCAAACACTGAGTAAACTTAGTGGCATCCTAAAAGTGGCTGTTGGACTTCCATTATTGTCCCCCTGGTGCAAAGCTACTTGCAGCAGCAATGCATTGCACACTGAAACTCATTGTTACTAGGCCATTATACTAGCTAACACTGAGCAAACTTAGTGGCATCCTAAAAGTGGCTGTTGGACTTCCATTAGTGTCCCACTAGTGCAAATCTATTTGCAGCACCTCTGCATTGCACACTCAAACTCACTGTTAATAAGCCATTATACTAGCAAACACTGAGTAAACTTAGTGGCCTCCTAAAAGTGGCTGTTGGACTTCTATTATTGTCCCACTGGTAAAAAAGCTATTTGCAGCACCACTGCATTGCACACTCAAACTCATTGTTACTAAGCCATTATACTAGCAAACACTGAGTAAACTTAGTGGCATCCTAAAAGTGGCTGTTGGACTTCTATTATTGTCCCACTGGTGGAACGCTTTTTGCAGCACCACTGCATTGCACACTCAAACTCATTGTTACTAAGCCATTATACTAGCAAACACTGAGTAAACTTAGTGGCATCCTAAAAGTGGCTGTTGGACTTCCATTAGTGTCCCACTAGTGCAAATCTATTAGCAGCACCTCTGCATTGCACACTCAAACTCATTGTTACGAAGCCATTATACTAGCAAACACTGAGTAAACTTAGGGGCATCCTAAAAGTAACTGTTGGACTTCCATTATTGTCCCACTGGTGCAAAGCTATTTGCAGCACCACTGCATCACACACTCAAACTCATTGTTACTAAGCCATTATACTAGCAAACACTGAGTAAACTTAGTGGCATACTAAAAGTGGCTGTTGATCTTCCATTATTGTCTCACTGTTGCAAAGCTATTTGCAGCACCACTGCATTGCACATTTAGACTCATTGTTACTAAGCCATTATACTAGCAAACACTGAGGAAACTTAGTGGCCACCTAAAAGTGGCTGTTGGACTTCCATTATTGTCCCACTGGCGCAAATCTATTTGCAGCACCACTGCATTGCACACTCAAACTCATTGTTAATAAGCCTTTATACTAGCAAACACTGAGTAAACTTAGTGGCATCCTAAAAGTGGCCGTTGGACTTCCATTATTTTCCCACTGGTGTAAAGCTATTTGCAGCACCACTGCATTGCACACTCAAACTCATTGTTACTAAGCCATTATACTAGCAAACACTGAGTAAACTTAGTGGCATCCTAAAAGTGGCTGTTGGACTTCTATTATTGTCCCACTGGTGGAAAGCTTTTTGCAGCACCACTGCACTGCACACTCAAACTCATTGTTACTAAGCCATTATACTAGCAAACACTGAGTAAACTTAGTGGCATCCTAAAAGTGGCTGTTGGACTTCCATTAGTGTCCCACTAGTGCAAATCTATTAGCAGCACCTCTGCATTCCACACTCAAACTCATTGTTACAAAGCCATTTTGCTAGCAAACACTGAGTAAACTTAGGGGCAATCTAAAAGTAACTGTTGGACTTCCATTATTGTCCCACTGGTGCAAAGCTATTTGCAGCACCACTGCATCACACACTCAAACTCATTGTTAATAAGCCATTATACTAGCAAACACTGAGTAAACTTAGTGGCATCCTAAAAGTGGCTGTTGGACTTCCATTAATGTCCCACTGGTGCAAAGCTATTTGCAGCACCACTGCATTGCACACTCAAACTCGTTGTTACTAAGCCATTATACTAGCAAACAATGAGTAAACTTAGTGGCATACTAAAAGTGGCTGTTGGACTTCCATTATTGTCTCACTGTTGCAAAGTTATTTGCAGCACCACTGCATTGCCCATTTAGACTCATTGTTACTAAGCCATTATACTAGCAAACACTGAGGAAACTTAGTGGCATCCTAAAAGTGGCTGTTGGACTTCCATTATTGTCCCACTGGTGCAAAGCTATTTGCAGCACCACTGCATTGCACACTCAAACTCATTGTTACTAAGCCATTATACTAGCAAACACTGAGTAAACTTAGTGGCATCCTAAAAGTGGCTGTTGGACTTCCACTATTGTCCCACTGGTGCAAAGCTACTTGCAGAACCAATGCATTGCACACTCAAACTCATTGTTACTAAGCCATTATACTAGCAAACACTGAGTAAACTTAGTGGCATCCTAAAAGTGGCTGTTGGATTTCCATTATTGTCCCACTGTTGCAAAGCTATTTGGAGCACCACTTCATTGCACATTTAGACACATTGTTACTAAGCCATTATACTAGGAAACACTGAGGAAACTTAGTGGCATCCTAAAAGTGGCTGTTGGACTTCCATTATTGTCCCACTGGTGCAAAACTACTTGCAGCACCACTGCATTGCACACTGAAACTCATTGTTACTAAGCCATTATACTAGCTAACACTGAGCAAACTTAGTGGCATCCTAAAAGTGGCTGTTGGACTTCCATTATTGTCCCACTGGTAAAAAAGCTATTTGCAGCACCACTGCATTGCACACTCAAACTCATTGTTACTAAGCCATTATACTAGCAAACACTGAGTAAACTTAGGGGCATCCTAAAAGTAACTGTTGGACTTCCATTATTGTCCCACTGGTGCAAAGCTATTTGCAGCACCACTGCATCACACACTCAAACTCATTGTTACTAAGCCATTATACTAGCAAACAATGAGTAAACTTAGTGGCATACTAAAAGTGGCTGTTGATCTTCCATTATTGTCTCACTGTTGCAAAGCTATTTGCAGCACCACTGCATTGCACATTTAGACTCATTGTTACTAAGCCATTATACTAGCAAACACTGAGGAAACTTAGTGGCCACCTAAAAGTGGCTGTTGGACTTCCATTATTGTCCCACTGGCGCAAATCTATTTGCAGCACCACTGCATTGCACACTCAAACTCATTGTTAATAAGCCTTTATACTAGCAAACACTGAGTAAACTTAGTGGCATCCTAAAAGTGGCTGTTGGACTTCCATTATTTTCCCACTGGTGTAAAGCTATTTGCAGCACCACTGCATTGCACACTCAAACTCATTGTTACTAAGCCATTATACTAGCAAACACTGAGTAAACTTAGTGGCATCCTAAAAGTGGCTGTTGGACTTCTATTATTGTCCCACTGGTGGAAAGCTTTTTGCAGCACCACTGCATTGCACACTCAAACTCATTGTTACTAAGCCATTATACTAGCAAACACTGAGTAAACTTAGTGGCATCCTAAAAGTGGCTGTTGGACTTCCATTAGTGTCCCACTAGTGCAAATCTATTAGCAGCACCTCTGCATTCCACACTCAAACTCATTGTTACAAAGCCATTTTGCTAGCAAACACTGAGTAAACTTAGGGGCAATCTAAAAGTAACTGTTAGACTTCCATTATTGTCCCACTGGTGCAAAGCTATTTGCAGCACCACTGCATCACACACTCAAACTCATTGTTAATAAGCCATTATACTAGCAAACACTGAGTAAACTTAGTGGCATCCTAAAAGTGGCTGTTGGACTTCCATTAATGTCCCACTGGTGCAAAGCTATTTGCAGCACCACTGCATTGCACACTCAAACTCGTTGTTACTAAGCCATTATACTAGCAAACAATGAGTAAACTTAGTGGCATACTAAAAGTGGCTGTTGGACTTCCATTATTGTCTCACTGTTGCAAAGTTATTTGCAGCACCACTGCATTGCCCATTTAGACTCATTGTTACTAAGCCATTATACTAGCAAACACTGAGGAAACTTAGTGGCATCCTAAAAGTGGCTGTTGGACTTCCATTATTGTCCCACTGGTGCAAAGCTATTTGCAGCACCACTGCATTGCACACTCAAACTCATTGTTACTAAGCCATTATACTAGCAAACACTGAGTAAACTTAGTGGCATCCTAAAAGTGGCTGTTGGACTTCCACTATTGTCCCACTGGTGCAAAGCTACTTGCAGAACCAATGCATTGCACACTCAAACTCATTGTTACTAAGCCATTATACTAGCAAACACTGAGTAAACTTAGTGGCATCCTAAAAGTGGCTGTTGGATTTCCATTATTGTCCCACTGTTGCAAAGCTATTTGGAGCACCACTTCATTGCACATTTAGACACATTGTTACTAAGCCATTATACTAGGAAACACTGAGGAAACTTAGTGGCATCCTAAAAGTGGCTGTTGGACTTCCATTATTGTCCCACTGGTGCAAAACTACTTGCAGCACCACTGCATTGCACACTGAAACTCATTGTTACTAAGCCATTATACTAGCTAACACTGAGCAAACTTAGTGGCATCCTAAAAGTGGCTGTTGGACTTCCATTAGTGTCCCACTAGTGCAAATCTATTTGCAGCACCTCTGCATTGCACACTCAAACTCACTGTTAATAAGCCATTATACTAGCAAACACTGAGTAAATTTAGTGGCCTCCTAAAAGTGGCTGTTGGACTTCCATTATTGTCCCACTGGTAAAAAAGCTATTTGCAGCACCACTGCATTGCACACTCAAACTCATTGTTACTAAACCATTATACTAGCAAACACTGAGTAAACTTAGTGGCATCCTAAAAGTGGCTGTTGGACTTCCATTAGTGTCCCACTAGTGCAAATCTATTAGCAGCACCTCTGCATTGCACACTCAAACTCATTGTTACAAAGCCATTATGCTAGCAAACACTGAGTAAACTTAGGGGCATTCTAAAAGTAACTGTTGGACTTCAATTATTGTCCCACTGGTGCAAAGCTATTTACAGCACCACTGCATCACACACTCAAACTCATTGTTAATAAGCCATTATATTAGCAAACACTGAGTAAACTTAGTGGCATCCTAAAAGTGGCTGTTGGACTTCCATTAATGTCCCACTGGTGCAAAGCTATTTGCAGCACCACTGCATTGCACATTTAGACTCATTGTTACTAAGCCATTATACTAGCAAACACTGAGGAAACTTAGTGGCCACCTAAAAGTGGCTGTTGGACTTCCATTATTGTCCCACTGGCGCAAATCTATTTGCAGCACCACTGCATTGCACACTCAAACTCATTGTTAATAAGCCTTTATACTAGCAATCACTGAGTAAACTTAGTGGCATCCTAAAAGTGGCTGTTGGACTTCCATTATTTTCCCACTGGTGTAAAGCTATTTGCAGCACCACTGCATTGCACACTCAAACTCATTGTTACTAAGCCATTATACTAGCAAACACTGAGTAAACTTAGTGGCATCCTAAAAGTGGCTGTTGGACTTCTATTATTGTCCCACTGGTGGAAAGCTTTTTGCAGCACCACTGCATTGCACACTCAAACTCATTGTTACTAAGCCATTATACTAGCAAACACTGAGTAAACTTAGTGGCATCCTAAAAGTGGCTGTTGGACTTCCATTAGTGTCCCACTAGTGCAAATCTATTAGCAGCACCTCTGCATTCCACACTCAAACTCATTGTTACAAAGCCAATATGCTAGCAAACACTGAGTAAACTTAGGGGCAATCTAAAAGTAACTGTTGGACTTCCATTATTGTCCCACTGGTGCAAAGCTATTTGCAGCACCACTGCATCACACACTCAAACTCATTGTTAATAAGCCATTATACTAGCAAACACTGAGTAAACTTAGTGGCATCCTAAAAGTGGCTGTTGGACTTCCATTAATGTCCCACTAGTGCAAAGCTATTTGCAGCACCACTGCATTGCACACTCACACTCGTTGTTACTAAGCCATTATACTAGCAAACAATGAGTAAACTTAGTGGCATACTAAAAGTGGCTGTTGGACTTCCATTATTGTCTCACTGTTGCAAAGTTATTGCAGCACCACTGCATTGCCCATTTAGACTCATTGTTACTAAGCCATTATACTAGCAAACACTGAGGAAACTTAGTGGCATCCTAAAAGTGGCTGTTGGACTTCCATTATTGTCCCACTGGTGCAAAGCTATTTGCAGCACCACTGCATTGCACACTCAAACTCATTGTTACTAAGCCATTATACTAGCAAACACTGAGTAAACTTAGTGGCATCCTAAAAGTGGCTGTTGGACTTCCATTATTGTCCCACTGGTGCAAAGCTACTTGCAGAACCAATGCATTGCACACTCAAACTCATTGTTACTAAGCCATTATACTAGCAAACACTGAGTAAACTTAGTGGCATCCTAAAAGTGGCTGTTGGATTTCCATTATTGTCCCACTGTTGCAAAGCTATTTGGAGCACCACTTCATTGCACATTTAGACACATTGTTACTAAGCCATTATACTAGGAAACACTGAGGAAACTTAGTGGCATCCTAAAAGTGGCTGTTGGAGTTCCATTATTGTCCCACTGGTGCAAAACTATTTGCAGCACCACTGCATTGCACACTCAAACTCATTGTTACTAAGCCATTATACTAGCAAACACTGAGTAAACTTAGTGGCATCCTAAAAGTGGCTGTTGGACTTCCATTATTGTCCCACTGGTGCAAAGCTACTTGCAGAACCAATGCATTGCACACTCAAACTCATTGTTACTAAGCCATTATACTAGCAAACACTGAGTAAACTTAGTGGCATCCTAAAAGTGGCTGTTGGATTTCCATTATTGTCCCACTGTTGCAAAGCTATTTGGAGCACCACTTCATTGCACATTTAGACACATTGTTACTAAGCCATTATACTAGGAAACACTGAGGAAACTTAGTGGCATCCTAAAAGTGGCTGTTGGAGTTCCATTATTGTCCCACTGGTGCAAAACTACTTGCAGCACCACTGCATTGCACACTGAAACTCATTGTTACTAAGCCATTATACTAGCTAACACTGAGCAAACTTAGTGGCATCCTAAAAGTGGCTGTTGGACTTCCATTAGTGTCCCACTAGTGCAAATCTATTTGCAGCACCTCTGCATTGCACACTCAAACTCACTGTTAATAAGCCATTATACTAGCAAACACTGAGTAAACTTAGTGGCCTCTTAAAAGTGGCTGTTGGACTTCCATTATTGTCCCACTGGTAAAAAAGCTATTTGCAGCACCACTGCATTGCACACTCAAAATCATTGTTACTAAGCCATTATACTAGCAAACACTGAGTAAACTTAGTGGCATCCTAAAAGTGGCTGTTGGACTTCTATTATTGTCCCACTGGTGGAAAGCTTTTTGCGGCACCACTGCATTGCACAATCAAACTCATTGTTACTAAGCCATTATACTAGCAAACACTGAGTAAACTTAGTGGCATCCTAAAATTGGCTGTTGGACTTCCATTAGTGTCCCACTAGCGCAAATCTATTAGCAGCACCTCTGCATTGCACACTCAAACTCATTGTTAATAAGCCTTTATACTAGCAAACACTGAGTAAACTTAGTGGCATCCTAAAAGTGGCTGTTGGACTTCCATTATTGTCCCACTGGTGTAAAGCTATTTGCAGCACCACTGCATTGCACACTCAAACTCATTGTTACTAAGCCATTATACTAGCAAACACTGAGTAAACTTAGTGGCATCCTAAAAGTGGCTGTTGGACTTCTATTATTGTCCCACTGGTGGAAAGCTTTTTGCAGCACCACTGCATTGCACACTCAAACTCATTGTTACTAAGCCATTATACTAGCAAACACTGAGTAAACTTAGTGGCATCCTAAAAGTGGCTGTTGGACTTCCATTAGTGTCCCACTAGTGCAAATCTATTAGCAGCACCTCTGCATTGCACACTCAAACTCATTGTTACAAAGCCATTATGCTAGCAAACACTGAGTAAACTTAGGGGCATTCTAAAAGTAACTGTTGGACTTCCATTATTGTCCCACTGGTGCAAAGCTATTTGCAGCACCACTGCATCACACACTCAAACTCATTGTTAATAAGCCATTATACTAGCAAACACTGAGTAAACTTAGTGGCATCCTAAAAGTGGCTGTTGGACTTCCATTAATGTCCCACTGGTGCAAAGCTATTTGCAGCACCACTGCATTGCACACTCAAACTCGTTGTTACTAAGCCATTATACTAGCAGACAATGAGTAAACTTAGTGGCATACTAAAAGTGGCTGTTGGACTTCCATTATTGTCTCACTGTTGCAAAGTTATTTGCAGCACCACTGCATTGCCCATTTAGACTCATTGTTACTAAGCCATTATACTAGCAAACACTGAGGAAACTTAGTGGCATCCTAAAAGTGGCTGTTGGACTTCCATTATTGTCCCACTGGTGCAAAGCTATTTGCAGCACCACTGCATTGCACACTCAAACTCATTGTTACTAAGCCATTATACTAGCAAACACTGAGTAAACTTAGTGGCATCCTAAAAGTGGCTGTTGGACTTCCATTATTGTCCCACTGGTGCAAAGCTACTTGCAGCACCAATGTATTGCACACTCAAACACATTGTTACTAAGCCATTATACTAGCAAACATTGAGTAAACTTAGTGGCATCCTAAAAGTGGCTGTTGGACTTCCATTATTGTCCCACTGTTGCAAAGCTAATTGGAGCACCACTGCATTGCACATTTAGACTCATTGTTACTAAGCCATTATACTAGGAAACACTGAGGAAACTTAGTGGCATCCTAAAAGTGGCTGTTGGACTTCCATTAGTGTCCCACTAGTGCAAATCTATTTGCAGCACCTCTGCATTGCACACTCAAACTCATTGTTAATAAGCCATTATACTAGCAAACACTGAGTAAACTTAGTGGCATCCTAAAAGTGGCTGTTGGACTTCCATTATTGTCCCACTGGTGCAAAGCTACTTGCAGCACCACTGCATTGCATACCCAAACTCATTATTGCTAAGCCATTATACTAGCAAACACTGAGCAAACTTAGTGGCATCCTAAAAGTGGCTGTTGGACTTCCATTATTGTCCCACTGGTGCAAAGCTATTTGCAGCATCACTGCATTGCACAATCAAACTCATTGTTACTAAGCCATTATACTAGCAAACACTGAGGAAACTTAGTGGCATCCTAAAAGTGTCTGTTGGACTTCCATTATTGTCCCACTGGTGCAAAGCTATTTGCAGCACCTCTGCATGGCACACTCAAACTCCTTGTTACTAAGCCATTATACTAGCAAACACTGAGTAAACTTAGTGGCATCCTAAAATTGGCTGTTGGACTTCCATTAGTGTCCCACCAGTGCAAATCTATTTGCAGCACCTCTGCATTGCACATTTATTCTCATTGTTACTAAACCATTATACTAGCAAACACTGAGGAAACTTAGTGGCATCCTAAAAGTGGCTGTTGGACTTCCATTAGTGTCCCACTAGTGCAAATCTATTAGCAGCACCTCTGCATTGAACACTCAAACTCATTTTTACTAAGCCATTATACCAGCAAACATTGAGTAAACTTAGTGGTATCCTAAAAGTGGCTGTTGGACTTCCATTAGTGTCCCACTAGTGCATTTCTATTTGCAGCACCACTGCATTGCACGCTCAAACTCATTGTTACTAAGCCATTATACTAGCAAACACTGAGGAAACTTAGTGGCATCCTAAAAGTGGCTGTTGGACTTCCATTAGTGTCCCACTAGTGCAAATCTATTTGCAGCTCCTCTGCATTGCACACTCAAACTCATTGTTACTAAGCCATTATACTAGCAAACACTGAGGAAACTTAGTGGCATCCTAAAAGTGGCTGTTGGACTTCCATTAGTGTCCCACTAGTGCAAATCTATTTGCATCTCCTCTGCATTGCACACTCAAACTCATTGTTAAAAAGCCATTATACTAGCAAACACTGAGTAAACTTAGTGGCATCCTAAAAGTAACTGTTGGACTTCCATTATTGTCCCACTGGTGCAAAGCTATTTGCAGCACCACTGCATTGCACACTCAAACTCATTGTTACTAAGCCATGATACTAGCAAACACTGAGTAAACTTAGTGGCATCCTAAAAGTGGCTGTTGGACTTTCATTAGTGTCCCACTAGTGCAAATCTATTTGCAGCACCTCTGCATTGCACACTCAAACTCATTGTTACTAAGCCATTATACTAGCAAACACTGAGTAAACTAAATGGCATCCTAAAAGTGGCTGTTGGACTACCATTAGTGTCCCACTAGTGCAAATCTATTTGCAGCACCTCTGCATTGCACACTCAAACTCATTTTTACTAAGCCTTTGTACTAGCAAACACTGAGTAAACTTAGTGGCATCCTAAAAGTGGCTGTTGGACTTCCATTATTGTCCCACTGGTGCAAAGCTACTTGCAGCACCACTGCATTGCACACTCAAACTCATTGTTACTAAGCCATTATACTAGCAAACACTGAGCAAACTTAGTGGCATCCTAAAAGTGGCTGTTGGACTTCCATTAGTGTCCCACTAGTGCAAATCTATTTGCAGCACCTCTGCATTGCACACTCAAACTCATTGTTACTAAGCCATTATACTAGCAAACACTGAGCAAACTTAGTGGCATCCTAAAAGTGGCTGTTGGACTTCCATTAGTATCCCACTAGTGCAAATCTTTTTGCAGCACCTCTGCATTGCACACTCAAACTCATTGTTACTAAGCCATTATACTAGCAAACACTGAGCAAACTTAGTGGCATCCTAAAAGTGGCTGTTGGACTTCCATTAGTATCCCACTAGTGCAAATCTATTTGCAGCACCTCTGCATTGCACATTTATTCTCATTGTTACTAAGCCATTATACTAGCAAACACTGAGGAAACTTAGTGGCATCCTAAAAGTGGCTGTTGGACTTCCATTAGAGTCCCACTAGTGCAAATCTATTAGCAGCACCTCTGCATTGAACACTCAAACTCATTGTTACTAAGCCATTATACTAGCAAACATTGAGTAAACTTAGTGGTATCCTAAAAGTGGCTGTTGGACTTCCATTAGTGTCCCACTAGTGCATTTCTATTTGCAGCACCACTGCATTGCACGCTCAAACTCATTGTTACTAAGCCATTATACTAGCAAACACTGAGTAAACTTAGTGGCATCCTAAAAGTGGCTGTTGGACTTCCATTAGTGTCCCACTAATGCAAATCTATTTGCAACACCTCTGCATTGCACAATCAAACTCATTGTTAATAAGCCATTATACTAGCAAACACTGAGCAAACTTAGTGGCATCCTAAAAGTGGCTGTTGGACTTCCATTAGTATCCCACTAGTGCAAATCTATTTGCAGCACCTCTGCATTGCACATTTATTCTCATTGTTACTAAGCCATTATACTAGCAAACACTGAGGAAACTTAGTGGCATCCTAAAAGTGGCTGTTGGACTTCCATTAGTGTCCCACTAGTGCAAATCTATTAGCAGCACCTCTGCATTGAACACTCAAACTCATTGTTACTAAGCCATTATACTAGCAAACATTGAGTAAACTTAGTGGCATCCTAAAAGTGGCTGTTGGACTTCCATTAGTGTCCCACTAGTGCAAATTTATTTGCAGCTCCTCTGCATTGCACACTCAAACTCATTGTTAAAAAGCCATTATACTAGCAAACACTGAGTAAACTTAGTGGCATCCTAAAAGTAACTGTTGGACTTCCATTATTGTCCCACTGGTGCAAAGCTATTTGCAGCACCACTGCATTGCACACTCAAACTCATTGTTACTAAGCCATGATACTAGCAAACACTGAGTAAACTTAGTGGCATCCTAAAAGTGGCTGTTGGACTTTCATTAGTGTCCCACTAGTGCAAATCTATTTGCAGCACCTCTGCATTGCACACACAAACTCATTGTTACTAAGCCATTATACTAGCAAGCACTGAGTAAACTTAGTGGCATCCTAAAAGTGGCTGTTGGACTTCCATTATTGTCCCACTGGTGCAAAGCTATTTGCAGCACCACTGCATTGCACACTCAAACTCATTGTTACTAAGCCATTATACTAGCAAACACTGAGTAAACTTAGTGGCATCCTAAAAGTGGCTGTTGGACTTCTATTATTGTCCCACTGGTGGAAAGCTTTTTGCGGCACCACTGCATTGCACACTCAAACTCATTGTTACTAAGCCATTATACTAGCAAACACTGAGTAAACTTAGTGGCATCCTAAAAGTGGCTGTTGGACTTCCATTATTGTCTCACTGTTGCAAAGCTATTTGCAGCACCACTGCATTGCACATTTAGACTCATTGTTACTAAGCCATTATACTAGCAAACACTGAGGAAGCTTAGTGGCATCCTAAAAGTGGCTGTTGGACTTCCATTATTGTCCCACTGGCGCAAATCTATTTGCAGCACCACTGCATTGCACACTCAAACTCATTGTTACTAAGCCATTATACTAGCAAACACTGAGTAAACTTAGTGGCATCCTAAAAGTGGCTGTTGGACTTCTATTATTGTCCCTCTGGTGGAAAGCTTTTTGCAGCACCACTGCATTGCACACTCAAACTCATTGTTACTAAGCCATTATACTAGCAAACACTGAGTAAACTTAGTGGCATCCTAAAAGTGGCTGTTGGACTTCCATTAGTGTCCCACTAGTGCAAATCTATTAGCAGCACCTCTGCATTGCACACTCAAACTCATTGTTACAAAGCCATTATGCTAGCAAACACTGAGTAAACTTAGGGGCATTCTAAAAGTAACTGTTGGACTTCCATTATTGTCCCACTGGTGCAAAGCTATTTGCAGCACCACTGCATCACACACTCAAACTCATTGTTAATAAGCCATTATACTAGCAAACACTGAGTAAACTTAGTGGCATCCTAAAAGTGGCTGTTGGACTTCCATTAATGTCCCACTGGTGCAAAGCTATTTGCAGCACCACTGCATTGCACACTCAAACTCGTTGTTACTAAGCCATTATACTAGCAAACACTGAGTAAACTTAGTGGCATCCTAAAAGTGGCTGTTGGACTTCCATTATTGTCTCACTGTTGCAAAGTTATTTGCAGCACCACTGCATTGCCCATTTAGACTCATTGTTACTAAGCCATTATACTAGCACACACTGAGGAAACTTAGTGGCATCCTAAAAGTGGCTGTTGGACTTCCATTATTGTCCCACTGGTGCAAAGCTATTTGCAGCACCACTGCATTGCACACTCAAACTCATTGTTACTAAGCCATTATACTAGCAAACACTGAGTAAACTTAGTGGCATCCTAAAAGTGGCTGTTGGACTTCCATTATTGTCCCACTGGTGCAAAGCTACTTGCAGCACCAATGCATTGCACACTCAAACACATTGTTACTAAGCCATTATACTAGCAAACACTGAGTAAACTTAGTGGCATCCTAAAAGTGGCTGTTGGACTTCCATTATTGTCCCCCTGTTGCAAAGCTATTTGGAGCACCACTGCATTGCACATTTAGACTCATTGTTACTAAGCCATTATACTAGGAAACACTGAGGAAACTTAGTGGCATCCTAAAAGTGGCTGTTGGACTTCCATTAGTGTCCCACTAGTGCAAATCTATTTGCAGCACCTCTGCATTGCACACTCAAACTAATTGTTAATAAGCCATTATACTAGCAAACACTGAGTAAACTTAGTGGCATCCTAAAAGTGGCTGTTGGACTTCCATTATTGTCCCACTGGTGCTAAGCTACTTGCAGCACCACTGCATTGCATACCCAAACTCATTGTTGCTAAGCCATTATACTAGCAAACACTGAGCAAACTTAGTGGCATCCTAAAAGTGGCTGTTGGACTTCCATTATTGTCCCACTGGTGCAAAGCTATTTGCAGCATCACTGCATTGCACACTCAAACTCATTGTTACTAAGCCATTATACTAGCAAACACTGAGGAAATTAGTGGCATCCTAAAAGTGTCTGTTGGACTTCCATTATTGTCCCACTTGTGCAAAGCTATTTGCAGCACCTCTGCATGGCACACTCAAACTCCTTGTTACTAAGCCATTATACTAGCAAACACTGAGTAAACTTAGTGGCATCCTAAAAGTGGCTGTTGGACTTCCATTAGTGTCCCACTAGTGCAAATCTATTTGCAGCACCTCTGCATTGCACATTTATTCTCATTGTTACTAACCCATTATACTAGCAAACACTGAGGAAACTTAGTGGCATCCTAAAAGTGGCTGTTGGACTTCTATTATTGTCCCACTGGTGGAAAGCTTTTTGCGGCACCACTGCATTGCACACTCAAACTCATTGTTACTAAGCCATTATACTAGCAAACACTGAGTAAACTTAGTGGCATCCTAAAAGTGGCTGTTGGACTTCCATTATTGTCTCACTGTTGCAAAGCTATTTGCAGCACCACTGCATTGCACATTTAGACTCATTGTTACTAAGCCATTATACTAGCAAACACTGAGGAAACTTAGTGGCATCCTAAAAGTGGCTGTTGGACTTCCATTATTGTCCCACTGGCGCAAATCTATTTGCAGCACCACTGCATTGCACACTCAAACTCATTGTTACTAAGCCATTATACTAGCAAACACTGAGTAAACTTAGTGGCATTCTAAAAGTGGCTGTTGGACTTCTATTATTGTCCCTCTGGTGGAAAGCTTTTTGCAGCACCACTGCATTGCACACTCAAACTCATTGTTACTAAGCCATTATACTAGCAAACACTGAGTAAACTTAGTGGCATCCTAAAAGTGGCTGTTGGACTTCCATTAGTGTACCACTACTGCAAATCTATTAGCAGCACCTCTGCATTGCACACTCAAACTCATTGTTACAAAGCCATTATGCTAGCAAACACTGAGTAAACTTAGGGGCATTCTAAAAGTAACTGTTGGACTTCCATTATTGTCCCACTGGTGCAAAGCTATTTGCAGCACCACTGCATCACACACTCAAACTCATTGTTAATAAGCCATTATACTAGCAAACACTGAGTAAACTTAGTGGCATCCTAAAAGTGGCTGTTGGACTTCCATTAATGTCCCACTGGTGCAAAGCTATTTGCAGCACCACTGCATTGCACACTCAAACTCGTTGTTACTAAGCCATTATACTAGCAAACAATGAGTAAACTTAGTGGCATACTAAAAGTGGCTGTTGGACTTCCATTATTGTCTCACTGTTGCAAAGTTATTTGCAGCACCACTGCATTGCCCATTTAGACTCATTGTTACTAAGCCATTATACTAGCACACACTGAGGAAACTTAGTGGCATCCTAAAAGTGGCTGTTGGACTTCCATTATTGTCCCACTGGTGCAAAGCTATTTGCAGCACCACTGCATTGCACACTCAAACTCATTGTTACTAAGCCATTATACTAGCAAACACTGAGTAAACTTAGTGGCATCCTAAAAGTGGCTGTTGGACTTCCATTATTGTCCCACTGGTGCAAAGCTACTTGCAGCACCAATGCATTGCACACTCAAACACATTGTTACTAAGCCATTATACTAGCAAACACTGAGTAAACTTAGTGGCATCCTAAAAGTGGCTGTTGGACTTCCATTATTGTCCCCCTGTTGCAAAGCTATTTGGAGCACCACTGCATTGCACATTTAGACTCATTGTTACTAAGCCATTATACTAGGAAACACTGAGGAAACTTAGTGGCATCCTAAAAGTGGCTGTTGGACTTCCATTAGTGTCCCACTAGTGCAAATCTATTTGCAGCACCTCTGCATTGCACACTCAAACTAATTGTTAATAAGCCATTATACTAGCAAACACTGAGTAAACTTAGTGGCATCCTAAAAGTGGCTGTTGGACTTCCATTATTGTCCCACTGGTGCTAAGCTACTTGCAGCACCACTGCATTGCATACCCAAACTCATTGTTGCTAAGCCATTATACTAGCAAACACTGAGCAAACTTAGTGGCATCCTAAAAGTGGCTGTTGGACTTCCATTATTGTCCCACTGGTGCAAAGCTATTTGCAGCATCACTGCATTGCACACTCAAACTCATTGTTACTAAGCCATTATACTAGCAAACACTGAGGAAATTAGTGGCATCCTAAAAGTGTCTGTTGGACTTCCATTATTGTCCCACTTGTGCAAAGCTATTTGCAGCACCTCTGCATGGCACACTCAAACTCCTTGTTACTAAGCCATTATACTAGCAAACACTGAGTAAACTTAGTGGCATCCTAAAAGTGGCTGTTGGACTTCCATTAGTGTCCCACTAGTGCAAATCTATTTGCAGCACCTCTGCATTGCACATTTATTCTCATTGTTACTAACCCATTATACTAGCAAACACTGAGGAAACTTAGTGGCATCCTAAAAGTGGCTGTTGGACTTCCATTAGTGTCCCACTAGTGCAAATCTATTAGCAGCACCTCTGCATTGAACACTCAAACTCATTGTTACTAAGCCATTATAATAGCAAACATTGAGTAAACTTAGTGGTATCCTAAAAGTGGCTGTTGGACTTCCATTAGTGTCCCACTAGTGCATTTCTATTTGCAGCACCACTGCATTGCACGCTCAAACTCATTGTTACTAAGCCATTATACTAGCAAACACTGAGTAAACTTAGTGGCATCCTAAAAGTGGCTGTTGGACTTCCATTAGTGTCCCACTAGTGCAAATCTATTTGCAGCTCCTCTGCATTGCACACTCAAACTCATTGTTAAAAAGCCATTATACTAGCAAACACTGAGTAAACTTAGTGGCATCCTAAAAGTAACTGTTGGACTTCCATTATTGTCCCACTGGTGCAAAGCTATTTTCAGCACCACTGCATTGCACACTCAAACTCATTGTTACTAAGCCATGATACTAGCAAACACTGAGTAAACTTAGTGGCATCCTAAAAGTGGCTGTTGGACTTTCATTAGTGTCCCACTAGTGCAAATCTATTTGCAGCACCTCTGCATTGCACACTCAAACTCATTGTTACTAAGCCATTATACTAGCAAACACTGAGTAAACTTAGTGGCATCCTAAAAGTGGCTGTTGGACTACCATTAGTGTCCCACTAGTGCAAATCTATTTGCAGCACCTCTGCATTGCACACTCAAACTCATTTTTACTAAGCCATTGTACTAGCAAACACTGAGTAAACTTAGGGGCATCTTAGAAGTGGATGTTGACTTCCATTATTGTCCCACTGGTGCAAAGCTATTTGCAGCTCCACTGCATTGCACACTCAAACTCATTGTTACTAAGCCATTATACTAGCAAACACTGAGTAAACTTAGTGGCATCCTAAAAGTGGCTGTTGGACTTCCATTAGTGTCCCACTAATGCAAATCTATTTGCAACACCTCTGCATTGCTCACTCAAACTCATTGTTAATAAGCCATTATACTAGCAAACACTGAGTAAACTTAGTGGCATCCTAAAAGTGGCTGTTGGACTTCCATTATTGTCCCATTGGTACAAAGCTACTTGCAGCACCACTGCATTGCACACTCAAACTCATTGTTACTAAGCCATTATACTAGCAAACACTGAGCAAACTTAGTGGCATCCTAAAAGTGGCTGTTGGACTTCCATTAGTGTCCCACTAGTGCAAATCTATTTGCAGTACCTCTGCATTGCACACTCAAACTCATTGTTACTAAGCCATTATACTAGCAAACACTGAGCAAACTTAGTGGCATCCTAAAAGTGGCTGTTGGACTTCCATTAGTATCCCACTAGTGCAAATCTTTTTGCAGCACCTCTGCATTGCACACTCAAACTCATTGTTACTAAGCCATTATACTAGCAAACACTGAGTAAACCTAGTGGCATCCTAAAAGTGGCTGTTGGACTTCCATTATTGTCCCACTGGTGCAAAGCTATTTGCAGCACCTCTGCATGACACACTCAAACTCCTTGTTACTAAGCCATTATACTAGCAAACACTGAGTAAACTTAGTGGCATCCTAAAAGTGGCTGTTGGACTTTCATTAGTGTCCCACTAGTGCAAATCTATTTGCAGCATCTCTGCATTGCACACTCAAACTCATTGTTACTAAGCCATTATACTAGCAAACACTGAGTAAACTTAGGGGCATCCTAGAAGTGGATGTTGACTTCCATTATTGTCCTACTGGTGCAAAGCTATTTGCAGCTCCACTGCATTGCACACTCAAACTCATTGTTACTAAGCCATTATACTAGCAAACACTGAGTAAACTTAGTGGCATCCTAAAAGTGGCTGTTGGACTTCCATTAGTGTCCCATTATAGAGTTGAGCGCGGTTCGTGGTTCGACGTTCTCCAGTTCCCGGCTCGAGTGATTTTGGGGGCTGTTCTAGATCGAACTAGAACTCGAGCTTTTTGCTAAAGCTCGATAGTTCTAGCTACGTTCGAGAACGGTTCTAGCAGCAAATAGCAGGGCTTTTTACAGCTACAGTGTGCAGGAGCCATCGCTGGCAGCCTGCCAGAAGCTGGTAACCAAGATAAATATCGGGTATCCAAGCAAAGCGCTTTGGTTAGTAACCCGATGTTTATTTTAGTTACGTGCAGGAAGCCCACACTTCCCCGCTCAGCTAACTCCGCCCCCTCCTGCACGCGGCATGTACACACACACTCTCACACACACACACACACACGTCCCCAGCCATGCAGTCCACGACACTGACGTCCTCCTGGCACTTTGCACACATGGTCCCGCTCGGCTTACCTGCGGTGATGAAGTCCCGACCTCAGCGCTGTCACTGTCCTCCATGGCCGCCGCTTGTCACATCACCTTCTCTCGATTCTGACCCGAGACTGACTAGCGGTGATGTCACGGGCCTCTCGCGATACTTGGTTGTGAAGGCGGTCATTGAACTCAGTGACAGGTGCTGTCAGCAGTGCAGGAGATCAGCGCAGGTAATGTACCTCGCTGACAGCAGCACTTGTCATCCCCCTGCAGTGACCTGGGCTGACCCATTGATGTTAGCTCAGGTCACTGCACTGCTCTCCCAGCCAATGGGGAACATCCTGCTCTTCATTGACTGGGACAGTGTGGATCGTCATGGCAACCCCTTGGATTAAACCAGACCTGGATTTGTTTTTCTTTCTAATAAATTGGTTAAAGAGGGAATGTATTGGGGAGTGTTTTTTCAAATAAAAATGTGTTTGTCGTCTATTTTTTTTTTATTACTGACTGGGTTGGTGATGTCGGGTATCTGATAGACGCCTGACCTCACCAACCCCAGGGCTTGATGCCAGGTGACATTACCCATCTGGTATTAACCCCATATATTACCCCATTTGCCACCGCACCAGGGCACGGGATAAGCTGGGGCGAAGCACCAGGATTGGCACATCTAATGGATGCGCCACTTCTGGGGCAACTGCGGCCTGCTATTTTTAGGCTGGGGAGAGTCCAATAACCATGGACCCCCCTAGTCTGAGAATATCAGACCCCAGCTGTCTGCTTTACCTTGGCTGGTGATCCAATTTTGGGGGTACCCCTATGTGTTTTTTTTTTTAATTATTTATTTAATTTTAAATAACAGCGTGGGGTGCCCTCAGTTTTGGATTACCAGCCAAGGTGAGGCTGCCAGCTGTGGTCTGCAGGCTGCAGCCATCTGCTCTACCCTAGCTGGCTACAAAAATAGGGGGAACCCTACGTCATTTTTTTTTTTTTCATTTTTTTGGCTAAATACAAAGCTAAGCACCCCTTAGTGCCACATGAAAGGCACCAAAGGGTGCAAAATTACAAAATGCAGGAGAGTCTGACATTATGTGTCTTTCTGCCATTATAATGACAGAAAAGACTGATATGAAGTGTACAAGCACAGGAAAATCACCAGACGCTCTACGCTGTGAAAAGCAGTAGAAAATGGCACTGGAGTGAACATGTGACTGCTTCATGTAGGTTGAAGATATGGATCCTGGGTAAATTTATGTATTTTCCCTCCTTCAGTTTTTTTGCAGTACACAAAAAAAACGGATGGCACACGGATGACAAACAGATGACATACGGACCGTCTACGGAACGGAAACGGATGCCACACGGATGCACCCGTGAAAAAAAACGGACTGTTTTTTGCAGACCGCAAAAATGGATCGGTCGTGTGAATGTAGCCTTATTCTGATCTGCCGTTTATAAACAGCAGGCAGAAATAAGTGAATAATGCCCCCCAGCGTCAGAAAATCTCCGGGGTTTCAGGGCTAGCTGAGACCCTGGAGATCATGATTCTGGATGGTTTTTCCGGTCCCCGCTCACGTGATCACAGGTATACACCGTATACCGATGATCACGTTACAGTAAATGACTAGAGTTGAGCGCGGTTCGCGGTTCGAGGTTCTCCAGTTCGCGGCTCGAGTGATTTTGGGGGCTGTTCTAGATCAAACTAGAACTCGAGCTTTTTGCTAAAGCTCGATAGTTCTAGATACGTTCGAGAACGGTTCTAGCAGCAAAAAGACCAGAGAATTCCTAGCTGGCTTTCCGCTGTAATAGTGTAAGCCACTCTGTGACTCACACTATTATGACATTTCAGTGTACAGTGTGCGGGAACAGCGCATTCAGATCACTGCTGTATGGATAATGGTGATCGCCATTTTTTTTTTTTTTCCTTGTCTTCCTTCCCTAAGCGCGCGCGTATAGTGGGGCGGGCCTGCATGTCAGCCAATCCCAGACACACACACAGCTAAGTGGACTTTTAGCCAGAGAAGCAACGGCATGTGTGATAGGATATCCATGTCACATGTCCATGCATTATAAAACCGGACATTTTCCTCCAGTACGCCATTATCTGCCTTCTGCGTCCTTGGTGTCAGTCATCACTGGCGCAGTTCCTATCTCAGATACTGCTGTGTACGCTCCATACACAGCGCTGTACAGAATAGGGATAGAAGTTTCTATCAGTCCTTTTAAGGGCTCATACCGGCAGGGTCAGAGCCATAGGTGACAGGTCCATGAAAACAGAGTTTAACGGCTACACAAGATGACAGCGTCTGTGTAGCTAAGGTCAGGGATTTCCTCGCTGCATTTCTTCATTAGGAGGGATAGAAAGGCAGGCTTCCTTTCCTCTACCCAGAGACCCACAACCCTGCCACTGTACCCTCCTGCCCTTTGCACACTCAAACTCATTGTTACTAAGCCATTATACTAGCAAACACTGAGTGAACTTAGTGGCATCCTAAACGTGGCTGTTGGACTTCTGTATTGTCCCACTAGTGCAAAGATATTTGCAGCACGTCTACCTGCATTGCACACTCAAACTCATTGTTACTAAGCCATTATACTAGCAAACACTGCTGCCAGTTGAAGGGCCGTAGTTGCATTGTCAGGGATAATTATTGTTGTTTATTCTGCTGTTAATAAAGATAGACCACCGCTGCAATCTACACCACCTCTCAAATTTTACTACCACATTTTAAGGGCACAATCTTGTCGCAATCAACATGATTGGCAAAATAACAGATGCTGGTGGAAAGGGGAAGAGGCGTGTTGGAAAAGGAAAAAAAGGGTTTGTCCGTGGGGAAGGTGGCAAAGCTCCATTAACATCTGCTGAAGATAGACCATCTACCAGCAAAAGTAAGATGTCTACTACTTACCGTGGACAATCCGATGTGCTCCCTTTTTCATGGACACGAACAACTGGAACAAAGGTAGATGATGGCCAAAAAAGGAAAATACTTAAATGGATCTCAAGTGGTCCAACAAGTGCCCTCTCAGCCACCTCAACTACCGCATCCAAAAAACACCAGTCCTCTGAGTTGTCATCCCAATCAAACTTGCTTTCTCCCAGCTCTGAAGTCTCCATCCGCCCTGCACAGTCTGGTGGAACTGAGATGGCTGAGTCTGCAGAGCTGTTCAGTCACACTATAGCCTGGGAATCAGAGGTCTGCTCCCAAGCTACAGTGAGTACAGACCAGGAAATGGTCTGCAGTAATGCCCAGAACCTTTGTGACTCTGATTCAGGCCGTGAGGACCAAGTTTCTGAGCATAATGTTGACCCTTTGTCACAAACTGCAACACCTGTGGTTATAGACAATGAGGAACAAACTGATGACGATGAGACGCAGATACCAGATTGTGATGACAACTTAAATATTCGGTCAGGGCAAGAAGAATCTCGGTCTGAGGGTGAGGGGAGTGCAAACACAACAATTGATGAGGAAGTTCTAGATCCCACCTACTATCAACCCACAGTCAGGCACTCGAGGAGGTCAACAGAGGCGGTGGAGGAGGATGCAACTGACGACGAAGTTACCTTGCGCCTTCCTGGACAGAGTCGGAGCACTGGTAGCACGTCTACAACTGCATCCTCAGCCACCACTCTGCCTCTGAGCACTAGTCGGGGGGGCTCAGCAGGTCGCATGCCCTCTAAGCCTTGCCTAGCCTGGTCCTTTTTTGACATAGCAAAAGATCGCCCAAATTATGTGATCTGTAAAATTTGTCGTGATTCTGTTAGTAGAGGACAAAACCTCAGCAGTTTGACAACTTCTTCCATGAATCGTCACATGAATAAATATCATATGTCCCGGTGGGAAGCTCACCGTGCTGCAATGCGGCCTAGCGGAGCGAACCATCCACGGCCTGCCCTTCCAGTGCATCCGCGCGCTCTTCATCTTCTAGGACTGTGGGGACAGCTGTCACACCTGGTTTTCCACGCACAACTTCCACCACTGTAACCGCAACAGGCAGTTTGCTTGGTAAGTCGTCAGTTGGTTTGGAAGGGGAAACAAGTGCGTGTGTACAGCTCTCTCAGACATCGATAGCACCAACGTTGGATGAAGGCAACATCATGTCTACGCCTGCACTTTCCTCACGAACCTGCATTTTTCCAGGGACACCCTACTCAACACCATCTACACACAGCAGCCAGATCTCTGTCCCTCAGATGTGGACAAATAAAAGGCCATTTCCTGCGACCCATGACAAAGCTAAGAGATTGACTTTATCCCTCTGTAAGCTCTTGGCTACCGAAATGCTGCCTTTCTGCCTGGTGGACACACAGGATTTTAGAGACCTTATGTCTGTCGCTGTGCCCCAGTACCAGATGCCCAGTCACCACTACTTCTCTAAGAAAGGTGTGCCCGCGCTACACCAGCATGTCGCACACAACATCACCGCTTCCTTGAGAAACTCTGTGTGTCAACGGGTAAATTTCACCACCGATACTTGGACCAGTAAGCATGGACAGGGACGTTACATGTCGCTGACTGGGCACTGGGTAACTATGGTGATAGATGGTGAAGGGTCTGCTGCACAAGTCTTGGCATCCCCCACGACTTGTGTGTCAATCCTCTGTCTGTCCAAGTTCCGCCACTGCTTCTGCCTCCTCCACCTCATCTGTGTCCTCCACCTCCGCCCCAAGCCTGCCTGGTAAGGCCACCAGCGTTCTCACTGCGCAGAAGGAATAACGCACCCCTCATTACTATGCTGGCAGCAGAGCGCAACGGCATCAGGCGGTCTTTAGCTTGACATGTCTTGGGAATAAGAGTCACACAGCTGAGGAGTTGTGGTCAGCTCTGCGGTCCGAGTTTAATAAATGGTTGTCTCCACTCAACCTGCAGCCTGGTAAGGCCGTGTGCGACAATGCTGCAAACCTGGGTGCGGCCCTTCGCCTGGGCAAGGTGACACACGTGCCTTGTATGGCTCACGTGTTGAACCTTGTTGTCCAGCAATTTTTAACACAGTATCCCGGCCTGGATGGCCTTCTGACTAGAGATGAGCGAACCGGTCGCGGTTCGGCTCGAGGTTGGTTCGCCGAACGGACCTCCCGTTCGAGTTCGGTTCGTCGAACGTTCGACGAACCGAACTCGAACTGCATAGGAAACAATGGCAGGCAATCACAAACACAGAAAAACACCTAGAAAACACCCTCAAAGGTGTCCTAAAGGTGACAAACAACTCAAACACATTGGAAAGTGACAAGGACATATACTCATGCGAAAACAAAACAGCTGGACAAGGAAAAAGAGGAGGACACACAGATATAGGCATGGCACGCCCTTCTAAAATCATGTACAACACCGCAAGGTGACTCCAAGCGGAGTCTCCCTTTTTTCCAAAAATTGGGCCACACACACACCCACCCCTTCAGTGGTAGCACTTGTGCCCCAGTTGCACACTTCACAGCTAGATTTGCATCAAGCACATTCAAAAATACGCCATAATTAACCGTCCCCAGGATGACACCAGGGTAGGTAGCTAAGTCTTTCCTGATCCCAGCTCTGTGCAGCTTGGATCATTTATAAAAAACACAGCAATCAAGGGTTACTCCAAGCGGAGTCTCCCTTTTTTCCAAAAATTGGGCCCCACACACACCCACCCCTTCAGTGGCACCAGTTGTGCCCTAGTTGTACACTTCACAGCTACATTTGCATCAAGCACATTCAAAAATACGCCATTCTTATCCGTCCCCAGGATGACACCGGGGTAGGTAGCAAAGTCTTTCCTGATCCCAGCTCTGTTCATCTTGGCTTCTTTTAAAAACAATGTAAGCAAGGGTTACTCCAAGCGGAGTCTCCCTTTTTTCCAAAAATTGGGCCCCACACACACCCACCCCTTCAGTGGCAGCAGTTGTGCCCTAGTTGTACACTTCACAGCTACATTTGCATCAAGCACATTCAAAAATACGCCATTCTTATCCTTCCCCAGGATGACACCGGGGTAGGTAGCAAAGTCTTTCCTGATCCCAGCTCTGTTCATCTTGGCTTCTTTTAAAAACAATGTAAGCAAGGGTTACTCCAAGCGGAGTCTCCCTTTTTTCCAAAAATTGGGCCCCACACACACCCACCCCTTCAGTGGCAGCAGTTGTGCCCTAGTTGTACACTTCACAGCTAGATTTGCATCAAGCACATTCAAAAATACGTCATTCTTATCCGTCCCCAGGATGACACCGGGGTAGGTAGCAAAGTCTTTCCTGATCCCAGCTCTGTTCATCTTGGCTTCTTTTAAAAACACATCAAGCAAGGGTTACTCCAAGCGGAGTCTCCCTTTTTTCCAAAAATTGGGCCCCACACACACCCACCCCTTCAGTGGCACCAGTTGTGCCCTAGTTGTACACTTCACAGCTACATTTGCATCAAGCACATTCAAAAATACGCCATTCTTATCCATCCCCAGGATGACACCGGGGTAGGTAGCAAAGTCTTTGCTGACCCATGACTTGTTCATCTTGGCTTCTTTTAAAAACAATGTAAGCAAGGGTTACTCCAAGCGGAGTCTCCCTTTTTTCCAAAAATTGGGCCCCACACACACCCACCCCTTCAGTGGCAGCAGTTGTGCCCTAGTTGTACACTTCACAGCTACATTTGCATCAAGCACATTCAAAAACACGCCATTCTTATCCGTCCCCAGGATGACACCGGGGTAGGTAGCAAAGTCTTTCCTGATCCCAGCTCTGTTCATCTTGGCTTCTTTTAAAAACACATCAAGCAAGGGTTACTCCAAGCGGAGTCTCCCTTTTTTTCCAAAAATTGGGCCCCACACACCCACCCATTCAGTGGCAGCAGTTGTGCCCCAGTTGTACACTTCACAGCTAGATTTGCATCAAGCACATTCAAAAATACGTCATTCTTATCCGTCCCCAGGATGACACCGGGGTAGGTAGCAAAGTCTTTCCTGATCCCAGCTCTGTTCATCTTGGCTTCTTTTAAAAACACATCAAGCAAGGGTTACTCCAAGCGGAGTCTCCCTTTTTTCCAAAAATTGGGCCCCACACACACCCACCCCTTCAGTGGCAGCAGTTGTGCCCTAGTTGTACACTTCACAGCTACATTTGCATCAAGCACATTCAAAAATACGCCATTCTTATCCATCCCCAGGATGACACCGGGGTAGGTAGCAAAGTCTTTGCTGACCCATGACTTGTTCATCTTGGCTTCTTTTAAAAACAATGTAAGCAAGGGTTACTCCAAGCGGAGTCTCCCTTTTTTCCAAAAATTGGGCCCCACACACACCCACCCCTTCAGTGGCAGCAGTTGTGCCCTAGTTGTACACTTCACAGCTACATTTGCATCAAGCACATTCAAAAACACGCCATTCTTATCCGTCCCCAGGATGACACCGGGGTAGGTAGCAAAGTCTTTCCTGATCCCAGCTCTGTTCATCTTGGCTTCTTTTAAAAACACATCAAGCAAGGGTTACTCCAAGCGGAGTCTCCCTTTTTTTTCCAAAAATTGGGCCCCACACACCCACCCATTCAGTGGCAGCAGTTGTGCCCCAGTTGTACACTTCACAGCTAGATTTGCATCAAGCACATTCAAAAATACGTCATTCTTATCCGTCCCCAGGATGACACCGGGGTAGGTAGCAAAGTCTTTCCTGATCCCAGCTCTGTTCATCTTGGCTTCTTTTAAAAACAATGTAAGCAAGGGTTACTCCAAGCGGAGTCTCCCTTTTTTCCAAAAATTGGGCCCCACACACACCCACCCCTTCAGTGGCAGCAGTTGTGCCCCAGTTGTACACTTCACAGCTACATTTGCATCAAGCACATTCAAAAATACGCCATTCTTATCCATCCCCAGGATGACACCGGGGTAGGTAGCAAAGTCTTTGCTGACCCATGACTTGTTCATCTTGGCTTCTTTTAAAAACAATGTAAGCAAGGGTTACTCCAAGTGGAGTCTCCCTTTTTTCCAAAAATTGGGCCCCACACACACCCACCCCTTCAGTGGCAGCAGTTGTGCCCTAGTTGTACACTTCACAGCTACATTTGCATCAAGCACATTCAAAAATACGCCATTCTTATCCATCCCCAGGATGACACCGGGGTAGGTAGCAAAGTCTTTGCTGACCCATGACTTATTCATCTTGGCTTCTTTTAAAAACAATGTAAGCAAGGGTTACTCCAAGCGGAGTCTCCCTTTTTTCCAAAAATTGGGCCCCACACACACCCACCCCTTCAGTGGCAGCAGTTGTGCCCTAGTTGTACACTTCACAGCTACATTTGCATCAAGCACATTCAAAAATACGCCATTCTTATCCGTCCCCAGGATGACACCGGGGTAGGTAGCAAAGTCTTTCCTGATCCCAGCTCTGTTCATCTTGGCTTCTTTTAAAAACAATGTAAGCAAGGGTTACTCCAAGCGGAGTCTCCCTTTTTTCCAAAAATTGGGCCCCACACACACCCACCCCTTCAGTGGCAGCAGTTGTGCCCTAGTTGTACACTTCACAGCTACATTTGCATCAAGCACATTCAAAAATACGCCATTCTTATCCATCCCCAGGATGACACCGGGGTAGGTAGCAAAGTCTTTGCTGACCCATGACTTGTTCATCTTGGCTTCTTTTAAAAACAATGTAAGCAAGGGTTACTCCAAGCGGAGTCTCCCTTTTTTCCAAAAATTGGGCCCCACACACACCCACCCCTTCAGTGGCAGCAGTTGTGCCCTAGTTGTACACTTCACAGCTACATTTGCATCAAGCACATTCAAAAATACGCCATTCTTATCCGTCCCCAGGATGACACCGGGGTAGGTAGCAAAGTCTTTCCTGATCCCAGCTCTGTTCATCTTGGCTTCTTTTAAAAACAATGTAAGCAAGGGTTACTCCAAGCGGAGTCTCCCTTTTTTCCAAAAATTGGGCCCCACACACACCCACCCCTTCAGTGGCAGCAGTTGTGCCCTAGTTGTACACTTCACAGCTAGATTTGCATCAAGCACATTCAAAAATACGTCATTCTTATCCGTCCCCAGGATGACACCGGGGTAGGTAGCAAAGTCTTTCCTGATCCCAGCTCTGTTCATCTTGGCTTCTTTTAAAAACACATCAAGCAAGGGTTACTCCAAGCGGAGTCTCCCTTTTTTCCAAAAATTGGGCCCCACACACACCCACCCCTTCAGTGGCAGCAGTTGTGCCCTAGTTGTACACTTCACAGCTACATTTGCATCAAGCACATTCAAAAATACGCCATTCTTATCCGTCCCCAGGATGACACCGGGGTAGGTAGCAAAGTCTTTCCTGATCCCAGCTCTGTTCATCTTGGCTTCTTTTAAAAACACATCAAGCAAGGGTTACTCCAAGCGGAGTCTCCCTTTTTTTCCAAAAATTGGGCCCCACACACCCACCCATTCAGTGGCAGCAGTTGTGCCCCAGTTGTACACTTCACAGCTAGATTTGCATCAAGCACATTCAAAAATACGTCATTCTTATCCGTCCCCAGGATGACACCGGGGTAGGTAGCAAAGTCTTTCCTGATCCCAGCTCTGTTCATCTTGGCTTCTTTTAAAAACACAGCAAGCAAGGGTTACTCCAAGCGGAGTCTCCCTTTTTTTCCAAAAATTGGGCCCCACACACCCACCCATTCAGTGGCAGCAGTTGTGCCCCAGTTGTACACTTCACAGCTAGATTTGCATCAAGCACATTCAAAAATACGTCATTCTTATCCGTCCCCAGGATGACACCGGGGTAGGTAGCAAAGTCTTTCCTGATCCCAGCTCTGTTCATCTTGGCTTCTTTTAAAAACACAGCAAGCAAGGGTTACTCCAAGCGGAGTCTCCCTTTTTTTCCAAAAATTGGGCCCCACACACCCACCCATTCAGTGGCAGCACTTGTGCCCTAGTTGCAAACAGGATGTTTTGATT
The DNA here is from genome assembly GCF_048569485.1 of Anomaloglossus baeobatrachus. NCBI lineage: Eukaryota > Metazoa > Chordata > Amphibia > Anura > Aromobatidae > Anomaloglossus > Anomaloglossus baeobatrachus. The sequence goes on along the minus strand of NC_134362.1, from coordinate 115,409,050 downwards.
TGCATCAAGCACATTCCAAATCAACAAGCATTTACTCTCCCCAGGATGACACAGGGGTAGTAAATTCCTTCTGGATCCATGACTTGTTCATTTTGATGAACGTCAGTCTGTCCACATTGTCACTGGACAGACGCGTGCGCTTATCTGTCAGCACACACCCAGCAGCACTGAATACACGTTCAGAGACAACGCTGGCAGCTGGACACGACAAAATCTCCAAGGCGTAAGTTGCGAGCTCTGGCCATTTTTCTAGGTTTGAAGCCCAAAAGGAGCAAGGCTCCAGTTGCACAGTCATGGCATCGATGTTCATTTGGAGATACTCCTGTATCATCCTCTCCAGCCGTTGACTATGTGTCAGACTTGTTGTCTCTGGTGGCCTTGCAAAAGAGGGTCTAAAAAAATTATGAAAAGATTCCATAAAATTGCTGTTACCGGCACCAGATACGGTCCTACTGGTACGGGTAGACTGTTGAAGATGACGAGACCGTCCCATGTTTGTCAAGTTACAACTGGGAGATTCACTCCCTGCACCTGCACGGTTGTTTGGTGGAAAAGCCGAGCTAAGATCTAGTAACAGCTTCTGCTGATACTCCTGCATACGTGCGTCCCTTTCTATGGCTGGAATTATGTCACAAAATTTGGACTTGTACCGGGGATCTAATAGTGTGGCAATCCAGTAGTCATCATCACTTCTAATTTTGACAATACGACTGTCATGTTGGAGGTAGTGCAACAAAAAGGCACTCATGTGTCTTGCGCAGCCATGCGGACCAAGTCCACGCTGTGTTTGTGGCATAGAGGTGCTACCCGTTCTTTCTTCCTCTGACATCTGACCCCAACCTCTTTCAACTGAAATTTGACCAAGGTCTCCCTCATCCGCTGAGTCTTCCATGTCCATGGACAGTTCGTCCTCCATTTCTTCATGTTCTCCTGCACCTTGCTCAACATTTCGCCTGCTACTATGCGCCCTTGTCGATCCCTGTCCCCCTTGGTCCCATGCCTGCTGCGTTGGTGATGATGAACGTCTGGACCTTGGTGATGTTGTTGTCCCTTGCGCATATGAATCCTCCTGTAGTTCCTCCCCTTCATGTTGTCCCACCCCCTGACTCCGAATAGTGTTTAGCGTGTGCTCCAGCATGTAAATGACTGGAATCGTCATGCTGATAATGGCATTGTCAGCGCTAAACATATTCGTCGCCATGTCGAAACTGTGCAGAAGGGTGCATAGGTCCTTGATCTGAGACCACTCCATCAGGGTGATCTGCCCCACCTCTGCATCTCGTTGGCCCAGGCTATACGTCATGACGTATTGCACCAGGGCTCTGCGGTGCTGCCACAGTCGCTGTAACATGTGGAGAGTTGAATTCCAGCGTGTCGCCACATCGCATTTCAGGCGATGAACCGGCAGGCCGAAAGACTTCTGGAGCGATGCAAGTCGCTCAGCTGCGGCGCTTGAACGGCGGAAGTGAGCAGACAGTTTTCGTGCCCTGTTCAGAAGGCCATCTAGGCCGGGATAGTGTGTTAAAAATTGCTGCACGACAAGGTTCAACACGTGAGCCATACAAGGTACGTGTGTCACCTTGCCCAGGCGAAGGGCCGCACCCAGGTTTGCAGCATTGTCGCACACGGCCTTACCAGGCTGCAGGTTGAGTGGAGACAACCATTTATTAAACTCGGACCGCAGAGCTGACCACAACTCCTCAGCTGTGTGACTCTTATTACCAAGACATGTCAAGCTAAAGACCGCCTGATGCCGTTGCGCTCTGCTGCCAGCATAGTAATGAGGGGTGCGTGATTCCTTCTGCGCAGTGAGAACGCTGGTGGCCTGACCAGGCAGGCTTGGGGCAGAGGTGGAGGACCCAGATGAGGTGGAGGATGCAGAAGCAGTGGCGGAACTTGGACAGACAGAGGATTGACACACAAGTCGTGGGGACGGCAAGACTTGTGCAGCAGACCCTTCACCATCTATCACCATAGTTACCCAGTGCCCAGTCAGCGACATGTAACGTCCCTGTCCATGCTTACTGGTCCAAGTATCGGTGGTGAAATGCACCCGTTCACACACAGAGTTTCTCAAGGAAGCGGTGATGTTGTGTGCGACATGCTGGTGTAGCGCGGGCACACCTTTCTTAGAGAAGTAGTGGCGACTAGGCATCTGGTACTGGGGCACAGCGACAGACATAAGGTCTCTAAAATCCTGTGTGTCCACTAGGCGGAAAGGCAGCATTTCGGTAGCCAACAGCTTACAGAGGGATAGAGTCAACCTCTTAGCTTTGTCATGGGTCGGAGGAAGTAGTCTTTTATTTGACCACATCTGAGGGACAGAGATCTGGCTGCTGTGTGTAGACGGTGTTGAGTAGGGTGTCCCTGGAAAAATGCAGTTTTGTGAGGAAAGTGCAGGCGGAGACATGATGTTGCCTTCATCCAACGTTGGTGCTATCGATGTCTGAGAGAGCTGTACACACTCACTTGTTTCCCCTTCCAAACCAACTGACGACCTTACAAGCAAACTGCCTGTTGCGGTTACAGTGGTGGAAGTTTTGCATGGAAAAACAGGTGTGACAGCTGTCCCCACAGTCCTAGAAGATGAAGAGCGCGCGGATGCACTGGAAGGGGCGGGCGGTGGATGGTTCGCTCCGCTAGGCCGCATTGCAGCACGGTGAGCTTCCCACCGGGACTTATGATATTTAGTCATGTGACGATTCATGGAAGAAGTTGTCAAACTGCTGAGGTTTTGACCTCTACTAACAGAATCATGACAAATGTTACATATCACATGAGTTGGGCGATCTTTTTCGATGTGAAAAAAGGACCAGGCTAGGCAAGGCTTAGAGGCCATGCGACCTGTTGATCCACCCCGAATAATGCTCATAGGCAGAGTGGTGGCTGAGGATGCAGTTGTAGACGTGCTACCAGTGCTCCGACTCTGTCCAGGAAGGCGCAAGGTAACTTCGTCGTCGGTTGCATCCTCCTCCACCGCCTCTGTTGACCTCCTCGAGTGCCTGACTGGGGGTTGACAGTAGGTGGGATCTAGAACGTCATCATCAATTGTTGTGTTTGCACTCCCCTCCCCCTCAGACCGAGCCTCTTCTTGCCCTGACCGAATATTTAAGTTGTCATCCCAATCGGGTATCTGCGTCTCATCTTCATCAGTATGTTCCTCATTGTCTATAACCACAGGTGTTACAGTTTGTGACAAAGGGTCAACATTATGCTCAGAAACTTGGTCCTCACGGCCTGAATCAGAGTCACAAAGGTTCTGGGCATCACTGCAGACCATTTCCTGTTCTGTACTCACTGTAGCTTGGGAGCAGACCTCTGATTCCCAGGCTATAGTGTGACTGAACAGCTCTGCAGACTCAGCCATCTCAATTCCACCATACTGTGCAGGGCTGATGGAGACTTCAGAGCTGGGAGAAATCAAGTGTGATTGGGATGACAACTCAGAGGACTGGTGTTTTTTGGATGCGGTACTTGAAGTGGCTGAGAGGGCACTTGTTGGACCACTTGAGATCCATTCAAGCATTTTCCTTTTTTGCCCATCATCTACCTTTGTTCCTCTTGTTCGTGTCCGTAAAAAAGGGAGCACATCGGATTGTCCACAATAAGTAGTAGACATCTTACTTTTGCTAGTAGATGGTCTATCTGCAGCAGATGATAATGGAGCTTTGCCACCTTCCCCACTGACAAAACCTTTTTTGCCTTTTCCACCACTCCTCTTCCCCTTTCCACCAGCATCTGTCATTTTGCCACTCATGTTGATTGCGACAAGATTGTGGACTGAAAATGTGGTAGTAAAAATTGAGAGGTGGTGAAGATTGCAGTGGTGGTCTAGCTTTATTAACAGCAGAATAATAAAGAATAAATATCCCTGACAATGTAACTTAGTTATAATTAGTTGGAGTGTGCAACGCAGGCAGACGTGCTGCAAATGTCTTGGCACTAGTGGGACTAAAGCAAAGTCCAATAGCCACGTATAGGATGCCACTAGGTACACTGAGTGTGTGCTAGTATAATGGCTTAGTTATAATTAGTTGGAGTGTGCAACGCAGGCAGATGCGCTCTGCAAATGTCTTGGCACTAGTGGGACTATAGCAAAGTCCAATAGCCACGTATAGGATGCCACTAGGTACACTAAGTGTTTGCTAGTATAATGGCTTAGTTATAATTAGTTGGAGTGTGCAACGCAGGCAGATGCGCTCTGCAAATGTCTTGGCACTAGTGGGACTATAGCAAAGTCCAATAGCCACGTATAGGATGCCACTAGGTACACTGAGTGTGTGCTAGTATAATGGCTTAGTTATAATTAGTTGGAGTGTGCAACGCAGGCAGATGCGCTCTGCAAATGTCTTGGCACTAGTGGGACTATAGCAAAGTCCAATAGCCACGTATAGGATGCCACTAGGTACACTGAGTGTGTGCTAGTATAATGGCTTAGTTATAATTAGTTGGAGTGTGCAACGCAGGCAGATGCGTTCTGCAAATGTCTTGGCACTAGTGGGACTAAAGCAAAGTCCAATAGCCACGTATAGGATGCCACTAGGTACACTAAGTGTTTGCTAGTATAATGGCTTAGTTATAATTAGTTGGAGTGTGCAACGCAGGCAGATGCGCTCTGCAAATGTCTTGGCACTAGTGGGACTATAGCAAAGTCCAATAGCCACGTATAGGATGCCACTAGGTACACTGAGTGTGTGCTAGTATAATGGCTTAGTTATAATTAGTTGAAGTGTGCAACGCAGGCAGATGCGTTCTGCAAATGTCTTGGCACTAGTGGGACTAAAGCAAAGTCCAATAGCCACGTATAGGATGCCACTAGGTACACTAAGTGTTTGCTAGTATAATGGCTTAGTTATAATTAGTTGGAGTGTGCAACGCAGGCAGATGCGCTCTGCAAATGTCTTGGCACTAGTGGGACTATAGCAAAGTCCAATAGCCACGTATAGGATGCCACTAGGTACACTGAGTGTGTGCTAGTATAATGGCTTAGTTATAATTAGTTGGAGTGTGCAACGCAGGCAGATGCGTTCTGCAAATGTCTTGGCACTAGTGGGACTAAAGCAAAGTCCAATAGCCACGTATAGGATGCCACTAGGTACACTAAGTGTTTGCTAGTATAATGGCTTAGTTATAATTAGTTGGAGTGTGCAACGCAGGCAGATGCGCTCTGCAAATGTCTTGGCACTAGTGGGACTATAGCAAAGTCCAATAGCCACGTATAGGATGCCACTAGGTACACTGAGTGTTTGCTAGTATAATGGCTTAGTTATAATTAGTTGGAGTGTGCAACGCAGGCAGATGCGCTCTGCAAATGTCTTGGCACTAGTGGGACTATAGCAAAGTCCAATAGCCACGTATAGGATGCCACTAGGTACACTAAGTGTTTGCTAGTATAATGGCTTAGTTATAATTAGTTGGAGTGTGCAACGCAGGCAGATGCGCTCTGCAAATGTCTTGGCACTAGTGGGACTATAGCAAAGTCCAATAGCCACGTATAGGATGCTACTAGGTACACTGAGTGTGTGCTAGTATAATGGCTTAGTTATAATTAGTTGGAGTGTGCAACGCAGGCAGATGCGTTCTGCAAATGTCTTGGCACTAGTGGGACTAAAGCAAAGTCCAATAGCCACGTATAGGATGCCACTAGGTACACTAAGTGTTTGCTAGTATAATGGCTTAGTTATAATTAGTTGGAGTGTGCAACGCAGGCAGATGCGCTCTGCAAATGTCTTGGCACTAGTGGGACTATAGCAAAGTCCAATAGCCACGTATAGGATGCCACTAGGTACACTGAGTGTTTGCTAGTATAATGGCTTAGTTATAATTAGTTGGAGTGTGCAACGCAGGCAGATGCGCTCTGCAAATGTCTTGGCACTAGTGGGACTATAGCAAAGTCCAATAGCCACGTATAGGATGCCACTAGGTACACTGAGTGTTTGCTAGTATAATGGCTTAGTTATAATTAGTTGGAGTGTGCAACGCAGGCAGATGTGCTCTGCAAATGTCTTGGCACTAGTGGGACTATAGCAAAGTCCAATAGCCACGTATAGGATGCCACTAGGTACACTAAGTGTTTGCTAGTATAATGGCTTAGTTATAATTAGTTGGAGTGTGCAACGCAGGCAGATGCGCTCTGCAAATGTCTTGGCACTAGTGGGACTATAGCAAAGTCCAATAGCCACGTATAGGATGCCACTAGGTACACTGAGTGTGTGCTAGTATAATGGCTTAGTTATAATTAGTTGGAGTGTGCAACGCAGGCAGATGCGCTCTGCAAATGTCTTGGCACTAGTGGGACTATAGCAAAGTCCAATAGCCACGTATAGGATGCCACTAGGTACACTGAGTGTGTGCTAGTATAATGGCTTAGTTATAATTAGTTGGAGAGTGCAACGCAGGCAGATGCGCTCTGCAAATGTCTTGGCACTAGTGGGACTATAGCAAAGTCCAATAGCCACGTATAGGATGCCACTAGGTACACTGAGTGTGTGCTAGTATAATGGCTTAGTTATAATTAGTTGGAGTGTGCAACGCAGGCAGATGCGCTCTGCAAATGTCTTGGCACTAGTGGGACTATAGCAAAGTCCAATAGCCACGTATAGGATGCCACTAGGTACACTGAGTGTGTGCTAGTATAATGGCTTAGTTATAATTAGTTGGAGTGTGCAACGCAGGCAGATGCGCTCTGCAAATGTCTTGGCACTAGTGGGACTATAGCAAAGTCCAATAGCCACGTATAGGATGCCACTAGGTACACTAAGTGTTTGCTAGTATAATGGCTTAGTTATAATTAGTTGGAGTGTGCAACGCAGGCAGATGCGCTCTGCAAATGTCTTGGCACTAGTGGGACTATAGCAAAGTCCAATAGCCACGTATAGGATGCCACTAGGTACACTGAGTGTGTGCTAGTATAATGGCTTAGTTATAATTAGTTGGAGTGTGCAACGCAGGCAGATGCGCTCTGCAAATGTCTTGGCACTAGTGGGACTATAGCAAAGTCCAATAGCCACGTATAGGATGCCACTAGGTACACTAAGTGTTTGCTAGTATAATGGCTTAGTTATAATTAGTTGGAGTGTGCAACGCAGGCAGATGCGCTCTGCAAATGTCTTGGCACTAGTGGGACTATAGCAAAGTCCAATAGCCACGTATAGGATGCCACTAGGTACACTAAGGGGCACTTTGCACACTGCGATATCGCAGGTGCGATGTCGGTGGGGTCAAATTGAAAATGACGCACTTCCGGCATCGCATGCGACATCGCAGTGTGTAAAGGCTGGATGATACGATTAACGAGCGCAAAAGCGTCGTAATCGTATCATCGGTACAGCGTCGGCGTAATCCATGATTACGCTGACGCGACGGTCCGATGTTGTTCCTCGCTCCTGCGGCTGCACACATCGCTGTGTGTGAAGTCGCAGGAGCGAGGAACGTCTCCTACCGGCCTCACTGCGGCTTCCGTAGGATATGCGGAAGGAAGGAGGTGGGCAGGATGTTGACATCCTGCTCATCTCCGCCCCTCCGCTCTGATTGGCCGCCTGCCGTGTGATGTCGCAGTGACGCCGCACGACCCGCCCCCTTAACAAGGAGGCGGGTCGCCGGCCACAGGGACGTCGCACGGCAGGTGAGTGTGTGTGTGAAGCTGGCGTAGCGATAACTTTCGCTACGCCAGCTATCACCACATATCGCTGCTGCGACGGGGGCGGGGACTATCACACTCGGCATCGCAGCATCAGGCTGCGATGTCGCAGTGTGCAAAGTGCCCCTAAGTGTTTGCTAGTATAATGGCTTAGTTATAATTAGTTGGAGTGTGCAACGCAGGCAGATGCGCTCTGCAAATGTCTTGGCACTAGTGGGACTATAGCAAAGTCCAATAGCCACGTATAGGATGCCACTAGGTACACTGAGTGTTTGCTAGTATAATGGCTTAGTTATAATTAGTTGGAGTGTGCAACGCAGGCAGATGCGCTCTGCAAATGTCTTGGCACTAGTGGGACTATAGCAAAGTCCAATAGCCACGTATAGGATGCCACTAGGTACACTAAGTGTTTGCTAGTATAATGGCTTAGTTATAATTAGTTGGAGTGTGCAACGCAGGCAGATGCGCTCTGCAAATGTCTTGGCACTAGTGGGACTATAGCAAAGTCCAATAGCCACGTATAGGATGCCACTAGGTACACTGAGTGTGTGCTAGTATAATGGCTTAGTTATAATTAGTTGGAGTGTGCAACGCAGGCAGATGCGCTCTGCAAATGTCTTGGCACTAGTGGGACTATAGCAAAGTCCAATAGCCACGTATAGGATGCCACTAGGTACACTGAGTGTGTGCTAGTATAATGGCTTAGTTATAATTAGTTGGAGTGTGCAACGCAGGCAGATGCGCTCTGCAAATGTCTTGGCACTAGTGGGACTATAGCAAAGTCCAATAGCCACGTATAGGATGCCACTAGGTACACTAAGTGTTTGCTAGTATAATGGCTTAGTTATAATTAGTTGGAGTGTGCAACGCAGGCAGATGCGCTCTGCAAATGTCTTGGCACTAGTGGGACTATAGCAAAGTCCAATAGCCACGTATAGGATGCCACTAGGTACACTGAGTGTTTGCTAGTATAATGGCTTAGTTATAATTAGTTGTAGTGTGCAATGCAGGCAGACGTGCTCTGCAAATGTCTTTGCACTAGTGGGACTATAGCAAAGTCCAATAGCCACAGATAGGATGCCACTAGGTACACTGAGTGTTTGCTAGTATAATGGCTTAGTTATGAGTTGGAGTGTGCAGAGGACAAGAGGGTACAGTGGCAGGATTGTGGTGCTCTGGGTAGAGGAATGGAAGCCTGCCTTTCTATTCCCTCCTATTGGTGAAATGCAGGGAGGAAATCCCTGACCTTGGCTGCACAGACGCTGGCGCTGTTTTCAGGACCTGTCACCTTAACTCTGACCCTGCCGGTTTGAGCCCTTAAAAGGACTGCTATAAAGTGCTCTCCCTATGCTGTCTAACGCTGTGTATGCAGCGCATACAGCTGTATCAGCGATAGGACTCAAGACGGAGCTGCGACAGTGATGTCTGACACCAAAGACGCAGAAGGCAGATAATGGCGTCCGTGAAGAAAATGTCCGGTTTTATAATGCAGGGACATGTGACATGCAGATCCTATCACACATGCCGTTGCTTCTCTGGCTCAAAGTCCACTTAGCTGTGTGTGTGTCTGTGATTGGCTGACATGCTGGCCCGCCCCACAAGACGCGCGCGCTTAGGGAAGGAAGACAAGAAAAAAAAAAAAAAAATGGCGATCGCCATTATAGAAACAGCAGTGATCTGAAGGCGCTGTTCACGCACACTATACACTGAAATGTGATAATAGTTTGATTCACAGAGTGACTTACACTATTACAGCAGAAACCAAGCTATGATTTAGCTGTTTTTTGGCTGCTAGAACCGTTCTCGAACGTTTCTAGAACTATCGAGCTTTTGCAAAAAGCTCGAGTTCTAGTTCGATCTAGAACATGCCCCAAAATCACTCGAGCCTAGAACTGGAGAACCACGAACCACGAACCGCGCTCAACTCTACTTCTGACCAGGGCACGAAAACTGTCTGCTCACTTCCGCCGTTCAACCGCTGCAGCTGAGCGACTTGCATCGCTCCAGAAGTCTTTCGGCCTGCCGGTTCATCGCCTGAAATGCGATGTGGCGACACGCTGGAATTCGACTCTCCACATGTTACAGCGACTGTGGCAGCACCGCCGAGCCCTGGTGTAATACGTCATGACGTATAGCCTGGGCCAACGAGATGCAGAGGTGGGGAAGATCACCCTGATGGAGTGGTCTCAGATCAAGGACCTATACACCCTTCTGCACAGTTTCGACATGGCGACGAATATGTTTAGCGCTGACAATGCCATTATCAGCATGACAATTCCAGTTATTTACATGCTGGAGCACACGCTAAACAATATTCGGAGTCAGGGGGTGGGACAACAGGAAGGGGAGGAACTACAGGAGTATTCATATGCGCAAGGGACAAGAACATCACCAAGGTCCAGACGTTCATCATCCCCAACGCAGCAGGCATGGGACCATGGGGGACAGGGATCAACAAGGGCGCATGGTAGCAGGCGAAATGTTGAGGAAGGTGTAGGAGAACATGAAGAAATGGAGGACGAACTGTCCATAGACATGGAAGACTCAGCGGATGACGGAGACCTTGGTCAAATTTCAGTTGAAAGAGGTTGGGGGAGATGTCAGAGGAAGAAAGAACGGTTAGCAAATCTATGCCACAAACACAGCGTGGACTTGGTCCGCATGGCTGCGCAAGACACATTTAGACCCTTCTTTGCAAGGCCAACAGAGACAACAAGTCTGACACATAGTCAATGGCTGGAGAGGATGATACAGGAGTATCTCCAAATGAACATCGATGCCATGACTTTGCAAATGGAGCCTTGCTCATTTTGGGCTTCAAATCTTGAACAATGGCCAGAGCTCTCCACTTACGCCTTGGAGATTTTGTCGTGTCCAGCTGCCAGCGTTGTCTCTGAACGTGTCTTCAGTGCTGCTGGGTGTGTGCTGACAGATAAGCGCACGCGTTTGTCCAGTGACGTTCAAAATGAACAAGTCATGGATCCACAAGGAATATACTACCCCTGTGTCATCCTGGGGAGAGAAAATGCTTGTGGATTTGGAATGTGCTTGATGCAAATCAAAACATCCTGTTTGCAACTAGGGCACAAGTGCTGCCACTGATGGGGTGTCTGTGTGGCCCAATTTTTTGAAAAAAGGAAGACTCCGCTTGGAGTAACCTTTGCTTACATTGTTTTTAAAAATGATCCAAGATGCACAGCGCTGGGATCAGGAAAGACTTAGCTACCTACCCCGGTGTCATGCTGGGGACGGTTAATTATGGCGTATTTTTGAATGTGCTTGATGCAAATCAAAACATCCTGTTTCCAACTAGGGCACAAGTGCTGCCACTGATGGGGTGTCTGTGTGGCCCAATTTTTTGAAAAAATGGAGACTCCGCTTGGAGTAGCCCTTACTTACAGTGTTTTTAAAAATGATCCAAGATGCATAGTGCTGGGATCAGGAAAGACTTAGCTACCTACCCCGGTGTCATGCTGGGGACGGTTAATTATGGCGTATTTTTGAATGTGTTTGATGCAAATCAAAACATCCTGTTTGCAACTAGGGCACAAGTGCTGCCACTGATGGGGTGTGTGTGGGGCCCAATTTTTGGAAAAAAAGGGAGACTCCGCTTGGAGTAACCCTTGCTTGCTGTGTTTTTTAAAAGGAGCCAAGATGAACAAGTCATGGTTCAGCAAAGACTTTGCTACCTACCCCGGTGTCATCCTGGGGACAGTTAAGTATGGCGTATTTTTGAATGTGCTTGATGCAAATCTAGCTGTGAAGTGTACAACTGGGGCACAAGTGCTGCCACTGAAGGGGTGGGTGTGCGTGGGGCCCAAATTTTGGAAAAAAGGGAGACTCCGCTTGGAGTCACCTTGCGGTGTTTTACATGATTTTAGAAGGGCGTGCCATGCCTATATCTGTGTCTTGTCCTCTTTTTCCTTGTCTAGCTCTTTTGTTTTCGCATGAGTATATGTCCTTGTCACTTTCCCATGTGTTTGTGTTGTATTGTGAGTTGTTTGTCACCTTTTGGACACCTTTGAGGGTGTTTTCTAGGTGTTTTTATGTGTTTGTGATTGCCTGCCATAGTTTCCTATGCAGTTCGAGTTCGGTTCATCGAACGTTCGACGAACCGAACTCGAACGGGACCTCCGTTCGGCGAACCGAACTCGAGCCAAACCACGGCCGGTTCGCTCATCTCTATAAATGACAGCGCCGGTAAAAAATTATTTATCTCCCATCTGGCATGAACAAACATGATAAATCTCCTCCCCGGTCCCCTCCGGTCCCCCGGTGTCGCCAAAATGCCCCCCCTGATGCCCTCCCAGAAATCCAAGATGGCCGCGCGCACAGCAGCGCGCCGGCCGCATTCACCCTACTACTCTGATTTCTGTCGCATGTGCCATGACACATGCGACAGAAAACTCCTCCCCAGGCCCTGCCAGGTCACCCTCTATAACCCCTCCGGTGTTCCCCGGTGTCCCTCGGTACTTGTGCAGCGTTGATCCCCCCACGGCCCTCTCCTTCATAATAGACGCTGCCGCATGCACGGAGTGGCTGTCAGCTCAGCTTCCTGTGTTCAGACACAGTGAGTGGTGGTTATGCATCTGTAAGTTAAATGGGCGGCACAGTAGCTCAGTGTTTAGCACTACAGTCTTGCAGCGCTGAGGATCCTGGGTTCAATTTTCACCAAGGCCACCATCTGCAAGGAGTTTGTATGTTCTCCCCGTGTTTGCGTGGGTTTCCTCCGGGTACTCCGGTTTCCTCCCACACTCCAAAGACATACAGTGCTATGGAATTAATAACGCTATATAAATGAATAAATTATTATTATTACTGCAATGCCCTGCTCATGAGGTAAGGAACATAATTGATCAGGAGAGCTATATACTACATTTCCAAATGGAGGGATTTGCTTTTATAGTTTCCCTGCTGAACGACTACCAAACATGAGAGTCCGTTATACGCCACAAGAAAACACATCTAAATAGCGAGCTCTGTTGTTAAGTATTCATTCAGCTGGCTAACTGGACTTAAAGGGGTATTCCATCTCCAAGATCCTATCCCCAATATATAGTAGGTGGAATAGCAATAATATCAGCAAATACCAATATTTGGAAATGTAGAATAGTTCTCCTGATTAGGCATGCCCTTACCTCATGAGCAGGGCATTGCAGCTTTGGTAGCAACCATTACGACATGGACTCTGCTGCTGTGGACCCGGGGAGAGTGAGTGCAGATTCATTGCACCCACACTCCTCACATGAAGGGTCTGCACTCCTAGAAAATGGGGGATACGTTCCCTGAGTGTCTCCCCCCCATATTCTAGACAGTCCAGAGTCGTTGTGGGACCCCTTTATTTTTTTTCTTACAATAAATTGGTGAAAGAGGAAATGTTTTGGGGACTGTTTTTTCAAATAAATTTCTTTTGTCGATTTTTTTTTTGTTAGTACTGACAGTTTATGATGTTGGGTATGTAATAGACGCCATGACATCACAAACTGCTGGGCTTGATCTCAGGTGACTTTACAGCTAGTATCAACCCGATTTATTACCCCGTTTGCCACTGCACTAGGGCACAGGATGAGCTGGGGTGAAGCGCCAGGATTGGCGCATCTAGTGGATGCGCCACGTCTGGGGTGCCTGCGGCCTGCTATTTTTAGGCTGTGAAGGCCCAATAACTATGGACCTTCCCACCCTGAGAATACCAGACCACAGCTGTCCACTTTACCTTGGCTGGTGATCCAATTTGGGGGGGACCCTACTTTTTTTGTATAATTATTAATATTTATAAAATAATTATAAAAAAAAGAGCCTGGGGGGACCTCCACATTAGATCCCCAACCACGATAAAGCTGCCAACTGTGGTTTTCAGGCTACAGCCGTCTGCTTTACCCTAGCTGGCTATCAAAAATGGGGGGGACCCAACGTCATTTTTTTTTAACTATTTTTTAAATAGAAAAAATTAATGGGCTTCCCTGTATTTTGATTGCCAACCAAGGTAACGGCAGGCAGATGGGGGTGTCAACCCATAGCTGTCTGCTTTATCTGCGCTGAGAATCAAAAATACCGCGGAGCGCTACGTCATTTTTTTAAAGATTTATTTTTACAGCACTGTGATGTCCAGCAATCAAAATACAGGGAAGCCCATTTTGTTTTTAGTTATTTAAATAAATAATTAAAAAAAATATATATGGGCTACCACTGCATTTTTTGTATTGCTAGCTAAGGGTAATCCAAGCAGCTACTGGCTGCTAACCCCCACTGCTTGGTGTTACCTTCACTGGCAATGGAAAATCCAGGGAAGCATTTTTTATTTTTTTTGCCCAAAAAACTACAAAAAAAGGATGTGAGCTTCGTCATATTTTTGTATGCTAGCCAGGTATAGCAGGCAGGTGCTGGAAGAGTTGGATACAGCGCCAGAAAATGGCGCTTCTATGAAAGTGCCATTTTCTGAGGCGGCTGCAGACTGCAATTCGCAGCAGTGGGGCCCAGAAAGCTCAGGCCAACGTGTGCTTCGGATTCCAATCCCCAGCTGCCTAGTTGTACCTGGCTGGACACAAAAATGGGGCGAAGCCTACGTCATTTGTTTTCTAATTATTTCATGAAGTTCATGAAATAATAAAAAAAGGGCTTCCCTTTATTTTTGGTTCCCAGCCGGGTACAAATAGGCAACTGAGGGTTGGGGGCAACCGTACCTGCCTGCTGTACCTGGCTAGCATGCAAAAATATGGCGAAGCCCACATAATTCTTTCAGGGGGCAAAAAACTTCTGCATACAGTCCTGGATGGAGTATGCTGAGTCTTGTAGTTCTGCAGCTGCTGTCTGTCTGTATGGAGAAGAGCAGACAGCAGCTGCAGAACTACAAGGCTCAGCATACTCCATCCAGGACTGTATGCAGAAGTTTTTTGCCCACCAAAAAAATGACGTGGGCTTCGCCATATTTTTGTATGCTAGCCAGGTATAGCAGGAAGCCACGGGCTGCCTCCAACCCCCCGTTGCCTATTTGTACCCGGCTGGGAACCAAAAATATAGGGAAGCCCGTTTTTTTTAATTATTTCACTTATTTCATGAAATAATTAAAAAACAAATGACGTGGGCTTCGCCCCAGTTTTGTGTCCAGCCAGGTACAACTAGGCAGCTGGGGATTGGAATCCGCAGCACAGGTTAGCCCGAGGTTTCTGGGCGCCTCTGTTGCGAATTGCAGCCCGCAGCCGCCCCAGAAAATGGCGCTCTCATAGAAGCGCCATCATCTGTCGCTGTATCCAACTCTTCCAAGAGCCCTGGAGCCGGGTGGCTTGTTGGGTAATCATGAGCTAATACTGGCTTTGTTTTACTAGCCAGTATTAAGCCAGAGATTCTTAATGTCAGGCACGTTTGACCCGGCCATTAAGAATCTCCAATAAAGGGTTAAAAAAAAACACCACACAGAGAAAAAATACTTTAATAGAAATAAATACACAGACACATTAGAGACTCCATCTTTATTACCCCTCTCAGCCCTCCACGATCCATGGTCTTCTGTCTTTCTCGTTCAACAAATGCAGCTCTGCTCCATCACTGCTGCATGGGGGAAGACGCTGCTTCTCGTGCAGCCTTCACTCCATGAAGGCTGCACGGGAAGCAGCGTGCAGCCTTCACTCCGTGAGAGATCAATGCTGCTGGCGGTGACAGACGCGTTACCATAACAACAGGGCTCCGATCATGTGATTCCCGGAGCCGCAGTTAGCGGTGACGTCACCACTAACTGCGTTGCCATGGCAACGGTGATCTCCGTTAATAACCCGCTATGTCAGCCGGTCCCTAATGGAATGGGGAGTCGACCGTCTGCTAGAGCATGTCGCCGGTACACAAATGTGCACCGTGTACCAGAGAGTGCAATGACAAGTCCTACATGACGCGTCGTAGTCAAACGACCAGTCTGTAGCCAATGAGATAATAGCCACGTGACTGGTCACATGGCTATTTTGACGTCACGATAGGTCCTGCATCACTGCTGGCAGTGCTGGTCACCGAGAGGATTCAGCGATCATCGGATGGAACAGCAGCAGGAGACAGAGTGCAGGAGGGATCGCAGGGACCGGTAAGTGTTATGGCAATGTTTAATAACTGTATGTGTACATTTATAATGCATTCTATGTGTTTGTGATTGCCTCCCATTATAGCCTATTGGTTCGAGTTCGGTTCGTCGAACGTTCGCCGAACTGAACTCGAACGAGACCTCTGTTCGACAAACCGAACTCGAGCCGAACCACGGCTGGTGCGCTCATCTTTACCCACTAGTGCAAATCTATTTGCAGCACCTCTGCATTGCACACTCAAACTCATTGTTACTAAGCCATTATACTAGAAAACACTGAGTAAACTTAGTTGCATCCTAAAAGTAACTGTTGGATTTCCATTATTGTCCCACTGGTGCAAAGCTATTTGCAGCACCACTGCATTGCACACTCAAACTCATTGTTACTAAGCAATTATACTAGCAAACACTGAGTAAACTTAGTGGCATCCTAAAAGTGGCTGATGGACTTCCATTAGTGCCCCACTGGTGCAAAGCTATTTGCAGCACCACTGCATTGCACACTCAAACTCATTGTTACTAAGCAATTATACTAGCAAACACTGAGTAAACTTAGTGGCATCCTAAAAGTGGCTGTTGGACTTCCATTATTGTCCCACTGGTGCAAAGCTATTTGCAGCACCACTGCATTGCACACTCAAACTCATTGTTACTAAGCCATTATACTAGCAAACACTGAGTAAACTTAGTGGCATCCTAAAAGTGGCTGTTGGACTTCCATTATTGTCCCACTGGTGCAAAGCTATTTGCAGCTCCACTGCATTGCACACTCAAGCTCATTGCTACTAAGCCATTATACTAGCAAACACTGAGTAAACTTAGTGGCATTCTAAAAAACGCTGTTGGACTTCCATTATTGTCCCACTGGTGCAAAGCTATTTGCAGCACCACTGCATTGCACACTCAAACTCATTGTTACTAAGCCATTATACTAGCAAACAATGAGCAAACTTAGTGGCATCTTAAAAGTGGCTGTTTGACTTCCATTAGTGTCCCACTAGTGCAAATCTATTTGCAGCACCTCTGCATTACACACTCAAACTCATTGTTACTAAGCCATTATACTAGCAAACACTGAGCACATTTAGTGACATTTTAAAAGTGGCTGTTTGACTTCCATTAGTGTCCCACTAGTGCAAATCTATTTGCAGCACCACTTCGTTGCACACTCAAACTCATTGTTACTAAGCTATTATACTAGCAAACACTAAGTAAACTTAGTAGCATCCTAAAAGTGGCTGTTGGACTTCCATTAGTGTCCCACTAGTGCAAATCTATTTGCAGCTCTACTGCATTGCACACTCAAGCTCATTGTTAATAAGCCATTATACTAGCAAACACTGAGTAAACTTAGTGGCATCCTAAAAGTGGCTGTTGGACTTCCATTATTGTCCCACTGGTGCAAAGCTATTTGCAGCACCACTGTATTGCACACTCAAACTCATTGTTACTAAGCCATTATACTAGCAAACACTGAGTAAACTTAGTGGCATCCTAAAAGTGGCTGTTGGACTTCCATTATTGTCCCACTGGTGCAAAGCTATTTGCAGCACCACTGCATTGCACACTCAAACTCATTGTTACTAAGCCATTATACTAGCAAAAAATGAGCAAACTTAGTGGCATCTTAAAAGTGGCTGTTTGACTTCCATTAGTGTCCCACTAGTGCAAATCTATTTGCAGCACCTCTGCATTACACACTCAAACTCATTGTTACTAAGCCATTATACTAGCAAACACTGAGCACACTTAGTGGCATCTTAAAAGTGGCTGTTTGACTTCCATTAGTGTCCCACTAGTGCAAATCTATTTGCAGCACCACTTCGTTGCACACTCAAACTCATTGTTACTAAGCCATTATACTAGAAAACACTAAGTAAACTTAGTAGCATCCTAAAAGTGGCTGTTGGACTTCCATTAGTGTCCCACTAGTGCAAATCTATTTGCAGCTCTACTGCATTGCACACTCAAGCTCATTGTTAATAAGCCATTATACTAGCAAACACTGAGTAAACTTAGTGGCATCCTAAAAGTGGCTGTTGGATTTCCATTATTGTCCCACTGGTGCAAAGCTATTTGCAGCACCACTGCATTGCACACTCAAACTCATTGTTACTAAGCCATTATACTAGCAAACACTGAGTAAACTTAGTGGCATCCTAAAAGTGGCTGTTGGACTTCCATTATTGTCCCACTGGTGCAAAGCTATTTGCAGCTCCACTGCATTGCACACTCAAGCTCATTGCTACTAAGCCATTATACTAGCAAACACTGAGTAAACTTAGTGGCATTCTAAAAAAGGCTGTTGGACTTCCATTATTGTCCCACTGGTGCAAAGCTATTTGCAGCACCACTGCATTGCACACTCAAACTCATTGTTACTAAGCCATTATACTAGCAAACAATGAGCAAACTTAGTGGCATCTTAAAAGTGGCTGTTTGACTTCCATTAGTGTCCCACTAGTGCAAATCTATTTGCAGCACCTCTGCATTACACACTCAAACTCATTGTTACTAAGCCATTATACTAGCAAACACTGAGCAAACTTAGTGGCATCTTAAAAGTGGCTGTTTGACTTCCATTAGTGTCCCACTAGTGCAAATCTATTTGCAGCACCACTTCGTTGCACACTCAAACTCATTGTTACTAAGCCATTATACTAGCAAACACTAAGTAAACTTAGTAGCATCCTAAAAGTGGCTGTTGGACTTCCATTATTGTCCCACTGGTGCAAAGCTATTTGCAGCACCACTGCATTGCACACTCAAACTCATTGTTACTAAGCCATTATACTAGCAAACAATGAGCAAACTTAGTGGCATCTTAAAAGTGGCTGTTTGACTTCCATTAGTGTCCCACTAGTGCAAATCTATTTGCAGCACCTCTGCATTACACACTCAAACTCATTGTTACTAAGCCATTATACTAGCAAACACTGAGCAAACTTAGTGGCATCTTAAAAGTGGCTGTTTGACTTCCATTAGTGTCCCACTAGTGCAAATCTATTTGCAGCTCTACTGCATTGCACACTCAAGCTCATTGTTAATAAGCCATTATACTAGCAAACACTGAGTAAACTTAGTGGCATCCTAAAAGTGGCTGTTGGACTTCCATTATTGTCCCACTGGTGCAAAGCTATTTGCAGCACCACTGCATTGCACACTCAAACTCATTGTTACTAAGCCATTATACTAGCAAACACTGAGTAAACTTAGTGGCATCCTAAAAGTGGCTGTTGGACTTCCATTATTGTCCCACTGGTGCAAAGCTATTTGCAGCTCCACTGCATTGCACACTCAAGCTCATTGCTACTAAGCCATTATACTAGCAAACACTGAGTAAACTTAGTGGCATTCTAAAAAAGGCTGTTGGACTTCCATTACTGTCCCACTGGTGCAAAGCTATTTGCAGCACCACTGCATTGCACACTCAAACTCATTGTTACTAAGCCATTATACTAGCAAACAATGAGCAAACTAAGTGGCATCTTAAAAGTGGCTGTTTGACTTCCATTAGTGTCCCACTAGTGCAAATCTATTTGCAGCACCTCTGCATTACACACTCAAACTCATTGTTACTAAGCCATTATACTAGCAAACACTGAGCAAACTTAGTGGCATCTTAAAAGTGGCTGTTTGACTTCCATTAGTGTCCCACTAGTGCAAATCTATTTGCAGCACCACTTCGTTGCACACTCAAACTCATTGTTACTAAGCCATTATACTAGCAAACACTAAGTAAACTTAGTAGCATCCTAAAAGTGGCTGTTGGACTTCCATTATTGTCCCACTGGTGCAAAGCTATTTGCAGCACCATTGCATTGCACACTCAAACTCATTGTTACTAAGCCATTATACTAGCAAACACTGAGTAAACTTAGTGGCATCCTAAAAGTGGCTGTTGGACTTCCATTATTGTCCCACTGGTGCAAAGCTATTTGCAGCTCCACTGCATTGCACGCTCAAACTCATTGTTACTAAGCCATTATACTAGCAAACACTGAGTAAACTTAGTGGCATCCTTAAAGGGGCTGTTGGACTTCCATTATTGTCCCACTAGTGCAAAGCTACTTGCAGCACCACTGCATTGCACACTCAAACTCATTGTTACTAAGCCATTATACTAGGAAACACTGAGTAAACTTAATGGCATCCTAAAAGTGGCTGTTGGACTTCCATTAGTGTCCCACTAGTGCAAATCTATTTGCAGCACCACTGCATTGCACACTCAAACTCATTGTCACTAAGCCATTATACTAGCAAACACTGAGTAAACTTAGTGGCATCCTAAAAGTGGCTGTTGGACTTCCATTATTGTCCCACTGGTGCAAAGCTATTTGCAGCACCATTGCATTGCACACTCAAACTCATTGTTACTAAGCCATTATACTAGGAAACACTGAGTAAACTTAGTGGCATCCTAAAAGTGGCTGTTGGACTTCCATTATTGTCCCACTGGTGCAAAGCTATTTGCAGCTCCACTGCATTGCACACTCAAACTCATTGTTACTAAGCCATTATACTAGCAAACACTGAGCACACTTAGTGGCATCTTAAAAGTGGCTGTTTGACTTCCATTAGTGTCCCACTAGTGCAAATCTATTTGCAGCACCACTTCGTTGCACACTCAAACTCATTGTTACTAAGCCATTATAATAGAAAACACTAAGTAAACTTAGTAGCATCCTAAAAGTGGCTGTTGGACTTCCATTAGTGTCCCACTAGTGCAAATCTATTTGCAGCTCTACTGCATTGCACACTCAAGCTCATTGTTAATAAGCCATTATACTAGCAAACACTGAGTAAACTTAGTGGCATCCTAAAAGTGGCTGTTGGACTTCCATTATTGTCCCACTGGTGCAAAGCTATTTGCAGCACCACTGCATTGCACACTCAAACTCATTGTTACTAAGCCATTATACTAGCAAACACTGAGTAAACTTAGTGGCATCCTAAAAGTGGCTGTTGGACTTCCATTATTGTCCCACTGGTGCAAAGCTATTTGCAGCTCCACTGCATTGCACACTCAAGCTCATTACTACTAAGCCATTATACTAGCAAACACTGAGTAAACTTAGTGGCATTCTAAAATAAGGCTGTTGGACTTCCATTATTGTCCCACTGGTGCAAAGCTATTTGCAGCACCACTGCATTGCACACTCAAACTCATTGTTACTAAGCCATTATACTAGCAAACAATGAGCAAACTAAGTGGCATCTTAAAAGTGGCTGTTTGACTTCCATTAGTGTCCCACTAGTGCAAATCTATTTGCAGCACCTCTGCATTACACACTCAAACTCATTGTTACTAAGCCATTATACTAGCAAACACTGAGCAAACTTAGTGGCATCTTAAAAGTGGCTGTTTGACTTCCATTAGTGTCCCACTAGTGCAAATCTATTTGCAGCACCACTTCGTTGCACACTCAAACTCATTGTTACTAAGCCATTATACTAGCAAACACTAAGTAAACTTAGTAGCATCCTAAAAGTGGCTGTTGGACTTCCATTATTGTCCCACTGGTGCAAAGCTATTTGCAGCACCATTGCATTGCACACTCAAACTCATTGTTACTAAGCCATTATACTAGCAAACACTGAGTAAACTTAGTGGCATCCTAAAAGTGGCTGTTGGACTTCCATTATTGTCCCACTGGTGCAAAGCTATTTGCAGCTCCACTGCATTGCACGCTCAAACTCATTGTTACTAAGCCATTATACTAGCAAACACTGAGTAAACTTAGTGGCATCCTTAAAGGGGCTGTTGGACTTCCATTATTGTCCCACTAGTGCAAAGCTACTTGCAGCACCACTGCATTGCACACTCAAACTCATTGTTACTAAGCCATTATACTAGGAAACACTGAGTAAACTTAATGGCATCCTAAAAGTGGCTGTTGGACTTCCATTAGTGTCCCACTAGTGCAAATCTATTTGCAGCACCACTGCATTGCACACTCAAACTCATTGTCACTAAGCCATTATACTAGCAAACACTGAGTAAACTTAGTGGCATCCTAAAAGTGGCTGTTGGACTTCCATTATTGTCCCACTGGTGCAAAGCTATTTGCAGCACCATTGCATTGCACACTCAAACTCATTGTTACTAAGCCATTATACTAGGAAACACTGAGTAAACTTAGTGGCATCCTAAAAGTGGCTGTTGGACTTCCATTATTGTCCCACTGGTGCAAAGCTATTTGCAGCTCCACTGCATTGCACACTCAAACTCATTGTTACTAAGCCATTATACTAGCAAACACTGAGCACACTTAGTGGCATCTTAAAAGTGGCTGTTTGACTTCCATTAGTGTCCCACTAGTGCAAATCTATTTGCAGCACCACTTCGTTGCACACTCAAACTCATTGTTACTAAGCCATTATACTAGAAAACACTAAGTAAACTTAGTAGCATCCTAAAAGTGGCTGTTGGACTTCCATTAGTGTCCCACTAGTGCAAATCTATTTGCAGCTCTACTGCATTGCACACTCAAGCTCATTGTTAATAAGCCATTATACTAGCAAACACTGAGTAAACTTAGTGGCATCCTAAAAGTGGCTGTTGGATTTCCATTATTGTCCCACTGGTGCAAAGCTATTTGCAGCACCACTGCATTGCACACTCAAACTCATTGTTACTAAGCCATTATACTAGCAAACACTGAGTAAACTTAGTGGCATCCTAAAAGTGGCTGTTGGACTTCCATTATTGTCCCACTGGTGCAAAGCTATTTGCAGCTCCACTGCATTGCACACTCAAGCTCATTGCTACTAAGCCATTATACTAGCAAACACTGAGTAAACTTAGTGGCATTCTAAAAAAGGCTGTTGGACTTCCATTATTGTCCCACTGGTGCAAAGCTATTTGCAGCACCACTGCATTGCACACTCAAACTCATTGTTACTAAGCCATTATACTAGCAAACAATGAGCAAACTTAGTGGCATCTTAAAAGTGGCTGTTTGACTTCCATTAGTGTCCCACTAGTGCAAATCTATTTGCAGCACCTCTGCATTACACACTCAAACTCATTGTTACTAAGCCATTATACTAGCAAACACTGAGCAAACTTAGTGGCATCTTAAAAGTGGCTGTTTGACTTCCATTAGTGTCCCACTAGTGCAAATCTATTTGCAGCACCACTTCGTTGCACACTCAAACTCATTGTTACTAAGCCATTATACTAGCAAACACTAAGTAAACTTAGTAGCATCCTAAAAGTGGCTGTTGGACTTCCATTATTGTCCCACTGGTGCAAAGCTATTTGCAGCACCACTGCATTGCACACTCAAACTCATTGTTACTAAGCCATTATACTAGCAAACAATGAGCAAACTTAGTGGCATCTTAAAAGTGGCTGTTTGACTTCCATTAGTGTCCCACTAGTGCAAATCTATTTGCAGCACCTCTGCATTACACACTCAAACTCATTGTTACTAAGCCATTATACTAGCAAACACTGAGCAAACTTAGTGGCATCTTAAAAGTGGCTGTTTGACTTCCATTAGTGTCCCACTAGTGCAAATCTATTTGCAGCTCTACTGCATTGCACACTCAAGCTCATTGTTAATAAGCCATTATACTAGCAAACACTGAGTAAACTTAGTGGCATCCTAAAAGTGGCTGTTGGACTTCCATTATTGTCCCACTGGTGCAAAGCTATTTGCAGCTCCACTGCATTGCACACTCAAGCTCATTGCTACTAAGCCATTATACTAGCAAACACTGAGTAAACTTAGTGGCATTCTAAAAAAGGCTGTTGGACTTCCATTATTGTCCCACTGGTGCAAAGCTATTTGCAGCACCACTGCATTGCACACTCAAACTCATTGTTACTAAGCCATTATACTAGCAAACAATGAGCAAACTAAGTGGCATCTTAAAAGTGGCTGTTTGACTTCCATTAGTGTCCCACTAGTGCAAATCTATTTGCAGCACCTCTGCATTACACACTCAAACTCATTGTTACTAAGCCATTATACTAGCAAACACTGAGCAAACTTAGTGGCATCTTAAAAGTGGCTGTTTGACTTCCATTAGTGTCCCACTAGTGCAAATCTATTTGCAGCACCACTTCGTTGCACACTCAAACTCATTGTTACTAAGCCATTATACTAGCAAACACTAAGTAAACTTAGTAGCATCCTAAAAGTGGCTGTTGGACTTCCATTATTGTCCCACTGGTGCAAAGCTATTTGCAGCACCATTGCATTGCACACTCAAACTCATTGTTACTAAGCCATTATACTAGCAAACACTGAGTAAACTTAGTGGCATCCTAAAAGTGGCTGTTGGACTTCCATTATTGTCCCACTGGTGCAAAGCTATTTGCAGCTCCACTGCATTGCACGCTCAAACTCATTGTTACTAAGCCATTATACTAGCAAACACTGAGTAAACTTAGTGGCATCCTTAAAGGGGCTGTTGGACTTCCATTATTGTCCCACTAGTGCAAAGCTACTTGCAGCACCACTGCATTGCACACTCAAACTCATTGTTACTAAGCCATTATACTAGGAAACACTGAGTAAACTTAATGGCATCCTAAAAGTGGCTGTTGGACTTCCATTAGTGTCCCACTAGTGCAAATCTATTTGCAGCACCACTGCATTGCACACTCAAACTCATTGTCACTAAGCCATTATACTAGCAAACACTGAGTAAACTTAGTGGCATCCTAAAAGTGGCTGTTGGACTTCCATTATTGTCCCACTGGTGCAAAGCTATTTGCAGCACCATTACATTGCACACTCAAACTCATTGTTACTAAGCCATTATACTAGGAAACACTGAGTAAACTTAGTGGCATCCTAAAAGTGGCTGTTGGACTTCCATTATTGTCCCACTGGTGCAAAGCTATTTGCAGCTCCACTGCATTGCACACTCAAACTCATTATTACTAAGCCATTATACTAGCAAACACTGAGCAAACTTAGTGGCATCCTAAAAGTGGCTGTTGGACTTCCATTAGTGTCCCACTAGTGCAAATCTATTTGCAGCACCTCTTCATTGCACACTCAAACTCATTGTTAATAAGCCATTATACTAGCAAACACTGAGTAAGCTTAGTGGCATCCTAAAAGTGGCTGTTGGACTTCCATTATTGTCCTACTGGTGCAAAGCTATTTGCAGCACCACTGCAATGCACACTCAAACTCATTGTTACTAAGCCATTATACTAGCAAACACTGAGCAAACTTAGTGGCATCCTAAAAGTGGCTGCCGGACTTCCATTATTGTCCCACTGGTGCAAAGCTATTTGCAGCTCCACTGCATTGCACACTCAAGCTTATTGTTACTAAGCCATTATATTAGGAAACACTGAGTAAACTTAGTGGCATCCTAAAAATGGCTGTTGGACTTCCATTATTGTCCCACTGGTGCAAAGCTATTTGCAGCACCACTTCATTGCACACTCAAACTCATTGTTACGAAGCCATTAAACTAGCAAACACTGAGTCAACTTAGTGGCATCCTAAAAGTGGCTGTTGGACTTCCATTAGTGTCCCACTAGTGCAAATCTATTTGCAGCACCACTGCATTGCACACTGAAACTCATTGTTACTAAGCCATTATACTAGCAAACACTGCGTAAACTTAGTGGCATCCTAAAAGTGGCTTTTGGACTTCCATTAGTGTCCCACTAGTGCAAATCTATTAGCAGCACCTCTGAATTGCACACTCAAACTCATTGTTACTAAGCCATTATACTAGCAAACACTGAGTAAACTTAGTGGCATCCTAAAAAAGGCTGTTGGACTTCCATTATTGTCCCACTGGTGCAAAGCTATTTGCAGCACCTCTGCATTACACACTCAAACTCATTGTTACTAAGCCATTATACTAGCAAACACTGACCAAACTTAGTGGCATCTTAAAAGTGGCTGTTTGACTTCCATTAGTGTCCCACTAGTGCAAATCTATTTGCAGCACCACTTCATTGCACACTCAAACTCATTGTTACTAAGCCATTATACTAGCAAACACTAAGTAAACTTAGTGGCATCCTAAAAGTGGCTGTTGGACTTCCATTAGTGTCCCACTAGTGCAAATCTATTTGCAGCACCTCTGCATTGCACGCTCAAACTCATTGTTAATAAGCCATTATACTAGCAAACACTGAGTAAATTTAGTGGCATCCTAAAAGGGGCTGTTGGACTTCCATTATTGTCCCACTAGTGCAAAGCTACTTGCAGCACCACTGCATTGCACACTCAAACTCATTGTTACTAAGCCATTACACTAGCAGACACTGAGTAAACTTAGTGGCATCTTAAAAGTGGCTGTTGGACTTCCATTAGTGTCGCACTAGTGCAAATCTATTTGCAGCACCACTGCATTGTACACACAAACTCATTTTTACTAAGCCATTATACTTGCAAACACTGAGTAAACTTAGGGGCATCCTAAAAGGGGCTGTTGGACTTCCATTATTGTCCCACTAGTGCAAAGCTACTTGCAGCACCACTGCATTGCACACTCAAACTCATTGTTACTAAGCCATTACACTAGCAGACACTGAGTAAACTTAGTGGCATCTTAAAAGTGGCTGTTGGACTTCCATTAGTGTCGCACTAGTGCAAATCTATTTGCAGCACCACTGCATTGTACACACAAACTCATTGTTACTAAGCCATTATACTTGCAAACACTGAGTAAACTTAGTGGCATCCTAAAAGTGGCTGTTGGATTTCCATTAGTGTCCCACTAGTGCAAATCTATTTGCAGCACCTCTGCATTGCACACTCAAGCTCTTTGTTAATAAGCCATTATACTAGCAAACACTGAGTAAACTTAGTGGCATCCTAAAAGTGGCTGTTGGACTTCCATTATTGTCCCACTGGTGCAAAGCTATTTGCAGCACCACTGCATTGCACGCTCAAACTCATTGTTATTAAGCCATTATACTAGCAAACACTGAGTAAACTTAGTGGCATCCTAAAAGGGGCTGTTGGACTTCCATTATTGTCCCACTAGTGCAAAGCTACTTGCAGCACCACTGCATTGCACCCTCAAACTCATTGTTACTAAGCCATTATACTAAGAAAAACACTGAGTAAACTTAATGGCATCCTAAAAGTGGCTGTTGGACTTCCATTAGTGTCCCACTACTGCAAATCTATTTGCAGCACCACTGCATTGCACACTCAAACTCATTGTTACTAAGCCATTATACTAGCAAACACTGAGTAAACTTAGTGGCATCCTAAAAGTGGCTGTTGGACTTCCATTATTGTCCCACTGGTGCAAAGCTATTTGCAGCACCATTGCATTGCACACTGAAACTCATTGTTACTAAGCCATTTTACTAGCAAACACTGAATAAACTTAGTGGCATCCTAAAAGTGGCTGTTGGACTTCCATTATTGTCCCACTGGTGCAAAGCTACTTGCAGCACCACTGCATTGCACACTCAAACTCATTATTATTAAGCCATTATACTAGCAAACACTGAGCAAACTTAGTGGCATCCTAAAAATGGCTGTTGGACTTCCATTAGTGTCCCACTAGTGCAAATCTGTTTGCAGCACCTCTGCATTGCACACTCAAACTCATTGTTAATAAACCATTATACTAGCAAACACTGAGTAAGCTTAGTGGCATCCTAAAAGTGGCTGTTGGACTTCCATTATTGTCCCACTAGTGCAAAGCTACTTGCAGCACCACTGCATTGCACCCTCAAACTCATTGTTACTAAGCCATTATACTAGGAAACACTGAGTAAACTTAATGGCATCCTAAAAGTGGCTGTTGGACTTCCATTAGTGTCCCACTACTGCAAATCTATTTGCAGCACCACTGCATTGCACACTCAAACTCATTGTTACTAAGCCATTATACTAGCAAACACTGAGTAAACTTAGTGGCATCCTAAAAGTGGCTGTTGGACTTCCATTATTGTCCCACTGGTGCAAAGCTATTTGCAGCACCATTGCATTGCACACTGAAACTCATTGTTACTAAGCCATTTTACTAGCAAACACTGAATAAACTTAGTGGCATCCTAAAAGTGGCTGTTGGACTTCCATTATTGTCCCACTGGTGCAAAGCTACTTGCAGCACCACTGCATTGCACACTCAAACTCATTATTACTAAGCCATTATACTAGCAAACACTGAGCAAACTTAGTGGCATCCTAAAAATGGCTGTTGGACTTCCATTAGTGTCCCACTAGTGCAAATCTGTTTGCAGCACCTCTGCATTGCACACTCAAACTCATTGTTAATAAGCCATTATACTAGCAAACACTGAGTAAGCTTAGTGGCATCCTAAAAGTGGCTGTTGGACTTCCATTATTGTCCCACTGGTGCAAAGCTACTTGCAGCACCACTGCATTGCACACTCAAACTCATTATTATTAAGCCATTATACTAGCAAACACTGAGCAAACTTAGTGGCATCCTAAAAATGGCTGTTGGACTTCCATTAGTGTCCCACTAGTGCAAATCTGTTTGCAGCACCTCTGCATTGCACACTCAAACTCATTGTTAATAAACCATTATACTAGCAAACACTGAGTAAGCTTAGTGGCATCCTAAAAGTGGCTGTTGGACTTCCATTATTGTCCCACTAGTGCAAAGCTACTTGCAGCACCACTGCATTGCACCCTCAAACTCATTGTTACTAAGCCATTATACTAGGAAACACTGAGTAAACTTAATGGCATCCTAAAAGTGGCTGTTGGACTTCCATTAGTGTCCCACTACTGCAAATCTATTTGCAGCACCACTGCATTGCACACTCAAACTCATTGTTACTAAGCCATTATACTAGCAAACACTGAGTAAACTTAGTGGCATCCTAAAAGTGGCTGTTGGACTTCCATTATTGTCCCACTGGTGCAAAGCTATTTGCAGCACCATTGCATTGCACACTGAAACTCATTGTTACTAAGCCATTTTACTAGCAAACACTGAATAAACTTAGTGGCATCCTAAAAGTGGCTGTTGGACTTCCATTATTGTCCCACTGGTGCAAAGCTACTTGCAGCACCACTGCATTGCACACTCAAACTCATTATTACTAAGCCATTATACTAGCAAACACTGAGCAAACTTAGTGGCATCCTAAAAATGGCTGTTGGACTTCCATTAGTGTCCCACTAGTGCAAATCTGTTTGCAGCACCTCTGCATTGCACACTCAAACTCATTGTTAATAAGCCATTATACTAGCAAACACTGAGTAAGCTTAGTGGCATCCTAAAAGTGGCTGTTGGACTTCCATTATTGTCCTACTGGTGCAAAGCTATTTGCAGCACCACTGCATTGCACACTCAAACTCATTGTTACTAAGCCATTTTACTAGCAAACACTGAGCAAACTTAGTGGCATCCTAAAAGTGGCTGCCGGACTTCCATTATTGTCCCACTGGTGCAAAGCTATTTGCAGCTCCACTGCATTGCACACTCAAGCTCATTGTTACTAAGCCATTATACTAGCAAACACTGAGTAAACTTAGTGGCATCCTAAAAATGGCTGTTGGACTTCCATTATTGTCCCACTGGTGCAAAGCTATTTGCAGCACCACTTCATTGCACACTCAAACTCATTGTTACGAAGCCATTAAACTAGCAAACACTGAGTAAACTTAGTGGCATCCTAAAAGGGGCTGTTGGACTTCCATTATTGTCCCACTAGTGCAAAGCTACTTGCAGCACCACTGCATTGCACACTAAAACTCATTGTTACTAAGCCATTATACTAGCAAACACTAAGTAAACTTAGTGGCATCCTAAAAGTGGCTGTTGGACTTCCATTAGTGTCCCACTAGTGCAAATCTATTTGCAGCACCTCTGCATTGTACGCTCAAACTCATTGTTAATAAGCCATTATACTAGCAAACACTGAGTAAATTTAGTGGCATCCTAAAAGGGGCTGTTGGACTTCCATTATTGTCCCACTAGTGCAAAGCTACCTGCAGCACCACTGCATTGCACACTCAAACTCATTGTTACTAAGCCATTACACTAGCAAACACTGACCAAACTTAGTGGCATCTTAAAAGTGGCTGTTTGACTTCCATTAGTGTCCCACTAGTGCAAATCTATTTGCAGCACCACTTCATTGCACACTCAAACTCATTGTTACTAGCCATTATACTAGAAAACACTAAGTAAACTTAGTGGCATCCTAAAAGTGGCTGTTGGACTTCCATTAGTGTCCCACTAGTGCAAATCTATTTGCAGCACCACTGCATTGTACACTCAAACTCATTGTTAGTAAGCCATTATACTAGCAAACACTGAGGAAACTTAGTAACTTCCTAAAAGTGGCTGTTGGACTTCCAATTTTTTCCCACTGGTGCAAAGCTATTTGCAGCACCACTGCATTGCACACTCAAACTCATTTTTACTAAGCCATTATACTTGCAAACACTGAGTAAACTTAGGGGCATCCTAAAAGTGGCTGTTGGACTTCCATTATTGTCCCACTGGTGCAAAGCTATTTACAGCTCCACTGCATTGCACACTTAAGCTCATTGTTACTAAGCCATTATACTAGCAAACACTGCGTAAACTTAGTGGCATCCTAAAAGTGGCTGTTGGACTTCCATTATTGTCCCACTGGTGCACAGCTATTTGCAGCACCACTGCATTGCACACTCAAACTCATTGTTACTAAGCCATTATACTAGCAAACACTGAGTAAACTTAGTGGCATCCTAAAAGTGGCTGTTGGATTTCCATTAGTGTCCCACTAGTGCAAATCTATTTGCAGCACCTCTGCATTGCACACTCAAGCTCATTGTTAATAAGCCATTATACTAGCAAACACTGAGTAAACTTAGTGGCATCCTAAAAGTGGCTGTTGGACTTCCATTATTGTCCTACTGGTGCAAAGCTATTTGCAGCACCACTGCATTGCACACTCAAACTCATTGTTATTAAGCCATTATACTAGCAAACACTGAGTAAACTTATTGGCATCCTAAAAGGGGCTGTTGGACTTCCACTATTGTCCCACTAGTGCAAAGCTACTTGCAGCACCACTGCATTGCACACTCAAACTCATTGTTACTAAGCCATTATACTAGGAAACACTGAGTAAACTTAATGGCATCCTAAAAGTGGCTGTTGGACTTCCATTAGTGTCCCACTAGTGCAAATCTATTTGCAGCACCACTGCATTGCACACTCAAACTCATTGTTAATAAACCATTATACTAGCAAACACTGAGTAAGCTTAGTGGCATCCTAAAAGTGGCTGTTGGACTTCCATTATTGTCCTACTGGTGCAAAGCTATTTGCAGCACCACTGCATTGCACACTCAAACTCATTGTTACTAAGCCATTATACTAGCAACCACTGAGCAAACTTAGTGGCATCCTAAAAGTGGCTGCCGGACTTCCATTATTGTCCCACTGGTGCAAAGCTATTTGCAGCTCCACTGCATTGCACACTCAAGCTCATTGTTACTAAGCCATTATACTAGCAAACACTGAGTAAACTTAGTGGCATCCTAAAAATGGCTGTTGGACTTCCATTATTGTCCCACTGGTGCAAAGCTATTTGCAGCACCACTTCATTGCACACTCAAACTCATTGTTACGAAGCCATTAACCTAGCAAACACTGAGTCAACTTAGTGGCATCCTAAAAGTGGCTGTTGGACTTCCATTAGTGTCCCACTAGTGCAAATCTATTTGCAGCACCACTGCATTGCACACTCAAACTCTTTGTTACTAAGCCATTATACTAGCAAACACTGCGTAAACTTAGTGGCATCCTAAAAGTGGCTGTTGGACTTCCATTAGTGTCTTACTAGTGCAAATCTATTAGCAGCACCTCTGAATTGCACACTCAAACTCATTGTTACTAAGCCATTATACTAGCAAACACTGAGTAAACTTAGTGGCATCCTAAAAGTGGCTGTTGGACTACCATTCGTGTCCTACTAGTGCAAATCTATTTGCAGCACCTCTGCATTGCACACTCAAACTCATTTTTACTAAGCCATTCTAATAGCAAACTATGCTGCCAGTTTAAGGGCCGTAGTTGCATTGTCAGGGATAGTTATTGTTGTTTATTCTGCTGTTAATAAAGATAGACCACCGCTGCAATCTACACCACCTCTGAATTTTTACTACCACATTTTAAGTGCACAATCTTGTCGCAATCAAAATAAGTGGCAAATTGACAGATGCTGTTTGAAAGGGGAAGAGGTGTGTTGGAAAATAAAAAAAAGGGTTTATCCATGGGGAAGGTAGCAAAGCTCCATTAACATCTGCTGAAGATAGATCATCTTCCAGCAAAAGTAAGATGTCTACTACTTACCGTGGACATTCCGATGTGCTCTCTTTTTTACGGACACGAACAACTGGAAGAAAGGTAGATGATGGCCAAAAAAAGAAAATGCTTGATTGGATCTCATGTGGTCCAACAAGTGCCCTCTCCACCACCTCAACTACTGCATCCAAAAAACACCAGTCCTCTGAGTTGTCATTCCAATCACACTTACTTTCTCCCAGCTCTGAAGTCTCCATCCACCCTGCACAGTGTGGTGGAACTGAGATGGCTGAGTCTGCAGAGCTGTTCAGTCACACTATAGCCTGGGAATCAGAGGTGTGCTCCCAAGCTACAGTGAGTACAGACCAGGAAATGGTCTGCAGTGATGCCCAGAACCTTTGTGATTCTGATTCAGGCTGTGAGGACCAAGTTTCTGAGCATAATGTTGACCCTTATTCACAAACTGTAACACCTATTGTTATAGACAATGAGGAACATACTGATGTTGATGAGACGCAGATACCAGATTGGGATGACAACTTAAATATTCGGTCAGGGCAAGAAGAGGCTCAGTCTGAGGGTGAGGGGAGTGCAAACACAAAAATTGATGAGGAAGTTCTAGATCCCACCTACTGTCAACCCACAGTCAGGCCCTCGAGGAGGTAAACAGAGGTGGTGGAGGAGGATGCAACTGACGACGAAGTTACCTTGCGCCTTCCTGGACAGATACGGAGTACTGGTAGCACGTCTACAACTGCATCCTCAGCCACCACTGTGCCTCTGAACACTGGTCGGGGTGGCTCAGCAGGTCGCATGCCCTCTAAGCCTTGCCTAGCCTGGTCCTTTTTTGACATAGCAAAAGATCGCCCAAATTATGTGATCTGTAAAATCTGTCGTGATTCTGTTAGTAGAGGGCAAAACCTCAGCAGTTTGACAACTTCTTCCATGAATCATCACATGAATAAATATCATATGTCCCAGTGGGAAGCTCACCGTGCTGCAATGCGGCCTAGCGGAGCGAACCATCCACCGCCTGCCCCTTCCAGTGCATCCGCACGCTCTTCATCTTCTAGGACTGTGGGGACAGCTGTCACACCTGGTTTTTCACGCACAACTTCCACCACTGTAACCGCAACAGGCAGTTTGCTTCGTAGGTCGTCAGTTGGTTTGGAAGGGGAAACAAGTGCGTGCGTACAGCTCTCTCAGACAGCGAAAGCACCAACGTTGGATGAAGGCGACATCATGTCTACGCCTGCACTTTCCTCACAAACTTGCATTTTTCCAGGGACATACATAATTATACAGTGTATCAAAGAAAACACACATGATTTCAAAAAGTTTACAAATTTTATTGACATGATACTAACAGACATAAAAAATATCACATAATTGGAGACGGATATCATAAAACACACAGTAAAAAGTTTTTTTCCCCCTTAAAAACGCAAAAAATCCTGGGACAGTGTGGTATTAAAGTTGGTGCACTGTAGTGGTCATGAAAAGATATATATATACCCCAGAGTACATCAAGGATAATATTACAAAACTGACACTCCAGCAGGTATGAATAGACTATAAGTACTGATGTTTAAATGACAGTGCCATTCAAATACATAAAAATGGTACATAAGGAGAACATTGTAGATTACTAGTGATGAGCTAGTACTAAAAATCTCGGGTGCTCGAGGCTCGGGCCGAGCATCCCAAGATACTCGTGTACTCGGCCCGAGTACCGAGCCCAATGTTATCCTATGCGAGACCCGAGTATTTTTATGAAATGACCCCCCGGCAGCATGTAGAAACCCTAAAAATGTCACAAAAGTCACAGAAGAGTGCTCAAATGACATGGCAACAGCATGGGGAAGACCCCTTGAAGCATTTATCACTCAAAAGTCACAGCTGTGAACAATTTTGTCTGCGTTTTACGCCATTTTTACAGACTCACCAGAAAACCTTCAAAAATGACACCAAAATGAATTTTCATGGCGGAAATGTTAAGGGCACATACCCAATAGTGAGATAGAGCTGGTGTATGTTACTTTTGGAGATTACATGAAATATTTTACGTGAAAACATTGTGTGGCACTCCGATGTAAAAATTGGGAGGCTCCACGTTGTCCCTGGATAGAGACGTGCATGATGGCCTGTAAACCAGAAGTGCCCATTGTAAGGAAGTGGGTCTATTGCACTATAGCCCTTTGGCAGGGCAGCCAAAAATTGGGAGTCTCCACATTGTCCCTGGATAGAGACGTGCATGATGGCCTCTAAACCAGAAGTGCCCATTGTAAGGAAGTGAGTCTATTGTAGTATAGCCCTTTGGCAGGGCAGCCAAAAATTGGGAGGCTCCACATTGTCCCTGGATAGAGATGTGCATGATGGCCTGTAAACCTGAAGTGCCCATTGTAAGGAAGTGGGTCTATTGTAGTATAGCCCTTTGGCAGGGCAGCCAAAAATTGGGAGGCTCCACGTTGTCCCTGGATAGAGACCTGTTAGGTTCTTAGTGCGTCCGTGCTTGCATTTAAAAACCGCACGTGTGTGCCTGTTGGTGGCAGCATTCAGGTGCACTTGTGTGCGTTTTGCACAAACTTGGATATAACACACAAGTCTAGTGAATACACATCAGCACAGCATTGCAAAATGCGCAAGGGCGTTGGCAACGAACAAGGAAGTGGACGTGATGGTGGTGCAGGCAGAGACCGAGGCCGTGTGCAAGCTCTAATTTCGCCACAACAAAGGGCCACAGCTACTCGCTCGCACATCCTGTCCCAAATTCTTGGGGACCGCAGCAGTACACCGCTCTTGAACCAAGACCAGTGTCAACAGGTTGTTAGTTGGATAGCGGATAATGCTTCCAGTCAGATTGGCACCACCACAAACACTCTGTCTTCCACATGGTCAAGTGTCAGTAGCCGTGATACTGCACCACACATTTCAGAACCTGATCCTTCTTCCTACCACCAGGCCGAGTACACGTCCACGGACACTCGGAAGAGCTGTTCACGTTTCCATTCACACATTCTGGCCTCTCGCCAGCTCCTGTTGAAGTGGGTCATGACGAGATTGTATGTACAGATGCCCAAATATTTGAGCAGCCACGTTCTCACGAAGTTGGCAATGTGTCTCAACAAGGGGTGGACGATGAT
Source organism: Anomaloglossus baeobatrachus (assembly GCF_048569485.1). NCBI lineage: Eukaryota > Metazoa > Chordata > Amphibia > Anura > Aromobatidae > Anomaloglossus > Anomaloglossus baeobatrachus. The sequence goes on along the minus strand of NC_134362.1, from coordinate 115,373,979 downwards.
GAGACACAATTGTCAGGAAGTCAGGAGGAGGAGCAGGGTGCGGAAGAGGAAGACGACGTGGTGGATGATCCAGTAACTGACCCAACCTGGCAGGAGGATATGCAGAGCGAGGACAGCAGTGCACAGGGGGAGGGAGGCGTAGCATCCCAACAGGCAGTAAGAAGCAGGGTGGTGGCCCCAGGCAGAAGTCAGGCAACCGTTCCCCGGAACAACAACACGACGGAAAGGTGCCTGTACAAATGTTAGACTCGGGAAGACCTGGCAGTTTTTTAAGTTGGCTCCAGATAATTCTAAAAAGGCCATTTGCAACACCTGCCATGCCAGCATCAGCAGGGGTACCAAAACTAGCAGCCTGACTACCACCAGCATGATCAGGCACATGTCAGCCAAGCACCCGACTTTGTGGGATGTACAACAGAGTCGAGGAGCAGTGCTTGCTGATGTCACTGCTGCGTCTTCGCTTGTTGTGCATGCGAGCCAATCCCCTGTCCATGCTGCCCGCGAACAAGCCTCCTCCAGCCCTGCACCTGCAGTTGCCCATGCAGAAATAACACCATCATTAGTGATGAGCGAGCATGCTTGTCACTACTCGGTACTCGCACGAGTATCGCTGTACTCGGGCTGCTCGGCGGGGACCGAGTAATCTCGCGATACTCGTGCTGTACTCGTGGTCTTCATTTCTGCATGTTGGCGCTCTTTTGAGAGCCAGCCCTCATGCAGGGATTGGCTGGCAGACCACTGCAATGCCACAGCCCTGTTAGTTGTGGAATTGCAGTGATTGGCCGGCCTGCACAGCGTGACCGAGCCTTTATATCGGCCGGCGCGCTGTGCTCTGCTCACAGCTATTCAGACAGTCAGTGTAGGGAGAGTGTCGCTGATTCAGGGAAAGCTTTGCGGCCCTTTATAGCTTTTTCAGTTGCAGGGCTGCAAACAGTGTGACCAAAAGTCCTTCTCAGGACTATTCTAGTTGTATACAGGCAGGCAGGGTATAGCCAGGTCGGAGTACAGTAGCAGAGTCCTTCTCAGGACTATTGTTGCTATGTACAGGCAGGGTATAGCCAGGTCTGAATACAGGCTAGTGACCAAAAGAGTCCGTGTCAGGACTATTGTACCAGTATACAGGCAGGCAGACAGGCAGGGTAGTGGTGACCGTATACCAGCCTTCATCATATCTGGGGCTGGTGTACACAGTGTAAAACAGTCCAGATAGTGTCTGACTTGTCTGTAATTGTCGCTCCCCAAAAAAACCTGTTAGGTTATTATTGCGTCCGTGCTTGGTTTTTAAAACCGCACGTGTGTGCCTGTTGGTGGCAGCGTACAGGTGCACTTGTGTGCAATTTCCACACACTTTGATATAACGCACAAGTAGTGAATATACACGTCAGCAGTGCACAGCATTGCAAAATGCGCAAGGGCATTGGCAAGGAACAAGGAAGTGGACGTGATGGTGGTGCAGGCAGAGGCCGAGGTCGTGGGCAAGCTCTAATTTCGCCACAACAAAGAGCCACATCTAGTCGCTCGCACGTCCTGTCCCAAATTCTTGGGGACCGCAGCAGTACACCGCTCTTGAACCAAGACCAGTGTCAACAGGTTGTTAGTTGGATAGCGGATAATGCTTCCAGTCAGATTGGCACCACCACAAACACTCTGTCTTCCACACGGTCAAGTGTCAGTAGCCGTGATACTGCACCGCACATTTCTGAACCTGATCCTCCTTCCTACCACCAGGCTGAGTACACGTCCTCCTCGGACATTAATGATCCCACACTTGGACACTCGGAAGAGCTGTTCACGTTTCCATTCACACATTCTGGCCTCTCGCCAGCTCATATTGAAGTGGGTCATGAGGAGATCGTCTGTACAGATGGCCAAATATTTGAGCAGCCACGTTCTCACGAAGTTGGCAACGTGTCTCAACAAGTGGTGGACGATGATGAGACACAATTGTCAGCAAGTCTGGAGGAGGAGGAGCAGGGTGCGGAAGAGGAAGACGACGTGGTGGATGATCCAGTAACTGACCCAACCTGGCAGGAGGATATGCAGAGCGAGGACAGCAGTGCACAGGGGGAGGGAGGCGTAGCATCACAACAGGCAGTAAGAAGCAGGGTGGTGGCCCCAGGCAGAAGTCAGGCAACCGTTCCCCGGAACAACACGACGACACAAGGTGCCTGTACAAATGTTAGGTCTTCCCGAGTCTGGCAGTTTTTTAAGTTGGATCCAGATGATTCAAAAAAGGCCATTTGCAACACCTGCCGTGCCAGCATCAGCAGGGGTACCAAAACTAGCAGCCTGACCACCACCAGCATGATCAGGCACATGTCAGCCAAGCACCCGACTTTGTGGGAAGTACAACAGAGTCGAGGAGCAGTGCTTGCTGATGTCACTGCTACGTCTTCGCTGGTTGTGCATGCGAGCCAATCCTCTGTCCATGCTGCCTGCGAACAAGCCTCCTCCACTCCTGCACCTGCAGTTGCCTACGCAGAAAGAACACCATCATCAAGCACGTCCTTGTCCCAGCGCAGCGTTCAGTTATCCATTCAGCAAACCTTTGAACGCAGGCGCAAATACACTGCCAACACCCCACATGCCACAGTTCTAAATGCTAACATTTCGCGACTGCTTGCGCTGGAAATGTTGCCTTTTAGGCTGGTGGAGACAGAAGCATTCCGTGACCTGATGGCGGCAGCTGTCCCACGTTACTCGGTCCCCAGCCGCCACTATTTCTCCCGGTGTGCCGTCCCCGCGTTGCATAACCACGTGTCACAAAACATCACACGTGCCCTGAACAACGCTGTTTCACCCAAGGTCCACCTAACCACAGACACGTGGACAAGTGCTTGTGGGCAAGGCCGCTACATCTCGTTGACGGCACACTGGGTTAATATTGTGGAAGCTGGGACCCAGTCTGAGCGAGGGACGGAACACGTCCTTCCCACACCAAGGTTTGCAGGCCCTACCTCAGTCAGTGTTTCACCCACACTCTACAGCTCAGGAATGTCATGCTCTTCAGCCTCCTCCTCCTCCTGCGCATCCTCATCCACTGTGCCCTCCACACCAGTCACAAGCTGGAAGCACTGCAGCACTGCCTCGGCGAAGCGGCAACAGGCTGTGCTGAAGCTAATCTGCATAGGTGACAAACCCCACAATGCAGAAGAGCTGTGGACAGCTCTGAAACAGCAGGCAGATCACTGGCTCACACCTCTGAACCTAAAGCCAGGAAAGGTCGTGTGTGACAATGGCCGGAACCTGGTGGCGGCTTTGAGGCGAGGCCAGCTGACACATGTTCCATGCGTGGCCCATGTGCTCAACCTCGTGGTTCAGCGGTTTATAAAGTCATACCCAGAGCTGTCTGATCTGCTGGTAAAAGTTCGCCACCTGTCTGCACATTTTCGAAAGTCACCTACTGCTTCAGCCGGCCTTGCCGGCTTTCAGCGCCGTTTGCATCTTCCGGCTCACAGACTGGTGTGTGATGTCCCCACGCGTTGGAATTCAACTCTGCACATGTTGGTCAGGATATGTGAGCAGAAGAGGGCAGTTGTTGAGTACCTGCATCACCTAAGCCGTCGGGAAATGGGTCAAACTCCACACATAACACCTGAGGAGTGGAGATGGATGTCAGACCTATGTACCATCCTCCAAAACTTTGAGGACTCCACCAAGATGGTGAGTGGTGATGACGCCATTATTAGCGTCACCATACCGCTACTCTGCCTTCTAAAACGGTCTCTGCTGAAAAACAAACATGATGCATTGCAGGCGGAGCGCGATGAGTTTGAGCAAGAAACAGTAGTGGGTGTGGGTGATAACACACAGCCCAGCCTCGTCTCATCACAACGTGCAGTGGAGGACTATGACGAGGAGGAGGATGAAGACATGGAGCAACTCTCCGGCCAAATTGAGGATATGACATGCACACCAGTCATATCCTCGGTTCAGCGTGGCTGGCCAGAGGACAGGGTAGATGAGGAGGAGGAGGAGGAGGAGGAGGACAGCATGTTCAGTCATCTTGTTGGTCAGGCTACTGAAGTCCTGGCTGTTAAGAGTCTGGCGCACATGGCTGACTTTATGGTAAGCTGCCTGTCTCGTGACCCTCGCGTTAAGAACATCTTGGCCGACAATCATTACTGGTTGGTAACACTGTTAGACCCACGCTACAAGGAGAACTTTTTGTCTCTTATTCCCGTGGAGGAGAGGTCAACCAAAATGCAGCAGTTTCGGAAGGCCATACTCACGGAAGTAGGCAAAGCATTCCCCTCACAAAACGCTAGCGGCATAGGTCAGGAATCAGTGGACAACCGAGGCGTACAGCCGAGAGAGGCACAAGTCCAATCCGCCAGAGGTAGGGGAACAGTCTTTAAGATGTGGGGCAGTTTTCTCAGCCCCTCACGTACCACAGCCCCTGAGGTGCGGGGTAGTGCCACAAGAAATCCTAAGTTTGCCCAGATGCTGAAGGAGTACCTTGCAGATCGAACAACTGTACTCCGACATTCCTCTGTGCCTTACAATTATTGGGTATCCAAGCTGGACACGTGGCATGAATTGGCTCTCTACGCCTTGGAAGTCCTGGCCTGCCCTGCTGCTAGCGTTTTGTCAGAGCGTGTTTTTAGTGCCGCAGGTGGAATCATTACAGATAAACGCACCCGCCTGTCAACTGAAAATGCTGACAGGCTGACTCTGATCAAGATGAACAAGGGTTGGATTGGGCCAGACTTCACCACACCACCAGCAAATGAGAGCGGAATTTAAAGTTTGCCATGTACCTCCACTCACCCATGGGTACACACTTCTGGACTTTGGATAATCGCTGGACTGCTCCTCCTTCTCCTCATGCGCCACCATGATGATGACCGTTACAAATTGCAATACTTAGGCCTTTGTTTCAGGTATACCCCCAGTGGTAAATTTTTTCGCCCATTCTTTGCAGAATGGACATTACAACGACAGGAGACCCGCTCCTTTGCAATGGGAACAATGTTTTGAGGCCCTCATGCACGTCTCTACCCAGGGACAACGTGGAGCCTCCCAATTTTTGGCTGCCCTGCCTAAGGGCTATACTATAATACACCCACTTCCTTAAAATGGACACTTAATGTTTTGAGGCCCTCATGCACGTCTCTACCCAGGGACAACGTGGAGCCTCCCAATTTTTGGCTGCCCTGCCTAAGGGCTATACTATAATACACCCACTTCCTTAAAATGGACACTTAATGTTTTGAGGCCCTCATGCACGTCTCTACCCAGGGACAACGTGGAGCCTCCCAATTTTTGGCTGCCCTGCCTAAGGGCTATACTATAATACACCCACTTCCTTAAAATGGACATTTAATGTTTTGAGGCCCTCATGCACGTCTCTACCCAGGGACAACGTGGAGCCTCCCAATTTTTGGCTGCCCTGCCTAAGGGCTATACTATAATACACCCACTTCCTTAAAATGGACACTTAATGTTTTGAGGCCCTCATGCACGTCTCTACCCAGGGACAACGTGGAGCCTCCCAATTTTTGGCTGCCCTGCCTAAGGGCTATACTATAATACACCCACTTCCTTAAAATGGACACTTAATGTTTTGAGGCCCTCATGCACGTCTCTACCCAGGGACAACGTGGAGCCTCCCAATTTTTGGCTGCCCTGCCTAAGGGCTATACTATAATACACCCACTTCCTTAAAATGGACACTTAATGTTTTGAGGCCCTCATGCACGTCTCTACCCAGGGACAACGTGGAGCCTCCCAATTTTTGGCTGCCCTGGCAAAGGGCTATACTAAAATAGACCCACTTCCTTACAATGGGCACTTCAGGTTTACAGGCCATCATGCACGTCTCTATCCAGGGACAATGTGGAGCCTCCCAATTTTTGGCTGCCCTGGCAAAGGGCTATACTGAAATAGACCCACTTCCTTACAATGGGCACTTCAGGTTTACAGGCCATCATGCACGTCTCTATCCAGGGACAATGTGGAGCCTCCCAATTTTTGGCTGCCCTGGCAAAGGGCTATACTGAAATAGACCCACTTCCTTACAATGGGCACTTCAGGTTTACAGGCCATCATGCACGTCTCTATCCAGGGACAATGTGGAGCCTCCCAATTTTTGGCTGCCCTGGCAAAGGGCTATACTGAAATAGACCCACTTCCTTACAATGGGCACTTCAGGTTTACAGGCCATCATGCACGTCTCCATCCAGGGACAATGTGGAGCCTCCCAATTTTTGGCTGCCCTGGCAAAGGGCTATACTGAAATAGACCCACTTCCTTACAATGGGCACTTCAGGTTTACAGGCCATCATGCACGTCTCTATCCAGGGACAATGTGGAGACTCCCAATTTTTGGCTGCCCTGGCAAAGGGCTATACTGAAATAGACCCACTTCCTTACAATGGGCACTTCAGGTTTACAGGCCATCATGCACGTCTCTATCCAGGGACAATGTGGAGCCTCCCAATTTTTGGCTGCCCTGGCAAAGGGCTATACTGAAATAGACCCACTTCCTTACAATGGGCACTTCAGGTTTACAGGCCATCATGCACGTATCTATCCAGGGACAATGTGGAGACTCCCAATTTTTGGCTGCCCTGGCAAAGGGCTATACTGAAATAGACCCACTTCCTTACAATGGGCACTTCAGGTTTACAGGCCATCATGCACGTCTCTATCCAGGGACAATGTGGAGACTCCCAATTTTTGGCTGCCCTGGCAAAGGGCTATACTGAAATAGACCCACTTCCTTACAATGGGCACTTCAGGTTTACAGGCCATCATGCACGTCTCTATCCAGGGACAATGTGGAGCCTCCCAATTTTTGGCTGCCCTGGCAAAGGGCTATACTGAAATAGACCCACTTCCTTACAATGGGCACTTCAGGTTTACAGGCCATCATGCACGTCTCTATCCAGGGACAATGTGGAGCCTCCCAATTTTTGGCTGCCCTGGCAAAGGGCTATACTGAAATAGACCCACTTCCTTACAATGGGCACTTCAGGTTTACAGGCCATCATGCACGTCTCTATCCAGGGACAATGTGGAGACTCCCAATTTTTGGCTGCCCTGGCAAAGGGCTATACTGAAATAGACCCACTTCCTTACAATGGGCACTTCAGGTTTACAGGCCATCATGCACGTCTCTATCCAGGGACAATGTGGAGCCTCCCAATTTTTGGCTGCCCTGGCAAAGGGCTATACTGAAATAGACCCACTTCCTTACAATGGGCACTTCAGGTTTACAGGCCATCATGCACGTCTCTATCCAGGGACAATGTGGAGCCTCCCAATTTTTGGCTGCCCTGGCAAAGGGCTATACTGAAATAGACCCACTTCCTTACAATGGGCACTTCAGGTTTACAGGCCATCATGCACGTCTCTATCCAGGGACAATGTGGAGCCTCCCAATTTTTGGCTGCCCTGGCAAAGGGCTATACTGAAATAGACCCACTTCCTTACAATGGGCACTTCAGGTTTACAGGCCATCATGCACGTCTCTATCCAGGGACAATGTGGAGCCTCCCCATTTTTGGCTGCCCTGCCTAAGGGCTATACTACAATAGACCCACTTCCTTACAATGGGCACTTCAGGTTTACAGGCCCTCATGCACGTCTGTATGCAGGGGCATTGGTGAACCTCACAATTTTGGACTGCCCTGGCAAAGGAAAATACTACAAAGACTCACTTCCTCAAAATGGGCACATTAGACTCAAGAGGCCTTCATGTACGTCTCTTCTCAGGGACATCGGAGTGCCACACAATGTTTTCACGTAAAATCTTTCATGTATTAATCTCAAAAAGTAACATACACCAGCTCTATCTCACTATTGGGTATGTGCCCTTAACATTTCCGCCATGAAAAATCATTTTGGGGTCATTTTGGAAGGTTTTCTGGTGAGTCCGTAAAAATGGCGTAAAACGCGGACAAAATTGTTCACAGCTGTGACTTTTCAGTGATAAATGTGTGGCACCCCAGGGTTGCCACACAAAGGGTTAACTCCCCACACACAACACCAAGACCTCCTGGCCAGAAGGGGGAGACCAAGCTGCTTCCCTGTATATTCTGGTGGAGGGAGGAAATGGTCAGAAGTAGTTTCAGTTTGGAAGTTCAGTGCAGAGCACTGAGGAGACAGGATCTCTGCAGGTTGGAGGCTGGCTTTAGCTCACCTCAGGATCCACTGACCAATTCCAGGCCTAGCTGAGGGTCTGAGGAAAGGAGAAGGAGTACACAAAGGAACATTCCTGGGAGACAGAGCATTGCTGAGTTCATCCCAGTGGAGCACACAGAACGGATGCTGGATCCGAGACTGCAGGTTACATACTGCACAGTGAACACCAGAGAAGTGAGGATTCCACATTCTCTATCTGTACCACAGACACAAGCAACAAGCGTAGAGTTCAGGAACATACTAGTAAGGACTCGAGTTGCCTGTCAGGTCGGTACCTAGGAGCAGAGCAGAAGCAGAGCCGGCTGCATAGTTCACACATCAGCAGGGCCACAGACACACAGTGCAGGCAAGGAAGCCAAAACGGCCCGGCTGGGTGGGAGAAACCCTGAACCCCTCACAGACTCCGTGGACAGTACTCTGCTGAATACCATCATCAGTAAAGGACAAAGAAACTGCAAAACCGTGAGTCTGCCTGTTTATTGTGCTCGTGTCCTGCACTCCCCCCATAGACTAACATACTGCCCCGGGGAAAAGGCTCTACCCGTGGGGAGCCGTCCCATCTCAAGCTGCCTTCCATCACCCCGGAGGTTCTGCAGCAGCGGTGGTCATCTCTGATCACATTCCACGGGTGGCGTCACGAACATAACCCCCCTTTTTATTGTGGAACCAGGGAGCACAGACCGGGTCACGACACCGTGATCCCCTTTCCAGAAGCGACCCCTTGGCCCGGTTCTGGGTATCTCCTTAACCCCTGGCGACACAGCTTTGGCGTCACGAACAGGATGCGGACTGGACCCGGCTGCAACCCGGGTGACGTGTGCCTGTAAAGACTTATTGCATCGCATAAAAGACTTGCACTGTGAATTGTTGCAACAAAGAACGGACTTTAAACTTTGCAAAGATACCTGGAAAAATCCAAAAACATCATTGGTAAAATTTTCCAGGCGCCATCTTTAATCACGCCATTACCTGCTACGCGCGGGAAAACATCGCGCCTAAACTAAGACTCCGCCCACTGCTTGCAGAGGAGGTGCGCTCGGTGCTGCGACCCGAACGAAAACGCAGAAAAGTGCCCCAGGCTTGCTGTCAAGAAGACTGGTGAAATTAACTAAGGGGGCGCAAAGATGTCGCAGCAGGGAGACGCTGTTGTACCCGGCGGTGCAGCGGCACTGATCATGCCGTTCCTGATGCCGTACACCCCGGGTGCAGTGTGGCTGCCGCAGTACTCAGGTGAGCCCAACACACTTAATGACTTTATCGGAAAGCTAAAAATCTACTACAGCATGTACCCCCTGACAGAAGCTCAGCGTGTTGGTATGCTTATGGGACAGTTAACTGGCAATGCCCAGCGGGAGGCTACATCCTGGCCGGACGATGCAAAGGACACTGTAGAGCATATAATAGCTGGACTAAAAGCAGCTTTTGAATCCACTGCTGGCAGCCGGGCTAAAATGAGGTTCTTTGGATGCAAGCAAAAACCTAGAGAGAGCGCAAGAGACTTTGCCTTAAACTTGCAGGAGGCGCTCAGAGCACTTAAATTAGCAGAACCTGCCTTAGCCCCTGGAGCAGATAAGCTGCTGATAGACCAATTCCTGGATGGACTCTCATCCCCTTCCCACCGGGGACAACTGAGCATGATGGTGATCCAGGATCCAGGACTAACATTTGCCCAGCTAAAGGATAGAGCCATCCGCCTCCAGCAGGTGGAGGAGCCGCAGGATATAGACTCTGTTCAACACCTTACAGTGGCACCCAAGCAGCCAGTAGTGCCGGTGACATCGGCCATGTCAGCGGCTGCTGCTAACCACCTGGAGCCCATCACTAATGAGGCTCTCCATCAAAAGCTTGAAGCCCTTACAGACACTGTTGCTTCCATGGCTAGAATCGTCCAGGAGCTGCGTGGATCCAAGTCTGCACCCAAGATTGAGCTGGCGACCAGCAAGGAGGATGTCCCATGGATGAGGCCTAGGAGATATCAAGCGACGAGAGGACGACCCAGCGACCGCTACCAGCCGGATGGACAGCCCATTTGCCGCCGTTGCAAGGAGCCAGGTCACTTTGCCCGTGAATGTGCTTTAAATGGGGATCCCCTGGGGAGGCGGGCCGCTCCTCAGGAATGAACTCTCAAGGTCCTTCACCCTGGCACGACAAGTATGTGGGGGGACGTCCAGTCATCCCCATTGTGCTGGATGGCATTCCGCTCAACGCCTTGCTGGACACTGGTTCCCAAATAACATCAATTCCGCATGTCCTTTATAAGAGGTACTGGGCTGATTCAGACGTTAGCAGTGGTCCATCTAATGTTGCATTGAATATATGGGCTAGCAATGGTGAATTAGTACCACAGGTTGGTTTCAGAGAAATGACCATTAAGATTGGGAGAGTAGAATTGCAGAATCAGGGTATTATCATTGTTGATGTTGACCGACGAGAACGTGAACCAACTATGCTGCTAGGAATGAATGTAATTGAAAATTGTTTTGCAGAGGTAATTACTGTCTTGCAGCAGATCGTCGAGACTGCCAAACCTGGGCAACAGAGACTCCTGCAGAAGGAAATAAAAGCCTTGATGCTGAAGCAGCAGGTGGAAATGTCAGGAGGTGAAATTGGCAGTGCAAGGGTAAGTGACCCAATACCTATTGTAATTCCTCCCAAAACAGAAATGCTGGTCTGGTGTAGAGCCGCAATAGGCATCAGAGGGCGAGACTATCAGGCCCTGGTAGAACCTGTGTACTCAGACAGTAGGCCCACTGTATTGACGGCCAGAGGAATAGTTGAGGTACACAGGGGAAGAGTGCCAATACGCCTTCTAAATTGTGGGGAAGATGAGGTCACCCTACCTAAGTATGCTACCATGGCTAAGCTATATACGGTTGATAACAACGCCATCACCACCGTTGAGCCCTTGAAGCCGTCAGATCAGGCGGAAGACAATGGCTCAGAGGGAAAGCTGGAGGATTGGTGCCAAAAGCTACATGTAGGCACCGATTCTACACCCTCCCATCAAAAGCATGGAGTATACAGGGTAGTGAAAGAATATGAACAAATATTCAGCAAACACCCATTAGACTTTGGGCAGATCAAAGGGGTAGAGCACACTATACCCACTGGTAACCATCCACCCATAAAGGAGAGGTATAGACCAGTACCTCCGGCTCACTACCAATGCGCCAAAGACATGCTCAAAGAAATGAAAGAAGCAGGGGTAATAAGAGACAGTTGTAGCCCCTGGGCAGCCCCACTAGTGCTAGTTAAGAAAAAAGATGGGACCATGAGGATGTGTGTAGACTACCGACAGATCAACCGCATTACACACAAGGATGCATACCCATTACCTAGGATAGAAGAGTCATTGGCTGCATTAAAATCCGCTACTTACTTTTCCACCCTAGATCTGACTAGTGGGTATTGGCAAGTTCCTGTGGCAGAGGCTGATAAGGAGAAGACAGCGTTCACCACGCCGATGGGCCTCTGTGAGTTCAATTGTATGCCGTTTGGACTCTGCAACGCGCCTGGTACCTTCCAGCGAATGATGGAGTGCTGCCTAGGACATAAGAACTTTGAAACTGTCCTCCTGTACCTGGATGACGTCATAGTCTACTCCAAGACCTATGAACAGCATCTACAAGACCTGGCGGAAGTGTTTGAAGCCTTATCCGGATACGGCATGAAAATCAAGCCATCCAAGTGTCACCTTCTAAAGCCAAGGGTACAGTACCTGGGACATGTCGTGAGCTCAGAAGGGGTAGCACCAGATCCTGAAAAAGTTACCGTGATCAGAGATTGGCCGAGACCCACCAGCGTGAAAGAGGTGAGGCAATTCCTGGGACTGGTAGGCTACTATAGAAGATTTATAAAAGGGTTCACGAAGCTAGCAGCTCCCCTACAAGACATCCTGGTAGGACAGTCAAAGAAGTCTGCAGCCCGAAATCCTCCTTTCCAGTGGAGTGATGAGAGGGAAGAGTCCTTTAAGAAGTTGAAGTGGGCACTGACAGGAGAAGAGATCCTGGCATATCCAGATTACCATCAACCCTTCATTTTGTACACGGATGCCAGCAACGTAGGACTGGGAGCAGTATTGTCTCAAAAACAGGAAGGCAAGGAGAAAGTTATTGCCTTTGCAAGCAGGAAGCTCCGGCCTACAGAAAGAAACCAAGAGAATTACAGCTCATTCAAGTTAGAACTACTGGCAGTAGTTTGGGCTGTAACAGAGCGTTTCAAACACTACCTGGCAGCTGCAGAATTTACCATCTTTACTGACAACAATCCGTTGACCCACCTGGACTCTGCAAAATTAGGTGCGCTGGAACAGCGATGGATAGCCCGACTGTCAAACTACAACTTTGTCATCAAGTACAGGGCAGGCCACAAGAATGGGAATGCAGATGCCTTATCCCGGATGCCACACTCGGGGAACGTGGAAGAGGAAACGGAGGGACTGGAAGAAATTGAGCTGCCGGCCTTTCACCGTCCTAAGGTTGGACAGTATCAACCGAGTGTCTACCAAAAACAACAGCAGGCAACTCTCAACCCATTAGCACACCACGGATGGGCTGACACACAAGACAGCGATCCACCTGTGAAGCTAGTGAAAGAACTGCTTACACAACAAGGTGCATACCCTAATCAGAATGCCCCAGCTGAGACGCAACATCTCTGGAAGGAGAGAGGTAAATTGTTCCTGTACCAAGGGAAGCTCTGTAGAAGGCACACCAATCCAAAAACACATGAGTTGGTCTGGCAGATCATCGTGCCCAAGAGAGACGTCAAGATGGTTCTGGAAGCTTACCACGACGGTGCTGGTCATTTTGGTTGGAAAAAGTTGGAAGTGCTCTTAAGAGAAAGATTCTACTGGGTTGGCATGAGAAAATCAATTGAAGATTGGTGTAGAAAATGCGGACCGTGCAACCTCAGAAGAAAGGATCAACAGAACCAGAGAGCTCCACTCCAGTCCATAGTAACCAAGCAACCACTCGAGCTAGTCGCGTTAGACCACGTCAAGTTGTCACCAAGCCGGTCCGGCTATGTCTATGCCTTAACCATCGTGGACCATTACTCACGCTTCTTAGTGGTGGTACCCGTGAAAGACCTTACAGCTAGAACAGCAGCTAAAGCATTCCAGACGTACTTTTGCAGACCCCATGGTTACCCAGAACAAGTCCTTGCAGATCAAGGTCCAGCTTTCGAATCACAGATCTTCCAAGAATTCTGCAACATGTATGGCTGTAAAAAGATCCGCACAACAGCATACCATCCCCAAACAAATGGCTTATGTGAGAAGATGAACCATATTGTGATTGACCTGTTGAAGACCTTACCAGAGTCAGAAAGAAATCAATGGCCAGAGAAGTTGCCAGACCTAGTGGACTTGTACAATCATGTCCCGGTGAGTTCTACAAACTGCACCCCCGCTTACCTCATGCGTGCAAGGCCCGGTAAACTGCCAATTGATTTAGATATGGGAATTCTGAAGCCAGATGCGGAAGTTCAAGAATCCAATTGGGATACCCTACGTCAGCAGCAGTATCGCAAAGTACAAGAGTGCGTAGAGAAAAGTCTCCAACAAGCTAGGGGAAGACAGGAGAGAACCTTCAACCAGCATGCTCTAGCAACCCCATTGCAACCTGGTGACCAAGTTCTCAAGAGGAAGCGACGCACAAACAAATTGGATAATCAGTGGGAAACCACCCCATATACAGTCTTACCATCCAGTATGGATAATCCCAAAGTGTGTCTCATCAGTAAGGATGAAGGAAGGACATCAGCTGTCGTGTCAAGAGATCAACTCAAACCGTGTCCTGAAACCCTGAAGACACCAGAAGTCACCTTACCCATACAGGTACAACCTGTCAAGAAGGAAGAAGATGTGTTCCATACAGTCTTAGGAGATTTCCCAAAAACATGGCCAAATTACTATGGAGCAGTAGTAGTCCCAATGATCGCCTTCCCTCAAGTGGTGGAACCACAATCAGAACCCATTCCACAAGAAGTCTCAAGACAAGAAGAACTGGAAGTTGAAACCGTAGAGGAAGAACAGATTCCTGGTCCCAGTGAGCTTGCCAGTCCTACAGTCAGTACCCCATCCTCACAAGTACCAGAAACACCAAATAGGTACACTTCCACCCACACCATTATGCTAAGTACACCCAGTACAGCAACAGTACGCAGATCACAGCGTAGTACTCAGGGTCAGATACCAGCAAGATATAAAGACTAATGTGGAATTGCATATAAAATGTACATATGTTATAATGTTTATATGAAAAACCGTAACAGTTTAGTGTACAGAATAGGTGAGAGAAGAGTGGTGTAAGGTGGCAGCACGGAGAGTTACAACTTGATCACATGTTGGTGGCCCGAGGGCCGTGAGGCCTATTGCACTTACGACCAGAGTAGAGACACCTTTAAGAAGTGTTTGTTGATTGAAATGTTTATTTAATTGCAACGTTAAGACCAAAAGCCCAGTACCTACAGAGACTATACTGTATGAACACTTACATATTTCTGAACATTTTGGACTCTTTTTGAGCTTTAAGGTTTTTGTATTTTTTTTCCTTTTGAGACTCTGTATATATACAATTGTTGTGATAACTTGTTTGTTTGTTTCACAGTCCCGGAGTACTGTTCTTCACTAAGGGGGAATGTGGCACCCCAGGGTTGCCACACAAAGGGTTAACTCCCCACACACAACACCAAGACCTCCTGGCCAGAAGGGGGAGACCAAGCTGCTTCCCTGTATATTCTGGTGGAGGGAGGAAATGGTCAGAAGTAGTTTCAGTTTGGAAGTTCAGTGCAGAGCACTGAGGAGACAGGATCTCTGCAGGTTGGAGGCTGGCTTTAGCTCACCTCAGGATCCACTGACCAATTCCAGGCCTAGCTGAGGGTCTGAGGAAAGGAGAAGGAGTACACAAAGGAACATTCCTGGGAGACAGAGCATTGCTGAGTTCATCCCAGTGGAGCACACAGAACGGATGCTGGATCCGAGACTGCAGGTTACATACTGCACAGTGAACACCAGAGAAGTGAGGATTCCACATTCTCTATCTGTACCACAGACACAAGCAACAAGCGTAGAGTTCAGGAACATACTAGTAAGGACTCGAGTTGCCTGTCAGGTCGGTACCTAGGAGCAGAGCAGAAGCAGAGCCGGCTGCATAGTTCACACATCAGCAGGGCCACAGACACACAGTGCAGGCAAGGAAGCCAAAACGGCCCGGCTGGGTGGGAGAAACCCTGAACCCCTCACAGACTCCGTGGACAGTACTCTGCTGAATACCATCATCAGTAAAGGACAAAGAAACTGCAAAACCGTGAGTCTGCCTGTTTATTGTGCTCGTGTCCTGCACTCCCCCCATAGACTAACATACTGCCCCGGGGAAAAGGCTCTACCCGTGGGGAGCCGTCCCATCTCAAGCTGCCTTCCATCACCCCGGAGGTTCTGCAGCAGCGGTGGTCATCTCTGATCACATTCCACGGGTGGCGTCACGAACATAACCCCCCTTTTTATTGTGGAACCAGGGAGCACAGACCGGGTCACGACACCGTGATCCCCTTTCCAGAAGCGACCCCTTGGCCCGGTTCTGGGTATCTCCTTAACCCCTGGCGACACAAATGCTTCAAGGGGTCTTCCACATGCTGTTGCCATGTCATTTGAGCACTCTTCTGAGACTTTTGTGACATTTTAGGGTTTCTCCATGCTGCCGGGGGGTCATTTCACAAAAATACTCGGGTCTCCCATAGGATAACATTGGGCTCGTTGCTCGGGCCGAGTACACGAGTATCTTGGGAGGCTCGGCCCGAGCTTCGAGCACCCGAGCTTTTTAGTACTCGCTCATCACTAACCATCATCAAGCACGTCCTTGTCCCAGCGCAGCGTTCAGTTATCCATTCAGCAAACCTTTGAACGCAGGCGCAAATACACTGCCAGTGCCCCACATGCCACACTTCTAAATGCTAACATTTCGCGACTGCTTGCGCTGGAAATGTTGCCTTTTAGGCTGGTGAAGACAGAAGCATTCCGCGACCTAATGGCGGCAGCTGTCCCACGTTACTCGGTCCCCAGCCGCCACTATTTCTCCCAGTGTGCCGTCCCCGCATTGCATAACCACGTGTCACAAAACATCACACGTGCCCTGAACAATGCTGTTTCAGCCAAAGTCCACCTAACCACAGACACGTGGACAAGTGCTTGTGGGCAAGGCCGCTACATCTCGTTGATGGCACACTGGGTTAATATTGTGGAAGCTGGGACCCAGTCTGAGCGAGCGACGGAACACGTCCTTCCCACACCAAGGTTTGCAGGCCCTACCTCAGTCAGGATTTCACCCACACTCTACAGCTCCGGAATGTCATGCTCCTCAGTCTCCTCCTCCTCCTGCGCATCCTCATCGACTTTACCCTCCACACCAGTCCCAAGCTGGAAGCACTGCAGCACTGCCTCGGCGAAGCGGCAACAGGCTGTGCTGAAGCTAATCTGCATAGGTGACAAACCCCACAATGCAGAAGAGGTGTGGACAGCTCTGAAACAGCAGGCAGATCACTGGCTCACACCTTTGAACCTAAAGCCAGGAAAGGTCGTGTGACAATGGCCGGAACCTGGTGGCGGGTTTGAGGCGAGGCCAGCTGACACATGTTCCATGCGTGGCCCATGTGCTCAACCTCGTGGTTCAGCGGTTTCTAAAGTCATTCCCAGAGCTGTCTGATCTGCTGGTAAAAGTTCGCCACCTGTCTGCACATTTTCGAAAGTCACCTACTGCTTCAGCCGGCCTTGCTGGCTTTCAGCGCCATTTGCATCTTCCGGCTCACAGACTGGTGTGTGATGTCCCCACGCGTTGGAATTCAACTCTGCACATGTTGGTCAGGATATGTGAGCAGAAGAGGGCAGTTGTTGAGTACCTGCATCACCTAAGCCATCGGGAAATGGGTCAAACTCCACACAGAACACCTGAGGAGTGGAGATGGATGTCCGACCTATGTACCATCCGCCAAAACTTTGAGGACTCCACCAAGATGGTGAGCGGCGATGACGACATTATTAGCATCACCATACCGCTTCTCTGCCTTCTAAAATGGTCTCTGCTCAAAAACAAACATGATGCATTGCAGGCAGTGCGCGATGAGTTGGAGCAAGAAACAGTAGTGGGTGTGGGTGATAACACACAGCCCAGCCTCGTCTCATCACAACGTGCAGTGGAGGACTATGACGAGGAGGAGGATGAAGACATGGAGCAACTCTCCGGCCAAATTGAGGATATGACATGCAGTCATATCCTCGGTTCCGCGTGGCTGGCCAGAGGACAGGGTAGATGATGAGGAGGAGGAGGAGGAGGACATCATGTTCAGTCATCGTGTTGGTCAGGATACTGAAGTGATGGCTGTTAGAGTCTGGCGCACATGGCTGTAAAGTATAGAAACACGGTCTGATAGAGCGCTAAGGAGGCCACAGTATTAGAATAATTTTTTTAGAATTTATTGTTTTCTATCAGCCACAACGCGTTTCGATATACACAATATCTTCATCAGGTGGATATAAAAAACGGAATGTGGAGAGTACTGTTTAAAGGGACAGGTGCGATTCCATTGGTCAGCACCAAATTAATTGAAATGTTAACCCTTAATGTATCACAACCAACCCTTCAACAATAATATAAAAGCTAATAAAAGATATTTAAAAAGGATTTTTCAAAATGACTCTTTGCCATATAAACATTATTTAAAAACACATGTGATAATATAATCATATAAATCATATATTAACTCCTAAAACTTAATACATAAAATCATGAGAACTTTTCAAAAAAATGATCTGAGTATGCCTGCCCTACTAACATGTAATAATATTGTTATAATGTATGTCAGTGTGGGTAGATCAAGAATTTAATTTTATAAATTAGGGAATGGATATTCTTATTTTTAAAATTGCGTTAAATGTCTATTTAATCTCAACCACTGGGTGCATATGCCAGTACAATAGGTGCTGTGAATCACTTTTCCAGCACAATAGGTGCTGTGAACTGCTTTTCCAGCACAATAGGTGCTGTGAACTGCTTTTCCAGAACTGACAGAAATAGCTATTGAATCTCAAAACTGGGTGCATATCCAGCACAATAGGTGCTGTGAATCATTTTTCCAGAATCCAAGCAGTAGAATCATGCATGTGCCAGCACAATGAAGGTTCCGATTGCATTATTAAATGTCTATTGAATCTCAACCACTGGGTGCATATGCCAGCACAATAGGTGCTGTGAATCATTTTTTCAGATTTCGAGCAGTAGAATCATGCATGTGCCAGCACAATGAAGGTTCCGATTGCATTATTAAATGTCTATTGAATCTCAACCCCTGGGTGCATATGCCAGCACAATGGGTGCTGTGAATCACTTTTCCAGCACAGTAGGTGCTGTGAACCACTTTTCCAGAAATGACAGAAATATCTATTGATCCTCAACCACTGGGTTCATATGTCAGCACAATGGGTGCTGTGAATCATTTTTCCAGCACAATAGGTGCTGTGAATCCCTTTTTTTTTGTGTGGTTTTTTTTGTTTGTTTTTTCCAAACCCGAGCAACAGAATTCATTAAATCAATTCAATGTTTGGCTACATTCTCAATAGTCATATTAAGACCCTCAGGGTGTAAGGTACCCAATCTGAATATCCAGTAACTCTCTCTTTTAATAAGTCTCTCGAACCGATCGGATCCGGAGTTATCTATGTGATCAATAATTAATAATCTCAATTGTTTGGGATCCTCCAGTGCCCTCCAGTTCTTGGACCTTATAGTGAGGTTAGATGAAAATGGGGGGGTGTCCACCTCGACACATTTCAAACAAGTAGATGTCAACAGCTACTTGAGGTTCGACAGTGGACACCTCCCTAGTTGGATAACCAATATTCCATACGGGCAATACTGGAGGGTCAGAAAAAACTGCACCAGTGATGGTGATTTCCTGCAGGAATCCAATCTCCTGAGAAAAAGGTTCAGACAAAAAGGCTATCCATCTAAACTTCTGGAGGATGCCTTTAGTAAGACTAAGCAACTCACTCAGGACCTTTGTATCCGAAAGATCCAAGAGAAACAGCATAGTATTACAAAGAGTGAAGATAAATTGAATCCACGAAAATGGAGTTTAGTAACCACTTTCTGCAAATCCAGGATCCAAATTCACAAACTTCTAGAGAAATACTGGTTTATATTACAGGGTGACCCGCTATTTCGAGATCAGATCCCCCCTAAGCCCTCCATCATCTACCGGAGGAATATAAACTTGAAGAATCTAGTAGCGCCAAGTAATCCTAATCTTAAAGAATCTTCTAAAACCACCATTGTTTCCAGTAACAACGGAAACTATCGCTGCAACACCTCCAGGTGTAAATGCTGTGAGGTTATTGGTGATAAGATCACTTGCTTTACATCCCGGACCACAAATGCTCTTTTCCCCATTCAATTTCACCTAGACTGTCAGAGCACCTATGTTATTTACCTGCTTGAGTGCACGTGCGGTCTACAGTATGTGGGCCGTACAGTACAAACGCTGCACGCCAGGTTGAATAAACATAGGTCCAATATCAAAAACGGCTTCCAACAACACAGTCTATCTCGACATTTTCAAATTGCACATCAGAAGGATCCCAAACAATTGAGATTATTAATTATTGATCACATAGATAACTCCGGATCCGATCGGTTTGAGAGACTTATTAAAAGAGAGAGTTACTGGATGTTCAGATTGGGTACCTTACACCCTGAGGGTCTTAATATGACTATTGAGAATGTAGCCAAACATTGAATTGATTTAATGAATTCTGTTGCTCGGGTTTGGAAAAAACAAACAAACAAAAAAAAAAAAAAAAAAAAAAATAGGGATTCACAGCACCTATTGTGCTGGAAAAATGATTGACAGCCCCCATTGTGCTGACATATGCACCCAGTGGTTGAGGATCAATAGATATTTCTGTCAGTTCTGGAAAAGTGGTTCACAGCACCTACTGTGCTGGAAAAGTGATTCACAGCACCCATTGTGCTGGCATATGCACCCAGGGGTTGAGACTCAATAAGCATTTAACAATTGAATCGGAACCTTTATTGTGCTGGCATATGCATGATTCTAGTGCTCGGATTCTGTAAAAGTGATTCACAGCACCTATTGTGCTGGAAAAATTATTCACAGCACCTATTGTGCTGGCATATGCACCCAGTGGTTGAGATTTAGTAGACATTTCTGTCAGATCTGGAAAAGCGGTTCACAGCACCTATTGTGCTGGAAAAGTGATTCACAGCACCTATTGTGCTGGCATATGCACCCAGTGGTTGAGATTCAATAGACATTTAATAATGCAATCGGAACCTTCATTGTGCTGGCACATGCATGATTCTACTGCTCGGATTCTGGAAAAATGATTCACAGCACCTATTGTGCTGGATATGCACCCAGTTTTGAGATTCAATAGCTATTTCTGTCAGTTCTGGAAAAGCAGTTCACAGCACCTATTGTGCTGGAAAAGCAGTTCACAGCACCTATTGTGCTGGAAAAGTGATTTACAGCACCTATTGTGCTAGCATATGCACCCAGTGGTTGAGATTAAATAGACATTTAACGCAATTTTAAAAATAAGAATATACATTCCCTAATTTATAAAATGAAATTCTTGATCTACCCACACTGACATACATTATAACAATATTATTACATGTTAGTAGTGCAGGCATACTCAGATCATTTTTTTTAAAAGTTCTCATGATTTTATGTATTAAGTTTTAGGAGTTAATATATGATTTATATGATTATATTATCACATGTGTTTTTAAATAATGTTTTTATGGCAAAGAGTCTTTTTGAAAAATCCTTTTTAAATATCTTTTATTAGCTTTTATATTATTGTTGAAGGGTTGGTTGTGATACATTAAGGGTTAACATTTCAATTAATTTGGTGCTGACCAATGGAATCGCACCTGTCTATTTAAATAGTACTCTCCACATTCCGTTTTTTATATCCACCTGATGAAGATATTGTGTATATCGAAACGCGTTGTGGCTGATAGAAAACAATAAATTATAAAAAAATTAATCTAATACTGTGGCCTCCTTAGCGCTCTATCAGACCGTGTTTCTATACTTTACTGCTGATCTTCCCCCCTGTGGGTTCATGGCAAGAGCTGCTTGATACGGAGGTCAGATTACCAGAGACGCCCAGTGATCTGTCATGTGACCAGCTCTTCAGGAATTTGCTTCCCTGGATGGACATCGTGGGCTAACAGGTTAGAAGAGCTCTGACACCACACTCCCGCCTTATACCGTGGTTGTGTGAGGGCTGCACAACCACATCAGGTGAGCAGATTCCTTTTTTCCTCCTCACCGCTATCTCCCAGAACCTTCACATGTGCTCCCTTGTTTAATTTTTATCCTGGCGCACATGGCTGACTTTATGGTAAGCTGCCTGTCTCGTGACCCTCGCGTTAAGAACATCTTGGCCGACAATCATTACTGGTTGGTAACACTGTTAGACCCACGCTAAAAGGAGAACTTTATGTCTTTTATTCCCGAGGCGGAGAGGTCAGGCAAAATGCAACAGTTCTAGAAGGCCATAGTCACGGAAGTAGGCAAAGCATTCCCCTCACAAAACGCTAGCGGCATAGGTCAGGAATCAGTGGACAACCAAGGCGTACAGCCGAGAGGGGCACAAGTCCAATCAGCCAGAGGTAGGGGAACAGTCTTTAAGAGGTGTGACAGTTTTCTCAGCCCCTCACATACCACAGCTCCTGAGGTGCGGGGTAGTGCCAAAAGAAATCATAAGTTTGCCCAGATGCTCAAGGAGTACCTTGCAGATCGAACAACTGTACTCCGACATTCCTCTGTGCCTTACAATTATTGGGTATCCAAGCTGGACACGTGGCATGAATTGGCTCTCTACGCCTTGGAAGTCCTGGCCTGCCCTGCCGCTAGCGTTTTGTCAGAGCGTGTTTTTAGTGCCGCAGGTGGAATCATTACAGATAAACGCACCCGCCTGTCAACTGAAAATGCTGACAGGCTGACTCTTATCAAGATGAACAAGGGTTGGATTGGGCCAGACTTTACCAGCAAATGACAGCGGAATTTAAAGTTTGTAACGGGAATTTGCCATGTACCTCCACTCACCCATGGGTACACACTTCTGGACTTTGGCTAATCGCTGGACTGCTCCTCCTTCTCCTCATGCGCCACCATGATGACCGTTACAATAGTTAGGCCGTTGTTTCAGGTATACCCCCAGTGGTAAATTTTTTCGCCCATTCTTTTAGAATGGGCATTACAACGACAGGAGACCCGCTCCTTTGCAATGGGAACAATGTTTTGAGGCCCTCATGCACGTCTCTATCCATGGACAATGTGGAGCCTCCAAATTTTTGGCTGCCCTGCCTAAGGGCTATACTACAATAGACCCACTTCCTTACAATGGGCACTTCAGGTTTACAGGCCATCATGCACGTCTCTATCCAGGGACAATGTGGAGCCTGACGATGCCACCGACTGCCACACACGTGCGGTTTTTAAATGCAAGCACGGACGCAATAAGAACCTAACAGGTTTTTAGGAGCGACAATTACTGAGAAGTTTGACACTATGAGACACTGCTGACGTGTATTATTCACTAGACTTGTGCGTTATATACTAGTTTGTGAAAAACGCTCACAAGTGCACCTGTACACTGCCACCGACAGGCACACACGTGCGGTTTTTAAATGCAAGCACGGACGCACTAAGAACCTAACAGGTTTTTAGGAGCGACAATTACTGAGAAGTTTGACACTATCAGACACTGCTGACTGACGTGTATTATTCACTAGACTTGTACGTTATATACTAGTTTGTGAAAAACGCACACAAGTGCACCTGTACGCTGCCACCGACAGGCACACACGTGCGGTTTTTAAATGCCAGCACGGACGCAATAAGAACCTAACAGGTTTTTAGGAGCGACAATTACTGAGAAGTCTGACACTATCAGACACTGCTGACGTTTATTATTCACTAGACTTGTGCGTTATATACTAGATTGTGAAAAACGCACAGAAGTGCACCTGTACGCTGCCACCGACTGCCACACACGTGCGGTTTTTAAATGCAAGCACGGACGCAATAAGAACCTAACAGGTTTTTAGGAGCGACAATTACTGAGAAGTTTGACACTATCAGACACTGCTGACGTGTATTATTCACTAGACTTGTGCGTTATATACTAGTTTGTGCAAAACATGCACCTGTACGCTGCCACCGACAGGCACACACGTGCGGTTTTTAAATGCAAGCACGGACGCAATAAGAACCTAACAGGTTTTTAGGAGCGACAATTACTGAGAAGTTTGACACTATCAGACACTGCTGACGTTTATTATTCACTAGACTTGTGCGTTATATACTAGATTGTGAAAAACGCACAGAAGTGCACCTGTACGCTGCCACCGACTGCCACACACGTGCGGTTTTTAAATGCAAGCACGGACGCAATAAGAACCTAACAGGTTTTTAGGAGCGACAATTACTGAGAAGTTTGACACTATCAGACACTGCTGACGTGTATTATTCACTAGACTTGTGCGTTATATACTAGTTTGTGCAAAACATGCACCTGTACGCTGCCACCGACAGGCACACACGTGCGGTTTTTAAATGCAAGCACGGATGCACTAAGAACCTAACAGGTTTTTAGGAGCTACAATTACTGAGAAGTTTGACACTATCACACACTGCTGACTGACGTGTATTATGCACTAGACTTGTGCGTTATATACTAGTTTCTGCAAAACGTGCACCTGTATGCTGCCACCGACAGGCACACACGTGCAGTTTTTAAATGCAAGCACGGACGCACTAAGAACCTAACAGGTTTTTAGGAGCGACAATTAATGAGAAGTTTGACACTATCAGACACTGCTGACTGACGTGTATTATTCACTAGACTTGTGCGTTATATACTAGTTTGTGCAAAACGTGCACCTGTACGCTGCCACCGACAGGCACACACGTGCGGTTTTTAAATGCAAGCACGGACGCAATAAGAACCTAACAGGTTTTTAGGAGCGACAGTTACTGAGAAGTTTGACACTATCAGACACTGCTGACGTTTATTATTCACTAAACTTGTGCGTTATATACTAGTTTGTGAAAAACGCACACAAGTGCACCTGTACGCTGCCACCGACTGCCACACACGTGCGGTTTTTAAATGCAAGCACGGACGCAATAAGAACCTAACAGGTTTTTAGGAGCGACAATTACTGAGAAGTTTGACACTATTAGACACTGCTGACGTTTATTATTCACTAAACTTGTGCGTTATATACTAGTTTGTGAAAAACGCACACAAGTGCACCTGTACGCTGCCACCGACTGCCACACACGTGCGGTTTTTAAATGCAAGCACGGACGCAATAAGAACCTAACAGGTTTTTAGGAGCGACAATTACTGAGAAGTTTGACACTATCAGACACTGCTGACGTGTATTATTCACTAGACTTGTGCGTTATATACTAGTTTGTGAAAAACGCACAGAAGTGCACCTCTACGCTGCCACCAACTGCCGCACACGTGTGGTTTTTAAATGCAAGCACGGACGCAATAAGAACCTAACAGGTTTTTAGGAGCGACAATTACTGAGAAGTTTGACACTATCAGACACTGCTGAAGGGGAGAAGGAAAGACTCCGCACATACAAACAGGGGCACACCAATGATATAATGTATAAAACACACCTTTATTTATTGCACACAAGAACACATTTTAAAATCAATTAAAAAACATGCAACGAGACCAGAAAACACCACTTAGGCAAGGCCGAACCCCAAGTAACATGTGTCACAAATGACAGTACAATCAAGAAATGCAATGCAATATCAAGATAACCAATATGGTAGAGAGACCAAAACCCTGGAAAGTGCAAATATTAGATGTCAAATATTCCTGATAAAACAATCAGATGGGGTAGAACTGAAGTATTACACGAGTGTGGCAAATAACAATCACAGTGTGTTTAGGTGTATACACATGTCATAATATAAACCAAATATAACAATATCATGTCCTATATCAAGAGGACATGTGTTGGGTAATGTGTGGACACATATAGGTAACTGGATGGTAATTAATGTGATAGACACATGACAGACCCGTGTAGTTGAAAAGCTACCCCGTGGGTCAGAACCCTATATAAATGACAGGAAATGCAGTGGTAATTTGTAAGCAATACATATGACCTGGAATAATTTATACACCACAGAGTTGTGCAGAATGCATATATATGGATAGCTGGTATAGGAATACAGCTGTAATACAACCAACGAGAATCACCCAGTAAATCTAATAGGCTCCACTCCGTATGGACAATGAGGGATGTAGTAGCACATAACTAACAGTCAATTGTACCTCTAAAGTCGGTATCGGTAGGCTAACCTGGTGGTTATAGATGCTGGGCAATGGTGACGGCTGTATTCATGACCCACCATATCATAGTTCCACAGATGGACCAGTTATGGGACTGTGGTGGCGGCCAGTGGCCATCCCACCCCAAGATGGTGTAGCAATAACCATCCGGCCCAGTTACAAGTAGGGAAATGATTGCCAGTACTCACATATAAAGCAACTGCAACAATACCAAAAACGGTCTAGTTCAGGGTGATCAGCTGCCTAAGACCTAGAGGCCGGAGTCCTATCCTGTAACACAGGGTGGGATGAGTGCCGAACAGTCATCGGTCATGGATCCAGGGTTGGTCAGTCATGTCATGGGGGCGGTCGAGCCGGGTGCTCTGGGTAAGGGGCCGACGCGTGTCGCCGCACCAGCGGCTTCGTCAGGGCGGGTAGCTAGAGTGCAGAAAAGGTGCAGTATATATACCTATCAGCGTTTAGTTAGTGAGAAGTATACACACACCTGTGACGCTATGGAGTCATCTGACGCCGTGTGCTGAAGCGCCATCTTGCGCATGCGCATTGTGGTAAGGCAACGGTGGCCGATAGTAGTGGATGAAAGCATCCTACTGCGCACGCGCGGTATTGGTCGGACGGGAAAGCCAGCAGGCCAAATTACTACAAAGAGCGAGATAGTGCCTGCTACGCCTATGGATCGTCGCGTTGCATATGCGCAAGGTCGAGCGGGCTAGGAAGCCGGGTAGCCGCCAATGCAAACAAACGGAGTAGTAGGAGACTCCCATTAAAAGGATTCATTGATGCGACGTCATGGAGACAAGAGATCGCGGGACGGATCGATCACAAGTATTGTTAGAAAGGAGACACTTGTCATAGTTCCATGTACACACATACCTCAAAGTGCTTTGTAGGCTGTCAAAAGGGCAGGGTACAGGAGTAAGGTGCATCATTATCAGGGGTGTATCCAAGTGCTAGATATGCCGCCATACAATATTACAGCTATCAACCTGCGATAACGCAGGCATACAGACGTGTGAATGCGGTCCTACAGAGGATCGTGTATGTCTGGAATGTATACACGATCCCCATCGGGCAAATCAATAACAGATGATTTGCGCCCTTTGCTTAAGGTCGCCGAACCAACATGAGCATTCATACCCAAGAATGCAGATGTATATTTATAACTTAACCCCAAACAGTGTTGAACCTATGGGGGTATGGTGTTTGGTCATAACACCATGTATCAGACCATGTGGTTGTATATGTCAGCTGATTATTGCCAAATCTTAAAAGTGGTTTGGTCAAGATCCCTGGTGAAGCACATTATCGGAATACATTCACGTGCCTATACTGCATCTCTAGATGGTGATGGATGTATATAGGTACAATATTGTATCAAGAGGCGGTATCTATACATCTAAGCACATAGATCCCTCAAATAGTCACCTGATAGACTGTTGTATTTCACACCCTCCTGTCAACTGGTTCAGATACACCATGTATGGTCGGCCAAGGAGACCCTACAGTTGAACACCTATTGTGCCAATAAGCAGTGCAGCAACGGGATTTGCACCAACTGATAGTGGGTTGTTCAGCAAGGAATATAGATAGTATGGACCTATACACACGCAAAGCCTTACAAAAGGCAGCCAACTGTGGCAGGTATATCAGAAATAAAGGTCACTCTTAGCTGGTACTAAGGAAGATTTTAAGACACAAATCTCCGACAAGCAAT
Source organism: Anomaloglossus baeobatrachus (assembly GCF_048569485.1). Lineage (NCBI taxonomy): Eukaryota > Metazoa > Chordata > Amphibia > Anura > Aromobatidae > Anomaloglossus > Anomaloglossus baeobatrachus. The sequence goes on along the minus strand of NC_134362.1, from coordinate 115,346,701 downwards.
TGGACCATAACATATAGAGGTGAAAATTGCTATACACCTATGAAATAAGCACAAAGGAACCGTCCAGAATTTGAGGCCGATAAAAAAGTATGCCGAGGTGAGGGCCCGAATGATGCCTTTCGTGCGTAGCCATAGTCACGTCTAGTGCTTGATCATAGAGCCCTGCCGTTGGAGAAGATCGTATGTGCAGAAGATATTATAGGACCAAGGCTCACCTGCAACAAAGGAGAGATACGAAAGCCAATTAATGCAGCATAAACGAGATAATGACCGATACCGACTTTAGAGGTACAATTGACTGTTAGTTATGTGCTACTACATCCCTCATTGTCCATACGGAGTGGAGCCTATTAGATTTACTGGGTGATTCTCGTTGGTTGTATTACAGCTGTATTCCTATACCAGCTATCCATATATATGCATTCTGCACAACTCTGTGGTGTATAAATTATTCCAGGTCATATGTATTGCTTACAAATTACCACTGCATTTCCTGTCATTTATATAGGGTTCTGACCCACGGGGTAGCTTTTCAACTACACGGGTCTGTCATGTGTCTATCACATTAATTACCATCCAGTTACCTATATGTGTCCACACATTACCCAACACATGTCCTCTTGATATAGGACATGATATTGTTATATTTGGTTTATATTATGACATGTGTATACACCTAAACACACTGTGATTGTTATTTGCCACACTCGTGTAATACTTCAGTTCTACCCCATCTGATTGTTTTATCAGGAATATTTGACATCTAATATTTGCACTTTCCAGGGTTTTGGTCTCTCTACCATATTGGTTATCTTGATATTGCATTGCATTTCTTGATTGTACTGTCATTTGTGACACATGTTACTTGGGGTTCGGCCTTGCCTAAGTGGTGTTTTCTGGTCTCGTTGCATGTTTTTTAATTGATTTTAAAATGTGTTCTTGTGTGCAATAAATAAAGGTGTGTTTTATACATTATATCATTGGTGTGCCCCTGTTTGTATGTGCGGAGTCTTTCCTTCTCCCCTTCACATGTGCTTCTTTTCCGCACCAGGGTGCACCCTAACAAGATAAAATTGTTCCAGCACGAGTGGTGCGCTCCAACATTTATCTTTCTAGTTGTTTCCCCTTTTGTTCCCCGTTTGGGGTAACTTTTCTGGAGCTGCACACCGTTTCATATTAGAAATGACTGGCTGCACAATATATTTTCTATTGTGCGTGTACATATCTGTTGTATACACACAACATCTTATATACGTGTTTTGGACTATAAACCAGTGTGCTCGCGCCTTCCAGTTTTCTTATTAGGATGGATTGGGACTCACGGGAAGCCGCCTGGCAACAGCATTCTGATAATGTATTCTCCTTGGTACCTCCAACTAGGGTTTCGGATGAATTTTCCATTCTCACATCCGACCTGACCTCTGCCCATAAAACAGGTATACGCCTATGGTGGAACATACGCAGCCTTGAGGAATACCTCAGGGCTGGTATTGTTCCACGGGGCCTTCGGGTCAACATCTTTCCTGCCTGGGAACCCTCCGCGGCTTTCCAGGACACCTGGGAGCAAGGCCTATTACGGTGCTCAAGCATACTTATAAATATGTTGCTTGAGCACGACCGCACGTTGTTGGCAACAACTAAGACTAATATCAAAGACCTAGAGGCCAAAATGGCCAGATTGGAGGACCGCTCTCAGGTTGGACTCTTTCAAACAAAACTGAAGGAACAGATGGACAAGTATGAAAAGGAGATCATAGACAGGAAATGTGGGAAATTTCAGAGGGACAGGTCGGACTTCGAGAATAAAACGGCATTTAGATGGAGACATAGAGGGAACAGCAGAGGCCAGGGGACTAATAGACCCTTTGTTAACACCGGCAACGCTCCCTCTTTTCCATATGAAAACAGCTCGAGCGATTTTTTATCGACGAGCAGCGACCCCGACGCAGGATTAGAAGGGGGGGCCGCAAGAGGAAGAACCCGAAAAAAGCAGGGATTCGGTCGCCGCCAAATGCCATTCAGACAAACAAGACACCGATTCTAGATCCGGCCATGGAAGGCATCAGTACGGACACCGAGGTTGAGGTAGGCGATTCACTGCAGGTTATTAACCTCTCTTCATACATACTGTCTCCACAAGAGACCTCGGTGTTAGAACGGGGATTGACCTTCTCACCAACTTATGCCGCTGATAAATTCGCACTAACCAAAGATCTGTTTCTTTTCTGCCGGAATCTCGTTTTTCAGGTGATATATAAGAGACCACAAATCATGGACAATATGACGCCTGACGAACGACGGACTTTCCAAGATTTACTGGAACTGTTGGAGGAGAATATGGACGGACCAGGTAGGAGACACTTCCCCCTGAGAAATAAATCTGTGGCGGTTCCATCCTTTGCCCTGGTTCCAGCAGTGAAAATATTCTTCGATCTGGCTAGAGCGGACATAGCCAAATTGACATCTGGCGTACCCAGGGCTCCCAATGTGTCCATGCAGGAGAGGCATGCCATCTCCAAACTCAGGGCGAACAACAATTTTGTCATCAGGGAAGCGGACAAGGGTGGGAACGTGGTGATCTGGCCTACCGACATGTACTTGGAGGAAGCACATAGACAGCTGAATAATACGGACTTCTACACCAAGTTACCATCCAATCCGATAGAGGTGTTTAAGTCAAAATTTCAAAAGCTTCTATGTTCTGCACAACGCCACGGTATCATTACCGATAAAGAATTCAAGTACATGTGGGTTCCGGATCCCATAGTTCCCACCTTTTACCTACTCCCCAAGGTTCACAAATCCGTCACCAAACCCCCGGGTAGACCCATTGTGGCCAGCATAGGCAGTCTTTGCGAGAAAGCTGGCACTTACGTGGATTACTTTCTCCAGCCATTGGTGAACCGGCTCCCGTCTTTCGTCCAAGACACCGTCAATTTTATCAAGATCTGCAAGGACGTCACCATTCCTTCTGGTGCATTTTTGGTAACATGTGACGTCGAGTCACTGTACACCAATATTCGGCATCCAGATGGCATGCATGCGGTCACCCATTTCTTGGACCTACAACACCGTTCAGACCGCATGCATGACTCTTTCTTGGTGGACCTTTTGGATTTTGTCCTTCGCCACAACTTTTTCCTCTTCGATAGGACATACTATCGGCAGATCTCGGGAGTGGCCATGGGCGTACGGTGTGCCCCTTCTTTCGCCAACCTTTTTTTAGGTTGGTGGGAATCTACTATTGTTTTTCAATCCCTGGGATTCAAGAAGGGAGTATCACACTGGCATCGTTACATCGACGATATCTTTTTCATCTGGGAGGGCACGAGGGAGGATTGTTGCACGTTTATCGCTGGCCTAAATAATAATGATCTCAATATCTTTCTATCCTGTGATATTTCGTCTACAGTCGTCTCCTTCCTGGATCTGGAAATTTCCATTAAAAATGGCGGACTGTCGACGAACCTCTATAGGAAGGCCACAGCAACTAATGCCCTCCTGCACTTCTCGAGCTTCCATCCTCGACATATTCGAGTAGGTATACCCACTGGGCAATTCTTGCGGGTACGGCGCAACTGCAGTGATGATATTGATTTTGGCCAACAGGCCTCCAACCTTACTTCCAGACTTAGAAATCGTGGGTATCCCAAGAAAATCGTATCAAGGGCCTTCCAGAGGGCCAGAGACGAAACACAAGAATCTCTTATTCAACCCAGGTCAAGATGCAAAGACAACCGTATCAGATTCATCACGACTTTCAACAATGAATGGCAGCAGGTGAGGAGTATTCTACAAAAACATTGGCCCATTCTAACTACGGACGTGCAAACCTCCTCGGTGGTTTCCCCTCAGCCGATGCTCACTGCCCGACGCGCCCCCAATTTAAGAGATCTGTTGACCCGCAGCCACTTCGTGAGACCTACGATCAAGTTACAGCGCGGTGTCAACCTGAGGGGTTCATTCCCATGTGGCGATTGCAACATCTGTGGCTACATGCAAGTGACTCATAACACCTTTTTTAATCCTCAGGACTCCACATATCACCCCATCAAGTCGTACATCAATTGCAAGACGAAGAACGTGGTATATTGTATGATCTGCCCATGCGACAAGGTTTACGTTGGCCAAACAACTCAAGAATTAAGGAAAAGGATACAGAAACACTTCTAAACGGTCAATCTGGCTTCCTCCGACACCTCAAAAGGTAAAACAATCACATCTGTGGCGGCCCACTTTCTAGCCTTCCATCAAGGCAGCCCCCGTGGCACCCGGGTCTTCGGATTACAGAGGTGCCAGATCAGTGCTAGGGGGGGTTCGTGTACTAGATGGCTCCTACAAAACGAATCTAGATGGATTTTCCAACTACATTCTTTAACTCCATCAGGTCTAAATGAGGAACTGTTGTTCACAGGGTTCCTCGGCTGATACCATTTTCTGTTTCCTCTTCCCGCCCCGTATGTAAGCACACTCGACTCATTATCTCGTTTATGCTGCATTAATTGGCTTTCGTATCTCTCCTTTGTTGCAGGTGAGCCTTGGTCCTATAATATCTTCTGCACATACGATCTTCTCCAACGGCAGGGCTCTATGATCAAGCACTAGACGTGACTATGGCTACGCACGAAAGGCATCATTCGGGCCCTCACCTCGGCATACTTTTTTATCGGCCTCAAATTCTGGACGGTTCCTTTGTGCTTATTTCATAGGTGTATAGCAATTTTCACCTCTATATGTTATGGTCCAATTGCTTGTCGGAGATTTGTGTCTTAAAATCTTCCTTAGTACCAGCTAAGAGTGACCTTTATTTCTGATATACCTGCCACAGTTGGCTGCCTTTTGTAAGGCTTTGCGTGTGTATAGGTCCATACTATCTATATTCCTTGCTGAACAACCCACTATCAGTTGGTGCAAATCCCGTTGCTGCACTGCTTATTGGCACAATAGGTGTTCAACTGTAGGGTCTCCTTGGCCGACCATACATGGTGTATCTGAACCAGTTGACAGGAGGGTGTGAAATACAACAGTCTATCAGGTGACTATTTGAGGGATCTATGTGCTTAGATGTATAGATACCGCCTCTTGATACAATATTGTACCTATATACATCCATCACCATCTAGAGATGCAGTATAGGCACGTGAATGTATTCCGATAATGTGCTTCACCAGGGATCTTGACCAAACCACTTTTAAGATTTGGCAATAATCAGCTGACATATACAACCACATGGTCTGATACATGGTGTTATGACCAAACACCATACCCCCATAGGTTCAACACTGTTTGGGGTTAAGTTATAAATATACATCTGCATTCTTGGGTATGAATGCTCATGTTGGTTCGGCGACCTTAAGCAAAGGGCGCAAATCATCTGTTATTGATTTGCCCGATGGGGATCGTGTATACATTCCAGACATACACGATCCTCTGTAGGACCGCATTCACACGTCTGTATGCCTGCGTTATCGCAGGTTGATAGCTGTAATATTGTATGGCGGCATATCTAGCACTTGGATACACCCCTGATAATGATGCACCTTACTCCTGTACCCTGCCCTTTTGACAGCCTACAAAGCACTTTGAGGTATGTGTGTACATGGAACTATGACAAGTGTCTCCTTTCTAACAATACTTGTGATCGATCCGTCCCGCGATCTCTTGTCTCCATGACGTCGCATCAATGAATCCTTTTAATGGGAGTCTCCTACTACTCCGTTTGTTTGCATTGGCGGCTACCCGGCTTCCTAGCCCGCTCGACCTTGCGCATATGCAACGCGACGATCCATAGGCGTAGCAGGCACTATCTCGCTCTTTGTAGTAATTTGGCCTGCTGGCTTTCCCGTCCGACCAATACCGCGCGTGCGCAGTAGGATGCTTTCATCCACTACTATCGGCCACCGTTGCCTTACCACAATGCGCATGCGCAAGATGGCGCTTCAGCACACGGCGTCAGATGACTCCATAGCGTCACAGGTGTGTGTATACTTCTCACTAACTAAACGCTGATAGGTATATATACTGCACCTTTTCTGCACTCTAGCTACCCGCCCTGACGAAGCCGCTGGTGCGGCGACACGCGTCGGCCCCTTACCCAGAGCACCCGGCTCGACCGCCCCCATGACATGACTGACCAACCCTGGATCCATGACCGATGACTGTTCGGCACTCATCCCACCCTGTGTTACAGGATAGGACTCCGGCCTCTAGGTCTTAGGCAGCTGATCACCCTGAACTAGACCGTTTTTGGTATTGTTGCAGTTGCTTTATATGTGAGTACTGGCAATCATTTCCCTGCTTGTAACTGGGCCGGATGGTTATTGCTACACCATCTTGGGGTGGGATGGCCACTGGCCGCCACCACAGTCCCATAACTGGTCCATCTGTGGAACTATGATATGGTGGGTCATGAATACAGCCGTCACCATTGCCCAGCATCTATAACCACCAGGTTAGCTACCGATACCGACTTTAGAGGTACAATTGACTGTTAGTTATGTGCTACTACATCCCTCATTGTCCATACGGAGTGGAGCCTATTAGATTTACTGGGTGATTCTCGTTGGTTGTATTACAGCTGTATTCCTATACCAGCTATCCATATATATGCATTCTGCACAACTCTGTGGTGTATAAATTATTCCAGGTCATATGTATTGCTTACAAATTACCACTGCATTTCCTGTCATTTATATAGGGTTCTGACCCACGGGGTAGCTTTTCAACTACACGGGTCTGTCATGTGTCTATCACATTAATTACCATCCAGTTACCTATATGTGTCCACACATTACCCAACACATGTCCTCTTGATATAGGACATGATATTGTTATATTTGGTTTATATTATGACATGTGTATACACCTAAACACACTGTGATTGTTATTTGCCACACTCGTGTAATACTTCAGTTCTACCCCATCTGATTGTTTTATCAGGAATATTTGACATCTAATATTTGCACTTTCCAGGGTTTTGGTCTCTCTACCATATTGGTTATCTTGATATTGCATTGCATTTCTTGATTGTACTGTCATTTGTGACACATGTTACTTGGGGTTCGGCCTTGCCTAAGTGGTGTTTTCTGGTCTCGTTGCATGTTTTTTAATTGATTTTAAAATGTGTTCTTGTGTGCAATAAATAAAGGTGTGTTTTATACATTATATCATTGGTGTGCCCCTGTTTGTATGTGCGGAGTCTTTCCTTCTCCCCTTCACATGTGCTTCTTTTCCGCACCAGGGTGCACCCTAACAAGATAAAATTGTTCCAGCACGAGTGGTGCGCTCCAACATTTATCTTTCTAACTATCAGACACTGCTGACGTGTATTATTCACTAGACTTGTGCGTTATATACTAGTTTGTGCAAAACGTGCACCTGTACGCTGCCACCGACAGGCACACACGTGCGGTTTTTAAATGCAAGCACGGACGCAGTAAGAACCTAACAGGTTTTTAGGAGCGACAATTACTGAGAAGTTTGACACTATCAGACACTGCTGACTGACGTGTATTATTCTCTAGACTTGTGCATTATATACTAGTTTGTGCAAATCGTGCACCTGTACGCTGCCACCGACAGGCACACACGTGCGGTTTTTAAATGCAAGCACGGACGCACTAAGAACCTAACAGGTTTTTAGGAGCGACATTTACTGAGAAGTTTGACACTATCAGACACTGCTGACTAGAGTTGAGCGCGGTTCGCGGTTCGAGGTTCTCCAGTTCTAGGCTCGAGTGATTTTGGGGCCTGTTCTAGATCGAACTAGAACTCGAGCTTTTTGCAAAAGCTCGATAGTTCTAGAAACGTTCGAGAACGGTTCTAGCAGCAAAAAAACAGCTAATTCCTAGCTTGGTTTCCGCTGTAATAGTGTAAGTCACTCTGTGAATCACACTATTATGACATTTCAGTGTATAGTGTGCGGGAACAGCGCCTTCAGATCACTGCTGTTTCTATAATGGCGATCGCCATTTTTTTTTTTTTTTCCTTGTCTTCCTTCCCTAAGCGCGCGCGTCTTGTGGGGCGGGCCAGCATGTCAGCCAATCCCAGACACACACACAGCTAAGTGGACTTTTAGCCAGAGAAGCAACGGCATGTGTGATAGGATGTCCATGTCACATGTCCCTGCATTATAAAACCGGACATTTTCCTCCAGGACACCATTATCTCTTCTGCGTCTTTGGTGTCAGACATCACTGTCACAGCTCCGTCCTTTGTCCTATCGCCGATACAGCTGTATGCGCTCCATACACAGCGTTAGACAGCTTAGGGAGAGCACTTTCTATCAGTCCTTTTAAGGGCTCAAACCGGTAGGGTCAGAGCCATAGGTGACAGGTCCTGAAAACAGAGACAGCGTCTGTGTAGCCAAGGTCAGGGATTTCGTCGCTGCATTTCACCATTAGGAGGGAATAGAAAGGCAGGCTTCCATTCCTCTACCCAGAGCCCCACAATCCTGGCACTGTACCCTCCTGTCCTCTGCACACTCCAACTCTTTTTAACTAAGCCATTATGCTAGCAAACAGTCAGTGTACCTAGTGGCATCCTAAACGTGGCTATTGTACTTTTGTCTAGTCACACTAGTGCAAACATATTTGCAGCACCTCTGCCTGCATTGCACACTCAAACTCTTTTTAACTAAGCCATTATACTAGCAAACAGTCAGTGTACCTAGTGGCATCCTAAACGTGGCAATTGGACTTTTGTCTAGTCACACTATTGCAAAGATATTTGCAGCACCTCTGCCTGCATTGCACACTCAAACTTTTTTTAACTAAGCCATTATACTAGCAAACAGTCAGTGTACCTAGTGGCATCCTATACGTGGCTATTGTACTTTTGTCTATTCACACTATTGCAAAGATATTTACAGCACCTCTGCCTGCATTGCACACTCAAACTTTTTTTTAACTAAGCCATTATACTAGCAAACAGTCAGTGTACCTAGTGGCATCCTAAACATGGCTATTGTACTTTTGTCTATTCACACTATTGCAAAGATATTTGCAGCACCTCTGCCTGCATTGCACACTCAAACTCTTTTTAACTAAGCCATTATACCAGCAAACAGTCAGTGTACCTAGTGGCATCCTAAACGTGGCTATTGTACTTTTGTCTATTCACACTATTGTAAAGATATTTGCAGCACCTCTGCCTGCATTGCACACTCAAACTCTTTTTAACTAAGCCATTATACTAGCAAACAGTCAGTGTACCTAGTGGCATCCTAAACGTGGCTATTGGACTTTTGTGTAGTCAAACTAATGGAAAGATATTTGCAGCATGTCTGCCTGCATTGCACACTCAAACTCTTTTTAACTAAGCCATTATACTAGCAAACAGTCAGTGTACCTAGTGGCATCTTAAACGTGGCTATTGTACTTTTGTGTAGTCACACTAGTGTAAAGATATTTGCAGCACCTCTGCCTGCATTGCACACTCAAACTCTTTTTAACTAAGCCATTATACTAGCAAACAGTCAGTGTACCTAGTGGCATCCTAAACGTGGCTATTGTACTTTTGTCTATTCACTCTATTGCAAAGATATTTGCAGCACCTCTGCCTGCATTGCACACTCAAACTTTTTTTAACTAAGCCATTATACTAGCAAACAGTCAGTGTACCTAGTGGCATCCTAAACGTGGCTATTGTACTTTTGTCTATTCACACTATTGCAAAGATATTTGCAGCACCTCTGCCTGCATTGCACACTCAAACTTTTTTTAACTAAGCCATTATACTAGCAAACAGTCAGTGTACCTAGTGGCATCCTAAACGTGGCTATTGGACTTTTGTGTAGTCACACTAGTGGAAAGATATTTGCAGCATGTCTGCCTGCAGTGCACACTCAAACTCTTTTTAACTAAGCCATTATACTAGCAAACAGTCAGTGTACCTAGTGGCATCCTAAACGTGGCTGTTGTACTTTTGTGTAGTCACACTAGTGTAAAGATATTTGCAGCACCTCTGCCTGCATTGCACACTCAAACTCTTTTAAACTAAGCTATTATACTAGCAAACAGTCAGTGTACCTAGTGGCATCCTAAACGTGGCTATTGTACTTTTGTCTATTCACACTATTGTAAAGATATTTGCAGCACCTCTGCCTGCATTGCACACTCAAACTTTTTTTAACTAAGCCATTATACTAGCAAACAGTCAGTGTACCTAGTGGCATCCTAAACGTGGCTATTGGACTTTTGAGTAGTCACACTAGTGGAAAGATATTTGCAGCATGTCTGCCTGCATTGCACACTCAAACTCTTTTTAACTAAGCCATTATACTAGCAAACAGTCAGTGTACCTAGTGGCATCCGAAACGTGGCTATTGTACTTTTGTGTAGTCACACTAGTGTAAAGATATTTGCAGCACCTCTGCCTGCATTGCACACTCAAACTTTTTTTAACTAAGCCATTATACTAGCAAACAGTCAGTGTACCTAGTGGCATCCTAAACATGGCTATTGTACTTTTGTCTATTCACACTATTGCAAAGATATTTGCAGCACCTCTGCCTGCATTGCACACTCAAACTCTTTTTAACTAAGCCATTATACCAGCAAACAGTCAGTGTACCTAGTGGCATCCTAAACGTGGCTATTGTACTTTTGTCTATTCACACTATTGTAAAGATATTTGCAGCACCTCTGCCTGCATTGCACACTCAAACTCTTTTTAACTAAGCCATTATACCAGCAAACAGTCAGTGTACCTAGTGGCATCCTAAACGTGGCTATTGTACTTTTGTCTATTCACACTATTGTAAAGATATTTGCAGCACCTCTGCCTGCATTGCACACTCAAACTCTTTTTAACTAAGCCATTATACTAGCAAACAGTCAGTGTACCTAGTGGCATCCTAAACGTGGCTATTGGACTTTTGTGTAGTCAAACTAATGGAAAGATATTTGCAGCATGTCTGCCTGCATTGCACACTCAAACTCTTTTTAACTAAGCCATTATACTAGCAAACAGTCAGTGTACCTAGTGGCATCTTAAACGTGGCTATTGTACTTTTGTGTAGTCACACTAGTGTAAAGATATTTGCAGCACCTCTGCCTGCATTGCACACTCAAACTCTTTTTAACTAAGCCATTATACTAGCAAACAGTCAGTGTACCTAGTGGCATCCTAAACGTGGCTATTGTACTTTTGTCTATTCACTCTATTGCAAAGATATTTGCAGCACCTCTGCCTGCATTGCACACTCAAACTTTTTTTAACTAAGCCATTATACTAGCAAACAGTCAGTGTACCTAGTGGCATCCTAAACGTGGCTATTGGACTTTTGTGTAGTCACACTAGTGGAAAGATATTTGCAGCATGTCTGCCTGCATTGCACACTCAAACTCTTTTTAACTAAGCCATTATACTAGCAAACAGTCAGTGTACCTAGTGGCATCCTAAACGTGGCTATTGTACTTTTGTGTAGTCACACTAGTGTAAAGATATTTGCAGCACCTCTGCCTGCATTGCACACTCAAACTCTTTTTAACTAAGCTATTATACTAGCAAACAGTCAGTGTACCTAGTGGCATCCTAAACGTGGCTATTGTACTTTTGTCTATTCACACTATTGCAAAGATATTTGCAGCACTTCTGCCTGCATTGCACACTCAAACTCTTTTTAACTAAGCCATTATACTAGCAAACAGTCAGTGTACCTAGTGGCATCCTAAACGTGGCTATTGTACTTTTCTCTATTCACACTATTGTAAAGATATTTGCAGCACCTCTGCCTGCATTGCACACTCAAACTTTTTTTAACTAAGCCATTATACTAGCAAACAGTCAGTGTACCTAGTGGCATCCTAAACGTGGCTATTGGACTTTTGTGTAGTCACACTAGTGGAAAGATATTTGCAGCATGTCTGCCTGCATTGCACACTCAAACTCTTTTTAACTAAGCCATTATACTAGCAAACAGTCAGTGTACCTAGTGGCATCCTAAACGTGGCTATTGTACTTTTGTGTAGTCACACTAGTGCAAACATATTTGCAGCACCTCTGCCTGCATTGCACACTCAAACTCTTTTTAACTAAGCCATTATACTAGCAAACAGTCAGTGTACCTAGTGGCATCCTAAACGTGGCTATTGGACTTTTGTCTAGTCACACTATTGCAAAGATATTTGCAGCACCTCTGCCTGCATTGCACACTCAAACTTTTTTTAACTAAGCCATTATACTAGCAAACAGTCAGTGTACCTAGTGGCATCCTATACGTGGCTATTGTACTTTTGTCTATTCACACTATTGCAAAGATATTTACAGCACCTCTGCCTGCATTGCACACTCAAACTTTTTTTTAACTAAGCCATTATACTAGCAAACAGTCAGTGTACCTAGTGGCATCCTAAACATGGCTATTGTACTTTTGTCTATTCACACTATTGCAAAGATATTTGCAGCACCTCTGCCTGCATTGCACACTCAAACTCTTTTTAACTAAGCCATTATACCAGCAAACAGTCAGTGTACCTAGTGGCATCCTAAACGTGGCTATTGTACTTTTGTCTATTCACACTATTGTAAAGATATTTGCAGCACCTCTGCCTGCATTGCACACTCAAACTCTTTTTAACTAAGCCATTATACTAGCAAACAGTCAGTGTACCTAGTGGCATCCTAAACGTGGCTATTGGACTTTTGTGTAGTCAAACTAATGGAAAGATATTTGCAGCATGTCTGCCTGCATTGCACACTCAAACTCTTTTTAACTAAGCCATTATACTAGCAAACAGTCAGTGTACCTAGTGGCATCTTAAACGTGGCTATTGTACTTTTGTGTAGTCACACTAGTGTAAAGATATTTGCAGCACCTCTGCCTGCATTGCACACTCAAACTCTTTTTAACTAAGCCATTATACTAGCAAACAGTCAGTGTACCTAGTGGCATCCTAAACGTGGCTATTGTACTTTTGTCTATTCACTCTATTGCAAAGATATTTGCAGCACCTCTGCCTGCATTGCACACTCAAACTTTTTTTAACTAAGCCATTATACTAGCAAACAGTCAGTGTACCTAGTGGCATCCTAAACGTGGCTATTGTACTTTTGTCTATTCACACTATTGCAAAGATATTTGCAGCACCTCTGCCTGCATTGCACACTCAAACTTTTTTTAACTAAGCCATTATACTAGCAAACAGTCAGTGTACCTAGTGGCATCCTAAACGTGGCTATTGGACTTTTGTGTAGTCACACTAGTGGAAAGATATTTGCAGCATGTCTGCCTGCAGTGCACACTCAAACTCTTTTTAACTAAGCCATTATACTAGCAAACAGTCAGTGTACCTAGTGGCATCCTAAACGTGGCTGTTGTACTTTTGTGTAGTCACACTAGTGTAAAGATATTTGCAGCACCTCTGCCTGCATTGCACACTCAAACTCTTTTAAACTAAGCTATTATACTAGCAAACAGTCAGTGTACCTAGTGGCATCCTAAACGTGGCTATTGTACTTTTGTCTATTCACACTATTGTAAAGATATTTGCAGCACCTCTGCCTGCATTGCACACTCAAACTTTTTTTAACTAAGCCATTATACTAGCAAACAGTCAGTGTACCTAGTGGCATCCTAAACGTGGCTATTGGACTTTTGAGTAGTCACACTAGTGGAAAGATATTTGCAGCATGTCTGCCTGCATTGCACACTCAAACTCTTTTTAACTAAGCCATTATACTAGCAAACAGTCAGTGTACCTAGTGGCATCCGAAACGTGGCTATTGTACTTTTGTGTAGTCACACTAGTGTAAAGATATTTGCAGCACCTCTGCCTGCATTGCACACTCAAACTCTTTTTAACTAAGCTATTATACTAGCAAACAGTCAGTGTACCTAGTGGCATCCTAAACGTGGCTATTGTACTTTTGTCTATTCACACTATTGCAAAGATATTTGCAGCACTTCTGCCTGCATTGCACACTCAAACTCTTTTTAACTAAGCCATTATACTAGCAAACAGTCAGTGTACCTAGTGGCATCCTAAACGTGGCTATTGTACTTTTGTCTATTCACACTATTGCAAAGATATTTGCAGCACCTCTGCCTGCATTGCACACTCAAACTCTTTTTAACTAAGCCATTATACTAGCAAACAGTCAGTGTACCTAGTGGCATCCTAAACGTGGCTATTGTACTTTTGTGTAGTCACACTAGTGTAAAGATATTTGCAGCACCTCTGCCTGCATTGCACACTCAAACTCTTTTTAACTAAGCCATTATACTAGCAAACAGTCAGTGTACCTAGTTGGATCCTAAACGTGGCTATTGTACTTTTGTGTAGTCACACTAGTGTAAAGATATTTGCAGCACCTCTGCCTGCATTGCACACTCAAACTCTTTTTAACTAAGCCATTATACTAGCAAACAGTCAGTGTACCTAGTGGCATCCTAAACGTGGCTATTGTACTTTTGTCTATTCACACTATTGTAAAGATATTTGCAGCACCTCTGCTTGCATTGCACACTCAAACTCTTTTTAACTAAGCCATTATACTAGCAAACAGTCAGTGTACCTAGTGGCATCCTAAACGTGGCTATTGGACTTTTGTGTAGTCAAACTAGTGGAAAGATATTTGCAGCATGTCTGCCTGCATTGCACACTCAAACTCTTTTTAACTAAGCCATTATACTAGCAAACAGTCAGTGTACCTAGTGGCATCCTAAACGTGGCTATTGTACTTTTGTGTAGTCACACTAGTGTAAAGATATTTGCAGCACCTCTGCCTGCATTGCACACTCAAACTCTTTTTAACTAAGCAATTATACTAGCAAACAGTCAGTGTACCTAGTGGCATCCTAAACGTGGCTATTGTACTTTTATCTATTCACACTATTGCAAAGATATTTGCAGCACCTCTGCCTGCATTGCACACTCAAACTTTTTTTAACTAAGCCATTATACTAGCAAACAGTCAGTGTACCTAGTGGCATCCTAAACATGGCTATTGTACTTTTGTCTATTCACACTATTGCAAAGATATTTGCAGCACCTCTGCCTGCATTGCACACTCAAACTCTTTTTAACTAAGCCATTATACCAGCAAACAGTCAGTGTACCTAGTGGCATCCTAAACGTGGCTATTGTACTTTTGTCTATTCACACTATTGTAAAGATATTTGCAGCACCTCTGCCTGCATTGCACACTCAAACTCTTTTTAACTAAGCCATTATACCAGCAAACAGTCAGTGTACCTAGTGGCATCCTAAACGTGGCTATTGTACTTTTGTCTATTCACACTATTGTAAAGATATTTGCAGCACCTCTGCCTGCATTGCACACTCAAACTCTTTTTAACTAAGCCATTATACTAGCAAACAGTCAGTGTACCTAGTGGCATCCTAAACGTGGCTATTGGACTTTTGTGTAGTCAAACTAATGGAAAGATATTTGCAGCATGTCTGCCTGCATTGCACACTCAAACTCTTTTTAACTAAGCCATTATACTAGCAAACAGTCAGTGTACCTAGTGGCATCTTAAACGTGGCTATTGTACTTTTGTGTAGTCACACTAGTGTAAAGATATTTGCAGCACCTCTGCCTGCATTGCACACTCAAACTCTTTTTAACTAAGCCATTATACTAGCAAACAGTCAGTGTACCTAGTGGCATCCTAAACGTGGCTATTGTACTTTTGTCTATTCACTCTATTGCAAAGATATTTGCAGCACCTCTGCCTGCATTGCACACTCAAACTTTTTTTAACTAAGCCATTATACTAGCAAACAGTCAGTGTACCTAGTGGCATCCTAAACGTGGCTATTGGACTTTTGTGTAGTCACACTAGTGGAAAGATATTTGCAGCATGTCTGCCTGCATTGCACACTCAAACTCTTTTTAACTAAGCCATTATACTAGCAAACAGTCAGTGTACCTAGTGGCATCCTAAACGTGGCTATTGTACTTTTGTGTAGTCACACTAGTGTAAAGATATTTGCAGCACCTCTGCCTGCATTGCACACTCAAACTCTTTTTAACTAAGCTATTATACTAGCAAACAGTCAGTGTACCTAGTGGCATCCTAAACGTGGCTATTGTACTTTTGTCTATTCACACTATTGCAAAGATATTTGCAGCACTTCTGCCTGCATTGCACACTCAAACTCTTTTTAACTAAGCCATTATACTAGCAAACAGTCAGTGTACCTAGTGGCATCCTAAACGTGGCTATTGTACTTTTGTCTATTCACACTATTGTAAAGATATTTGCAGCACCTCTGCCTGCATTGTACACTCAAACTCTTTTTAACTAAGCCATTATACTAGCAAACAGTCAGTGTACCTAGTGGCATCCTAAACGTGGCTATTGTACTTTTGTGTAGTCACACTAGTGTAAAGATATTTGCAGCACCTCTGCCTGCATTGCACACTCAAACTCTTTTTAACTAAGCCATTATACTAGCAAACAGTCAGTGTACCTAGTTGGATCCTAAACGTGGCTATTGTACTTTTGTGTAGTCACACTAGTGTAAAGATATTTGCAGCACCTCTGCCTGCATTGCACACTCAAACTCTTTTTAACTAAGCCATTATACTAGCAAACAGTCAGTGTACCTAGTGGCATCCTAAACGTGGCTATTGTACTTTTGTCTATTCACACTATTGCAAAGATATTTGCAGCACCTCTGCCTGCATTGCACACTCAAACTCTTTTTAACTAAGCCATTATACTAGCAAACAGTCAGTGTACCTAGTGGCATCCTAAACGTGGCTATTGTACTTTTGTCTATTCACACTATTGTAAAGATATTTGCAGCACCTCTGCCTGCATTGCACACTCAAACTCTTTTTAACTAAGCCATTATACTAGCAAACAGTCAGTGTACCTAGTGGCATCCTAAACGTGGCTAGTGGACTTTTGTGTAGTCAAACTAGTGGAAAGATATTTGCAGCATGTCTGCCTGCATTGCACACTCAAACTCTTTTTAACTAAGCCATTATACTAGCAAACAGTCAGTGTACCTAGTGGCATCCTAAACGTGGCTATTGTACTTTTGTGTAGTCACACTAGTGTAAAGATATTTGCAGCACCTCTGCCTGCATTGCACACTCAAACTCTTTTTAACTAAGCAATTATACTAGCAAACAGTCAGTGTACCTAGTGGCATCCTAAACGTGGCTATTGTACTTTTGTCTATTCACACTATTGCAAAGATATTTGCAGCACCTCTGCCTGCATTGCACACTCAAACTCTTTTTAACTAAGCCATTATACTAGCAAACAGTCAGTGTACCTAGTGGCATCCTAAACGTGGCTATTGGACTTTTGTGTAGTCACACTAGTGGAAAGATATTTGCAGCACCTCTGCCTGCATTGCACACTCAAACTCTTTTTAACTAAGCCATTATACTAGCAAACAGTCAGTGTACCTAGTGGCATCCTAAACGTGGCTATTGTACTTTTGTGTAGTCACACTAGTGTAAAGATATTTGCAGCACCTCTGCCTGCATTGCACACTCAAACTCTTTTTAACTAAGCCATTATACTAGCAAACAGTCAGTGTACCTAGTGGCATCCTAAACGTGGCTATTGTTCTTTTGTGTAGTCACACTAGTGTAAAGATATTTGCAGCACCTCTGCCTGCATTGCACACTCAAACTCTTTTTAACTAAGCCATTATACTAGCAAACAGTCAGTGTACCTAGTGGCATCCTAAACGTGGCTATTGTACTTTTGTCTATTCACACTATTGCAAAGATATTTGCAGCACCTCTGCCTGCATTGCACACTCAAACTCTTTTTAACTAAGCCATTATACTAGCAAACAGTCAGTGTACCTAGTGGCATCCTAAACGTGGCTATTGTACTTTTGTCTATTCACACTATTGTAAAGATATTTGCAGCACCTCTGCCTGCATTGCACACTCAAACTCTTTTTAACTAAGCCATTATACTAGCAAACAGTCAGTGTACCTAGTGGCATCCTAAACGTGGCTATTGGACTTTTGTGTAGTCAAACTAGTGGAAAGATATTTGCAGCATGTCTGCCTGCATTGCACACTCAAACTCTTTTTAACTAAGCCATTATACTAGCAAACAGTCAGTGTACCTAGTGGCATCCTAAACGTGGCTATTGTACTTTTGTGTAGTCACACTAGTGTAAAGATATTTGCAGCACCTCTGCCTGCATTGCACACTCAAACTCTTTTTAACTAAGCAATTATACTAGCAAACAGTCAGTGTACCTAGTGGCATCCTAAACGTGGCTATTGTACTTTTGTCTATTCACACTATTGCAAAGATATTTGCAGCACCTCTGCCTGCATTGCACACTCAAACTCTTTTTAACTAAGCCATTATACTAGCAAACAGTCAGTGTACCTAGTGGCATCCTAAACGTGGCTATTGGACTTTTGTGTAGTCACACTAGTGGAAAGATATTTGCAGCACCTCTGCCTGCATTGCACACTCAAACTCTTTTTAACTAAGCCATTATACTAGCAAACAGTCAGTGTACCTAGTGGCATCCTAAACGTGGCTATTGTACTTTTGTTTAGTCACACTAGTGTAAAGATATTTGCAGCACCTCTGCCTGCATTGCACACTCAAACTCTTTTTAACTAAGCCATTATACTAGCAAACAGTCAGTGTACCTAGTGGCATCCTAAACGTGGCTATTGTACTTTTGTGTAGTCACACTAGTGTAAAGATATTTGCAGCACCTCTGCCTGCATTGCACACTCAAACTCTTTTTAACTAAGCCATTATACTAGCAAACAGTCATTGTACCTAGTGGCATCCTAAACGTGGCTATTGTACTTTTGTGTATTCACACTATTGCAAAGATATTTGCAGCACCTCTGCCTGCATTGCACACTCAAACTCTTTTTAACTAAGCCATTATACTAGCAAACAGTCAGTGTACCTAGTGGCATCCTAAACGTGGCTATTGGACTTTTGTCTATTCACACTATTGTAAAGATATTTGCAGCACCTCTGCCTGCATTGCACACTCAAACTCTTTTTAACTAAGCCATTATACTAGCAAACAGTCAGTGTACCTAGTGGCATCCTAAACGTGGCTATTGGACTTTTGTGTAGTCAAACTAGTGGAAAGATATTTGCAGCATGTCTGCCTGCATTGCACACTCAAACTCTTTTTAACTAAGCCATTATACTAGCAAACAGTCAGTGTACCTAGTGGCATCCTAAACGTGGCTATTGTACTTTTGTGTAGTCACACTAGTGTAAAGATATTTGCAGCACCTCTGCCTGCATTGCACACTCAAACTCTTTTTAACTAAGCAATTATACTAGCAAACAGTCAGTGTACCTAGTGGCATCCTAAACGTGGCTATTGTACTTTTGTCTATTCACACTATTGCAACGATATTTGCAGCACCTCTGCCTGCATTGCACACTCAAACTCTTTTTAACTAAGCCATTATACTAGCAAACAGTCAGTGTACCTAGTGGCATCCTAAACGTGGCTATTGGACTTTTGTGTAGTCACACTAGTGGAAAGATATTTGCAGCACCTCTGCCTGCATTGCACACTCAAACTCTTTTTAACTAAGCCATTATACTAGCAAACAGTCAGTGTACCTAGTGGCATCCTAAACGTGGCTATTGGACTTTTGTGTAGTCAAACTAGTGGAAAGATATTTGCAGCATGTCTGCCTGCATTGCACACTCAAACTCTTTTTAACTAAGCCATTATACTAGCAAACAGTCAGTGTACCTAGTGGCATCCTAAACGTGGCTATTGTACTTTTGTCTATTCACACTATTGCAAAGATATTTGCAGCACCTCTGCCTGCATTGCACACTCAAACGCTTTTTAACTAGCCATTATACTAGCAAACAGTCAGTGTACCTAGTGGCATCCTAAACGTGGCTATTGTACTTTTGTCTATTCACACTATTGTAAAGATATTTGCAGCACCTCTGCCTGCATTGCACACTCAAACTCTTTTTAACTAAGCCATTATACTAGCAAACAGTCAGTGTACCTAGTGGCATCCTAAACGTGGCTATTGGACTTTTGTGTAGTCAAACTAGTGGAAAGATATTTGCAGCATGTCTGCCTGCATTGCACACTCAAACTCTTTTTAACTAAGCCATTTTACTAGCAAACAGTCAGTGTACCTAGTGGCATACAAGAAGTTGCTGTTGTACTCCATTAGTGCCCCACTGGTGCAAATCTATGTGCAGCACCTGTGCAGGACACCCTCCTGCTCTGTTTTTAATAAGCTATAATGATAGCAAAAAATACTGCCATTTATTGGCATCATAGAACTGGCTGTTGTATTCCATTAGTGCCCCACTGGTGCCAAGCTATTTCTAGCACCTGTGCAGGACACCCTCCTGCTCTGTTTTTAATAAGCTATAATGATAGCAAAAAATACTGCCATTTAGTGGCATCATAGAACGGGCTGTTGTATTCCATTAGTGCCGCACTGGTGCCAAGCTATTTCTAGCACCTGTGCAGGACACCCTCCTGCTCTGTTTTTAATAAGCTATAATGATAACAAAAAATACTGCCATTTAGTGGCATCATAGAACTGGCTGTTGTATTCCATTAGTGCCCCACTGGTGCCAAGCTATTTCTAGCACCTGTGCAGGACACCCTCCTGCTCTGTTTTTAATAAGCTATAATGATAGCAAAAAATACTGCCATTTAGTGGCATCATAGAACTGGCTGTTGTATTCCATTAGTGCCCCACTGGTGCCAAGCTATTTCTAGCACCTGTGCAGGACACCCTCCTGCTCTGTTTTTAATAAGCTATAATGATAGCAAAAAATACTGCCATTTAGTGGCATCATAGAACTGACTGTTGTATTCCATTAGTGCCCCACTGGTGCCAAGCTATTTCTAGCACCTGTGCAGGACACCCTCCTGCTCTGTTTTTAATAAGCTATAATGATAGCAAAAAATACTGCCATTTAGTGGCATCATAGAACTGGCTGTTGTATTCCATTAGTGCCCCACTGGTGCCAAGCTATTTCTAGCACCTGTGCAGGACACCCTCCTGCTCTGTTTTTAATAAGCTATAATGATAGCAAAAAATACTGCCATTTAGTGGCATCATAGAACTGGCTGTTGTATTCCATTAGTGCCCCACTGGTGCCAAGCTATTTCTAGCACCTGTGCAGGACACCCTCCTGCTCTGTTTTTAATAAGCTATAATGATAGCAAAAAATACTGCCATTTAGTGGCATCATAGAACTGGCTGTTGTATTCCATTAGTGCCCCACTGGTGCCAAGCTATTTCTAGCACCTGTGCAGGACACCCTCCTGCTCTGGTTTTAATAAGCTATAATGATAGCAAAAAATACTGCCATTTAGTGGCATCATAGAACTGGCTGTTGTATTCCATTAGTGCCCCACTGGTGCCAAGCTATTTCTAGCACCTGTGCAGGACACCCTCCTGCTCTGTTTTTAATAAGCTATAATGATAGCAAAAAATACTGCCATTTAGTGGCATCATAGAACTGGCTGTTGTATTCCATTAGTGCCCCACTGGTGCCAAGCTATTTCTAGCACCTGTGCAGGACACCCTCCTGCTCTGTTTTTAATAAGCTATAATGATAGCAAAAAATACTGCCATTTAGTGGCATCATAGAACTGGCTGTTGTATTCCATTAGTGCCCCACTGGTGCCAAGCTATTTATAGCACCTCTACATGACACCCTCATGCACATTTTGCTATGCTAATGTTATAGCAAACTCAGGGAATTCATTGCTGCATTTGATAATTCGGAGGGATAGAAAGTCAGGCTTCCTTTAGCTTTTCCTTCTGTTCATAGACAGCATCTCCAAGAGCAATTTCCCCTCCACGTCTAAGTGTGGAGAGGCAGCTAGTGCGCATGCGTGTGCCGATTTACCCCAGCTGCAGCCTAATTACAGTGTTTCGCCTAGTGAGTATGCTCAGCCTGACTGTGCTATTCCTGACGCTAAGTCTTCATTTCGGGATACAGCGCATGCTCCCACACTAAGTGTGAAAAGCCTCTTTGCACAGGTGCTTGCATTCCGTGCCGGGTCTAAGTCCTGTTTTGTGCCTAGACACCATGCTAAAGCTGATAGTCTTTTTTCAGAGACTGTATTTCATGCTACTGAGCATGCTCAGGCACTTACTGCATCAGAGACTAGGTCCGGTAATGAACTCTTTGGCCCTGCCCCTGATGTGGGGGTCCCATATAGACCACAGGGCATCAGGTGTCCTCCCAAATGGCTTGCAGAGGCCCACCCCTATGACTTGTCACCGCATTATTGATGGTCAGACGATGACTGGTGAGGTGTTTGGGTCATGGCAGCCATGAGGTCATCATTGAAGTTGCGGTTCCAAATAGGACGCTAGTTATGCCACTCATGACGTGTCACTCTACTTTTGTCTCCAGGAGGTGCATTGTGGTTCACCCTGGTTTGGGGCGGACCCAGGTTATAAAAGGGGCTGGAGCCAACAAGGAGGTGCGCAGTCTTCTATTATGCTCCGAAAGAGCACACCTCCATGTGTTGAACCCATTGCGGCTTTAGGCTAGAGGTAGGCAAGGATAGGGTGTCGATGCAGGCCATCACCACAGTTGGTAACGCAGAACGGTTAAGACCAGCTCCTGTCCTACCAGTCCTGCTTGTGCAGCCCAGTGGCATTAACAGGCCTGCTGCTGCTGATGCGCCTGCTGTCCACAGGTGTGCCCCTATGCACACGGTCAGCGTACTCAATGTCCCCTGTGTTGTTAACAGGGAGTTCCTGGGCTGGGTGGGCATGTGGACCCTGTGACGCTAACAGGGCTCACAGTCTCCAGATCCGAATGGCGTCTAACTCGGTTCAGGCTACTATTAGTTTCATAGCCACACAGCTCTGTATCCTCCACCAAACCTTCCAGTTGCCAACCTCTCCTTTTCCAACTGGGAGCACGGTGGACACTGACTGCTGATGGGGATATATACCTTTCTCTTTCTTTTCTTATTAATTTTCGTTATATAGCGGTAACATAGTATATACCACTTTATCCAAATCTGCCAGTCCCACTGTAACAGATGGTGTTTCTTCAGCAAATGTTACTGTTGCTTAACCACCAAATCCACGGACCAAAACTTTTTTCCCCTTTCCAACACACCTGTTCCCCTTTCCACCAGCATCTGTCCTTTTTCAACTCATTTTGGTATATGACCAAAAGTGCAACTCTGCAGGGACACCGTACTCAACGCCATCTCAGCACAGCAGCCAGCCCTCGGTCCCTCAGATGTGGACAAGTAAAAGACCATTTCCTCCTATCCATGACAAAGCGTTGAGATTCACTCTGTGCAGCACTGGTGTTTAGTGGAAAAGTAGATCTAAGATTGCGTACCACATTCTGCAGATACTCCTGTATACGTGCGTCCATTTCTATGGCAGGAATTATTTTGCCAAATTTTGTCTTGTACCGGGGATCTAACAGTGTGGCAACCCAGTATTCTGGATTACTTTGAATTCGTACAATCCGAGGGTCATGTTGTAGGTAGTGCAGCAAGAAGGCGCTCATGTGTCTTGTGCATCCAGGAGGACCAAGTCCTTGGTGTGTTGGTGGCAGAGAGGTGAGAATCGTGCCTCCTTCCTCTGCCCTCTCCCCACAACCTCGCACAACTGAAATGTGAGCAAGCTCTCACTCATCTGCTGAGTCTTCCATGCCCATCGCCAGTTCGTCCTCCATTTCTTCATGGGCTCCTGCACCTTCCTCAACACTTTTTGCTGATACTATGCGCCCTTGTTAATCCCTCTCCCTCACCATGACTGCCGCATAGGTGCCGCTGACCATCTGGACCTCGTAGATCTTGTTATCCCTTCCGCATATGACTCCTCCTGTACTTCCTCCCCTTCCTCTTGTCCCAACACCTGACTCCGAATAATAATTACAGTGTGCTCCATCATGTAGATGACCAGAATTGTCACGCTGAGAATGACATTGCCAGTGCTAAACATCTTCGTCGACATTTGTAAACTGTGTAGCAGGGTGCATAGGTCCTTGATCTGACACCACTCCAGCAGCGTGATCTGCACCACCTCTGGATCAAGTTATCCCAGGCTATATGTCATAACGTATTGCAGCAGGGTTCGGCGGTGCTGCCACAAACGCTGCAACATGTGCAGATTCAAATTCCTGCGTGTGGGCACATCGCATTTCAGGCGTTTAACCACCAGACCTAAAGACTTCTGTAGCGACGAAAGTTGTTGAGCTGCTGTGTGCGCACGATGGAAGTGAGCACATAGCGAGCGTGCACGCTGCACAAGGCCATGTAGGCCGTGATGGTGTTTTAAAAATTGCTGGAGAATTAGGTTCAACACGTGAGCCATACAAGGCACGTGTGTCACATTGCCCTGACGATGGCCCGCAGCCAGGTTTGCATCATTGCCGCACACGGCTGTTAAGTCACCAACGGAGTCCACTCCGTCAATTTGTACTCCGGTCGCCAGGTGACAACGTGTTCCTTTCATGAATAGTGCTGATGATGGGAGAGGAGTCGATGCCAGCGGCGCAGGTGGACGCAGGTTATGCTCACCCACTGGGCTGCATTACCTTGACAGATGCAGAATCTCTGGCTGAATGTAGCTGGTGGGTATCTCACAGATGAAATACCATCATTCAGCTACAACCAATGGGAAGACACCACACCCTTTTTTATGCCCATCCTGTCTGCAGACCACTGCCAGACATAGCTCTGCTTTTACCCCCAGTTCACTTTTATGATTTTGTGTGCTTGTTACCTGACTACTTTTCCTGCTTGCTGTTTATGTTATGTACCTTGTTGGCCGATCCGCATTTCACCTCTGCTTGTTTTCTAATTAAGTCCTGGCCGTCCCATTCTGTTCCTGTTCCTCAATTAATGTTTTGACCCTGCCTGACTACTATTCTCTGGAACTGCAGCCTTCCACAGGTATTAATCACCTTGGGCCCTGTGCAATTCCTAATCCCTGTATAGGGGTTAAAGGGTTTCAGGGTTCTAGGGGTCCTGCTTGGTGAGTGGCTTCCCTCTAGCCTATCATTTACAGCCCATCTGAGTGTGTGGATCAAGGAAGGCGTTACACCGTGCTCTCTGCAGAAGGCCATGTGGGCCAGGATAGTGCTTTAAAAATTGCTGGACAACCAGGTTCAACACGTGAACCACACAAGGCACGTGTGTCACATTGTCACAGCGAAGGGCCGCACCCATGTTTGCATCATTGTCGCACCCGGCCTTCCCTGGCTGCTGGTTGAGTGGAGACAACCATTGATGAAACTCGGTCTCCAGAGCTAACCGTCCACAACTTCTCAGCGGTGTGACTCACATTTCCCATACATTTCAAAGTAAAACTTTGACCGCCTGATGGCATTGAGCTCTGCTGCCAGCATAGTAAGGAGGTGTGTGGTAGTCCTTGTGCGCAGTTACAAGGAAGGGTGGCCTGACCACACAGGGTTTGCGCCAAGGTGGAGGACCCACACGAGGTTGAAGAGGCAGAAGCAGTGTATTAACTTCTACATACAGAAGAAGGATTGAAACAACTCGTGGGGACGGCAAGACTTGTACAGCAGACCCTTCTCCATCTCTCCCCACAGTAACCCATTGCCCAGTCAGCGACATGTAACGCCCCTGTCCATGCTTACTGGGCCAATTATCTGTGGTGAAAAGCACCCTGTCACACAGAGTTTCTCAAGGAATCAGTGATGTTTAGTGCGACATGCTGGTGTAGCGCGTGCACGCCTTTGTTGGAGAAGGAGTGGCGCCTGGGCATCGGCTCTTGGGGCACTGCGATGGGCATAAGGTCTCGAAAATCCTCGGTTAAAAAGGTTGGAAAGGCAGCATTTTGGTAGCTAACAGTTTCCAGATGCTGAAAGTCAACCTCTAAGCCATGTCATGCCCTTCTAAAAGCATGTAAAACACAGCGCGGGGACTCCAACCACAGTCTCCCTCGTTGCCACTAATTGGGCCACACACACCCCACTTGACTGGCATCACTTGATCCCCTTTTGAAAAAGAAAAAGATGCTTTGCATGAAGCACTCTCAAAAATACGCGTGCCTTTCCCGTCCCCTGGCTGACCCAGGGGAAGAAACGTCCTCTGAGAGCCATGACTTGTTCATCTTGGTTCTTTTAGAAACACAGCGAGGGGACTCCAACCACAGTCTCCCTCGTTTCCACTAACTGGGCCACACACACCCCACTTGACTGGCATCGGTTGAGCCCCCTTTTGAAAAAGAAAAAGATGCTTTGCATGAAGCACTCTCAAAAATACGCGTTCCTTTCCCGTCCCCTGGCTGACCCAGGGGAAGAAACGTCCTCTGAGAGCCATGACTTGTTCATTTTGGTTCTTTTAGAAACAGCGAGGGGACTCCAACCACAGTCTCCTTCGTTTCCACTAACTGGGCCACACACACCCCACTTGACTGGCATCGGTTGAGCCCCCTTTTGAAAAAGAAAAAGATGCTTTGCATGAAGCACTCTCAAAAATACGCGTGCCTTTCCCGTCCCCTGGCTGACCCAGGGGAAGAAAAGTCCTCTGGGAGCCATGACTTGTTCATCTTGGTTCTTTTAGAAACACAGCGAGGGGACTCCAACCACAGTCTCCCTCGTTTCCACTAACTGGGCCACACACACCCCACTTGACTGGCATCGGTTGAGCCCCCTTTTGAAAAAGAAAAAGATGCTTTGCATGAAGCACTCTCAAAAATACGCGTGCCTTTCCCGTCCCCTGGCTGACCCAGGGGAAGAAAAGTCCTCTGAGAGCCATGTCCACATTGTCAGTGGACAGACACGTGTGCTTATCTGCCAGCAGACCCCCAGCAGCACTGAAGACAGGTTCCGAGAGAACGCTGGCTGCAGGACACGACAAGATCCCCAAGGCGTACGTGGCGAGCTCAGGCAATTTATCAAGATTGGAAGCCTAAAATGAGCAGGGCTCAAGTTGCACAATAATGGAATCGATGTTTCCTTGCATATACTCATATATCTGTGTGTCCTCCTCTTTTTCCTTGTCCAGCTGTTTTGTTTTCGCATGAGTATATGTCCTTGTCACTTTCCCATGTGTTTGTGTTGTGTTGTGAGTTGTTTGTCACCTTTTGGACACCTTTGAGGGTGTTTTCTAGGTGTTTTTCTGTGTTTGTGATTGCCTGCCATTGTTTCCTATGCAGTTCGAGTTCGGTTCGTCGAACGTTCGACGAGCCGAACTCGAACGGGACCTCCGTTCGGCGAACCGACCTCGAGCCGAACCGGGACCGGTTCGCTCATCTCTACTGCTGACGTGTATTATTCACTAGAATTGTGCGTTATATACTAGTTCGTGCAAAACGTGCACCTGTACGCTGCCACCGACAGGCACATACGTGCGGTTTTTAAATGCAAGCACGGACGCACTAAGAACCTAACAGGTTTTTAGGAGCGACAATTACTGAGACGTTTGACACTATCAGACACTGCTGACGTGTATTATTCACTAGACTTGTGCGTTATATACTAGTTTGTGCAAAACGTGCACCTGTACGCTGCCACCGACAGGCACACACGTGCGGTTTTTAAATGCAAGCACGGACGCATTAAGAACCTAACAGGTTTTTAGGAGCGACAATTACTGAGAAGTTTGACACTATCAGACACTGCTGACTGACGTGTATTATTCACTAGAGTTGTGCGTTATATACTAGTTTGTGCAAAACGTGCACCTGTACGCTGCCACCGACAGGCACACACGTGCGGTTTTTAAATGCAAGCACGGACGCAATAAGAACCTAACAGGTTTTTAGGAGCGACAATTACTGAGAAGTTTGACACTATCAGACACTGCTGACGTGTATTATTCACTAGACTTGTGCGTTATATACTACTTTGTGAAAAACGCACACAAGTGCACCTGTACACTGCCACCGACAGCCACACACGTGCGGTTTTTAAATGCAAGCACGGATGCAATAAGAACCTAACAGGTTTTTAGGAGCGACAATTACTGAGAAGTTTGACACTATCTGTTAGGGCCAGGTGGACGGGCAGACCCAGGAGGTGGATCCACTGGGCTGAACACCTCACCGAGGGCAAGGTGCCCGGTAGCCGGAGCACTATCAGGACAGTCCGTTTAGAGGAGTTTTGTAAAGAAGTCCCTGGGACCACGGGGTCTCTGATGGTAGTCCGGGTGACGGAGCTCAGGTTCGGAGGCCAAGATGTCGTCAGGCAGAGTCCGGAACCAATGGAGCGAGAAGACGGGTCACCACAGGGATCGGAGATGGCAGGAGCTGACGGGATAGCAGGCCGTCACCGTTCGGGGTTCGGGTATCGTCAGGACCGGTTGGCGAGGCAGGAGCGGCTCTACGAGAGAGATAGGTGAGTATATCACAGACACAAGGAGACCTGACTCCTAGCTTAGGAAACACGAAGAACAGGCCCCGCCCACTTGGAAAGGATCCCCCTATATACCCAGTACCTGATCCTTCAATATCCTGTTGGAGGACACTGGCCCTTTAAGAAAGGGTCAATGACCGCGCGCGCGCCCTAATGCGCATGCGCGAGGCCCGGGTGCCAGAAGCCAGGGCAGGGAGCGGTGAACAGGAGGCAGGGGAGCCGGCCTGGAGCAGAGCTGCCGACGGGCGCCAGGAGCGGGGACCGGGCTGCCTGGGGACCGCAGGTGATGGGGGCTGGAGGCTGTGGAGCGGGGGACGCCTGACAGAGGAGCCGGGGAGCGTGGCAGGGAAGCCGGGGAGCGTGGCAGGTGAGCCGGGGAGCGAGGCAGGGGAGCCAGGAAGCAAGGCAGGGGACCCGGGGAGCGTGACAGTACCCCCCCACGCCCCCCTCCCCGCAACCAGGACAGGAAGGCACGTATCAGAGGAGTACCCACATTCTCCCGGGGTTCCCAGGACCTATCCTCAGGACCATACCCTGCCCAGTCCACCAGGAAGAACTGTCGGCCTCGTACGGTTTTCATGGCCACGATATCCCTTACCGCATAGATGTCATCATCAGCAATAGGAGGAGCAGAACTGGCAGCAGCGAAGAAGGGACCAAGGACAACCGGCTTGAGCAGGGAGACGTGGAAGGAGTTGGGTATCCTCATCGTAGCCGGGAGCTGCAGCTTGTAGGAGACCTCATTTATTTTGCTGAGGACTTTAAACGGCCCGATGTAGCGAGGACCCAGCTTGTATGATGGTAGCTTCAATCGGACGTACTTGGAAGCAAGCCAGACCAGATCTCCTGGAGAGAAACACGGGGGATCCAGACGCCTCTTGTCTGCGTGTCTCTTCATCCGCAGGGAAGCACGTCCAAGGGACGTCTTGACAGAGTCCCAAATTGTCGTAAAGTCACGGACTACAGCATCAGCAGCAGGGACATCCGAGGAAGAGGATACAGGTAATGGGACGGAAGGCTGAAGACCGTAAACGACATGGAAGGGAGAGCTGGAGGAGGACTCACTGACGTGGTGGTTATGGGAGAATTCAGCCCAAGGAAGAAGCGTGGACCAGTCGTCGTGATGGGCGTTAACGTAGTGACGTAAGAAGGAGGTCAAGATCTGATTGACTCGTTCCACTTTGCCGTTCGACTGAGGATGGTAGGCTGAAGAAAAGTCCAGAGTCACTCCCAGATGTCTGCAGAGAGCCCTCCAGAAGCGGGAGGTAAACTGAGTTCCTCTGTCGTACACAATGTGTGATGGAAAGGCATGCAACCGGAAGATGTGCTGGATGTAAGCGTCAGCGAGTTCCTGGGCAGAGGGCAGTCCAGCCACAGGGACGAAATGAGCCATTTTGGAGAACCGATCCACCACGACCCATATGACTGTGTGTCCGGAGGACAGGGGCAAGTCCGTAATAAAGTCCATCGCAATGTGTTGCCACGGAACGGAGGGTATAGGCAGAGGCAGAAGACGACCATATGGCAGGTGTTTGGGCGTCTTGTTCCTGGCACAAGAGGAGCAGGCTGGACAAAAGAAGCGACGTCCGTGCGAAGGGATGGCCACCAGTAGTGACGTACAATTGTACTCCATGCTTTCTTCTGCCCAGCATGGCCGGCTATTTTCGAGGCATGGCCCCAGTGCAACACTTTTTGCCTGTCAGTCTCAGAGACATAGGTCTTCCCTGGCGGTATCTGGGCCAGGGTGAAAGGAGCCACCGGAATGATCTTACTAGGACAGATGATGGGCTGAGATGTCTCCTCCTCCTGCTCCATGGGCATGAATGACCTGGACAAAGCATCTGCTCGTACATTCTTGTCCGCGGGTCGAAAATGGAGCTGAAAATCGAACCTGGCAAAGAACAAGGACCACCTGGCCTGCCGTGGGTTCAGTCGCTGAGCGAACCGCAGGTATTCCAGGTTCTTGTGGTCCGTGTAAATGATCACGGGGTACACTGCTCCCTCCAGAAGGTAGCGCCATTCCTCCAGAGCCAGCTTGACTGCTAATAGCTCTCGGTCACCGAGCCGGGGAGCGAGGCAGGGAAGCCGGGGAGCGTGGCCGGTGAGCCGGGGAGCGAGGCAGGGGAGCCAGAAAGCAAGGCAGGGGACCCGGGGAGCGTGACACTATCAGACACTGCTGACGTGTATTATTCACTAGACTTGTGCGTTATATACTAGTTTGTGAAAAGCGCACACAAGTGCACCTGTACGCTGCCACTGACTGCCACACATGTGCGGTTTTTAAATGCAAGCACGGACGCAATAAGAACCTTACAGGTTTTTAGGAGCGACAATTACTGAGAAGTTTGAAACTATCAGACACTGCTGACGTGTATTATTCACTAGACTTGTGCGTTATATCATAGTATCATAGTATCATAGTTTTTAAGGTTGAAGGGAGACTCTAAGTCCATCTAGTTCAACCCGTAGCCTAACATGTTGATCCAGAGGAAGGCAAAAAAAACCCCAATGTGGCAAACAAGTTCCAATGGGGAAAAAATTTCCTTCCTGACTCCACATCTGGCAATCAGACTAGTTCCCTGGATCAATACCCTGTCATAAAATCTAATATACATAACTGGTAATATTAAATTTTTCAAGAAAGGCATCCAGGCTCTGCTTAAATGTTAGTAGTGAATCACTCATTACAACATCATGCGGTAGAGAGTTCCATAGTCTCACTGCTCGTACAGTAAAGAATCCTCGTCTGTGATTATGATTAAACCTTCTTTCCTCAAGACGTAGCGGATGCCCCCGTGTTCCAGTCGCAGGCCTAGGTGTAAAAAGATCTTTGGAAAGGTCTCTGTACTGTCCCCTCATATATTTATACATTGTGATTAGATCCCCCCTAAGCCTTCGTTTTTCCAAACTAAATAACCCCAAGTTTAATAACCTGTCTTCGTATTGCAGCCCACCCATTCCTCTAATAATCTTGGTCGCTCTTCTCTGCACCCTCTCCAGTTCAGCTATGTCCTTCTTATATATCGGTGACCAGAATTGTACACATATACTAGTTTGTGAAAAACGTGCACCTGTACGCTGCCACCGACAGGCACACACGTGCGGTTTTTAAATTCAAGCACGGACGCACTAAGAACCTAACAGGTTTTTAGGAGGGACAATTACTGAGAAGTTTGACACTATCAGACACTGCTGACGTGTATTATTCACTAAACTTGTGCGTTATATACTAGTTTTTGAAAAACGCACACAAGTGCACCTGTACGCTGCCACTGACTGCCACACACGTGCGGTTTTTAAATGCAAGCACGGACGCCATAAGAACCTAACAGGTTTTTAGGAGCGACAATTACTGAGAAGTTTGACACTATCAGACACTGCTGACTGACGTGTATTATTCACTAACAATAACGAATAACGTTTGGAACACCATTCTAAGTCTGAACTGGGTGCAAAAAACCTAAAAAAAATCACTATGGGGAGATAAGGTATGCACACCAGTGACTATGTAAGGGGAATACATGGAATAGCAGAAACTGCTGTGTGAATACTGACTTGAAAAATCCAATAGCTATATGAAGAGTGAAAATGTGAAAAATGGAATCTGCATTACTGCCATGAACATATGAATCAAGAGAAATTTAGCTACTGAATTGATCAATGCAATAGAGCCCCAACACTACGCCAAAGTATTATTATTATTATGTTAGTAGTTTTTCGTTTGTGAACCCTCCCCACCACACCTATTGCCAATCCATATAATACGCATAAATAGCCTGGGTCTCAGCTTCCCATACACGGTAAGTTTTTTAACTGCATGAGAGGACACACACAAGCTAGGGACCCCAACGTAGAGAAATACTTTGGCGTAGTGTTGGGGCTCTATTGCATTGATCAATTCAGTAGCTAAATTTCTCTTGATTCATATATTCATGGCAGTAATGCAGATTCCATTCTTCACATTTTCACTCTTCATATAGCTATTGGATTTTTCAAGTCAGTATTCACACAGCAGTTTCTGCTATTCCATGTATTCCCCTTACATAGTCACTGGTGTGCATACCTTATCTCCCCATAGTGTATTATTCACTAGACTTGTGCGTTATATAATAGTTTGTGCAAAACGTGCACCTGTACGCTGCCACCGACAGGCACACACGTGCGGTTTTTAAATGCAAGCACGGACGCAATAAGAACCTAACAGGTTTTTAGGAGCGACAATTACTGAGAAGTTTGACACTATCAGACACTGCTGACATGTATTATTCACTAGACTTGTGCGTTATATACTAGTTTGTGCAAAACGTGCACCTGTACGCTGCCACCGACAGGCACACACGTGCGGTTTTTAAATGCAAGCACGGACGCAATAAGAACCTAACAGGTTTTTAGGAGCGACAATTACTGAGACGTTTGACACTATCAGACACTGCTGACGTGTATTATTCACTTGACTTGTGCGTTATATACTAGTTTGTGCAAAACGTGCACCTGTACGCTGCCACTGACAGGCACACACGTGCGGTTTTTAAATGCAAGCACGGACGCATTAAGAACCTAACAGGTTTTTAGGAGCGACAATTACTGAGAAGTTTGACACTATCAGACACTGCTGACGTGTATTATTCACTAGACTTGTGCGTTATATACTAGTTTGTGAAAAACGCACACAAGTGCACCTGTACGCTGCCACTGACTGCCACACATGTGCGGTTTTTAAATGCCAGCACGGACGCAATAAGAACCTTACAGGTTTTTAGGAGCGACAATTACTGAGAAGTTTGACACTATCAGACACTGCTGACGTGTATTATTCACTAGACTTGTGCGTTATATACTAGTTTGTGCAAAACGTGCACCTGTACGCTGCCACCGACAGGCACATACGTGCGGTTTTTAAATTCAAGCACGGACGCACTAAGAACCTAACAGGTTTTTAGGAGCGACAATTATTGAGAAGTTTGACACTATCAGACACTGCTGACTGACGTGTATTCAGCACTAGACTTGTGCTTTATATACTAGTTTGTGCAAAACGTGCACCTGTACGCTGCCACCGACAGGCACACACGTGCGGTTTTTAAATGCAAGCACGGACGCACTAATAACCTAACAGGTTTTTAGGAGCGACAATTACTGAGAAGTTTGACACTATCAGACACTGCTGACTGACGTGTAGTATTCACTATTATTGAGGTAGACCTGGCTCACTCAACGTGGGGGTGCTCTGGAATAATAAGTCCAGTATTACAAAAATATATCCGGCACACCACAATGTAAGAGAGGAATCTTTGGTTTGGTTTGAAAAAAATGTTGATTTATTGTGTATATACAAACAAGTCCGTCCAACGTTTCGATCCAAAAGGATCTTTCACAGGGACAATAGGACTAGAGGTATAAAAGGATTGTCAAATCGTATCAGTACAGATAATGATGTTCATCAAAGTGTATCAGAAGAATGCGTAAGCGGTAGAGTTGAGCGCGGTTCGTGGTTCGTGGTTCTCCAGTTCTAGGCTCGAGTGATTTTGGGGCATGTTCTAGATCGAACTAGAACTCGAGCTTTTTGCAAAAGCTCGATAGTTCTAGAAACGTTCGAGAACGGTTCTAGCAGCAAAAAACCAGCTAAATCCTAGCTTGGTTTCTGCTGTAATAGTGCAAGTCACTCTGTGAATCACACTATTATGACATTTCAGTGTATAGTGTGCGTGAACAGCGCCTTCAGATCACTGCTGTTTCTATAATGGCGATCGCCATTTTTTTTTTTTTTTTCTTGTCTTCCTTCCCTAAGCGCGCGCGTGTAGTGGGGCGGGCCAGCATGTCAGCCAATCCCAGACACACACACAGCTAAGTGGACTTTTAGCCAGAGAAGCAACGGCATGTGTGATAGGATGTCCATGTCACATGTCCCTGCATTATAAAAACGGACATTTTCCTCCCAGGACGCCATTATCTGCCTTCTGCGTCTTTGGTGTCAGACATCACTGTCGCAGCTCCGTCCTCCTGAGTCCTATCGCCGATACAGCTGTATGCGCTGCATACACAGCGTTAGACAGCTTAGGGAGAGCACTTTCTATCAGTCCTTTTAAGGGCTCAAACCGGCAGGGTCAGAGAGCCATAGGTGACAGGTCCTGAAAACAGCAACAGCGTCTGAGTAGCCAAGGTCAGGGATTTCCTCCCTGCATTTCACCATTAGGAGGGAATAGAAAGGCAGGCTTCCATTCCTCTACCCATACCCACAATCCTGCCACTGTACCCTCTTGTCCTCTGCACACTCCAACTCATTATAACTAAGCCATTATACTAGCAAACACTCAGTGTACCTAGTGGCATCCTATCTGTGGCTATTGGACTTTGCTATAGTCCCACTAGTGCAAAGACATTTGCAGAGCGCGTCTGCCTGCATTGCACACTCCAACTCATGATAACTAAGCCAATATACTAGCAAACACTCAGTGTACCTAGTGGCATCCTATACGTGGCTATTGGACTTTGCTATAGTCCCACTAGTGCAAAGACATTTGCAGAGCGCGTCTGCCTGCATTGCACACTCCAACTCATTATAACTAAGCCATTATACTAGCAAACACTCAGTGTACCTAGTGGCATCCTATCTGTGGCTATTGGACTTTGCTATAGTCCCACTAGTGCAAAGACATTTGCAGAGCGCGTCTGCCTGCATTGCACACTCCAACTCATTATAACTAAGCCATTATACTAGCAAACACTCAGTGTACCTAGTGGCATCCTATCTGTGGCTATTGGACTTTGCTATAGTCCTGTCGCGGGCGGGGAGGAGGGTGTCAGCACACCGCGCTCACCCCTTCTGCTCGGGTCCGGCAGCTGCTCCTGGTGGCTCGAGCTGTGGGCCGGATCCCGGGGTTTCTCGAGCGACACTCCTCGCCCGTGAGTGAAAGGGGGTGTTTGTTGGGTGTGGGAATTGTTATAGTTCGTGACGCCACCCACGGTTGTGGTGATTGCACCACCGCTGCTCAGTATGGGGGTCCCGGGGATGGTGATGCGGAGCAGCCAGGTGTTGTGTTGCCCCTCCGTGGGTAGGGGCTGGTGATCCCGGGGCCCGGTGATGAGATGTAAAGTGTAGGGCCTGGAGGGCGCAGGGACGCGGGGGCAGCGCTGTGCCTTGCGGCACTATGGTACTCACTCAGCCTGACACACGGACACAGTTTGTACGGTAAACCAACGGCTGGTAGGACGGTCCCACAGACGGCTGCACCTGCACTCCCGGTAGGTGATGGTGATGTCTCTCTTCCTTGCACCTGTGTTGACTGATGGTAGCGGTGGATTCCCTCCGGTTACCCGCTCCCCCGGCTGCAATCTGGGCCGGAGGAGCTCTACACTTTGCCCGCAGGCGCTGGCCCTGAGAAACTTGTGCCGTGGCGGTGGCGGTGTCTCTCCAATACGGGTTGGGCTGTTGCCTTCAATCGGGACTTGGTTGTTGGGGGATCTGCGTCCCCGTCACTGACGGATTTGGCAAATCTGGCGACTCCTAGCCTTGCCGGGGTCCGAGAGGCCCCTGCCCTGGTGCTGACTGTCCTTCGGAACACTGCTCCAGACCACCGGGCACACAGCCAACGGGGTCCTTCCAGGAACTTCCAAACGGTCCCCCTCCAGACAGTCACCGCCGTTGCTGACCTTGCTGTTCTGGCCCTCACCAAGCTGGACCCTTCAGGCTGTCTTTCTCTTCTGTCACTTTACTTGCTTTCCTCCTTTTCTACTTTCACTTTCACTTTCTTAACTCCTCCACTCTAGCTCCTCACACTTGCCCTGCCTGGGCTAATCTGCCTGGTTACTTCCTGCCTCCAGAGCTGTGAGCTCCTTGGTGGGCGGAGCCAACCGCCTGGCCCACCCCCTGGTGTGCATCATCAGACTCCTGGAGGAAGGCAACAAGGATTTGTAGGTTAGCTGTGATGTGCCTACCTGGAGTGTGGGGTGTGGTGGTGTTGTGACCTGTGTCCCCTGGCTTGCCCAGGGCGACACATTCCCCCTTAGCAAAATGCAGACCATCCGCGGGCTGCCGTCCTACACCGGTTTTATTTTTTTCCTGTAAAAGGGGATAACAGGGTTAAGAAAACATAAATAACATTTTTAATCATAACTCTTCCCAAGACGGGAGGCACATTTACTTAAACGTTACAACGGTATACGGTCACGGTTTCCGCTCTCTCCCACCCAAGCAACCTGGCCCTGATGCTGCCCCTAAAGCCCAGGCAGCACCCCTTGACCCACAGTCCAGCACAAGTTACCCGAGCGGGATCTGTCCTTCCCCTCCAGAGGGTGGCCACCGGTTCCTTTGGTGGCTGGGCCCTAGCCTGCTCTGCTCAGGGCCCTCCCTCCAACCTGCCTCTCCGGAGGCGGCATTGCGGAAACGGTAACGGTACCCAACATATTTACAAGCCACTTAACGTTTGTGGTGCCCTGCAAGTTCACGGGCTTGTCCATGGATAGTTACCATGCAAATAAACTTTAAACGGTCCCCACGGGGACAACGGTGCCGGCTCCAGCCGGTTGCAAATCAACAAACAAATCAGGTGACTTCTTCGGTAATTTCACTTATCATTTCAAACTTTTAAACAAACAACAACTCCAGTGGTGGTCCCAACGGGGACTGCTGCGGCGGGCATCCGCTGCCCTACTCGTACTTTTCTGCTGAGGCGGACCCGTCCTCTGCCACCAGCACCTCAAACATGCACTGACATGCCTGCGGTGACAGGGGCACCCGATACCGATTTCCACCGGCACACGGGGTATGGACAACCACGGGGTCCCACACATAGCGGGAGCACTCACTTGCCTCTTCAAACTCAGCAGCAGACCCGGGCCTAGGGCTGGAGTCGTCATCTCGTGCTTCTGCGTCAGGCGGGTTGCTGCCAGCTGTCGCAGCCTCCTGGCCTCCAACATCCAGAACTTCAGCCCCTTCTGCGGTAGCACGGAGCAGCAGATTTGGCGAGCTGACATTAAGGCGCCTCATAAGTAACGGCAAGGGCGATGCACAGGCCGAGACTAGGCCGGGCCCCTCAGCCGCAGCGGCCGGTCCTGGTAGGACATAGGGACGTGGGTCACCAGTCGGTTCTGCTACATCCATTCCCCCTCCGTACCTCGGGGCAGTTGTAAGCAGCTCCTCCACTTCGTTGGTCCACTGCTCCATCATCCGGAAGATCTGATCCTGCTGACGCTGGTGGAATTGCATCACCCGGGCCTTCATCCAGGCCACGGTCTCGAGCTCAGGGTCTGGCACAGTCTCTACTGGGACTTCCGGCACCATGTTGTTAAGGGGTCGCGGTTCCAGCGGTTCCCCTTGGTACACTTCAGGACCGTCTTGGACGTCTGCAGCCGGCTGGTCCGCCGAAGCGGCTGGGCAGGGTATCGCTACCGGTTGGGCAGGTAGCGGGCCTAATGGCGGTGCGGCAGCAGCTATTACGGGTAGCAGGGAGAGAGGCAGGGTGAGCGGAAGCCGGCCGGGCCCCTCAGCTCCAACGGCCGATCCCTCAGGAATACAGGGGCGTGGGTCGCTTACCCGCTCCTCCAAATCCTCTTCTGCCTCGCGTCTCCACATAGCAGCCACCACGTCCGCCATGTCGGTCTCCCACTCCTCCAGGAGGAGTTGCATATGAGCCTGCAGACGGTTACTCAGCGGGACGGTCCGGTCCCTCAACCACGTCGCCGTGCCGGGCGCGGGGACTTCCTCGTTGGGAGTTGGGTTGTACATCTTGGCAATCGTGCCTTCCAGGAACCCAGTATTGCTGCAGAGTCCTGGCATCTCTGCTTTTATAGCTGCAGCTACATGCGTTCAGCCGCCATCGCGTCCCCCTTAGCTCTTTCCGGCCCCTCCTCTCTCGGGGCGGGGTTTTGGACTTCGCGCCTCTACTGCTCGAGAAGACGCTCGAGCGGGAACTTTTCGCGCCAAAGATGGCGGCTTCTGAAATTTTTCTGCCTGATGCCTCCGGCGGTAACAAGGCGCACCTCTACCTGACGGCAGAGCGTTAGGATCCTGTTCGTGATGCCAAGTTGTCGCGGGCGGGGAGGAGGGTGTCAGCACACCGCGCTCACCCCTTCTGCTCGGGTCCGGCAGCTGCTCCTGGTGGCTCGAGCTGTGGGCCGGATCCCAGGGTTTCTCGAGCGACACTCCTCGCCCGTGAGTGAAAGGGGGTGTTTGTTGGGTGTGGGAATTGTTATAGTTCGTGACGCCACCCACGGTTGTGGTGATTGCACCACCGCTGCTCAGTATGGGGGTCCCGGGGATGGTGATGCGGAGCAGCCAGGTGTTGTGTTGCCCCTCCGTGGGTAGGGGCTGGTGATCCCGGGACCCGGTGATGAGATGTAAAGTGTAGGGCCTGGAGGGCGCAGGGACGCGGGGGCAGCGCTGTGCCTTGCGGCACTATGGTACTCACTCAGCCTGACACACGGACACAGTTTGTACGGTAAACCAACGGCTGGTAGGACGGTCCCACAGACGGCTGCACCTGCACTCCCGGTAGGTGACGGTGATGTCTCTCTTCCTTGCACCTGTGTTGACTGATGGTAGTGGTGGATTCCCTCCGGTTACCCGCTCCCCGGCTGCAATCTGGGCCGGAGGAGCTCTACACTTTGCCCGCAGGCGCTGGCCCTGAGAAACTTGTGCCGTGGCGGTGGCGGTGTCTCTCCAATACGGGTTGGGCTGTTGCCTTCAATCGGGACTTGGTTGTTGGGGGATCTGCGTCCCCGTCACTGACGGATTTGGCAAATCTGGCGACTCCTAGCCTTGCCGGGGTCCGAGAGGCCCCTGCCCTGGTGCTGACAGTCCTTCGGAACACTGCTCCAGACTACCGGGCACACAGCCAACGGGGTCCTTCCAGGAACTTCCAAACGGTCCCCCTCCAGACAGTCACCGTCGTTGCTGACCTTGCTGTTCTGGCCCTCACCAAGCTGGACCCTTCAGGCTGTCTTTCTCTTCTGTCACTTTACTTGCTTTCCTCCTTTTCTACTTTCACTTTCACTTTCTTAACTCCTCCACTCTAGCTCCTCACACTTGCCCTGCCTGGGCTAATCTGCCTGGTTTCTTCCTGCCTCCAGAGCTGTGAGCTCCTTGGTGGGCGGAGCCAACCGCCTGGCCCACCCCCTGGTGTGCATCATCAGACTCCTGGAGGAAGGCAACAAGGATTTGTAGGTTAGCTGTGATGTGCCTACCTGGAGTGTGGGGTGTGGTGGTGTTGTGACCTGTGTCCCCTGGCTTGCCCAGGGCGACACAGTTCCACTAGTGCAAAGATATTTGCAGAGCGCGTCTGCCTGCATTGCACACTCCAACTCATGATAACTAAGCCATTATACTAGCAAACACTCAGTGTACCTAGTGGCATCCTATCTGTGGCTATTGGACTTTGCTATAGTCCCACTAGTGCAAAGACATTTGCAGAGCGCGTCTGCCTGCATTGCACACTCCAACTCATTATAACTAAGCCATTATACTAGCAAACACTCAGTGTACCTAGTGGCATCCTATACGTGGCTATTGGACTTTGCTATAGTCCCACTAGTGCAAAGACATTTGCAGAGCGCGTCTGCCTGCATTGCACACTCCAACTCATTATAACTAAGCCATTATACTAGCAAACACTCAGTGTACCTAGTGGCATCCTATCTGTGGCTATTGGACTTTGCTATAGTCCCACTAGTGCAAAGACATTTGCAGAGCGCGTCTGCCTGCATTGCACACTCCAACTCATGATAACTAAGCCATTATACTAGCAAACACTCAGTGTACCTAGTGGCATCCTATACGTGGCTATTGGACTTTGCTATAGTCCCACTAGTGCAAAGACATTTGCAGAGCGCGTCTGCCTGCATTGCACACTCCAACTCATTATAACTAAGCCATTATACTAGCAAACACTCAGTGTACCTAGGGGCATCCTATCTGTGGCTATTGGACTTTGCTATTGTCCCACTAGTGCAAAGACATTTGCAGAGCGCGTCTGCCTGCATTGCACACTCCAACTCATGATAACTAAGCCATTATACTAGCACTCAGTGTACCTAGTGGCATCCTATCTGTGGCTATTGGACTTTGCTATAGTCCCACTAGTGCAAAGACATTTGCAGAGCACGTCTGCCTGCATTGCACACTCCAACTCAATATAACTAAGCCATTATACTAGCAAACACTCAGTGTACCTAGTGGCATCCTATCTGTGGCTATTGGACTTTGCTATAGTCCCACTAGTGCAAAGACATTTGCAGAGCGCGTCTGCCTGCATTGCACACTCCAACTCATTATAACTAAGCCATTATACTAGCAAACACTCAGTGTACCTAGTGGCATCCTATCTGTGGCTATTGGACTTTGCTATAGTCCCACTAGTGCAAAGACATTTGCAGAGCGCGTCTGCCTGCATTGCACACTCCAACGCATGATAACTAAGCCATTATACTAGCAAACACTCAGTGTACCTAGTGGCATCCTATCTGTGGCTATTGGACTTTGCTATAGTCCCACTAGTGCAAAGACATTGCACACTCCAACTCATTATAACTAAGCCATAATACTAGCAAACACTCAGTGTACCTAGTGGCATCCTATCTGTGGCTATTGGACTTTGCTATAGTCCCACTAGTGCAAAGACATTTGCAGAGCGCGTCTGCCTGCATTGTACACTCCAACTTATGATAACTAAGCCATTATACTAGCAAACACTCAGTGTACCTAGTGGCATCCTATCTGTGGCTATTGGACTTTGCTATAGTCCCACTAGTGCAAAGACATTTGCAGAGCGCGTCTGCCTGCATTGCACACTCCAACGCATGATAACTAAGCCATTATACTAGCAAACACTCAGTGTACCTAGTGGCATCATATCTGTGGCTATTGGACTTTGCTATAGTCCCACTAGTGCAAAGACATTTGCAGAGCGCGTCTGCCTGCATTGCACACTCCAACTCATTATAACTAAGCCATTATACTAGCAAACACTCAGTGTACCTAGTGGCATCC
This sequence comes from Anomaloglossus baeobatrachus, assembly GCF_048569485.1. NCBI lineage: Eukaryota > Metazoa > Chordata > Amphibia > Anura > Aromobatidae > Anomaloglossus > Anomaloglossus baeobatrachus. Next base: position 115,305,431 of record NC_134362.1, on the reverse strand, counting down.
TATACGTGGCTATTGGACTTTGCTATAGTACCACTAGTGCAAAGACATTTGCAGAGCGCGTCTGCCTGCATTGCACACTCCAACTCATTATAACTAAGCCATTATACTAGCAAACACTCAGTGTACCTAGTGGCATCCTATCTGTGGCTATTGGACTTTGCTATAGTCCCACTAGTGCAAAGACATTTGCAGAGCGCGTCTGCCTGCATTGCACACTCCAACTCATGATAACTAAGCCATTATACTAGCAAACACTCAGTGTACCTAGTGGCATCCTATACGTGGCTATTGGACTTTGCTATAGTCCCACTAGTGCAAAGACATTTGCAGAGCGCGTCTGCCTGCATTGCACACTCCAACTCATGATAACTAAGCCATTATACTAGCAAACACTCAGTGTACCTAGTGGCATCCTATCTGTGGCTATTGGACTTTGCTATAGTCCCACTAGTGCAAAGACATTTGCAGAGCGCGTCTGCCTGCATTGCACACTCCAACTCATTATAACTAAGCCATTATACTAGCAAACACTCAGTGTACCTAGTGGCATCCTATCTGTGGCTATTGGACTTTGCTATAGTCCCACTAGTGCAAAGACATTTGCAGAGCGCGTCTGCCTGCATTGCACACTCCAACTCATGATAACTAAGCCATTATACTAGCAAACACTCAGTGTACCTAGTGGCATCCTATACGTGGCTATTGGACTTTGCTATAGTCCCACTAGTGCAAAGACATTTGCAGAGCGCGTCTGCCTGCATTGCACACTCCAACTCATGATAACTAAGCCATTATACTAGCAAACACTCAGTGTACCTAGTGGCATCCTATACGTGGCTATTGGACTTTGCTATAGTCCCACTAGTGCAAAGACATTTGCAGAGCGCGTCTGCCTGCATTGCACACTCCAACTCATTATAACTAAGCCATTATACTAGCAAACACTCAGTGTACCTAGGGGCATCCTATCTGTGGCTATTGGACTTTGCTATTGTCCCACTAGTGCAAAGACATTTGCAGAGCGCGTCTGCCTGCATTGCACACTCCAACTCATGATAACTAAGCCATTATACTAGCACTCAGTGTACCTAGTGGCATCCTATCTGTGGCTATTGGACTTTGCTATAGTCCCACTAGTGCAAAGACATTTGCAGAGCACGTCTGCCTGCATTGCACACTCCAACTCATTATAACTAAGCCATTATACTAGAAAACACTCAGTGTACCTAGTGGCATCCTATCTGTGGCTATTGGACTTTGCTATAGTCCCACTAGTGCAAAGACATTTGCAGAGCGCGTCTGCCTGCATTGCACACTCCAACTCATTATAACTAAGCCATTATACTAGCAAACACTCAGTGTACCTAGTGGCATCCTATCTGTGGCTATTGGACTTTGCTATAGTCCCACTAGTGCAAAGACATTTGCAGAGCGCGTCTGCCTGCATTGCACACTCCAACGCATGATAACTAAGCCATTATACTAGCAAACACTCAGTGTACCTAGTGGCATCCTATCTGTGGCTATTGGACTTTGCTATAGTCCCACTAGTGCAAAGACATTTGCAGAGCGCGTCTGCCTGCATTGCACACTCCAACGCATGATAACTAAGCCATTATACTAGCAAACACTCAGTGTACCTAGTGGCATCATATCTGTGGCTATTGGACTTTGCTATAGTCCCACTAGTGCAAAGACATTTGCAGAGCGCGTCTGCCTGCATTGCACACTCCAACTCATTATAACTAAGCCATTATACTAGCAAACACTCAGTGTACCTAGTGGCATCCTATACGTGGCTATTGGACTTTGCTATAGTACCACTAGTGCAAAGACATTTGCAGAGCGCGTCTGCCTGCATTGCACACTCCAACTCATTATAACTAAGCCATTATACTAGCAAACACTCAGTGTACCTAGTGGCATCCTATCTGTGGCTATTGGACTTTGCTATAGTCCCACTAGTGCAAAGACATTTGCAGAGCGCGTCTGCCTGCATTGCACACTCCAACTCATGATAACTAAGCCATTATACTAGCAAACACTCAGTGTACCTAGTGGCATCCTATACGTGGCTATTGGACTTTGCTATAGTCCCACTAGTGCAAAGACATTTGCAGAGCGCGTCTGCCTGCATTGCACACTCCAACTCATGATAACTAAGCCATTATACTAGCAAACACTCAGTGTACCTAGTGGCATCCTATCTGTGGCTATTGGACTTTGCTATAGTCCCACTAGTGCAAAGACATTTGCAGAGCGCGTCTGCCTGCATTGCACACTCCAACTCATTATAACTAAGCCATTATACTAGCAAACACTCAGTGTACCTAGTGGCATCCTATCTGTGGCTATTGGACTTTGCTATAGTCCCACTAGTGCAAAGACATTTGCAGAGCGCGTCTGCCTGCATTGCACACTCCAACTCATGATAACTAAGCCATTATACTAGCAAACACTCAGTGTACCTAGTGGCATCCTATACGTGGCTATTGGACTTTGCTATAGTCCCACTAGTGCAAAGACATTTGCAGAGCGCGTCTGCCTGCATTGCACACTCCAACTCATGATAACTAAGCCATTATACTAGCAAACACTCAGTGTACCTAGTGGCATCCTATCTGTGGCTATTGGACTTTGCTATAGTCCCACTAGTGCAAAGACATTTGCAGAGCGCGTCTGCCTGCATTGCACACTCCAACTCATTATAACTAAGCCATTATACTAGCAAACACTCAGTGTACCTAGTGGCATCCTATCTGTGGCTATTGGACTTTGCTATAGTCCCACTAGTGCAAAGACATTTGCAGAGCGCGTCTGCCTGCATTGCACACTCCAACTCATTATAACTAAGCCATTATACTAGCAAACACTCAGTGTACCTAGTGGCATCCTATCTGTGGCTATTGGACTTTGCTATAGTCCCACTAGTGCAAAGACATTTGCAGAGCGCGTCTGCCTGCATTGCACACTCCAACTCATTATAACTAAGCCATTATACTAGCAAACACTCAGTGTACCTAGTGGCATCCTATCTGTGGCTATTGGACTTTGCTATAGTCCCACTAGTGCAAAGACATTTGCAGAGCGCGTTTGCCTGCATTGCACACTCCAACTCATGATAACTAAGCCATTATACTAGCAAACACTCAGTGTACCTAGTGGCATCCTATCTGTGGCTATTGGACTTTGCTATAGTCCCACTAGTGCAAAGACATTTGCAGAGCGCGTCTGCCTGCATTGCACACTCCAACTCATTATAACTAAGCCATTATACTAGCAAACACTCAGTGTACCTAGTGGCATCCTATCTGTGGCTATTGGACTTTGCTATAGTCCCACTAGTGCAAAGACATTTGCAGAGCGCGTCTGCCTGCATTGCACACTCCAACTCATTATAACTAAGCCATTATAGTAGCAAACACTCAGTGTACCTAGTGGCATCCTATACGTGGCTATTGGACTTTGCTATAGTCCCACTAGTGCAAAGACATTTGCAGAGCGCGTCTGCCTGCATTGCACACTCCAACTCATGATAACTAAGCCATTATACTAGCAAACACTCAGTGTACCTAGTGGCATCCTATCTGTGGCTATTGGACTTTGCTATAGTCCCACTAGTGCAAAGACATTTGCAGAGCGCGTCTGCCTGCATTGCACACTCAGACTCATTATAACTAAGCCATTATACTAGCAAACACTCAGTGTACCTAGTGGCATCCTATCTGTGGCTATTGGACTTTGCTATAGTCCCACTAGTGCAAAGACATTTGCAGAGCGCGTCTGCCTGCATTGCACACTCCAACTCATGATAACTAAGCCATTTTACTAGCAAACACTCAGTGTACCTAGTGGCATCCTATCTGTGGCTATTGGACTTTGCTATAGTCCCACTAGTGCAAAGACATTTGCAGAGCGCGTCTGCCTGCATTGCACACTCCAACTCATTATAACTAAGCCATTATAGTAGCAAACACTCAGTGTACCTAGTGGCATCCTATCTGTGGCTATTGGACTTTGCTATAGTCCCACTAGTGCAAAGACATTTGCAGAGCGCATCTGCCTGCATTGCACACTCCAACTCATTATAACTAAGCCATTATACTAGCAAACACTCAGTGTACCTAGTGGCATCCTATCTGTGGCTATTGGACTTTGCTATAGTCCCACTAGTGCAAAGACATTTGCAGAGCGCGTCTGCCTGCATTGCACACTCCAACTCATGATAACTAAGCCATTATACTAGCAAACACTCAGTGTACCTAGTGGCATCCTATACGTGGCTATTGGACTTTGCTATAGTCCCACTAGTGCAAAGACATTTGTAGAGCGCGTCTGCCTGCATTGCACACTCCAACTCATGATAACTAAGCCATTATACTAGCAAACACTCAGTGTACCTAGTGGCATCCTATCTGTGGCTATTGGACTTTGCTATAGTCCCACTAGTGCAAAGACATTTGCAGAGCGCGTCTGCCTGCATTGCACACTCCAACTCATTATAACTAAGCCATTATAGTAGCAAACACTCAGTGTACCTAGTGGCATCCTATACGTGGCTATTGGACTTTGCTATAGTCCCACTAGTGCAAAGACATTTGCAGAGCGCGTCTGCCTGCATTGCACACTCCAACTCATGATAACTAAGCCATTATACTAGCAAACACTCAGTGTACCTAGTGGCATCCTATCTGTGGCTATTGGACTTTGCTATAGTCCCACTAGTGCAAAGACATTTGCAGAGCGCGTCTGCCTGCATTGCACACTCAGACTCATTATAACTAAGCCATTATACTAGCAAACACTCAGTGTACCTAGTGGCATCCTATCTGTGGCTATTGGACTTTGCTATAGTCCCACTAGTGCAAAGACATTTGCAGAGCGCGTCTGCCTGCATTGCACACTCCAACTCATGATAACTAAGCCATTTTACTAGCAAACACTCAGTGTACCTAGTGGCATCCTATCTGTGGCTATTGGACTTTGCTATAGTCCCACTAGTGCAAAGACATTTGCAGAGCGCGTCTGCCTGCATTGCACACTCCAACTCATTATAACTAAGCCATTATAGTAGCAAACACTCAGTGTACCTAGTGGCATCCTATCTGTGGCTATTGGACTTTGCTATAGTCCCACTAGTGCAAAGACATTTGCAGAGCGCATCTGCCTGCATTGCACACTCCAACTCATTATAACTAAGCCATTATACTAGCAAACACTCAGTGTACCTAGTGGCATCCTATCTGTGGCTATTGGACTTTGCTATAGTCCCACTAGTGCAAAGACATTTGCAGAGCGCATCTGCCTGCATTGCACACTCCAACTCATTATAACTAAGCCATTATACTAGCAAACACTCAGTGTACCTAGTGGCATCCTATCTGTGGCTATTGGACTTTGCTATAGTCCCACTAGTGCAAAGACATTTGCAGAGCGCGTCTGCCTGCATTGCACACTCCAACTCATGATAACTAAGCCATTATACTAGCAAACACTCAGTGTACCTAGTGGCATCCTATACGTGGCTATTGGACTTTGCTATAGTCCCACTAGTGCAAAGACATTTGTAGAGCGCGTCTGCCTGCATTGCACACTCCAACTCATGATAACTAAGCCATTATACTAGCAAACACTCAGTGTACCTAGTGGCATCCTATCTGTGGCTATTGGACTTTGCTATAGTCCCACTAGTGCAAAGACATTTGCAGAGCGCGTCTGCCTGCATTGCACACTCCAACTCATTATAACTAAGCCATTATACTAGCAAACACTCAGTGTACCTAGTGGCATCCTATCTGTGGCTATTGGACTTTGCTATAGTCCCACTAGTGCAAAGACATTTGCAGAGCGCGTCTGCCTGCATTGCACACTCCAACTCATGATAACTAAGCCATTATACTAGCAAACACTCAGTGTACCTAGTGGCATCCTATCTGTGGCTATTGGACTTTGCTATAGTCCCACTAGTGCAAAGACATTTGCAGAGCGCGTCTGCCTGCATTGCACACTCCAACTCATTATAACTAAGCCATTATACTAGCAAACACTCAGTGTACCTAGTGGCATCCTATCTGTGGCTATTGGACTTTGCTATAGTCCCACTAGTGCAAAGACATTTGCAGAGCGCGTCTGCCTGCATTGCACACTCCAACTGATGATAACTAAGCCATTATACTAGCAAACACTCAGTGTACATAGTGGCATCCTATCTGTGGCTATTGGACTTTGCTATAGTCCCACTAGTGCAAAGACATTTGCAGAGCGCGTCTGCCTGCATTGCACACTCCAACTCATTATAACTAAGCCATTATACTAGCAAACACTCAGTGTACCTAGTGGCATCCTATCTGTGGCTATTGGACTTTGCTATAGTCCCACTAGTGCAAAGACATTTGCAGAGCGCGTCTGCCTGCATTGCACACTCCAACTCATGATAACTAAGCCATTATACTAGCAAACACTCAGTGTACCTAGTGGCATCCTATACGTGGCTATTGGACTTTGCTATAGTCCCACTAGTGCAAAGACATTTGCAGAGCGCGTCTGCCTGCATTGCACACTCCAACTCATGATAACTAAGCCATTATACTAGCAAACACTCAGTGTACCTAGTGGCATCCTATACGTGGCTATTGGACTTTGCTATAGTCCCACTAGTGCAAAGACATTTGCAGAGTGCGTCTGCCTGCATTGCACACTCCAACTCATGATAACTAAGCCATTATACTAGCAAACACTCAGTGTACCTAGTGGCATCCTATCTGTGGCTATTGGACTTTGCTATAGTTCCACTAGTGCAAAGACATTTGCAGAGCGCGTCTGCCTGCATTGCACACTCCAACTCATTATAACTAAGCCATTATACTAGCAAACACTCAGTGTACCTAGTGGCATCCTATCTGTGGCTATTGGACTTTGCTATAGTCCCACTAGTGCAAAGACATTTGCAGAGCGCGTCTGCCTGCATTGCACACTCCAACTCATGATAACTAAGCCATTATACTAGCAAACACTCAGTGTACCTAGTGGCATCCTATCTGTGGCTATTGGACTTTGCTATAGTCCCACTAGTGCAAAGACATTTGCAGAGCGCGTCTGCCTGCATTGCACACTCCAACTCATTATAACTAAGCCATTATACTAGCAAACACTCAGTGTACCTAGTGGCATCCTATCTGTGGCTATTGGACTTTGCTATAGTCCCACTAGTGCAAAGACATTTGCAGAGCGCATCTGCCTGCATTGCACACTCCAACTCATTATAACTAAGCCATTATACTAGCAAACACTCAGTGTACCTAGTGGCATCCTATACGTGGCTATTGGACTTTGCTATAGTCCCACTAATGCAGAGACATTTGCAGAGCGCGTCTGCCTGCATTGCACACTCCAACTCATTATAACTAAGCCATTATACTAGCAAACACTCAGTGTACCTAGGGGCATCCTATCTGTGGCTATTGGACTTTGCTATAGTCCCACTAGTGCAAAGACATTTGCAGAGCGCGTCTGCCTGCATTGCACACTCCAACTCATTATAACTAAGCCATTATACTAGCAAACACTCAGTGTACCTAGTGGCATCCTATCTGTGGCTATTGGACTTTGCTATAGTCCCACTAGTGGAAAGACATTTGCAGAGCGCGTCTGCCTGCATTGCACACTCCAACTCATGATAACTAAGCCATTATACTAGCAAACACTCAGTGTACCTAGTGGCATCCTATACGTGGCTATTGGACTTTGCTATAGTCCCACTAGTGCAAAGACATTTGCAGAGCGCGTCTGCCTGCATTGCACACTCCAACTCATGATAACTAAGCCATTATACTAGCAAACACTCAGTGTACCTAGTGGCATCCTATCTGTGGCTATTGGACTTTGCTATAGTCCCACTAGTGCAAAGACATTTGCAGAGCGCGTCTGCCTGCATTGCACACTCCAACTCATTATAACTAAGCCATTATACTAGCAAACACTCAGTGTACCTAGTGGCATCCTATCTGTGGCTATTGGACTTTGCTATAGTCCCACTAGTGCAAAGACATTTGCAGAGCGCGTCTGCCTGCATTGCACACTCCAACTCATTATAACTAAGCCATTATACTAGCAAACACTCAGTGTACCTAGTGGCATCCTATCTGTGGCTATTGGACTTTGCTATAGTCCCACTAGTGCAAAGACATTTGCAGAGCGCGTCTGCCTGCATTGCACACTCCAACTCATTACAACTAAGCCATTATACTAGCAAACACTCAGTGTACCTAGTGGCATCCTATCTGTGGCTATTGGACTTTGCTATAGTCCCACTAGTGCAAAGACATTTGCAGAGCGCGTCTGCCTGCATTGCACACTCCAACTCATGATAACTAAGCCATTATACTAGCAAACACTCAGTGTACCTAGTGGCATCCTATACGTGGCTATTGGACTTTGCTATAGTCCCACTAGTGCAAAGACATTTGCAGAGCGCGTCTGCCTGCATTGCACACTCCAACTCATGATAACTAAGCCATTATACTAGCAAACACTCAGTGTACCTAGTGGCATCCTATCTGTGGCTATTGGACTTTGCTATAGTCCCACTAGTGCAAAGACATTTGCAGAGCGCGTCTGCCTGCATTGCACACTCCAACTCATGATAACTAAGCCATTATACTAGCAAACACTCAGTGTACCTAGTGGCATCCTATCTGTGGCTATTGGACTTTGCTATAGTCCCACTAGTGCAAAGACATTTGCAGAGCGCGTCTGCCTGCATTGCACACTCCAACTCATTATAACTAAGCCAATATACTAGCAAACACTCAGTGTACCTAGTGGCATCCTATACGTGGATATTGGACTTTGCTATAGTCCCACTAGTGCAAAGACATTTGCAGAGCGCGTCTGCCTGCATTGCACACTCCAACTCATTATAACTAAGCCATTATACTAGCAAACACTCAGTGTACCTAGTGGCATCCTATCTGTGGCTATTGGACTTTGCTATAGTCCCACTAGTGCAAAGACATTTGCAGAGCGCGTCTGCCTGCATTGCACACTCCAACTCATTATAACTAAGCCATTATACTAGCAAATACTCAGTGTACCTAGTGGCATCCTATACGTGGCTATTGGACTTTGCTATAGTCCCACTAGTGCAAAGACATTTGCAGAGTGCGTCTGCCTGCATTGCACACTCCAACTGATGATAACTAAGCCATTATACTAGCAAACACTCAGTGTACCTAGTGGCATCCTATCTGTGGCTATTGGACTTTGCTATAGTCCCACTAGTGCAAAGACATTTGCAGAGCGCGTCTGCCTGCATTGCACACTCCAACTCATGATAACTAAGCCATTATACTAGCAAACACTCAGTGTACCTAGTGGCATCCTATCTGTGGCTATTGGACTTTGCTATAGTCCCACTAGTGCAAAGACATTTGCAGAGCGCATCTGCCTGCATTGCACACTCCAACTCACTATAACTAAGCCATTATACTAGCAAACACTCACTGTACCTAGTGGCATCCTATCTGTGGCTATTGGACTTTGCTATAGTCCCACTAGTGCAAAGACATTTGCAGAGCGCGTCTGCCTGCATTGCACACTCCAACTCATGATAACTAAGCCATTATACTAGCAAACACTCAGTGTACCTAGTGGCATCCTATCTGTGGCTATTGGACTTTGCTATAGTCCCACTAGTGCAAAGACATTTGCAGAGCGCGTCTGCCTGCATTGCACACTCCAACTCATTACAACTAAGCCATTATACTAGCAAACACTCAGTGTACCTAGTGGCATCCTATCTGTGGCTATTGGACTTTGCTATAGTCCCACTAGTGCAAAGACATTTGCAGAGCGCGTCTGCCTGCATTGCACACTCCAACTCATGATAACTAAGCCATTATACTAGCAAACACTCAGTGTACCTAGTGGCATCCTATACGTGGCTATTGGACTTTGCTATAGTCCCACTAGTGCAAAGACATTTGCAGAGCGCGTCTGCCTGCATTGCACACTCCAACTCATGATAACTAAGCCATTATACTAGCAAACACTCAGTGTACCTAGTGGCATCCTATCTGTGGCTATTGGACTTTGCTATAGTCCCACTAGTGCAAAGACATTTGCAGAGCGCGTCTGCCTGCATTGCACACTCCAACTCATTATAACTAAGCCAATATACTAGCAAACACTCAGTGTACCTAGTGGCATCCTATACGTGGATATTGGACTTTGCTATAGTCCCACTAGTGCAAAGACATTTGCAGAGCGCGTCTGCCTGCATTGCACACTCCAACTCATTATAACTAAGCCATTATACTAGCAAACACTCAGTGTACCTAGTGGCATCCTATCTGTGGCTATTGGACTTTGCTATAGTCCCACTAGTGCAAAGACATTTGCAGAGCGCGTCTGCCTGCATTGCACACTCCAACTCATTATAACTAAGCCATTATACTAGCAAATACTCAGTGTACCTAGTGGCATCCTATACGTGGCTATTGGACTTTGCTATAGTCCCACTAGTGCAAAGACATTTGCAGAGTGCGTCTGCCTGCATTGCACACTCCAACTGATGATAACTAAGCCATTATACTAGCAAACACTCAGTGTACCTAGTGGCATCCTATCTGTGGCTATTGGACTTTGCTATAGTCCCACTAGTGCAAAGACATTTGCAGAGCGCGTCTGCCTGCATTGCACACTCCAACTCATGATAACTAAGCCATTATACTAGCAAACACTCAGTGTACCTAGTGGCATCCTATCTGTGGCTATTGGACTTTGCTATAGTCCCACTAGTGCAAAGACATTTGCAGAGCGCATCTGCCTGCATTGCACACTCCAACTCACTATAACTAAGCCATTATACTAGCAAACACTCACTGTACCTAGTGGCATCCTATCTGTGGCTATTGGACTTTGCTATAGTCCCACTAGTGCAAAGACATTTGCAGAGCGCGTCTGCCTGCATTGCACACTCCAACTCATGATAACTAAGCCATTATACTAGCAAACACTCAGTGTACCTAGTGGCATCCTATCTGTGGCTATTGGACTTTGCTATAGTCCCACTAGTGCAAAGACATTTGCAGAGCGCGTCTGCCTGCATTGCACACTCCAACTCACTATAACTAAGCCATTATACTAGCAAACACTCTGTGTACCTAGTGGCATCCTATACGTGGCTATTGGACTTTGCTATAGTCCCACTAATGCAAAGACATTTGCAGAGCGCATCTGCCTGCATTGCACACTCCAACTTATTATAACTAAGCCATTATACTAGCAAACACTCAGTGTACCTAGTGGCATCCTATACGTGGCTATTGGACTTTGCTATAGTCCCACTAGTGCAAAGACATTTGCAGAGCGCGTCTGCCTGCATTGCACACTCCAACTCATTATAACTAAGCCATTATACTAGCAAACACTCAGTGTACCTAGTGGCATCCTATCTGTGGCTATTGGACTTTGCTATAGTCCCACTAGTGCAAAGACATTTGCAGAGCGCGTCTGCCTGCATTGCACACTCCAACTCATGATAACTAAGCCATTATACTAGCAAACACTCAGTGTACCTAGTGGCATCCTATCTGTGGCTATTGGACTTTGCTATAGTCCCACTAGTGCAAAGACATTTGCAGAGCGCGTCTGCCTGCATTGCACACTCCAACTCATTATAACTAAGCCATTATACTAGCATACACTCAGTGTACCTAGTGGCATCCTATCTGTGGCTATTGGACTTTGCTATAGTCCCACTAGTGCAAAGACATTTGCAGAGCGCGTCTGCCTGCATTGCACACTCCAACTCATTATAACTAAGCCATTATACTAGCAAACACTCAGTGTACCTAGTGGCATCCTATCTGTGGCTATTGGACTTTGCTATAGTCCCACTAGTGCAAAGACATTTGCAGAGCGCGTCTGCCTGCATTGCACACTCCAACTCATTATAACTAAGCCATTATACTAGCAAACACTCAGTGTACCTAGTGGCATCCTATCTGTGGCTATTGGACTTTGCTATAGTCCCACTAGTGCAAAGACATTTGTAGAGCGCGTCTGCCTGCATTGCACACTCCAACTCATTATAACTAAGCCATTATACTAGCAAACACTCAGTGTACCTAGTGGCAGACTATCTGTGGCTATTGGACTTTGCTATAGTCCCACTAGTGCAAAGACATTTGCAGAGCGCGTCTGCCTGCATTGCACACTGCAACTCATTATAACTAAGCCATTATACTAGCAAACACTCAGTGTACCTAGTGGCAGACTATCTGTGGCTATTGGACTTTGCTATAGTCCCACTAGTGCAAAGACATTTGCAGAGCGCGTCTGCCTGCATTGCACACTCCAACTCATGATAACTAAGCCATTATACTAGCAAACACTCAGTGTACCTAGTGGCATCCTATACGTGGCTATTGGACTTTGCTATAGTCCCACTAGTGCAAAGACATTTGCAGAGCGCGTCTGCCTGCATTGCACACTCCAACTCATGATAACTAAGCCATTATACTAGCAAACACTCAGTGTACCTAGTGGCATCCTATCTGTGGCTATTGGACTTTGCTATAGTCCCACTAGTGCAAAGACATTTGCAGAGCGCGTCTGCCTGCATTGCACACTCCAACTCATGATAACTAAGCCATTATACTAGCAAACACTCAGTGTACCTAGTGGCATCCTATACGTGGCTATTGGACTTTGCTATAGTCCCACTAGTGCAAAGACATTTGCAGAGTGCGTCTGCCTGCATTGCACACTCCAACTCATGATAACTAAGCCATTATACTAGCAAACACTCAGTGTACCTAGTGGCAGACTATCTGTGGCTATTGGACTTTGCTATAGTCCCACTAGTGCAAAGACATTTGCAGAGCGCATCTGCCTGCATTGCACACTCCAACTCACTATAACTAAGCCATTATACTAGCAAACACTCACTGTACCTAGTGGCATCCTATCTGTGGCTATTGGACTTTGCTATAGTCCCACTAGTGCAAAGACATTTGCAGAGCGCGTCTGCCTGCATTGCACACTCCAACTCATGATAACTAAGTCATTATACTAGCAAACACTCAGTGTACCTAGTGGCAGACTATCTGTGGCTATTGGACTTTGCTATAGTCCCACTAGTGCAAAGACATTTGCAGAGCGCATCTGCCTGCATTGCACACTCCAACTCACTATAACTAAGCCATTATACTAGCAAACACTCACTGTACCTAGTGGCATCCTATCTGTGGCTATTGGACTTTGCTATAGTCCCACTAGTGCAAAGACATTTGCAGAGCGCGTCTGCCTGCATTGCACACTCCAACTCATGATAACTAAGCCATTATACTAGCAAACACTCAGTGTACCTAGTGGCATCCTATCTGTGGCTATTGGACTTTGCTATAGTCCCACTAGTGCAAAGACATTTGCAGAGCGCGTCTGCCTGCATTGCACACTCCAACTCATTATAACTAAGCCATTATACTAGCAAACACTCAGTGTACCTAGTGGCATCCTATACGTGGCTATTGGACTTTGCTATAGTCCCACTAGTGCAAAGACATTTGCAGAGCGCGTCTGCCTGCATTGCACACTCCAACTCATTATAACTAAGCCATTATACTAGCAAACACTCAGTGTACCTAGGGGCATCCTATCTGTGGCTATTGGACTTTGCTATAGTCCCACTAGTGCAAAGACATTTGCAGAGCGCGTCTGCCTGCATTGCACACTCCAACTCATTATAACTAAGCCATTATACTAGCAAACACTCAGTGTACCTAGTGGCATCCTATCTGTGGCTATTGGACTTTGCTATAGTCCCACTAGTGCAAAGACATTTGCAGAGCGCGTCTGCCTGCATTGCACACTCCAACTCATGATAACTAAGCCATTATACTAGCAAACACTCAGTGTACCTAGTGGCATCCTATACGTGGCTATTGGACTTTGCTATAGTCCCACTAGTGCAAAGACATTTGCAGAGCGCGTCTGCCTGCATTGCACACTCCAACTCATGATAACTAAGCCATTATACTAGCAAACACTCAGTGTACCTAGTGGCATCCTATCTGTGGCTATTGGACTTTGCTATAGTCCCACTAGTGCAAAGACATTTGCAGAGCGCGTCTGCCTGCATTGCACACTCAGACTCATTATAACTAAGCCATTATACTAGCAAACACTCAGTGTACCTAGTGGCATCCTATCTGTGGCTATTGGACTTTGCTATAGTCCCACTAGTGCAAAGACATTTGCAGAGCGCGTCTGCCTGCATTGCACACTCCAACTCATGATAACTAAGCCATTTTACTAGCAAACACTCAGTGTACCTAGTGGCATCCTATCTGTGGCTATTGGACTTTGCTATAGTCCCACTAGTGCAAAGACATTTGCAGAGCGCGTCTGCCTGCATTGCACACTCCAACTCATTATAACTAAGCCATTATAGTAGCAAACACTCAGTGTACCTAGTGGCATCCTATCTGTGGCTATTGGACTTTGCTATAGTCCCACTAGTGCAAAGACATTTGCAGAGCGCGTCTGCCTGCATTGCACACTCCAACTCATTATAACTAAGCCTTTATACTAGCAAACACTCAGTGTACCTAGTGGCATCCTATCTGTGGCTATTGGACTTTGCTATAGTCCCACTAGTGCAAAGACATTTGCAGAGCGCGTCTGCCTGCATTGCACACTCCAACTCATTATAACTAAGCCATTATACTAGCAAACACTCAGTGTACCTAGTGGCATCCTATCTGTGGCTATTGGACTTTGCTATAGTCCCACCAGTGCAAAGACATTTGCAGAGCGCGTCTGCCTGCATTGCACACTCCAACTCATGATAACTAAGCCATTATACTAGCAAACACTCAGTGTACCTAGTGGCATCCTATACGTGGCTATTGGACTTTGCTATAGTCCCACTAGTGCAAAGACATTTGCAGAGCGCGTCTGCCTGCATTGCACACTCCAACTCATGATAACTAAGCCATTATACTAGCAAACACTCAGTGTACCTAGTGGCATCCTATCTGTGGCTATTGGACTTTGCTATAGTCCCACTAGTGCAAAGACATTTGCAGAGCGCGTCTGCCTGCATTGCACACTCCAACTCATTATAACTAAGCCATTATACTAGCAAACACTCAGTGTACCTAGTGGCATCCTATCTGTGGCTATTGGACTTTGCTATAGTCCCACTAGTGCAAAGACATTTGCAGAGCGCGTCTGCCTGCATTGCACACTCCAACTCATGATAACTAAGCCATTATACTAGCAAACACTCAGTGTACCTAGTGGCATCCTATCTGTGGCTATTGGACTTTGCTATAGTCCCACTAGTGCAAAGACATTTGCAGAGCGCGTCTGCCTACATTGCACACTCCAACTCATTATAACTAAGCCATTATACTAGCAAACACTCAGTGTACCTAGTGACATCCTATCTGTGGCTATTGGACTTTGCTATAGTCCCACTAGTGCAAAGACATTTGCAGAGCGCGTCTGCCTGCATTGCACACTCCAACTGATGATAACTAAGCCATTATACTAGCAAACACTCAGTGTACATAGTGGCATCCTATCTGTGGCTATTGGACTTTGCTATAGTCCCACTAGTGCAAAGACATTTGCAGAGCGCGTCTGCCTGCATTGCACACTCCAACTCATTATAACTAAGCCATTATACTAGCAAACACTCAGTGTACCTAGTGGCATCCTGTCTGTGGCTATTGGACTTTGCTATAGTCCCACTAGTGCAAAGACATTTGCAGAGCGCGTCTGCCTGCATTGCACACTCCAACTCATGATAACTAAGCCATTATACTAGCAAACACTCAGTGTACCTAGTGGCATCCTATCTGTGGCTATTGGACTTTGCTATAGTCCCACTAGTGCAAAGACATTTGCAGAGCGCGTCTGCCTGCATTGCACACTCCAACTCATGATAACTAAGCCATTATACTAGCAAACACTCAGTGTACCTAGTGGCATCCTATCTGTGGCTATTGGACTTTGCTATAGTCCCACTAGTGCAAAGACATTTGCAGAGCGCGTCTGCCTGCATTGCACACTCCAACTCATGATAACTAAGCCATTATACTAGCAAACACTCAGTGTACCTAGTGGCATCCTATCTGTGGCTATTGGACTTTGCTATAGTCCCACTAGTGCAAAGACATTTGCAGAGCGCGTCTGCCTGCATTGCACACTCCAACTCATTATAACTAAGCCATTATACTAGCAAACACTCAGTGTACCTAGTGGCATCCTATACGTGGCTATTGGACTTTGCTATAGTCCCACTAATGCAGAGACATTTGCAGAGCGCGTCTGCCTGCATTGCACACTCCAACTCATTATAACTAAGCCATTATACTAGCAAACACTCAGTGTACCTAGGGGCATCCTATCTGTGGCTATTGGACTTTGCTATAGTCCCACTAGTGCAAAGACATTTGCAGAGCGCGTCTGCCTGCATTGCACACTCCAACTCACTATAACTAAGCCATTATACTAGCAAACACTCACTGTACCTAGTGGCATCCTATCTGTGGCTATTGGACTTTGCTATAGTCCCACTAGTGCAAAGACATTTGCAGAGCGCGTCTGCCTGCATTGCACACTCCAACTCATGATAACTAAGCCATTATACTAGCAAACACTCAGTGTACCTAGTGGCATCCTATCTGTGGCTATTGGACTTTGCTATAGTCCCACTAGTGCAAAGACATTTGCAGAGCGCGTCTGCCTGCATTGCACACTCCAACTCACTATAACTAAGCCATTATACTAGCAAACACTCTGTGTACCTAGTGGCATCCTATACGTGGCTATTGGACTTTGCTATAGTCCCACTAATGCAAAGACATTTGCAGAGCGCATCTGCCTGCATTGCACACTCCAACTTATTATAACTAAGCCATTATACTAGCAAACACTCTGTGTACCTAGTGGCATCCTATACGTGGCTATTGGACTTTGCTATAGTCCCACTAGTGCAAAGACATTTGCAGAGCGCGTCTGCCTGCATTGCACACTCCAACTCATTATAACTAAGCCATTATACTAGCAAACACTCAGTGTACCTAGTGGCATCCTATCTGTGGCTATTGGACTTTGCTATAGTCCCACTAGTGCAAAGACATTTGCAGAGCGCGTCTGCCTGCATTGCACACTCCAACTCATTATAACTAAGCCATTATACTAGCAAACACTCAGTGTACCTAGTGGCATCCTATCTGTGGCTATTGGACTTTGCTATAGTCCCACTAGTGCAAAGACATTTGCAGAGCGCGTCTGCCTGCATTGCACACTCCAACTCATGATAACTAAGCCATTATACTAGCAAACACTCAGTGTACCTAGTGGCATCCTATACGTGGCTATTGGACTTTGCTATAGTCCCACTAGTGCAAAGACATTTGCAGAGCGCGTCTGCCTGCATTGCACACTCCAACTCATTATAACTAAGCCATTATACTAGCAAACACTCAGTGTACCTAGTGGCATCCTATCTGTGGCTATTGGACTTTGCTATAGTCCCACTAGTGCAAAGACATTTGCAGAGCGCGTCTGCCTGCATTGCACACTCCAACTCATGATAACTAAGCCATTATACTAGCAAACACTCAGTGTACCTAGTGGCATCCTATCTGTGGCTATTGGACTTTGCTATAGTCCCACTAGTGCAAAGACATTTGCAGAGCGCGTCTGCCTGCATTGCACACTCCAACTCATTATAACTAAGCCATTATACTAGCATACACTCAGTGTACCTAGTGGCATCCTATCTGTGGCTATTGGACTTTGCTATAGTCCAACTAGTGCAAAGACATTTGCAGAGCGCGTCTGCCTGCATTGCACACTCCAACTCATTATAACTAAGCCATTATACTAGCAAACACTCAGTGTACCTAGTGGCATCCTATACGTGGCTATTGGACTTTGCTATAGTCCCACTAGTGCAAAGACATTTGTAGAGCGCGTCTGCTTGCATTGCACACTCCAACTCATTATAACTAAGCCATTATACTAGCAAACACTCAGTGTACCTAGTGGCATCCTATCTGTGGCTATTGGACTTTGCTATAGTCCCACTAGTGCAAAGACATTTGCAGAGCGCGTCTGCCTGCATTGCACACTCCAACTCATTATAACTAAGCCATTATACTAGCAAACACTCAGTGTACCTAGTGGCATCCTATCTGTGGCTATTGGACTTTGCTATAGTCCCACTAGTGCAAAGACATTTGCATAGCGCGTCTGCCTGCATTGCACACTCCAACTCATGATAACTAAGCCATTATACTAGCAAACACTCAGTGTACCTAGTGGCATCCTATCTGTGGCTATTGGACTTTGCTATAGTCCCACTAGTGCAAAGACATTTGCAGAGCGCATCTGCCTGCATTGCACACTCCAACTCACTATAACTAAGCCATTATACTAGCAAACACTCACTGTACCTAGTGGCATCCTATCTGTGGCTATTGGACTTTGCTATAGTCCCACTAGTGCAAAGACATTTGCAGAGCGCGTCTGCCTGCATTGCACACTCCAACTCATGATAACTAAGCCATTATACTAGCAAACACTCAGTGTACCTAGTGGCATCCTATCTGTGGCTATTGGACTTTGCTATAGTCCCACTAGTGCAAAGACATTTGCAGAGCGCGTCTGCCTGCATTGCACACTCCAACTCATTATAACTAAGCCATTATACTAGCAAACACTCAGTGTACCTAGTGGCATCCTATACGTGGCTATTGGACTTTGCTATAGTCCCACTAATGCAGAGACATTTGCAGAGCGCGTCTGCCTGCATTGCACACTCCAACTCATTATAACTAAGCCATTATACTAGCAAACACTCAGTGTACCTAGGGGCATCCTATCTGTGGCTATTGGACTTTGCTATAGTCCCACTAGTGCAAAGACATTTGCAGAGCGCGTCTGCCTGCATTGCACACTCCAACTTATTATAACTAAGCCATTATACTAGCAAACACTCAGTGTACCTAGTGGCATCCTATCTGTGGCTATTGGACTTTGCTATAGTCCCACTAGTGGAAAGACATTTGCAGAGCGCGTCTGCCTGCATTGCACACTCCAACTCATGATAACTAAGCCATTATACTAGCAAACACTCAGTGTACCTAGTGGCATCCTATACGTGGCTATTGGACTTTGCTATAGTCCCACTAGTGCAAAGACATTTGCAGAGCGCGTCTGCCTGCATTGCACACTCCAACTCATGATAACTAAGCCATTATACTAGCAAACACTCAGTGTACCTAGTGGCATCCTATCTGTGGCTATTGGACTTTGCTATAGTCCCACTAGTGCAAAGACATTTGCAGAGCGCGTCTGCCTGCATTGCACACTCCAACTCATTATAACTAAGCCATTATACTAGCAAACACTCAGTGTACCTAGTGGCATCCTATCTGTGGCTATTGGACTTTGCTATAGTCCCACTAGTGCAAAGACATTTGCAGAGCGCGTCTGCCTGCATTGCACACTCCAACTCATGATAACTAAGCCATTATACTAGCAAACACTCAGTGTACCTAGTGGCATCCTATCTGTGGCTATTGGACTTTGCTATAGTCCCACTAGTGCAAAGACATTTGCAGAGCGCGTCTGCCTGCATTGCACACTCCAACTCATTATAACTAAGCCATTATACTAGCAAATACTCAGTGTACCTAGTGGCATCCTATACGTGGCTATTGGACTTTGCTATAGTCCCACTAGTGCAAAGACATTTGCAGAGTGCGTCTGCCTGCATTGCACACTCCAACTGATGATAACTAAGCCATTATACTAGCAAACACTCAGTGTACCTAGTGGCATCCTATCTGTGGCTATTGGACTTTGCTATAGTCCCACTAGTGCAAAGACATTTGCAGAGCGCGTCTGCCTGCATTGCACACTCCAACTCATGATAACTAAGCCATTATACTAGCAAACACTCAGTGTACCTAGTGGCATCCTATCTGTGGCTATTGGACTTTGCTATAGTCCCACTAGTGCAAAGACATTTGCAGAGCGCGTCTGCCTGCATTGCACACTCCAACTCATTATAACTAAGCCATTATACTAGCAAACACTCAGTGTACCTAGTGGCATCCTATCTGTGGCTATTGGACTTTGCTATAGTCCCACTAGTGCAAAGACATTTGCAGAGCGCGTCTGCCTGCATTGCACACTCCAACTCATGATAACTAAGCCATTATACTAGCAAACACTCAGTGTACCTAGTGGCATCCTATCTGTGGCTATTGGACTTTGCTATAGTCCCACTAGTGCAAAGACATTTGCAGAGCGCGTCTGCCTGCATTGCACACTCCAACTCACTATAACTAAGCCATTATACTAGCAAACACTCACTGTACCTTGTGGCATCCTATCTGTGGCTATTGGACTTTGCTATAGTCCCACTAGTGCAAAGACATTTGCAGAGCGCGTCTGCCTGCATTGCACACTCCAACTCATTATAACTAAGCCATTCTACTAGCAAACACTCAGTGTACCTAGTGGCATCCTATCTGTGGCTATTGGACTTTGCTATAGTCCCACTAGTGCAAAGACATTTGCAGAGCGCGTCTGCCTGCATTGCACACTCCAACTCATGATAACTAAGCCATTATACTAGCAAACACTCAGTGTACCTAGTGGCATCCTATCTGTGGCTATTGGACTTTGCTATAGTCCCACTAGTGCAAAGACATTTGCAGAGCGCGTCTGCCTGCATTGCACACTCCAACTCATTATAACTAAGCCATTATACTAGCAAACACTCAGTGTACCTAGTGGCATCCTATCTGTGGCTATTGGACTTTGCTATAGTCCCACTAGTGCAAAGACATTTGCAGAGCGCGTCTGCCTGCATTGCACACTCCAACTCATGATAACTAAGCCATTATACTAGCAAACACTCAGTGTACCTAGTGGCATCCTATCTGTGGCTATTGGACTTTGCTATAGTCCCACTAGTGCAAAGACATTTGCAGAGCGCATCTGCCTGCATTGCACACTCCAACTCACTATAACTAAGCCATTATACTAGCAAACACTCACTGTACCTAGTGGCATCCTATCTGTGGCTATTGGACTTTGCTATAGTCCCACTAGTGCAAAGACATTTGCAGAGCGCGTCTGCCTGCATTGCACACTCCAACTCATTATAACTAAGCCATTATACTAGCATACACTCAGTGTACCTAGTGGCATCCTATCTATGGCTATTGGACTTTGCTATAGTCCCACTAGTGCAAAGACATTTGCAGAGCGCGTCTGCCTGCATTGCACACTCCAACTCATTATAACTAAGCCATTATACTAGCAAACACTCAGTGTACCTAGTGGCATCCTATCTGTGGCTATTGGACTTTGCTATAGTCCCACTAGTGCAAAGACATTTGCAGAGCGCGTCTGCCTGCATTGCACACTCCAACTCATTATAACTAAGCCATTATACTAGCAAACACTCAGTGTACCTAGTGGCATCCTATCTGTGGCTATTGGACTTTGCTATAGTCCCACTAGTGCAAAGACATTTGTAGAGCGCGTCTGCCTGCATTGCACACTCCAACTCATTATAACTAAGCCATTATACTAGCAAACACTCAGTGTACCTAGTGGCAGACTATCTGTGGCTATTGGACTTTGCTATAGTCCCACTAGTGCAAAGACATTTGCAGAGCGCGTCTGACTGCATTGCACACTCCAACTCATTATAACTAAGCCATTATACTAGCAAACACTCAGTGTACCTAGTGGCAGACTATCTGTGGCTATTGGACTTTGCTATAGTCCCACTAGTGCAAAGACATTTGCAGAGCGCGTCTGCCTGCATTGCACACTCCAACTCATGATAACTAAGCTATTATACTAGCAAACACTCAGTGTACCTAGTGGCATCCTATCTGTGGCTATTGGACTTTGCTATAGTCCCACTAGTGCAAAGACATTTGCAGAGCGCGTCTGCCTGCATTGCACACTCCAACTCATGATAACTAAGCCATTATACTAGCAAACACTCAGTGTACCTAGTGGCATCCTATACGTGGCTATTGGACTTTGCTATAGTCCCACTAGTGCAAAGACATTTGCAGAGCGCGTCTGCCTGCATTGCACACTCCAACTCATGATAACTAAGCCATTATACTAGCAAACACTCAGTGTACCTAGTGGCATCCTATCTGTGGCTATTGGACTTTGCTATAGTCCCACTAGTGCAAAGACATTTGCAGAGCGCGTCTGCCTGCATTGCACACTCCAACTCATTATAACTAAGCCATTATACTAGCAAACACTCAGTGTACCTAGTGGCATCCTATCTGTGGCTATTGGACTTTGCTATAGTCCCACTAGTGCAAAGACATTTGCAGAGCGCGTCTGCCTGCATTGCACACTCCAACTCATGATAACTAAGCCATTATACTAGCAAACACTCAGTGTACCTAGTGGCATCCTATACGTGGCTATTGGACTTTGCTATAGTCCCACTAGTGCAAAGACATTTGCAGAGCGCGTCTGCCTGCATTGCACACTCCAACTCACTATAACTAAGCCATTATACTAGCAAACACTCACTGTACCTAGTGGCATCCTATCTGTGGCTATTGGACTTTGCTATAGTCCCACTAGTGCAAAGACATTTGCAGAGCGCGTCTGCCTGCATTGCACACTCCAACTCATTATAACTAAGCCATTATACTAGCAAACACTCAGTGTACCTAGTGGCATCCTATCTGTGGCTATTGGACTTTACTATAGTCCCACTAGTGCAAAGACATTTGCAGAGCGCGTCTGCCTGCATTGCACACTCCAACTCATTATAACTAAGCCATTATACTAGCAAACACTCAGTGTACCTAGTGGCATCCTATCTGTGGCTATTGGACTTTGCTATAGTCCCACTAGTGCAAAGACATTTGCAGAGCGCGTCTGCCTGCATTGCACACTCCAACTCACTATAACTAAGCCATTATACTAGCAAACACTCAGTGTACCTAGTGGCATCCTATCTGTGGCTATTGGACTTTGCTATAGTCCCACTAGTGCAAAGACATTTGCAGAGCGCGTCTGCCTGCATTGCACACTCCAACTCATTATAACTAAGCCATTATACTAGCAAACACTCACTGTACCTAGTGGCATCCTATCTGTGGCTATTGGACTTTGCTATAGTCCCACTAGTGCAAAGACATTTGCAGAGCACGTCTGCCTGCATTGCACACTCCAACTCATGATAACTAAGCCATTATACTAGCAAACACTCAGTGTACCTAGTGGCATCCTATCTGTGGCTATTGGACTTTCCTATAGTCCCACTAGTGCAAAGACATTTGCAGAGCGCGTCTGCCTGCATTGCACACTCCAACTCATTATAACTAAGCCATTATACTAGCAAACACTCAGTGTACCTAGTGGCATCCTATCTGTGGCTATTGGACTTTGCTATAGTCCCACTAATGCAAAGACATTTGCAGAGCGCGTCTGCCTGCATTGCACACTCCAACTCATTATAACTAAGCCATTATACTAGCAAACACTCAGTGTACCTAGTGGCATCCTATCTGTGGCTATTGGACTTTGCTATAGTCCCACTAGTGCAAAGACATTTGCAGAGCGCGTCTGCCTGCATTGCACACTCCAACTCATGATAACTAAGCCATTATACTAGCAAACACTCAGTGTACCTAGTGGCATCCTATACGTGGCTATTGGACTTTGCTATAGTCCCACTAGTGCAAAGACATTTGCAGAGCGCGTCTGCCTGCATTGCACACTCCAACTCATGATAACTAAGCCATTATACTAGCAAACACTCAGTGTACCTAGTGGCATCCTATCTGTGGCTATTGGACTTTGCTATAGTCCCACTAGTGCAAAGACATTTGCAGAGCGCGTCTGCCTGCATTGCACACTCCAACTCATTATAACTAAGCCATTATACTAGCAAACACTCAGTGTACCTAGTGGCATCCTATACGTGGCTATTGGACTTTGCTATAGTCCCACTAATGCAAAGACATTTGCAGAGCGCGTCTGCCTGCATTGCACACTCCAACTCATTATAACTAAGCCATTATACTAGCAAACACTCAGTGTACCTAGTGGCATCCTATCTGTGGCTATTGGACTTTGCTATAGTCCCACTAGTGCAAAGACATTTGCAGAGCGCGTCTGCCTACATTGCACACTCCAACTCATTATAACTAAGCCATTATACTAGCAAACACTCAGTGTACCTAGTGGCATCCTATCTGTGGCTATTGGACTTTGCTATAGTCCCACTAGTGCAAAGACATTTGCAGAGCGCGTCTGCCTGCATTGCACACTCCAACTCATGATAACTAAGCCATTATACTAGCAAACACTCAGTGTACCTAGTGGCATCCTATACGTGGCTATTGGACTTTGCTATAGTCCCACTAGTGCAAAGACATTTGCAGAGCGCGTCTGCCTGCATTGCACACTCCAACTCATGATAACTAAGCCATTATACTAGCAAACACTCAGTGTACCTAGTGGCATCCTATCTGTGGCTATTGGACTTTGCTATAGTCCCACTAGTGCAAAGACATTTGCAGAGCGCGTCTGCCTGCATTGCACACTCCAACTCATTATAACTAAGCCATTATACTAGCAAACACTCAGTGTACCTAGTGGCATCCTATCTGTGGCTATTGGACTTTGCTATAGTCCCACTAGTGCAAAGACATTTGCAGAGCGCGTCTGCCTGCATTGCACACTCCAACTCATGATAACTAAGCCATTATACTAGCAAACACTCAGTGTACCTAGTGGCATCCTATCTGTGGCTATTGGACTTTGCTATAGTCCCACTAGTGCAAAGACATTTGCAGAGCGCGTCTGCCTGCATTGCACACTCCAACTCATGATAACTAAGCCATTATACTAGCAAACACTCAGTGTACCTAGTGGCATCCTATCTGTGGCTATTGGACTTTGCTATAGTCCCACTAGTGCAAAGACATTTGCAGAGCGCGTCTGCCTGCATTGCACACTCCAACTCATTATAACTAAGCCATTATACTAGCAAACACTCAGTGTACCTAGTGGCATCCTATCTGTGGCTATTGGACTTTGCTATAGTCCCACTAGTGCAAAGACATTTGCAGAGTGCGTCTGCCTGCATTGCACACTCCAACTCATGATAACTAAGCCATTATACTAGCAAACACTCAGTTTACCTAGTGGCATCCTATACGTGGCTATTGGACTTTGCTATAGTCCCACTAGTGCAAAGACATTTGCAGAGCGCGTCTGCCTGCATTGCACACTCCAACTCATGATAACTAAGCCATTATACTAGCAAACACTCAGTGTACCTAGTGGCATCCTATCTGTGGCTATTGGACTTTGCTATAGTCCCACTAGTGCAAAGACATTTGCAGAGCGCGTCTGCCTGCATTGCACACTCCAACTCATTATAACTAAGCCATTATACTAGCAAACACTCAGTGTACCTAGTGGCATCCTATCTGTGGCTATTGGACTTTGCTATAGTCCCACTAGTGCAAAGACATTTGCAGAGCGCGTCTGCCTGCATTGCACACTCCAACTCATTATAACTAAGCCATTATACTAGCAAACACTCAGTGTACCTAGTGGCATCCTATCTGTGGCTATTGGACTTTGCTATAGTCCCACTAGTGCAAAGACATTTGCAGAGCGCGTCTGCCTGCATTGCACACTCCAACTCATTATAACTAAGCCATTATACTAGCAAACACTCAGTGTACCTAGTGGCATCCTATACGTGGCTTTTGGACTTTGCTATAGTCCCACTAGTGCAAAGACATTTGCAGAGTGCGTCTGCCTGCATTGCACACTCCAACTCATGATAACTAAGCCATTATACTAGCAAACACTCAGTGTACCTAGTGGCATCCTATCTGTGGCTATTGGACTTAGCTATAGTCCCACTAGTGCAAAGACATTTGCAGAGCGCGTCTGCCTGCATTGCACACTCCAACTCATTATAACTAAGCCATTATACTAGCAAACACTCAGTGTACCTAGTGGCATCCTATCTGTGGCTATTGGACTTTGCTATAGTCCCACTAGTGCAAAGACATTTGCAGAGCGCGTCTGCCTGCATTGCACACTCCAACTCATGATAACTAATCCATTATACTAGCAAACACTCAGTGTACCTAGTGGCATCCTATACGTGGCTATTGGACTTTGCTATAGTCCCACTAGTGCAAAGACATTTGCAGAGCGCGTCTGCCTGCATTGCACACTCCAACTCATGATAACTAAGCCATTATACTAGCAAACACTCAGTGTACCTAGTGGCATCCTATCTGTGGCTATTGGACTTTGCTATAGTCCCACTAGTGCAAAGACATTTGCAGAGCGCGTCTGCCTGCATTGCACACTCCAACTCATTATAACTAAGCCATTATACTAGCAAACACTCAGTGTACCTAGTGGCATCCTATCTGTGGCTATTGGACTTTGCTATAGTCCCACTAGTGCAAAGACATTTGCAGAGCGCGTCTGCCTGCATTGCACACTCCAACTCATGATAACTAAGCCATTATACTAGCAAACACTCAGTGTACCTAGTGGCATCCTATCTGTGGCTATTGGACTTTGCTATAGTCCCACTAGTGCAAAGACATTTGCAGAGCGCATCTGCCTGCATTGCACACTCCAACTCACTATAACTAAGCCATTATACTAGCAAACACTCACTGTACCTAGTGGCATCCTATCTGTGGCTATTGGACTTTGCTATAGTCCCACTAGTGCAAAGACATTTGCAGAGCGCGTCTGCCTGCATTGCACACTCCAACTCATGATAACTAAGCCATTATACTAGCAAACACTCAGTGTACCTAGTGGCATCCTATCTGTGGCTATTGGACTTTGCTATAGTCCCACTAGTGCAAAGACATTTGCAGAGCGCGTCTGCCTGCATTGCACACTCCAACTCATTATAACTAAGCCATTATACTAGCAAACACTCAGTGTACCTAGTGGCATCCTATACGTGGCTATTGGACTTTGCTATAGTCCCACTAATGCAAAGACATTTGCAGAGCGCGTCTGCCTGCATTGCACACTCCAACTCATTATAACTAAGCCATTATACTAGCAAACACTCAGTGTACCTAGGGGCATCCTATCTGTGGCTATTGGACTTTGCTATAGTCCCACTAGTGCAAAGACATTTGCAGAGCGCGTCTGCCTGCATTGCACACTCCAACTCATTATAACTAAGCCATTATACTAGCAAACACTCAGTGTACCTAGTGGCATCCTATCTGTGGCTATTGGACTTTGCTATAGTCCCACTAGTGCAAAGACATTTGCAGAGCGCGTCTGCCTGCATTGCACACTCCAACTCATGATAACTAAGCCATTATACTAGCAAACACTCAGTGTACCTAGTGGCATCCTATACGTGGCTATTGGACTTTGCTATAGTCCCACTAGTGCAAAGACATTTGCAGAGCGCGTCTGCCTGCATTGCACACTCCAACTCATGATAACTAAGCCATTATACTAGCAAACACTCAGTGTACCTAGTGGCATCCTATCTGTGGCTATTGGACTTTGCTATAGTCCCAGTAGTGCAAAGACATTTGCAGAGCGCGTCTGCCTGCATTGCACACTCCAACTCATTATAACTAAGCCATTATACTAGCAAACACTCAGTGTACCTAGTGGCATCCTATCTGTGGCTATTGGACTTTGCTATAGTCCCACTAGTGCAAAGACATTTGCAGAGCGCGTCTGCCTGCATTGCACACTCCAACTCATGATAACTAAGCCATTATACTAGCAAACACTCAGTGTACCTAGTGGCATCCTATCTGTGGCTATTGGACTTTGCTATAGTCCCACTAGTGCAAAGACATTTGCAGAGCGCGTCTGCCTGCATTGCACACTCCAACTCATTATAACTAAGCCATTATACTAGCAAACACTCAGTGTACCTAGTGGCATCCTATCTGTGGCTATTGGACTTTGCTATAGTCCCACTAGTGCAAAGACATTTGCAGAGCGCGTCTGCCTGCATTGCACACTCCAACTCATTATAACTAAGCCATTATACTAGCAAACACTCAGTGTACCTAGTGGCATCCTATACGTGGCTATTGGACTTTGCTATAGTCCCACTAATGCAAAGACATTTGCAGAGCGCGTCTGCCTGCATTGCACACTCCAACTCATTATAACTAAGCCATTATACTAGCAAACACTCAGTGTACCTAGTGGCATCCTATCTGTGGCTATTGGACTTTGCTATAGTCCCACTAGTGCAAAGACATTTGCAGAGCGCGTCTGCCTGCATTGCACACTCCAACTCATTATAACTAAGCCATTATACTAGCAAACACTCAGTGTACCTAGTGGCATCCTATCTGTGGCTATTGGACTTTGCTATAGTCCCACTAGTGCAAAGACATTTGCAGAGCGCGTCTGCCTGCATTGCACACTCCAACTCATGATAACTAAGCCATTATACTAGCAAACACTCAGTGTACCTAGTGGCATCCTATACGTGGCTATTGGACTTTGCTATAGTCCCACTAGTGCAAAGACATTTGCAGAGCGCGTCTGCCTGCATTGCACACTCCAACTCATGATAACTAAGCCATTATACTAGCAAACACTCAGTGTACCTAGTGGCATCCTATCTGTGGCTATTGGACTTTGCTATAGTCCCACTAGTGCAAAGACATTTGCAGAGCGCGTCTGCCTGCATTGCACACTCCAACTCATTATAACTAAGCCATTATACTAGCAAACACTCAGTGTACCTAGTGGCATCCTAAACGTGGCTATTGGACTTTGCTATAGTCCCACTAGTGCAAAGACATTTGCAGAGCACGTCTGCCTGCATTGCACACTCCAACTCATTATAACTAAGCCATTATACTAGCAAACACTCAGTGTACCTAGTGGCATCCTAAACGTGGCTATTGGACTTTGCTATAGTCCCACTAGTGCAAAGACATTTGCAGAGCACGTCTGCCTGCATTGCACACTCCAACTCATTATAACTAAGTCATTATACAAGCAAACACTCAGTGTACCTAGTGGCATCCTATCTGTGGCTATTGGACTTTGCTATAGTCCCACTAGTGCAAAGACATTTGCAGAGCGCATCTGCCTGCATTGCACACTCCAACTCATGATAACTAAGCCATTATACTAGCAAACACTCAGTGTACCTAGTGGCATCCTATCTGTGGCTATTGGACTTTGCTATTGTCCCACTAGTGCAAAGACATTTGCAGAGCGCGTCTGCCTGCATTGCACACTCCAACTCATTATAACTAAGCCATTATACTAGCAAACACTCAGTGTACCTAGTGGCATCCTATCTGTGGCTATTGGACTTTGCTATAGTCCCACTAGTGCAAAGACATTTGCAGAGCGCGTCTGCCTGCATTGCACACTCCAACTCATTATAACTAAGCCATTATACTAGCAAACACTCAGTGTACCTAGTGGCATCCTATCTGTGGCTATTGGACTTTGCTATAGTCCCACTAGTGCAAAGACATTTGCAGAGCGCGTCTGCCTGCATTGCACACTCCAACTCATGATAACTAAGCCATTATACTAGCAAACACTCAGTGTACCTAGTGGCATCCTATACGTGGCTATTGGACTTTGCTATAGTCCCACTAGTGCAAAGACATTTGCAGAGCGCGTCTGCCTGCATTGCACACTCCAACTCATGATAACTAAGCCATTATACTAGCAAACACTCAGTGTACCTAGTGGCATCCTATCTGTGGCTATTGGACTTTGCTATAGTCCCACTAGTGCAAAGACATTTGCAGAGCGCGTCTGCCTGCATTGCACACTCCAACTCATTATAACTAAGCCATTATACTAGCAAACACTCAGTGTACCTAGTGGCATCCTATCTGTGGCTATTGGACTTTGCTATAGTCCCACTAGTGCAAAGACATTTGCAGAGCGCGTCTGCCTGCATTGCACACTCCAACTCATGATAACTAAGCCATTATACTAGCAAACACTCAGTGTACCTAGTGGCATCCTATCTGTGGCTATTGGACTTTGCTATAGTCCCACTAATGCAAAGACATTTGCAGAGCGCGTCTGCCTGCATTGCACACTCCAACTCATTATAACTAAGCCATTATACTAGCAAACACTCAGTGTACCTAGTGGCATCCTATCTGTGGCTATTGGACTTTGCTATAGTCCCACTAGTGCAAAGACATTTGCAGAGCGCGTCTGCCTGCATTGCACACTCCAACTCATTATAACTAAGCCATTATACTAGCAAACACTCAGTGTACCTAGTGGCATCCTATCTGTGGCTATTGGACTTTGCTATAGTCCCACTAGTGCAAAGACATTTGCAGAGCGCGTCTGCCTGCATTGCACACTCCAACTCATGATAACTAAGCCATTATACTAGCAAACACTCAGTGTACCTAGTGGCATCCTATACGTGGCTATTGGACTTTGCTATAGTCCCACTAGTGCAAAGACATTTGCAGAGCGCGTCTGCCTGCATTGCACACTCCAACTCATGATAACTAAGCCATTATACTAGCAAACACTCAGTGTACCTAGTGGCATCCTATCTGTGGCTATTGGACTTTGCTATAGTCCCACTAGTGCAAAGACATTTGCAGAGCGCGTCTGCCTGCATTGCACACTCCAACTCATTATAACTAAGCCATTATACTAGCAAACACTCAGTGTACCTAGTGGCATCCTAAACGTGGCTATTGGACTTTGCTATAGTCCCACTAGTGCAAAGACATTTGCAGAGCACGTCTGCCTGCATTGCACACTCCAACTCATTATAACTAAGCCATTATACTAGCAAACACTCAGTGTACCTAGTGGCATCCTAAACGTGGCTATTGGACTTTGCTATAGTCCCACTAGTGCAAAGACATTTGCAGAGCACGTCTGCCTGCATTGCACACTCCAACTCATTATAACTAAGTCATTATACAAGCAAACACTCAGTGTACCTAGTGGCATCCTATCTGTGGCTATTGGACTTTGCTATAGTCCCACTAGTGCAAAGACATTTGCAGAGCGCATCTGCCTGCATTGCACACTCCAACTCATGATAACTAAGCCATTATACTAGCAAACACTCAGTGTACCTAGTGGCATCCTATCTGTGGCTATTGGACTTTGCTATTGTCCCACTAGTGCAAAGACATTTGCAGAGCGCGTCTGCCTGCATTGCACACTCCAACTCATTATAACTAAGCCATTATACTAGCAAACACTCAGTGTACCTAGTGGCATCCTATCTGTGGCTATTGGACTTTGCTATAGTCCCACTAGTGCAAAGACATTTGCAGAGCGCGTCTGCCTGCATTGCACACTCCAACTCATTATAACTAAGCCATTATACTAGCAAACACTCAGTGTACCTAGTGGCATCCTATCTGTGGCTATTGGACTTTGCTATAGTCCCACTAGTGCAAAGACATTTGCAGAGCGCGTCTGCCTGCATTGCACACTCCAACTCATGATAACTAAGCCATTATACTAGCAAACACTCAGTGTACCTAGTGGCATCCTATACGTGGCTATTGGACTTTGCTATAGTCCCACTAGTGCAAAGACATTTGCAGAGCGCGTCTGCCTGCATTGCACACTCCAACTCATGATAACTAAGCCATTATACTAGCAAACACTCAGTGTACCTAGTGGCATCCTATCTGTGGCTATTGGACTTTGCTATAGTCCCACTAGTGCAAAGACATTTGCAGAGCGCGTCTGCCTGCATTGCACACTCCAACTCATTATAACTAAGCCATTATACTAGCAAACACTCAGTGTACCTAGTGGCATCCTATCTGTGGCTATTGGACTTTGCTATAGTCCCACTAGTGCAAAGACATTTGCAGAGCGCGTCTGCCTGCATTGCACACTCCAACTCATGATAACTAAGCCATTATACTAGCAAACACTCAGTGTACCTAGTGGCATCCTATCTGTGGCTATTGGACTTTGCTATAGTCCCACTAGTGCAAAGACATTTGCAGAGCGCGTCGGCCTGCATTGCACACTCCAACTCATTATAACTAAGCCATTATACTAGCAAACACTCAGTGTACCTAGTGGCATCCTATCTGTGGCTATTGGACTTTGCTATAGTCCCACTAGTGCAAAGACATTTGCAGAGCGCGTCTGCCTGCATTGCACACTCCAACTCATTATAACTAAGCCATTATACTAGCAAACACTCAGTGTACCTAGTGGCATCCTATCTGTGGCTATTGGACTTTGCTATAGTCCCACTAGTGCAAAGACATTTGCAGAGCGCGTCTGCCAGGCTGAACGGAGCCCACAGCGGAGCCATGGGCAAAGTGACTCATGACTGACTTTGAAGGGCAACGAGGGGTTAACACTGGTTGCAGGGAAAGAAAGCGCGGGCTGTGGGGGGTCAGAAGTTTAAGGGGCTGGGTTTAAGTGCTAGGGGTGATCAGTTGGGAATATAGAATCAGTAGAAGGGGTGGGTACTATCAGAACAGCATGTGAAGCCAGCAGAAAAGGACCTGAGCTCTTTTCACCTCGTCTCCTGCTGTGACTATAATCATGGTGATTTAAAACTTCTGGAGCAGCTGCAGGGGGCTGCCAGCAGCGTGGATGGAGCTGCATCAGAGCACAGGTGCTGGAGATATTGGGAGGTTCGGCTGTGGGGGTTGCTGCAGAAGATCCACTTCCCCAGTGGGCACGCAGGGCGAGTGTGCCTGACAGTCTGCCACCAGGAGCAGCTCCTGAGGTCTCAGTGGTGCCGCAAGAGCCCCCTCCCCGGGGACCCTCCCTGTCCATCTCTCCATCCTGTGCTTTTAGATTGAACAGGGGAGGAATCTTACAAGGCAGCCGGGACCTGCGGAGGTGGGCGGGGCCTCGGTGTATCATGTGACCGAGGCTCTGCCTCAAGCCTCTAGTGATCAGGGCTTCAACAAGATGGCGGCGGTCCTTCCCAGTGATATACCTGTGGGGGGACTGCTTGTGGTGGCAGCAACTGGACATCCGGAGAAACACTCAGAGACAGAGGTCATCGGGGGCAGAGGTCAGCGTGGAGGTCGTCATCGGGGACAGAGGTCAGCGTGGAGGTCGTCATCGGGGACAGAGGTCAGCGCGGAGGTCGTCATCGGGGACAGGGGTCAGCGCGGAGGTCGTCATCGGAGACAGGGGTCGGCGCGGAGGTCGTCATCGAGGTCAGGGGTCGGCGCGGAGGTCGTCATCGGGGACAGAGGTCGGCGTGGAAGTCGTCATCGGGGACAGAGGTCGGCGCGGAGGTAGTCATCGGGGACAGAGGTCGGCGCGGAGGTAGTCATCGGGGACAGAGGTCGGCGTGGAGGTCGTCATCGGGGACAGGTCGGCGTGGAGGTCGTCATCGGGGACAGAGGTCAGCGCGGAGGTCGTCATCGGGGACAGAGGTCGGCGCGGAGGTCGTCATCGGGGACAGAGGTCAGCGCGGAGGTCGTCATCGGGTACATAGGTCAGCGCGGAGGTCGTCATCGGGGACAGAGGTCAGCGCGGAGGTCATCATCTGGCTGGCGGTCAGCATGGAGGTTGTTTTCAGTGAGGTGGTCAGCGCGGAGGTCATCATCTGGCTGGCGGGCAGCAGGGAGGTTGTTTTCAGTGAGGTGGTCAGCGCGGAGGTCATCATATGGCTGGCGGTCAGCATGGAGGTTGTTTTCAGTGAGGGGGTCAGCGCGGAGGTCATCATCTGGCTGGAGGTCAGCGTGGAGGTCGTTTTCAGTGTGGGGGTCAGTGAGGAGGTCATCATCTGGCTGGAGGTCAATGTGGAGGTCATTTTCAGCTCGGTAATGGTTATCGGTAAGGAGGTCGGCGCAGGGATCGGCATCTGGAAGGAGGTCAGCATTGAGGAGGAGGCTGTCGTCATCACAGTGGAGGTCGCCTTTATGTTGGAGGTCAGCAGCACGGAGGGGCTCGTCTTCGCGGATGAGGTCCGTGTCGAGGAAGAGGTCGTCATCTAGGAGGGGATGATCCACGTCCTGGGAGATCGTTCAACAGGTAGTCTGCTCCCTGGTGGTCCCGCTAGGTTTGAGCGCGGCGGCTTGCTGGGGTCTCCCTAAGCAAGCGGCTTGAGTGCCTCAACATCCTGAGGAGAGTCATCGGCTGGAATCGGGTGTTCCGGCTGGTGGGTCCCATGCCCCCACACAGCCTGGTGAGTTTAATTGTATGTTCTGTGTATTCATCTAGTGCGATTTTCCTGGGTAGGTGTTTTATTAGGCCCAGGGGGAATGGCGGCGGTCTTAGTTTTAGCATGTTGGGGGGCCTCTGTGGGGTCAGTTAGTAGGGTCTGCAGCATGTTAGGGTTTGGGAAGGAGTTGCCGGAACGTGTGGAGGAGGCAAAGGTCGGGTCAATGGGGTCCCCCGTTTCCGTTTTGGGGTCGGACATTGAGGCAGGTCGCCGGTTGGTCATCAAGTTAGGCCACATCTTGTGGTGGGGGTCGCGGTGTCAGGGCAGATAGAGAAGGGTGAGTGGTTAAACTTTCGATTTTGTTAACTGGCTTCAGGTGTTTGCCATTCTGCAAGCATCCAGGCACACACACAAAAAAAAAAAAAAAAAAAAGGGGGGGGGGGGGGCCTGAGAATTGTTCAGGGGTGTTCTGCTACAAGGAAGGTTCATTGGTTTTGTGGCGATCACACCCGGTGTTGAAATGATGGGCAGTTCAGGCAGTGGAAGGATGGGTGACACTGCATAAATCCTTGGGGGTCTTGTCGCACGCGGGGATGGATCTGCGGCGGATTGGTGGTCACGGTGAAGTTGCGGACAATCAGTGCCAGATTTGTGGCTGTGTACAGATGGAGCGGTGTGTCCGGGGTTTCGCTGTGGCCGCGGATCTGCCGGGGATTTGTCCTTGTGTGGGATGGGGCCTTACGGCTCGTTGAGATACCAGGGTTCAGGCTGCGGTGGGTTCTAGAATCATAATAATAATAATAGTAAATGTATATAAAATATAATAATAATTTTGGTGCGAGGTATCGTGCAGGTATTGGGCGGTTCAGTTTTATCTCTGCCATTTCTGGTTCTGGTGGTTTTTCTTCGTTAGGGGTAGTGCAGAAGAAGGAGCCGAATAAATTCCGGGTCACTTATGAGTTATCGTTTCTGACATGCCGTTCGTTGCCAGGGCGTCCTGACAGCATGCATTTGTTAGGTTGTTTTGGGGATGGTTTATATTTTGTGATCTGGTGTTTACTTATGGTTTGCCCTATTTTCTTGTGCCTATTGGAAGGGTTTGGTTCATTTCTAGAATGGGGGGTTGCAGTATGGCTGGGTTGCTGATGATGTCTTACCTCAAAAAAAAAAAAAACAAACAACTTCCTGTACATGGCGCGGTCAGCTCCCCATTTTTTGCCATCTTTGCTAAGGGCTAGGGCATGGATAGTTCAGCAGTTTGCCAGGAGAGAAAGAAGGGCCCTGGCAATTGTCTGAACATCTTGGGAATCTCCATTGATTCTAGGAGGATGGAGAGCAGGGGGGGATTGAGTACAGGTTACGGGACAAGGAAGTGTCTTTCCTCACTGAAGTGCGCAAAGCGGGTTATATATTTAAAAAAATAAATAAGAAAAATCAAATGCAGTGGCAGACCTTTGGTTGTTGCTGGGCATGCTTTAATTTGCTTTTGCATGTGCCCATAGCCAGAATTTTTTCGGGTAGTGAGAAGGTAGCTATGGCGGGGGCAAGGCCCCCACGCTTTGTATACGGTTGCCGGAGGAATTCTTCAACGACCTGGCAGTGGGGGCCAGGATATATTTTCCTGGGTAGTTATAATGGATGGTCGTTAGGGTTTTGAAGCTTGTGGTCTATTTTGATTGTGAACTTTTACTGTAGCGGCAGGTTGGGTTAGTTGACAGAGCTTTCAGCAGGGCAAATGGGGGATGGACATAGAGCCACAATCTTGGGTGGAGGCAGTATTTTACCAAAAATCGGATTTTGTTCGAGTTTTTCTTGGTAGTGGCTAGTTCCAATTGGGGGGACTACTTCAGCAATAAAAACATCAGTTTTCGTTGCATCAACGGGTGTTTTGGCAACTAATTTTTGGTGTTTCTCCTCCGTTAACAGGGCTATGGAGGCATTTTGGGTTACGGCGCCTTTTTGCTTTAGTACAAAGAAGTACAAAGATAGTGGCAGCGGAGGCACCAGGTGTTTGGAAATTAGCGTTAATGCTCTTTTCAATGATAGTGGGATAGCTTTTGGTGCCTGGCACTAGAGGCAGAGTCCACCAGCTGCAAGTGGCCGGAGGAGCTTTGTGAGGTGGTATTTGGGCACTAGGCTTATTATGCATTACAGTATCCTTTGCTGGGGGTACTAGGTTAGCATATGAGGCGGATTGGTGAGGCAACGGGGGATCGGAGTCAGGAATTTGGTACGGGGGAGTCTGAGGAGGATTTGGTAGGGGCACTGCTGTGTTGGTTACGTAGGGTGTCGGCTGAAGGAAGGTCTGAGGTTAATAATTTATGGCTCAGGACCACTACTGGTTGTAAGTTTCAATGTCTGGTTGATGTCATTAAACTGTTTAGTGCAATTTTTGAGGGATTTGCGGGATGAGTCCTTTAACTGGTGGAGGAAGGTTGAACTAGATGGACCTAGGTCTTTTTTCAACCTAAGTAACTATGTAACTATGTAACTGGACTGGTTAATTGCTTGGAACAGTGGGCACTGCCAAGACCAGTGAGTAATTCCCCCATTTGAGGTGAAGTGGTTTTCGGCTAGTTGTTCTTAGTTGCTCTTTGGGGAATTAGGGGAATTGGTGGCTCCATCGTCAAGTGGAGGTGGCATGTTGAGTCAGGTTGTTGTGGAGTTAACCTACCCCATGGAATGTTTGGTTGGAATGGTCAAACGGAATACATCTTAAATAAATATTAAAAAATGGGGGGGTCAGGTTGTGAGCAGTAAAGAGGTTGATAAGGCGGTCGGTAGAGTGTTGCAGGGGGTATTTATTTTTGTTGGGGGGGTGATCGCTCAGACCCATTGGTGGTCTTGGGCCTCAACCAAGGTGGAACAAGTGGGGGACTTCCTGCAAAAGTATAATTTAAAAAAAAAAAAAAAAAAAAAAAAAAAAAAAAGGAAAAATGTTCCCCCCCCCCCCCCCCGTTTTTTCTACGTTCTCCTAGGCGGTGCGCCACTGGTGGTTGGATAATTGGGTCACTGCCCTGAATTCGGGGGGGCTGATGGCAGATGAGGGAGGAATGAGTGCCAGCTGGGTTGGTTGAAAGATCACGTTCTAGTGCTTTGGATCTGGTTCCAGGTATGAGTGGTCTACGGTAACACTGGATGTTCACCATTTTAAGGTTGGATCCTGCCCCCGATGTGCTGGTGTTGCACACGGGTGAAAATGATGTGGGGATATCCCCCTAGGGGGGATTAAATTGGAGTTATTTGCCAAGGTTTACTGCAGCTATGCTCCGCCTCCCCGAGAGGTGAAGATGGTGCAGTCGGATATTGTGCCTACAAAACCTTACTGGTGGTTCGGTCGATAGAGGGGATCGACAGGACTGAAATTAAGGTGGATAGGGAAGTGGGGAGTTTCTTGGCTTGGAACGGACAGGTTGGCGCGGTGGATGCACCTGTGGTTAGCAGGTGTTCAGGAAGGTGGAGCGAGCGCTTTGTTGGTGGGGTGACTCGCATTATGAGGTATCAGGTAATGCTCGTGGTGGCGGTAGTGAGGTGGGGTTCTTGGAGTTGGTGGTAAAATGGTGGTGGGGGGTTGTACATCAGGTGGATGGTAACCCCCCTTCTTTTATTTGGAATGGTAATTACCTGGCAGACTTTGGGGCTCTCCAGGGTGGGGTCCCCTGGGAGTCGGTGTTAGGGAAATGGTTTTCCGGTCATGGTGTCCCCGAGCTTGTGGTCGTTTGCGGCTGGGGACAACTCCGGATGGTTTATCAATTTTATGGGAACGTCCGCCAGGTTTTGGAGCTCCAAGAACCCTCCTCGCTTTAAAGAAAGATATTTATTTAATGTCATGTTTGTATAATAAAGGCCGATTTGGCCAAATTATCCAAGCGGGTGTCATGTCTTCATTCAAAGGGGAATCTGTGGGATGAAGGGATTAGTGCATAGTGAGAAGGAAGCATCTACAATAGTACAGTCAAGGCTGAACGGAGCCCACAGCGGAGCCATGGGCAAAGTGACTCATGACTGACTTTGAAGGGCAACGAGGGGTTAACACTGGTTGCAGGGAAAGAAAGCGCGGGCTGTGGGGGGTCAGAAGTTTAAGGGGCTGGGTTTAAGTGCTAGGGGTGATCAGTTGGGAATATAGAATCAGTAGAAGGGGTGGGTACTATCAGAACAGCATGTGAAGCCAGCAGAAAAGGTCCCGCCCTCCCGCCCTGTGTTTTCTGGGTGTGTGGGTATCATCAGGAGAAAGTTTTGTATATTTTAGTAATGTGTCGGCGTCATTTCGGCCAGGTATTTTATTTATTTTCTGTCATGTTGCGGTAGTGAGGTGGGGTTCTTGGAGTTGGTGGTAAAATGGTGGTGGGGGGTTGTACATCAGGTGGATGGTAACCCCCCTTCTTTTATTTGGAATGGTAATTACCTGGCAGACTTTGGGGCTCTCCAGGGTGGGGTCCCCTGGGAGTCGGTGTTAGGGAAATGGTTTTCCGGTCATGGTGTCCCCGAGCTTGTGGTCGTTTGCGGCTGGGGACAACTCCGGATGGTTTATCAATTTTATGGGAACGTCCGCCAGGTTTTGGAGCTCCAAGAACCCTCCTCGCTTTAAAGGAAGATATTTATTTAATGTCATGTTTGTATAATAAAGGCCGATTTGGCCAAATTATCCAAGCGGGTGTCATGTCTTCATTCAAAGGGGAATCTGTGGGATGAAGGGATTAGTGCATAGTGAGAAGGAAGCATCTACAATAGTACAGTCATGCATTGCACACTCCAACTCATTATAACTAAGCCATTATACTAGCAAACACTCAGTGTACCTAGTGGCATCCTATACGTGGCTATTGGACTTTGCTATAGTCCCACTAGTGCAAAGACATTTGCAGAGCGCGTCTGCCTGCATTGCACACTCCAACTCATGATAACTAAGCCATTATACTAGCAAACACTCAGTGTACCTAGTGGCATCCTATACGTGGCTATTGGACTTTGCTATAGTCCCACTAGTGCAAAGACATTTGCAGAGCGCGTCTGCCTGCATTGCACACTCCAACTCATTATAACTAAGCCATTATACTAGCAAACACTCAGTGTACCTAGTGGCATCCTATCTGTGGCTATTGGACTTTGCTATAGTCCCACTAGTGCAAAGACATTTGCAGAGCGCGTCTGCCTGCATTGCACACTCCAACTCATGATAACTAAGCCATTATACTAGCAAACACTCAGTGTACCTAGTGGCATCCTATCTGTGGCTATTGGACTTTGCTATAGTCCCACTAGTGCAAAGACATTTGCAGAGCGCGTCTGCCTGCATTGCACACTCCAACTCATGATAACTAAGCCATTATACTAGCAAACACTCAGTGTACCTAGTGGCATCATATCTGTGGCTATTGGACTTTGCTATAGTCCCACTAGTGCAAAGACATTTGCAGAGCGCGTCTGCCTGCATTGCACACTCCAACTCATTATAACTAAGCCATTATACTAGCAAACACTCAGTGTACCTAGTGGCATCCTATCTGTGGCTATTGGACTTTGCTATAGTCCCACTAGTGCAAAGACATTTGCAGAGCGCGTCTGCCTGCATTGCACACTCCAACTCATGATAACTAAGCCATTATACTAGCAAACACTCAGTGTACCTAGTGGCATCCTATACGTGGCTATTGGACTTTGCTATAGTCCCACTAGTGCAAAGACATTTGCAGAGTGCGTCTGCCTGCATTGCACACTCCAACTCATGATAACTAAGCCATTATACTAGCAAACACTCAGTGTACCTAGTGGTATCCTATCTGTGGCTATTGGACTTTGCTATAGTCCCACTAGTGCAAAGACATTTGCAGAGCGCGTCTGCCTGCATTGCACACTCCAACTCATGATAACTAAGCCATTATACTAGCAAACACTCAGTGTACCTAGTGGCATCCTATCTGTGGCTATTGGACTTTGCTATAGTCCCACTAGTGCAAAGACATTTGCAGAGCGCGTCTGCCTGCATTGCACACTCCAACTCATTATAACTAAGCCATTATACTAGCAAACACTCAGTGTACCTAGTGGCATCCTATCTGTGGCTATTGGACTTTGCTATAGTCCCACTAGTGCAAAGACATTTGCAGAGCGCGTCTGCCTGCATTGCACACTCCAACTCATTATAACTAAGCCATTATACTAGCAAACACTCAGTGTACCTAGTGGCATCCTATCTGTGGCTATTGGACTTTGCTATAGTCCCACTAGTGCAAAGACATTTGCAGAGCGCGTCTGCCTGCATTGCACACTCCAACTCATGATAACTAAGCCATTATACTAGCAAACACTCAGTGTACCTAGTGGCATCCTATCTGTGGCTATTGGACTTTGCTATAGTCCCACTAGTGCAAAGACATTTGCAGAGCGCGTCTGCCTGCATTGCACACTCCAACTCATGATAACTAAGCCATTATACTAGCAAACACTCAGTGTACCTAGTGGCATCCTATCTGTGGCTATTGGACTTTGCTATAGTCCCACTAGTGCAAAGACATTTGCAGAGCGCGTCTGCCTGCATTGCACACTCCAACTCATTATAACTAAGCCATTATACTAGCAAACACTCAGTGTACCTAGTGGCATCCTATCTGTGGCTATTGGACTTTGCTATAGTCCCACTAGTGCAAAGACATTTGCAGAGCGCGTCTGCCTGCATTGCACACTCCAACTCATTATAACTAAGCCATTATACTAGCAAACACTCAGTGTACCTAGTGGCATCCTATCTGTGGCTATTGGACTTTGCTATAGTCCCACTAGTGCAAAGACATTTGCAGAGCGCGTCTGCCTGCATTGCACACTCCAACTCATTATAACTAAGCCATTATACTAGCAAACACTCAGTGTACCTAGTGGCATCCTATCTGTGGCTATTGGACTTTGCTATAGTCCCACTAGTGCAAAGACATTTGCAGAGCGCGTCTGCCTGCATTGCACACTCCAACTCATTATAACTAAGCCATTAGACTAGCAATTTTTGCTGCCAGTTTAAGGCCTGTAGTTGCATTGTCAGGGATATTTATTCTTTATTATTCTGCTGTTAATAAAGCTAGACCACCACTGCAATCTACACCACCTCTCAATTTTTACTACCACATTTTCAGTCCATAATCTTGTCGCAATCAACATGAGTGGCAAAATGACAGATGCTGGTGGAAAGGGGAAGAGGCGTGGTGGAAAAGGCAAAAAAGGTTTTGTCCGTGGGGAAGGTGGCAAAGCTCCATTATCATCTGCTGAAGATAGACCCTCTACCAGCAAAAGTAAGATGTCTACTACTTACCATGGACAATCCGATGTGCTCCCTTTTTTACGGACACAAACAACAGGAAGAAAGGTAGATGATGGGCAAAAAAGGAAAATGCTTGAATGGATCTCAAGTGGTCCAACAAGTGCCCTCTCAACCACTTCAAGTACCTCATCCAAAAAACACCAGTCCTCTGAGTTGTCATCCCAATCACACTTGATTTCTCCCAGCTCTGAAGTCTCCATCAGCCCTGCACAGTATGGTGGAACGGAGATGGCTGAGTCTGCAGAGCTGTTCAGTCACACTATAGCCTGGGAATCAGAGGTCTGCTCCCAAGCTACAGTGAGTACAGAACAGGAAATGGTCTGCAGTGATGCCCAGAACCTTTGTGACTCGGATTCAGGCCGTGAGGAACAAGTTTCTGAGCATAATGTTGACCCTTTGTCACAAACTGTAACACCTGTGGTTATAGACAATGAGGAACATTCTGATGAAGATGAGACGCAGATACCCGATTGGGATGACAACTTAAATATTCGGTCAGGGCAAGAAGAGGCTCGGTCTGAGGGGGAGGGGAGTGCAAACACAACAATTGATGATGAAGTTCTAGATCCCACCTACTGTCAACCCCCAGTCAGGCACTCGAGGAGGTCAACAGAGGCGGTGGAGGAGGATGCAACCGACGACGAAGTTACCTTGCGCCTTCCTGGACAGAGTCGGAGCACTGGTAGCACGTCTACAACTG
This sequence comes from Anomaloglossus baeobatrachus, assembly GCF_048569485.1. Classification (NCBI taxonomy): domain Eukaryota; kingdom Metazoa; phylum Chordata; class Amphibia; order Anura; family Aromobatidae; genus Anomaloglossus; species Anomaloglossus baeobatrachus. Next base: position 115,263,221 of record NC_134362.1, on the reverse strand, counting down.
CATCCTCAGCCACCACTCTGCCTCTGAGCATTATTCGAGGTGGATCAACAGGTCGCATGGCCTCTAAGCCTTGCCTAGCCTGGTCCTTTTTTGACATAGAAAAAGATCGCCCAAATTATGTGATATGTAAACTTTGTCATGATTCTCTTAGTAGAGGTCAAAACCTCAGCAGTTTGACAACTTCTTCCATGAATCGTCACATGAATAAATATCATAGGTCCCGGTGGGAAGCTCACCGTGCTGCAATGCGGCCTAGCGGAGCGAACCATCCACCGCCTGCCCCTTCCAGTGCATCCGCGCGCTCTTCATCTTCTAGGACTGTGGGGACAGCTGTCACACCTGTTTTTCCACGCACAACTTCCACCACTGTAACCGCAACAGGCAGTTTGCTTGGTAGGTCGTCAGTTGGTTTGGAAGGGGAAACAAGTGAGTGTGTACAGCTCTCTCAGACATCGATAGCACCAACGTTGGATGAAGGCAACATCATGTCTCCGCCTGCACTTTCCTCACAAACCTGCATTTTTCCAGGGATACCCTACTCAACACCGTCTACACACAGCAGCCAGATCTCTGTCCCTCAGATGTGGTCAAATTAAAGGCCACTTCCTGCGACCCATGACAAAGCTAAGAGGTTGACTCTATCCCTCTGTAAGCTGTTGGCTACCGAAATGCTGCCTTTCCGCCTAGTGGACACACAGGATTTTAGAGACCTTATGTCTGTCGATGTGCCCCAGTACCAGATGCCTAGTCGCCACTACTTCTCTAAGAAAGGTGTGCCCGCGCTACACCAGCATGTCGCACACAACATCACCGCTTCCTTGAGAAACTCTGTGTGTGAACGGGTGCATTTCACCACTGATACTTGGACCAGTAAGCATGGACAGGGACGTTACATGTCGCTGACTGGGCACTGGGTAACTATGGTGATAGATGGTGAAGGGTCTGCTGCACAAGTCTTGCCGTCCCCACGACTTGTGTGTCAATCCTCTGTCTGTCCAAGTTCCGCCACTGCTTCTGCATCCTCCACCTCATCTGGGTTCTCCACCTCCGCCCCAAGCCTGCCTGGTCAGGCCACCAGCGTTCTCACTGCGCAGAAGGAATCACGCACCCCTCATTACTATCCTGGCAGCAGAGCGCAACGGCATCAGGCGGTCTTTAGCTTGACATGTCTTGGGAATAAGAGTCACACAGCTGAGGAGTTGTGGTCAGCTCTGCGGTCCGAGTTTAATAAATGGTTGTCTCCACTCAACCTGCAGCCTGGTAAGGCCGTGTGCAACAATGCTGCAAACCTGGGTGCGGCCCTTCGCCTGGGCAAGGTGACACACGTACCTTGTATGGCTCACGTGTTGAACCTTGTCGTCCAGCAATTTTTAACACACTATCCCGGCCTAGATGGCCTTCTGAACAGGGCATGAAAACTGTCTGCTCACTTCCGCCATTCAAGCGCCGCAGCTGAGCGACTTGCATCGCTCCAGAAGTCTTTCGGCCTGCCGGTTCATCGCCTGAAATGCGATGTGGCGACACGCTGGAATTCAACTCTCCACATGTTACAGCGACTGTGGCAGCACCGCAGAGCCCTGGTGCAATACGTCATGACGTATAGCCTGGGCCAACGAGATGCAGAGGTGGGGCAGATCACCCTGATGGAGTGGTCTCAGATCAAGGACCTATGCACCCTTCTGCACAGTTTCGACATGGCGACGAATATGTTTAGCGCTGACAATGCCATTATCAGCATGACGATTCCAGTCATTTACATGCTGGAGCACACGCTAAACACTATTCGGAGTCAGGGGGTGGGACAACATGAAGGGGAGGAACTACAGGAGGATTCATATGCGCAAGGGACAACAACATCACCAAGGTCCAGACGTTCATCATCACCAACGCAGCAGGCATGGGACCATGGGGGACAGGGATCAACAAGGGCGCATAGTAGCAGGCGAAATGTTGAGCAAGGTGCAGGAGAACATGAAGAAATGGAGGACGAACTGTCCATGGACATGGAAGACTCAGCGGATGAGGGAGACCTTGGTCAAATTTCAGTTGAAAGAGATTGGGGGGAGATGTCAGAGGAAGAAAGAACGGGTAGCACCTCTATGCCACAAACACAGCGTGGACTTGGTCCGCATGGCTGCGCAAGACACATGAGTGCCTTTTTGTTGCACTACCTCCAACATGACAGTCGTATTGTCAAAATTAGAAGTGATGATGACTACTGGATTGCCACACTATTAGATCCCCGGTACAAGTCCAAATTTTGAGACATAATTCCAGCCATAGAAAGGGACGCACGTATGCAGGAGTATCAGCAGAAGCTGTTACTCGATCTTAGCTCGGCTTTTCCACCAAACAACCGTGCAGGTGCAGGGAGGGAATCTCCCAGTTGTAACTTGACAAACATGGGACGGTCTCGTCATCTTCAACAGTCTACCCGTACCAGTAGGACCGTATCTGGTGCTGGTAACAGCAATTTTATGGAATCTTTTCATAATTTTTTTAGACCCTCTTTTGCAAGGCCACCAGAGACAACAAGTCTGACACATAGTCAACGGCTGGAGAGGATGATACAGGAGTATCTCCAAATGAACATCGATGCCATGACTTTGCAAATGGAGCCTTGCTCCTTTTGGGCTTCAAATCTAGAAAAATGGCCAGAGCTCTCCAGTTACGCCTTGGAGATTTTGTCGTGTCCAGCTGCCAGCGTTGTCTCTGAACGTGTCTTCAGTGCTGCTGGGTGTGTGCTGACAGATAAGCGCACGCGTCTGTCCAGTGACAATGTGGACAGACTGACGTTCATCAAAATGAACAAGTCATGGATCCAGAAGGAATTTACTACCCCTGTGTCATCCTGGGGAGAGTAAATGCTTGTGGATTTGGAATGTGCTTGATGCAAATCAAAACATCCTGTTTGCAACTAGGGCACAAGTGCTGCCACTGATGGGGTGTCTGTGTGGCCCAATTTTTGGAAAAAAGGGAGACTCCGCTTGGAGTAACCCTTGCTTGATGTGTTTTTAAAATAAGCCAAGATGAACAGAGCTGGGATCAGGAAAGACTTTGCTACCTACCCCGGTGTCATCCTGGGGACGGATAAGAATGGCGTATTTTTGAATGTGCTTGATGCAAATCTAGCTGTGAAGTGTACAACTGGGGCACAACTGCTGCCACTGAAGGGGTGGGTGTGTGTGGGGCCCAATTTTTGGAAAAAAGGGAGACTCCGCTTGGAGTAACCCTTTCTGGAGCCAAGATGAACAAGTCATGGTTCAGCAAAGACTTTTACCTACCCCGGTGTCATCCTGGGGACGGATAAGAATGGCGTATTTTTGAATGTGCTTGATGCAAATCTAGCTGTGAAGTGTACAACTGGGGCACAACTGCTGCCACTGAAGGGGTGGGTGTGTGTGGGGCCCAATTTTTGGAAAAAAGGGAGACTCCGCTTGGAGTAACCCTTGCTTGATGTGTTTTTAAAAGAAGCCAAGATGAACAGAGCTGGGATCAGGAAAGACTTTGCTACCTACCCCGGTGTCATCCTGGGGACGGATAAGAATGGCGTATTTTTGAATGTGCTTGATGCAAATCTAGCTGTGAAGTGTACAACTGGGGCACAACTGCTGCCACTGAAGGGGTGGGTGTGTGTGGGGCCCAATTTTTGGAAAAAAGGGAGACTCCGCTTGGAGTAACCCTTGCTTGATGTGTTTTTAAAAGAAGCCAAGATGAACAGAGCTGGGATCAGCAAAGACTTTTACCTACCCCGGTGTCATCCTGGGGACGGATAAGAATGGCGTATTTTTGAATGTGCTTGATGCAAATCTAGCTGTGAAGTGTACAATTGGGGCACAACTGCTGCCACTGAAGGGGTGGGTGTGTGTGGGGCCCAATTTTTGGAAAAAAGGGAGACTCCGCTTGGAGTAACCCTTCCTTATATTGTTTTTAAAAGGAGCCAAGATGAACAAGTCATGGTTCAGCAAAGACTTTTACCTACCCCGGTGTCATCCTGGGGATGGATATGAATGGCGTATTTTTGAATGTGCTTGATGCAAATCTAGCTGTGAAGTGTACAACTGGGGCACAACTGCTGCCACTGAAGGGGTGGGTGTGTGTGGGGCCCAATTTTTGGAAAAAAGGGAGACTCCGCTTGGAGTAACCCTTGCTTGATGTGTTTTTAAAAGAAGCCAAGATGAACAGAGCTGGGATCAGGAAAGACTTTGCTACCTACCCCGGTGTCATCCTGGGGACGGATAAGAATGGCGTATTTTTGAATGTGCTTGATGCAAATCTAGCTGTGAAGTGTACAACTGGGGCACAACTGCTGCCACTGAAGGGGTGGGTGTGTGTGGGGCCCAATTTTTGGAAAAAAGGGAGACTCCGCTTGGAGTAACCCTTGCTTGATGTGTTTTTAAAAGAAGCCAAGATGAACAGAGCTGGGATCAGGAAAGACTTTGCTACCTACCCCGGTGTCATCCTGGGGACGGATAAGAATGGCGTATTTTTGAATGTGCTTGATGCAAATCTAGCTGTGAAGTGTACAACTGGGGCACAACTGCTGCCACTGAAGGGGTGGGTGTGTGTGGGGCCCAATTTTTGGAAAAAAGGGAGACTCCGCTTGGAGTAACCCTTGCTTGATGTGTTTTTAAAATAAGCCAAGATGAACAGAGCTGGGATCAGGAAAGACTTTGCTACCTACCCCGGTGTCATCCTGGGGACGGATAAGAATGGCGTATTTTTGAATGTGCTTGATGCAAATCTAGCTGTGAAGTGTACAACTGGGGCACAACTGCTGCCACTGAAGGGGGTGGGTGTGTGTGGGGCCCAATTTTTGGAAAAAAGGGAGACTCCGCTTGGAGTAACCCTTCCTTATATTGTTTTTAAAAGGAGCCAAGATGAACAAGTCATGGTTCAGCAAAGACTTTTACCTACCCCGGTGTCATCCTGGGGACAGATAAGAATGGCGTATTTTTGAATGTGCTTGATGCAAATCTAGCTGTGAAGTGTACAACTGGGGCACAACTGCTGCCACTGAAGGGGTGGGTGTGTGGGGCCCAATTTTTGGAAAAAAGGGAGACTCCGCTTGGAGTAACCCTTCCTTATATTGTTTTTAAAAGGAGCCAAGATGAACAAGTCATGGTTCAGCAAAGACTTTTACCTACCCCGGTGTCATCCTGGGGACGGATAAGAATGGCGTATTTTTGAATGTGCTTGATGCAAATCTAGCTGTGAAGTGTACAACTGGGGCACAACTGCTGCCACTGAAGGGGTGGGTGTGTGTGGGGCCCAATTTTTGGAAAAAAGGGAGACTCCGCTTGGAGTAACCCTTCCTTATATTGTTTTTAAAAGGAGCCAAGATGAACAAGTCATGGTTCAGCAAAGACTTTTACCTACCCCGGTGTCATCCTGGGGACGGATAAGAATGGCGTATTTTTGAATGTGCTTGATGCAAATCTAGCTGTGAAGTGTACAACTGGGGCACAACTGCTTCCACTGAAGGGGTGGGTGTGTGTGGGGCCCAATTTTTGGAAAAAGGGAGACTCCGCTTGGAGTCACCTTGCGGTGTTTTACATGACTTTAGAAGGGCGTGCCATGCCTATATCTGTGTGTCCTCCTCTTTTTCCTTGTCCAGCTGTTTTGTTTTCGCATGAGTATATGTCCTTGTCACTTTCCCATGTGTTTGAGTTGTTTGTCACCTTTTGGACACCTTTGAGGGTGTTTTCTAGGTGTTTTTCTGTGTTTGTGATTGCCTGCCATTGTTTCCTATGCAGTTCGAGTTCGGTTCGTCGAACGTTCGACGAGCCGAACTCGAACGGGACCTCCGTTCGGCGAACCGACCTCGAGCCGAACCAGGACCGGTTCGCTCATCTCTAGTAAGCGGTCTCAGTAATTATACTCAGTGATATAGTCCTAAGGGAGTGTCCATCAAGGACGTGTTGTGGTGTCGTGCACGACAGGGAGGAGTCCGGATCAGTGGTACTAATTAATGTTTAGTAGCACAATGTCGGATGGGAGACCCGAACATGTCACAGAGGAGTGACACTAATGCAATTCTTGATGTAACGTGATCAGAGAGGGAGGAATCTCACTAACAGATAGGGCATTAATATTAGACGTGGAGTGAGTCTCTGAGGGTCACTGTTTTGTACGTATCGCTGAGTGTATGTCTGTAAATTAGGGTTTTTTGGAAAAATGTATAGAAGTTCCCTGCAGGTGAGAGGTCCAGTTTGTCTAAGAGAAATTCCCCTATAGCGAACAGTGCAGGATTTCTTCCAGGGAGGAGGAATGGCAGAACTGCCAGCTGAGGTTAGGTGAGAGGAAGCCTGCAACTGCGTTGGTGGGGATGTGGGTCTCCAGTGATGGCGTCAGTGCAAAACGTGCACCTGTACGCTGCCACCGACAGGCACACACGTGCGGTTTTTAAATGCAAGCACGGACGCAGTAAGAACCTAACAGGTTTTTAGGAGCGACAATTACTGAGAAGTTTGACACTATCAGACACTGCTGACGTGTATTATTCACTAGACTTGTGCGTTATCTACTAGTTTGTGCAAAACATGCACCTGTACGCTGCCACCGACAGGCACACACGTGCGGTTTTTAAATGCAAGCACGGACGCATTAAGAACCTAACAGGTTTTTAGGAGCGACAATTACTGAGAAGTTTGACACTATCAGACACTGCTGACTGACGTGTATTATTCACTAGACTTGTGCGTTATATACTAGTTTGTGCAAAACGTGCACCTGTACGCTGCCACCGACAGGCACACACGTGCGGGTTTTAAATGCAAGCACGGACGCACTAATAACCTAACAGGTTTTTAGGAGCGACAATTACTGAGAAGTTTGACACTATCAGACACTGCTGACGTGTATTATTCACTAGACTTGTGCGTTATATACTAGTTTGTGCAAAACGCACACAAGTGCACCTGTACGCTGCCACCGACAGGCACACACGTGCGGTTTTTAAATGCACGCACGGACGCACTAAGAACCTAACAGGTTTTTAGGAGCGACAATTACTGAGAAGTTTCACACTATCAGACACTGCTGACGTGTATTATTCACTAGACTTGTGCGTTATATACTAGTTTGTGCAAAACGCACACAAGTGCACCTGTACGCTGCCACCGACAGGCACACACGTGCGGTTTTTAAATGCACGCACGGACGCACTAAGAACCTAACAGGTTTTTAGGGGCGACAATTACTGAGAAGTCTGACACTATCAGGACTGTTTTAGACTGTGTACACCAGCCCCAGATATGATGAAGGCTGGTATACGGTCACCACTAGGAATGGCTATATACCCTGCCTGCCCTGCCTGTATACAGCTACAATAGTCCTGAGAACGACTCTGCTCCTGTACTCCGACCTGGCTATACCCTGCCTGCCTGTATACAACTACAATAGTCCTGAGAAGGTTTTCTGGTCACACTGTTTGCAGCCCTGCTACGGAAATAACTATAAAGGGCCGCAAACCTTTCCCTGAAGCAGCAACACTCTCCCTGCACTGACTGTCTGGATGGCTGTGTGCAGAGCACAGCGCGCCCGCCGGTATAAAGGCTCGGTCACGCTGTGCAGGCCGGCCAATTACTGCAATTCCACAACTATCAGGGCTGTGGCATTGCAGTGGTCTGCCAGCCAATCCCTGCATGAGGGCTGGCTCTCAAAAGAGCGCCAATATGCAGGGATGAAGTCCACGAGTACAGCACGAGTATCGCGAGATTACTCGGTCCCCGCCGAGTAGCCCGAGTACAGTGATACTCGTGCGAGTACCGAGTAGTGACAAGCATACTCGCTCAACACTACAGATTACATAAATTGAACCAGAGATTTCTGCAATGAAAAATTGAAACGTTACCCATATGAAATTTGCCAGGACTCAGGTCAGTATAACCCCAGAGTATACCATACCATCCTGTCACCCATGAGGGGGAAGCGGGGAGAGACCAAACCTGAAAGACTGCTGGAAGCAATTGGAAGTTGTTGGGGACCACTATCTGATGAACCACACTGCCCAGCACCTCTACGCGCATTTCACACTCGCTTCGTCAGGAGGTGCACCTCTCTCCCCGCTTCCCCCTCCTTATATCCGTCTCCAATTATGTGATTTTTTATGTCTGTTAGTATCATGTCAATAAAATTTGTACACTTTTTGAAATCATGTGTGTTTTCTCTGATACACTATATAATTATGCAGGTCTAGTATAGGTTTATATACTTTGTTTGGTAGATATGCATACATAGAATATGGATCTCTATTTCCGCTTTTGGATTTACATTTTTACAGGGATACCCTACTCAACACCGTCTACACACATTAGCCAGATCTCTGTCCCTCAGATGTGGACAAATAAAAGGCCATTTCCTGCGACCCATGACAAAGCTAAGAGGTTGACATTATCCCTCTGTAAGCTCTTGGCTACCGAAATGCTGCCTTTCCACCTGGTGGACACACAGGATTTTACAGACCTTATGTCTGTTGCTGTGCCATAGTACCAGATGCCCAGTCGCCACTACTTCTCCAAGAAACGTGTGCCTGCGATACACCAGCATGTCGCACACAACATCACCGCTTCCTTGAGAAACTCTGTGTGAACGGGTGCATTTCACCACCGATACTTGGACTAGTAAGCATGGACAGGGATATTACATGTCGCTGAAAGGGCACTGGGTAAATATGGTGATAGATGGTGAAGGCTCTGCTGCACAAGTCTTACCGTCCCCACGACTTGTGTGTTAATCTTCTGTCTGTCCAAGTTCCGCCACTGCTTCTGCCTCCTCCACCTCGTCTGGGTCCTCCACCTCTGCCCCAAGCCTGCCTGGTCAGGCCACCAGCGTTCTAACTGTGCAGAAGGAATCACGCACCCCTCATTACTATGCTGGCAGCAGAGCGCAACGGCATCAGGCGGTCTTTAGCTTGAAATGTCTTGGAAATAAGAGTCACACAGCGGCTGACTTGTGGGCAACTCTGGAGACTGAGTTTGGTAAATGGTTGTCTACACTCAACCTGCAGCCTGGTAAGGCCATGTGTGACAATGCTGCAAATCTGGGTGCGGCCCTTTGCCTGGACAAGGTGACACACGTGCCTTGTATGGCTCACGTGTTGAACCTTGTTGTCCAGCAATTTTTAACACACTATCCCGGCCTAGATGGCCTTCTGAACAGGGCACGAAAATTGTCTGCTCACTTCCGCCATTCAACCACCGCTGCTGAGCGACTTGCATCGCACCAGAAGTCTTTCAGCCTGCTGGTTCATCACCTGAAATTTGATGTGCCGACACGCTGGAATTCGACTCTCCACATGTTACAGCGACTGTGGCAGCACCACCGAACCATGGTGCAATACGTTATGACGTATAGTCTGGGACAACGAGATGCAGAGGTGGGGCAGATCACCCTGATGGAGTGATCTCAGATCAAGGACCTATGCACCCTTCTGCACAGTTTCGACATGGCGACGAATATGTTTAGCGCTGACAATGTTTAGCATGACAATTCCAGTCATTTACATGCTGGAGCACACGCTAAACACTATTCGGTGTCAGGGGGTGGGACAACAGGAAGGGGAGGAAGGGGAGGAACAACAGGAGGATTCATATGCGCAAGAGACAACAACATCAGCAAGGTCCTGACGTTCATCATCACCAACGCGGCAGGTATGGGACCATGGGGGACAGGGATCAACAAGGGCGCATGGTAGCAGGCGAAATGTTAAGGAAGGTGCAGGAGAACATGAAGAAATGGAGGACGAACTGTCCATGGACATGGAAGTCTCAGCGGATGAGGGAGACCTTGGTCAAATTTCAGTTGAAAGAGTTTGGGGGGAGATGTCAGAGGAAGAAAGAACGGTTATCACCTCTATGCCACAAACACAGCGTGGACTTGGTCCGCATGGCTGCGCAAGACACATGAGTGCCTTCTTGCTGCACTACCTCCAACATGACCCTCATATTGTCAATATTAGAAGTGATGATGACTACTGGCTTGCCACACTATTAGACCCCCGGTACAAGTCTAAATTTTGTGACATAATTCCAGCCATAGAAAGGGACGCACGTATGCAGGAGTATCAGCAAAAAGCTGTTACTCAATCTTAGCTCGGCTTTTCCACCAAACAACCCTGGTGCAGGTAGTGAATCTCCCAGTTGTAACTTGACAAACATGGGACGGTCTCGTCATCTTTAACAGTCTACCCGTACCAGCAGCATTGTATCTGGTGCTGGTAACAGCAATTTTATTGAATCTTTTCATAATTTTTTTAGACCATCCTTTGCAAGGCCACCAGAGACAACAAGTCTGACACATAGTCAACGGCTGGAGAGGATGATACAGGAGTATCTACAAATGAATATCGATGCCATGACTTTGCAAATGGAGCATTGCTCATTTTGGGCTTCAAATTTGAAAAATGGCCAGAGCTCTCCTCTTATGCCTTGGAAAACTTGTCGTGTCCAGCTGCCAGCAATGTCTCTGAACGTGTCTTCAGTGCTGCTGGGTGTGTGCTGACAGATAAGCACACGCGTCTGTTCAGTGACAATGTGGACAGACTAACGTTCATCAAAATGAACAAGTCATGGATGCACAAGGAATTTACTACCCCTGTGTCATCCTGGGGAGAGTAAATGCTTGTGGATTTTTAATGTTCTTGATGCAAATCTAGCTGTGAAGTGTACAACTGGGACACAAGTGCTGCCACTGAAGGGGTGGGTGTCTGTGTGGCCTAATTTTTGGAAAAAGGGAGACTCCGCTTGGAGTAACCCTTGCTTGCTGTGTTTTTTAAAAGGAGCCAAGATAAACAAGTCATAGTTCAGCAAAGACTTTGCTACCTACCCGGGGTCATCCTGGGAACGGTTAAGTATGGCGTATTTTTGAATGTGCTTGATGCAAATCTAGCTGTGAAGTGTACAACTGGGGCACAAGTGCTGCCACTAAATGGATGGGTGTGTGTGGGGCCCAATTTATGGGAAAAAGGGAGACTCCACTTGGAGTAACCCTTGCTTACATTGTTTTTAAAAATGATCCAAGATGAACAGAGCTGGGATCAGGAAAGGCTTTTCTACCTACCCCGGGGTCATCCTAGGAACGGTTAAGTATGGCGTATTTTTGAATGTGCTTGATGCAAATCTACCTGTGAAGTGTACAACTGGGGCACAAGTGCTGCCACTGAGGGGGTGGGAGTGTGTGTGGCCCAATTTTTGGAAAAAAGGGAGACTCCGCTTGGAGTAACCTTGCGGTGTTTTACATGATTTTAGAAGGGCATGCCATGCCTATATCTGTGTCTCATCCTCTTTTCCTTGTAACGCTGTTTTGTTTTCGCATGAGAATTTGTTCTTGTCACATTCCCATGTGTTTATGTTGTGTTGTGAGTTGTTTGTCACCTTTTGGACACCTTTGAGGGTGTTTTCTTGGTATTTTTATGTGTTTATGATTGCATCCCATTGTTTCCTATTCAGTTCGAGTGGTTCACCTAACCGGTTCGCCGAACCGAACTTGAACGAGACCTCAGTTCGGCGAGCCAAACTCGAGCCGAACCACGGCCGGTTCGCTCATCTCTACTCCCAACAGCTTTTTTTTAAAAATTTGGTAGGCTTTGCAATAGATCATAACATGCCAAAGAGTTTAATACATTTAGTTCCCCTAGGGTTTGATGGTTCAGACACCATGTAGCAAAGCATCAGAAGGTACTTCCAACAGCTTTTTTTTCAAAAACTTGGTAGGCTTTGCAATAGATCATAACATGTCAAGGAGTTTAATACATTCAGTTCCCCTAGGGTGTGATGGTTCAGATACCATGTAGCAAACCATCAGAAGGTACTTCCAACAGCTTTTTTTCCAAAAAATGGTAGGCTTTTCAACAGAGCATAACACGCCAAGGAGTTTATTACAATCAGTTCCCCTAAGGTGTGATGGTTCAGACACCATGTAGCAAAGCATCAGAAGGTACTCCCAATAGCTTTTTTTAGAAAAAAAATTGGTAGGCTTTGCAATAGATCATAACATGCTAAGGAGTTTAATACATTCAGTTCCACTAGGGTATAATGGTTCAGACACCAGGTAGCAAAGCATCAGAAGGTACTTCCAACAGCTTTTTTATAAAAAATTGGTAGGCTTTGCCACAGAGCATAATATGCCAAGTAGTTTAATACAGTCAATTTCCCTAGGGTTTGATGGTTCAGATACCATGTAGCAAAGCATCAGAAGGTAGTCCCAACATGTTTTTTAAAAAAATTGGTAGGCGTTGCTACAAAGCAAAACATGCCAAGGAGTTTAATACATTCAGTATCCCTAGGGTTTGATGGTTCAGACACCATGTAGCAAAGCATCAGAAGGTACTTCCAACAGCTTTTTTTTAAAAAATTGGTGGGATTTGCAATAGAGCATAACATGCCAAGGAGTTTAATACAGTCAGTTCCCCCAGGGTTTGATGGTTCAGATACCATCTAGCAAAGCATCAGAAGGTAGTCCCAACATGTTTTTTAAAAAAATGGGTAGGTGTTGCTACAAAACATAACATGCCAAGGAGTTTAATACATTCGGTTTCCCTAGGGTTTTATGGTTCAAACACCATGTAGCAAAGCATCAGTAGGTAGCCCCAACATGTTTTTTAAAAAAAATTCGTAGGCGTTGCTACAAAGTATAACATGCCAAGGAGTTTAATACATTCGGTTTCCCTACGGTATGATGGTTCAGACACCATGTAGCAAAGTATCAGAAGGTACTTCCAACAGCTTTTTTTTAACAAATTTGAAAGATTTGCAACAGAGCATAACATGTCAAGGAGTTTAATACATTCAGTTCCCCTAGGGCAGGGGTGGGGAACCTCCGGCCTGCCATGACCTTTCATGCGCCCCCGGGAAGTTTCCCGGGGGTGGCAGTGCTCCAGCTACCTCCGTGGTCTTTCTGGCCGCCGGCTCTTTATGTCTTCACATGCGCTGCTTGACACTATGTAGCAAAGCATCAGAAGGTACTTCCAACAGCTTTTTTTTCAAAAAATTGGTAGGCTTTTCAAGAGAGCATAACATGCCAAGGATTTTAATACATTCAGTTCCCCTAGGGTTTGATGGTTCAGACACCATGCAGCAAATCATCAGAAGGTGCTTTCAACAGCTTTTTTTTAAAAAAAGTTGGTAGGCTTTGCAACAGATCATAACATGTCAAGGAGTTTAATACATTCAGTTCCCCTAGGGTTTAATGGTTCCGACACCATGCAGCAAAGCATCAGAAGCTACTTCCAACAGCTTTTTTTTAAAAAAACTTGGTAGGGTTTGCAATAGATCATAACATGTCAAGGAGTTTAATACATTCAGTTCCCTTAAGGTTTGATGGTTCAGACACCAGGTAGCAAAGCATCAGTAGGTACTCCCAACAGCTTTTTTTCAAAAAATTGGTAGGCTTTCCAACAGAGCATAACATGCCAAGGAGTTTAATACATTCAGTTCCCCTATTGTGTGACGGTTCAGACACCATGTAGCAAAGCATCATAAGGTACTTCCAACAGCATTTTTACAAAAAATTGGTAGGCTTTGCAACAGAGCATAACATGCCAAGGAGTTTAATACATTCAGTTCCCCTAGGGTTTGGTGATTCAGACATTATGAAGAAAAGCATCGGAAGGTACTCCCAACAGCATTTTTCAGAAAAATTGGTAGGATTTGCAACACTGCATAACATGCCAAGGAGTTTAATACATTCAGTTCCCCTAGGGTGTGATGGTTCAGACACCATGTAGCAAAGCATCAGAAGTTACTTCCAACAGCTTTTTTTCAAAAAATTTGTAGGTTTTGCAACAGATCATAACATGCCAAGGAATTTAATACATTTAGTTCCCCTAGGGTGTGATGGTTCATACACCATGCAGCAAAGCATCAGAATTTACTTCCAACAGCTTTTTTTCATAAAAACTTGGTAGGCTTTGCAATAGATCATAACATGCCAAGGAGTTTAATACATTCAGTTCCCCTAGGGTTTGATGAATCAGACACCATGAAGAAAAGCATCAGAAGGTACTTCCAACAGCTTTTTTTAAAAAAATTGGTAGGATTTGCAACAGAGCATAACATGCCAAGGCGTTTAATACATTCAGTTCCCCTAGGGTGTGATGGTTCAGACACTATGTAGCAAAACATCAGAAAGTACTTCCAACAGCTTTTTTTCTTACAAATTGGTGGGATTTGCAATAGAGCATAACATGCCAAGGAATTTAATACATTCATTTCCCCAAGGGTTTGATGATTCAGACATTATGAAGAAAAGCATCGAAAGGTACTCCCAACAGCATTTTTCAAAATAATTGGTAGGAATTGCAACAGAGCATAACATGCCAAGGAGTTGAATACATTCAGTTCCCCTAGGGTGTGATGGTTCAGACACCATGTAGCAAGGCATCAGAAGGTACTTCCAACAGCTTTTTTTCAAAAAATTTGTAGGCTTTGCAACAGATTATAACATGCCAAGGGATTTAATACATTTAGTTCCCCTAGGGTGTGATGGTTCATACACCATGTAGCAAAGCATCAGAAGGTACGTCCAACAGCTTTTTTTCAAAAAATTATTGGGCTTTGCAACAGAGCATAACATGCAAAGGGGTTTAATTCATTCAGTTCCCCTAGGGTGTGATGGTTCAGACACTATGTAACGAAGCATCAGAATACACTTCCAACAGCTTTTTTTTTACAATTTGGTAAGATAATAGAGCATAACATGCTAAGAAGTTTAAAACATTCAGTTCCATTAAAGTTTGATGGTTTAGACACCATGTAGCAAAGCATCAGACAGTACTCCCAACAAGTTTTTTAAAAAAATTGGTAGGCGTTGCTACAAAGCATAACATGCCAAGGAGTTTAATACATTCGGTTTCCCTAGGGTTTGATGGTTTAGACACCATGTAGCAAAGCAGCAGAAGGTACTTCCAACAGCTATTTTTTACAAATTGGTGGGATTTGCAATAGAGCAAAACATGCCAAGGAGTTTAATACATTCAGTTCCCCCAGGGTTTGATGGTTCAGATACCATGTAACAAAGCATCAGACGGTACTCCCAACATGTTTTTTTAAAAAAAATTGGTAGGCGTTGCTACAAAGTATAACATGCCAAGGAGTTTAATACATTCGGTTTCCCTAGGGTTTTATGGTTCAGACACCATGTAGCAAAGCATCAGTAGGTAGTCCCAACATGTTTTTTAAAAAAATTAGTAGGCGTTGCTACAAAGTATAACATGCCAAGGAGTTTAATACATTCGGTTTCCCTAGGGTATGATGGTTCAGACACCATGTAGCAAAGTATCAGAAGGTACTTCCAACAGCTTTTTTTTAACAAATTTGAAGGCTTTGCAGCAGAGCATAACATATCAAGAAGTTTAATACATTCAGTTCCCCTAGGGCAGGGGTGGGGAACCTCCGGCCCGCGGGCCGCATGCGGCCCACCATGACCTTTTATGCGCCCCCAGGTAGTATCCTGGGAGTGGCAGTGCTCTGGCTACCTTCGTGGTCTTACTGGCCGCCGGCCATTTATGTCTTCACATGCGCTGCTTGCCACTATGTAGCAAAGCATCAGAAGGTACTTCCAACAGCTTTTTTTTCATAAAATTGGTAGGCTTTGCTACAGAGCATAACATGCCAAGGGGTTTAATACATTCAGTTCCCTCAGGGTGTGATGGTTCAGACACCATGTAACAAAGCATCAGAAGATACTTCCAACAGCTTTTTTTTCAAAAAATTATTAGGCTTTGCTACAGAGCATAACATGCCAAGGGGTTTAATACATTCAGTTCCCCTAGGATGTGATGGTTCAGACACTATTTAGCAAAGCATCAGAATGTACTTCCAACATGTTTTTTAAAAAAATTGGTAGGCATTGCTACAAAGCATAATATGCCAAGGAGTTTAATGCATTCGGTTTCTCTAGGGTTTGATGGTTCAGACACCATGTAGCAAAGCATCAGAAGGTACTCCCAACAGCATTTTTCAAAAAAATTGGTAGGCTTTGCAACAGAGCATAACATGCCAAGGGGTTTAATACATTCAGTTCCCCTAGGGTGTGATGGTTCAGACACCATGTAGCAAAGCATCAGAAGGTACTTCCAACAGCTTTTTTTAAAAAAACTGGTAGGCTTTTCAACAGAGCATAACACGCCAAGGAGTTTAATACAATCAGTTCCCCGAGAGTGTGATGGTTCAGACACCATGTAACAAAGCATCAGAAGGTACTCCCAACAGCTTTTTGTTAAAAAAAATTGGTAGGCTTTGCAATAGATCATAACATGCTAAGGAGTTTAATACATTCAGTTCCACTAGGGTGTGATGGTTCAGACACCATGTAGCAAAGCATCAGAAAGTACTTCCAACAGCTTTTTTTTTACAAATTGGTGGGATTTGAAATAGATCATAACATGCCAAGGAGTTTAATACATTCAGTTCACCTAGGGTTTGGTGATTCAGACACCATGTAGCAAAGCATCAGAAGGTACTTCCAACAGCTTTTTTTCATAAAATGTGTGTCTGCTTTGCAACAGATCATAACATGCCAAGGGATTCAATACATTTAGTTCCCCTAGGGTGTGATGGTTCACACACCATGTAGCAAAGCATCAGAATATACTTCCAACAGCTTTTTTTTACAAATTGGTAGGATTTGCAATAGAGCATAACATGCCAAGAAGTTTAAAACATTCATTTCCATTAAAGTTTGATGGTTCAGACACTATGTAGCAAAGCATCTGTTACGGGGGGCTGTCTGATAATAAAACTTAAAGGAATATCAGACAGTCAGGGTCCACCGTGCAAAGACTCTGCTGCAGACTATGGCAGAGGATAAGGGGTATATAAGTGTGCCACTGTAAATAGTAATAGCACAAGTGCAGATTGCAATACCTCTGTTAAACTCACAGAGGAATATAATTAGGAAATCAAGCAATTCCTCCCTTACTTGGAGGGTGTGTGGTATGGTCTCTGTTAATGGTCACAGAGACAAAAGCAGTGAGTGTGAAAAGGCACCTGCCTGTTACGAGGGGGACCCGGGGAAGCGTGCCAAGATGGGGAATGGACAGCTTCCGCCGGTCAAGGTCCACTGTGCGGTGTAAGGGACCGCTGCTATGGTGGGTGAAGAGTGAGCGGGTTGCTGCTAGCGATCGTCTGGAATGTCACAGACGATCTATGTACACCGGTCTGCCCTAACCCGTGTGGGTTGTATGGCAGGGATCACACGGCTCGGTGTACCTGTTGCACGGGGAAGCACAGAGGTGCCCACGCACGTGTGCTTTCAATAACCAGGTGAGTCCAGTGGAGACTCGAGGAGCTCACCTGGGACAGGAACACGGCCTGTAGAAGGAGCTACTGCCGGAGCAGCAAGGCAGGGACACGGCCTGCAAACCAGGTGCTGCCTAAGCAGCAAGGGCCAAGCCCACAGAAGAAGATAATGCCTGAGCAGTGGCGTGGCAGCACGCTGCCAGACATCCAAACATAGAAGGACGGTCGCGCGCCGCCATGATGGCAGGAGGAGCTTTTAAGGAGGTGTAGCTCCAGCCAAGGGTGGGCGCGAGGCGGAGATGACGGACTTGACCCAATCAGGATCCACGACATCCCAGCCTGGCCAGTCAGGATTCACCACGTCATCAAGCCGTGTGACGTCAGTGGGCGAATCAGGATCCACCAAGCATAGCACATGCTCACCCTCCTGCCTCTGGGAAATAGAGGCGGGATCCTCGGTCTCACAATGTGTAGAGATAACGGGAGTCTCACTGCTTCCCTGAGCAGCAAACCTCTGCACATTGCGCAACCTCACAGACCTTTGAGGCTGCTGAGCAGGAGCAGCTGCGGCAGGCAAGGAATGGGAGACCGCCTCATTTCTTGCAACAGGAGTACCACTAGGTGTCACCCTTGTGCTGCCTCTCTGAGGAGGTTTCTCCTGCACTCTGTGCAGTCTGGCAGAACTTCGGCGCTGCTGAGCAGGAGCGCTCGTGGCAGGCAAGGAGACTGTCTCATTCCTTGCCACAGGAGAGCCACGAGGTGTAACACCTGCCTATGTCCGCTCCTCTAGTGGTGCAAAAGAGACGGACAGCAGCATAAGCCGCACAAAGCTCCTACCTATGTTCGCTCTCCTAGTGTGCGAGGATACGAACAACTGCAAGACCCAGTATAAGGAACGTTACCCTAGCGGCAACGTCCACCTACGAGTAGAATCACAAGGCCCAGCCGGACCATGTTTCTCAGGCACCTCCCTATGTCTGCTCCACTAAGATGTAAGGATACGGACCACAGCCGAAGCTGTAAGGTATAAGAACGCTACCCTTCCGGTAGCGCTCACCTAGCATAGACAGAGAGATGCCTAGAGGAATGTGCACAGAGTGTCTACTCTCATGCATGAACCAAGAGGACTGAGCGTCTTATATAGACTCTGTGCCTCATCCAAGATGGAGGACACCAGAGCCAATCCGCTGCCAGAACGACAGCAATGACGTCACGCTGGCCTATCACCGAGCAAAGCGTCACAAGCACATGACCAGCGACCCATCGGCATAGAAGGTGTCAGAGACATGTGACCTCGTGTCAGCGATGATGTCACCCGCACATGTGCAATGGCTTCAAGATAGGACTTAGTCTCCAGCGCTTGCACATGTGCAGTAGCAAGAAATCCGAACATAGTCTCCAGTGCTCGCACATGTGCAGTAGCAAGAAATCTAAACTTAGTCTGCAGTGCCACAGCAACCGTAACAGTACCTCCCCTTCAAGGGCCCCCCTCCCGGTGATGAATGTAATCGGCAACTAAGTCGGGAGCATGGACAGCCTCCTAAGGCTCCCAAGAGCAATGTTCCGGACCGTAGTCCTCCAATCTATCAAGAAGAACCTGCGCCCTCTAACCATCTTAGAACCAACTATGGCTCGTACCTCATAGCTAGAGCGAGAGGAATCAGAGGCAGGAGAGTGCACTTCACGAGCGTGAGGTAAAATAGCCGGCTTTAGCAGTGAGACATGGAATTTGTCATGGATCCCAACATGGACGGGTAACTTCAATTGGTAGACTACAGGATTTACCTGTCGAAGAACCTCATAAGGACCCAGGAAGCGAGGAGCAAATTTGACAGAGCTCACTCTAAGTTTCACGTGTTTTGCAGAGAGCCACAGAAAGACCCCCTGAGAAAAGACAGGAGCCGGGCGACGAAACTGATCGGACACCGTCTTCATACGGTCCTTAGCTGCCTGGATCGACTCTTGAGTCCGATCCCAAACCTCTCTAGCATTAGTTGCCCAGTCGGCCACAAGAGGAGGAGGTGCAGCAGCGGGAAACGGTACCAGTACCCTAGGGTGTTGCCCATTATTGAGTACGAACGGTGTCTGCCCAGTGGCCTCAGCCAGCGAATTGTTAAGGGCAAATTCTGCCCAGGGTAGGAGGGAGGACCAGTTATCGTGGTTCTCAGCAACAAAGTGTCGAAGGTATATAATCATGGATTGATTGGTACGCTCAACCAAACCATTGGTCTCTGGATGGTATGCCGAAGAGAGATTCAACTCAATTTGCAGAAGGCTACAAAGATCTCGCCAGAAACGGGAAGCAAATTGCGGGCCTCTATCACAAATGATACGATCTGGCATCCCGTGAAGCCTAAAGACATGCTTGAGGAATAGTTTGGCTAGTACCCTGGAAGATGGGATTCTCGATAACGGTACGAGATGAACCATCCGGGAGAAATGGTCCGTAATGACCCACACAAATCTATGTCCCTGTGAACACGGAAGATCACCCACAAAGTCCATGCCTACCACCTCCCATGGTCTATCTGGCACTGGTAAAGGATGCAAGAGCCCAGCCGGTCTCTGCCGTAACGGACGGTTGCGAGCACATAAGTAGCAGGAACCGACATATCTCTTGACGTGGCTGGCTAAGTGTGGCCACCAATACCACCTCTCGAGTAACTCTCGTGTCCGTCTAATACCAAAATGCCCACCCACCTTTGAGGTGTGGGCCCACGACAGTATATCATTCTGTCGATCCGGCAGAACAAAGGTCTTGCCCGGTGGGATTGGGTCTAACGTCACAGGGGAGAGCGTATGAAAAACCCTGAAGGGAAGGATAAGACGAGGTTCGTCAATCTCTTCCTGGGTAGAAACGATAGAGCGAGACAGGGCGTCTGCCTTGTTATTCTTACTCCCAGACAGATAGTTGATGGAGAAGTGAAAGCGGGAGAAAAACAAGGACCAGCGGGCTTGGCGAGGATTCAGACGCTGAGCGGTTTGTAAGTACATCAGATTCTTATGGTCTGTATAGACCTGGAAAGGATGTTTAGCTCCTTCTAGCAAGTGATGCCACTCCTCCAAGGCTAATCTCAGGGCGAGCAGTTCCCTATCCCCAATGGTATAGTTTCTCTCTGCCGGTGAAAAGGTTTTAGCAAAGAAGAAACACGGCCTTTTTCTATCTACACTGTTCTTTTCATACAAGACCGCACCAGCACCCACTGAAGAGGCATCAACCTCCAAGAGGAAGGACTTATTCTCATCGGGTCTTTGAAGAACGGGAGCAGTTGAAAAGTGTCTTTTTACTGCCTCAAAAGCCTGGGATGTCTCAGTAGACCAGACTTTTGGATTAGCACCTTTCTTAGTCAAGGCCACCAACGGGGCCACCAAAGTAGAGAAATGGGGTATGAACTGCCTGTAATAATTTATGAATCCTAAGAAGCGTTGCACCGCCTTCAAGGAATGAGGTTCAGACCATTCCAGGACAGCAGAGAGCTTCGCAGGATCCATAGCCAGACTCTCTTGTGAGATAATGTAACCCAAAAAAGGCAAGGATGACTGCTTGAATACACACTTTTCGAGTTTAGCAAACAATGAGTGCTCCCTTAAACGGGAAAGGACACGAACGACATCCTGATGATGAGTCTCCAGATCAGGAGAAAAAATCAGGATGTCGTCCAGATACACCACAAGGGAGGATAACAGTAAATCCCTGAACACATCGTTTACGAAGTCCTGAAATACTGCGGGTGCATTACATAAACCAAAAGGCATGACGAGGTATTCATAGTGACCGTCTCGGGTGTTAAAAGCGGTCTTCCATTCGTCACCCTCTCGAATTCGTACCAAGTTGCACCCTGCAGATCCAACTTCGTAAAAACCTGAGCTCCCCTCAGTCTGTCAAAGAGCTCCGAAATTAAAGGTAACGGGTATTTGTTCTTTATTGTGATTACGTTGAGACCCCTGTAATCTATGCAGGGACGCAAATCACCCTCTTTCTTACGAACAAAGAAAAACCCAGCTCCCGCGGGAGAGACAGGCTTACGAATGAACCCCTTATCTAAACTCTCTCTTATATAGGTCGATATGGCCTCCGACGAGTTGGTGGTTGCGGCTGGGAGTAAGTTGGTTCAGGGGGAAGGTAATGTTTGGGTATTGGTAATCACCAGACTTATGGGCTTGGAGGACCACACCCATATTAATGTTCTTAATGTTCTTTGTTATTTATGTTTTAAATAAAGGCTGCTCTGGCCATTTCTTCCAGCTTCCTATCTGTGGTTATTTCGTAGTGGGTAAGTTAATATGGTGGGGAAGAGAAGTGAAGTAGGGGTCACCGGAACTCCACTATGCCAAAGTCAAGAGCTTATTGCTGAGACTTGATCTTTCATGCATTTTCTGTAACATCCCATATTTCCTTTACAGTTGCACATTTGCATATATGCACAATTTGATTATCGTCTATAATGGTGGTTATTAATGGTACGTACTCGGACTGGGTCTCAGTTCATAGTGGGGTACTACAAGGGTCAGTATTGGGCCCGCTTCTTTTCAACATATTTATAAATGACCTTGTTGGGGGCATGCGGAGTAGAATTTCAATATTTGCAGATGATACTAAACTCTGCAGGGTAATCAATATAGAGGAGGATAATTTTATATTACAGGGAGATTTATGTAAATTGGAGGATTGGGCTGAGAAGTGGCAATTGAAGTTTAATGTAGATAAATGTAAGGTCATGCACTTGGGTAGAGGAAATAACATTTATGATTATGTACTTAATTGTAGAACACTGGGTAAAACAGACATAGAAAAAGACTTGGGTGTATGGGTGGATGGTAAACTTCACTTTAGTGGACAGTGTCAGGCAACTGCTGCCAGGGCTAATAAAATAATGGGATGTATTAAAAGAGGTATAAGTGTTCATGAAAAAAATATAGTTCTACCTCTGTACAAGCCACTAGTGCGACCGCACTTAGAATACTGTGTACAATTCTGGTCACCGATAAATAAGAAGGACATAGCTGAACTGGAGAGGATGCAGAGAAGAGCGACCAAGATTATTAGAGGAATGGGTGGGCTGCAATACGAAGACAGGTTATTAAACTTGGGGTTATTTAGTTTGGAAAAACGAAGGCTTAGGGGGGATCTAATCACAATGTATAAATATATGAGGGGACAGTACAGAGACCTTTCCAAAGATCTTTTTACACCTAGGCCTGCGACTGGAACACGGGGGCATCCGCTACGTCTTGAGGAAAGAAGGTTTAATCATAATCACAGACGAGGATTCTTTACTGTACGAGCAGTGAGACTATGGAACTCTCTGCCGCATGATGTTGTAATGAGTGATTCACTACTAACATTTAAGCAGAGCCTGGATGCCTTTCTTGAAAAATTTAATATTACCAGTTATGTATATTAGATTTTATGACAGGGTATTGATCCAGGGAACTAGTCTGATTGCCGGATGTGGAGTCAGGAAGGAAATTTTTTCCCCATTGGAACTTGTTTGCCACATTGGGGTTTTTTTGCCTTCCTCTGGATCAACATGTTAGGCTACGGGTTGAACTAGATGGACTTAGAGTCTCCCTTCAACCTTAGAAACTATGATAATATGATACTATGATACTATACTAGGGGAGATAGTGCTTTGTGCTTTCTGATCTTTCTCCACCCAATCATCTGGTAATGGATGAGATACGGGGTTCCTGAGTATATTTCTACGTACCTTCTCTTATGAGCATCTCCTTCACCTTGAATTTCTAGGACTGATAGTTCTGTTTAGTCAGGCTTGGCACTGTGAACTTGACAGGATTGCTGATCATGGACATCTCTGTTCCCCACTGTTGCTCTGAGCTGCTATTGCTTTGGGCTTGTTTTGCTTTGTTACTGTTGCTCGGGGCCCATTACCTGTTGGCAGCAGATTATCAACGATACTCTACAAGTGTGCAACACAGCAATGGTTAGATTATTCAGGAACAATCAGGAACATATATGAAGCTTAGTAAATCAGCAAGCAAGTAATCATTTCCGTGTATCTTTATCTGGAGTATCAGAAAGCCATGGAACCCATAGGGTGTAGGGGCGACATGACAGCCCGGAGGGTAGGGAGTTGATGGGGTTAAACAGTGTTGGTTCGTTTAGGAATGAGGAAAAGAAGGTGATTGGTTAGGGGGTGGAGTGTGGTGGAAGGAAAGGAGGGAGCTTTATGGTGTATATAATAGGAGGTGGGAGTCAATTACCTCCTTTTGCACTTCCTGGATGACAGCTTGGACGGGCTGGGGAACCTCCATCATGACATCCAGCCTGATGGATCCGAACATCGCAGATCTGCAGCTTGGACGGGCTGGGGAACCTCCATCATGATGTCCTGAGGAATCCTCGGATCTGGTCAGCATGGCGGTGCAGGGCGCCCAGGCAGTGCAGTCCCACACCCAGTCTGCCTGGGTGTCTCCTCGGCACCTTCCCCTCCCCCCCCTCTTTGCTGTAGTGCTGGCAGTTTCAGGACTCGCCGGGGTCTTTTGGGGAAGGTGGGGGTGAGGGGGACAACGTGAGAGCCCCCACTCCTGTGGGGACCCTCCGCAGCTGGGCGGGCGGCGGTAGCTTGCTGCACCCGCTCTGGCTGCCGGGAGGAATCTCCTGCAGGGCCGCGACGGCCGAAAAGGGGGCGTGTCCAGCCCGGGGGCCTACTTCCGGTGTGAGGCCTCAGCCTGGATTTTTGAGCGATGCGGCCGCTCCTGGCCGGGAGCGCGCCCAGCGGCGGTGGATGGACAACACCCCCCCCCCTCCCTCCACGGGGGGGCCGGAGGACGGCTGCCTGCAGGGTCACCTCACCTGTGTGGCTGGATTATCGGGACCAGAGGACTGGGCGCAGTAGGCGGTGGCGAGGAGGAGACAGGAGGGGCCTGCAGGGTCACCTCACCTGTGTGGCTGGATCATCTGGACCAGAGGACTGGGCGCAGCAGGCGGCGGCGAGGAGGAGACAGGAGGCGCCTGCAGGGTCACCTCACCTGTGTGGCTGGATTATCGGGACCGGAGGACTGGGCGCAGTAGGCGGTGGCGAGGAGGAGACAGGAGGCGCCTGCAGGGTCACCTCACCTGTGTGGCTGGATCATCTGGACCAGAGGACTGGGCGCAGCAGGTGGCGACGAGGAGGAGACAGGAGGCCTGCTGTCTATCCTGGAGCAGGCATTGGGACAAGCGTGCAGCTCTAATCAGTAGCGGCTTCCCCCAGGAGGGGAGCGCCCAGCATTGTGGAGGTGACAATCGGCCCAAACAGGGCATGTGGACAAGGTGCTCCTGGCGTCAGGGGGTGAACCCGGCGGGCATTAGGTGCCTGCAGCTTGAGGGACTGTCCCTGGATCAGCGACAGACGACTGGCGAAAAGGACGGTGACGGCTGATCTGAGGGCGTCCTCTGGAGGCAGCCTGGCGCGGTAATCAATTTAAGTTTCAGCCTTTTTGTAGTGGTGGGGTGACAGTCGCTGTAGTGGAGTAGTGTCTGGAGATATGGGTAGCAGCTGGGGGGGTTTGGAGCATGTGGTTAGTTCATAGGTCGGTTGGTGCCGTGGTCCCCGGGGGGTGTGGGTTCATGTTCTGGAGGCCAGGGGCAGAGTTACGGACGGGGTGGTCTCATGGCAGCGGGGCCGTGAGGGTGCAGGTGGCGTCAGGTCCGGTGGTTACAGTTGCAGGTTGGGGATGGCGAGGTTCAGCGTTTACCGCAGTTTAGGTCTTGTGAGACTTGGTTAAGGGGGCTGATGATTGCAGCACATGTGAGCGGGTGAGACGGCGCAGTTATTGAAGGTTTGCTGGGTTGTTTCATTATTAATCTTCTGATGCATGGTGGTTCTTATTGGATGAATTATGGTGGGTCAGGTAAAGGGGCGGGGGGTCCCGCGGTACGGTGTGTGCGAGGAGTTTTCAGGGGGTTTTTGTGAGTGATGTGTAGGTGCGGGGCCCCGGTATGGCGCGAGGGTTGCTGTGGATAAGTGAATAAAGGAGAGCGGAAATGTAGGAGAAGGTGAAGTGTTGGTTGCTGTAATGGGTTTATAGGTTTGCAACCGCATCAATGGTAACATGGGGTTAATTTGTGGCTAGTCAGCATGTTATCCCATTGTGGAGGTTGGTGCTGGGAGGAATGTTGAGTCCAGCGTGACTGAATTGGTGTTAATGTAGGTGCTGGGCAGCTTTGGGCTGCTGTGGGTGAACTCGGTTAATCAGCAATGGTGGGCTGCGGACGGAATAATGGAGTTCTTCGGACAGCCGTGATTACGGGTGGGGACTATGCGAGTTATGGTTTGGACTAGAGGATTGGGTACTTGTGGTGCATAGAGTGTAAGTTGGATAGCTTGGGGCCATCTGGTATTATTGGGTGTTTTGCATGGGTGGACTCCTGGCATCTGTGGGCTGGTGGAGTCTATTTTATATTCATATACAATTTAAAAAAAAAAAAAAAAAGGAATTCTTGGCCCGGTGGTAGGTATGGGCATCTGGGTAAGGATTTGCTTAGGGAGTCGTGGTGCTCCGGTCTCACGGCACGAAGTTATTTGGTTTGAAGGTGCAGTTGTGCGTTACGGGAAAATAGTGGTACGCCCCTCGGTGGTCGGCTTTGAGCGGATACTATGGTGTGGCCAAGGTTTTAATTTATCTTGGGGTGTAATATGAGAGCTCAAAGGGGGTTGCGTGTCACAAGGTTTTTCCTTGAGATCGAAAGGCCCGGACATGGTGTTTGGTAAAGTTGTGTCTCCTGATGCCCATAGTTGCATATGGAGTCAATTGGGCCAGTGGTGTGGCTGCAATTTTCCGGTGGGCATTGTAGTACAGGGAGCTTGTCGTGGTCCGGTTTGCGGAGGCAAGCGGACTATGCATTATGGTTGGAGGTGTTGTTGGGGACCTTGGGATCGAAGGTAATGCTTCAATATCTTCGCCTCAGTAAGGGGTACAGGGCGATGTTTGCGGTTGTTTTGTTTTTTGAGGCCGTATTAATTTTGGGGTAGAGTATAGTTCCGTTAGGCCGTGTGGGCCTCGTTGAAATTAAGTGGGCCTGATTTCGGATGAAGAAGGTCCATTAGTGTGGTAGTTAAGTATGTGGGAAGATTTTAGGATTTTCTGGGGAAGACAGCTCGAGCCTCTGTTGTTGTCAGAGGGTGTGATGGCGGAATAAATTGGTCAGGGGAGACCGGTAGTGATATTTGGCTCTGGGAAAGCTGCAAGGTCAGCTGTAGGGGAAATTTCAAGGCTATGGATTGCAGTCGTTTTACAGCGGGGTTTCACTTTAGCGGTTTCCTGGGAGAACTAGGTTTGGGGTGCGAAGTGACCCAATAGCATAAGCAGTGTGAGTGTCATCCTGTTGTTGTATTTCAACCCCAGTGGTGGTTTAATTCAGCTGGAGACAGGAGGAGGACTGACTGTACAGGGTGACTGTACAGTGGTTCTTTGGTCGGTACTGGGGAGGACGATGGTACAGTCGGTACTGTATTTAATTGGTTATAATAAGGCCAGCGCGGCATGGTGTGGATTCCGGTATAGTTTGGGAGCTTGTGGCATGGTGGGCCTGAGTGGCCGTCAGAGGGACCCGGTGGCTCCTGCCACTAAGGATCAGGGGAGTGCGGTGCAGTAAGGTGGACTGGGTACGCTGGCTGGTGCATATATTGGATGCTCAGAGTTTAAGTGATGGATGGAAAGGTTTTAATGGTTGGTTTGGCTTGCAAGTTGGGGGAGCAAGCGTTGGGTGTGTGGGGGTCCAGGCCACGCAAGGTGTCACGTGGCCTGTTCTGTGGCGGGGGAGGTCTGGTCCAGAGGCGGTTTAACGGATAATGTTGTTTGATTGGAGAGTCACTTGTAGGATATAGTGGCTCCGGTTACAAGGATCTTGCAGGCATGGGTCCTGCAAGGTGGGGGGTATTGATCCGTAGGTGATTCATACCTCATCTCCGGCCCGGTGTGTGTTGCGGCCAGGGATCATGTTTTTGTGGTGGAAGGTGGTTTCTGGACCGGGCCTACCCAGGGTTACGTATTGTATTACGTACTGTATTATTATTATTATTATGGTATTACCTATTGTTAAATGTTGGGGACGCCCGTTGGACGGCGCCCCCTTGTGTTAGTGTGTAAACAATAGGCAATAAAGGGCTGCTGTGGCCATATTTTACCAAGTCGCAAGCAGTGTCCGTGTATTATTGATACCGGGTAAGGGTAATTTGGGAATAATATAGGAATCAACGACCGGAAAATCCCTCCTGGAAATGTCAAGAAAGCCATGGAACCCATAGGGTGTAGGGGCGACATGACAGCCCGGAGGGTAGGGAGTTGATGGGGTTAAACAGTGTTGGTTCGTTTAGGAATGAGGAAAAGAAGGTGATTGGTTAGGGGGTGGAGTGTGGTGGAAGGAAAGGAGGGAGCTTTATGGTGTATATAATAGGAGGTGGGAGTCAATTACCTCCTTTTGCACTTCCTGGATGACAGCTTCCCACCCACCCTCCCTTCTATTGTGTATTGTTATTATTGGTGTGTTTATATGCATGGATAATTATTCAATTTTAAGAGCCATTACAACAAAAAAAAAAAAAATGAGAAAAGAAAGGATTGGAGAAAGTGTCGTTTATAAAATAAAAAAAGAAAAAAAAACAAAAACGAAAGAAAAGAGATTTCTTTGTGGATTGTGATGTATATTGTCATTTGGGATTCTTGTAAGTGGGTGAATAAGATGGGGGTAATGTGGGAATATATGTATATGTATATGATGTGTATGATGTATATGTGTATGATCAGCATAAATAATGGGGAGTATGTCCTTTGTCACAGCAGCGGGGGTAGGTCTGGTCCAGAGGAGCTCTAATTGGTACTGGTGTTTGGATGGAGAGCCACTGGGGAAGGTACAGTGGCTCCGGTTACTGGTGACCTGCAGGTACAAGGTTGTCTGCAGGGAGGAGGTATTGCTCCGTTGGTGATCAATGCCTTATATGCCTTATATATGGGTCAGGGTTGTTGCCAAGGATTATATATTAAGGAGTTGATGGTTGCCAGGGAGTCACAGGTGGCTATAGTGCCCCAGGTGATAGGTAATTGAAAGTACGGGTGTTTTTGGTTTGGGTAAGGGTATTACTCCTTTGGTGACTTTTACCTCATTTAAATATGAGACCATTGTTATGGTCAGTGGTCCATTTTGGTGAAATGGTAATCGCAGGAGGAGTCACTGGTTGGGGTCATGGTTCTGGATCCAAGTGCAGTGCAAGCACGTGGTTCTGCAAGGCATAGGGGTTTTGATCCGTAGGTGATTAATACCTCTTATCTCTGGGCTAGTTGCAGCCGGGGATGTTGTTGTATTAAAGTCGCTAACGGGCTTTAAGGTTTTTGAGGTCACAGTTACTGTCATGCACATGGGGGATTGATCCGTAGGTGATTGATGCCTCATATCTCTGGGCTGGAGGTTGCAGCCGGGGATAATATTGAGTTGGAGGTAAAGAGGAATGTAAGGTTTTGAGACACAGTTGATACTTGATGCTTCTTGGGGGGGTTTTAATCCATAGGTGATTAATGCCCCCATCTCTGGGTCGGTGTGTTGCGGCCAGGGATCGTGTTTCTGACGGTTGTGTGATTGAAGGGTCACTTGTAGGATATAGTGGCTTTGGTTACAGGGATCTTGCAGGCATGGGGTCCTGCAAGGTTGGGGTATTGATCCGTAGGTGATTAATGCCTCGTATCTCTGGGTCGGTGTGTTGCGACCAGGGATCGTGTTTTCTGACGGTTTGTGTGATTGAAGAGTCACTTGTGGAGTACAGTTTCTTTGGTTACAGGGATCTTGCAGGCATGGGGTCCTGCAAGGTTGGGGTATTGATCCGTAGGTGATTAATGCCTCGTATCTCTGGGTCGGTGTGTTGCGGCCAGGGATTGTGTTCTGGTGGTGGAGTATGGCTTCTGGACCGGACTTATGGCGGGGGTAGGTCTGGTCCAGAGGCGGTTTAACGGATAATGTTGTTTGATTGGAGAGTCACTTGTAGGATATAGTGGCTCCGGTTACAAGGATCTTGCAGGCATGGGTCCTGCAAGGTGGGGGGTATTGATCCGTAGGTGATTCATACCTCATCTCCGGCCCGGTGTGTGTTGCGGCCAGGGATCATGTTTTGGTGGTGGAAGGTGGTTTCTGGACCGGGCCTACCCAGGGTTACGTATTGTATTACGTACTGTATTATTATTATTATTATGGTATTACCTATTGTTAAATGTTGGGGACGCCCGTTGGACGGCGCCCCCTTGTGTTAGTGTGTAAACAATAGGCAATAAAGGGCTGCTGTGGCCATATTTTACCAAGTCGCAAGCAGTGTCCGTGTATTATTGATACCGGGTAAGGGTAATTTGGGAATAATATAGGAATCAACGACCGGAAAATCCCTCCTGGAAATGTCATGCAGCAAGCGTCTTCTCACATACTGTAGAACAGAGGAAGGAATAGAATACAGTCACATGTTCTTCCTGTGACCTCCTTTCCACTTTTTTATGTTCTATCATTATTAACAGCACACAAACCTAGCAACTAAACATTCATAAACAGGAATGGAGTTGTTGCACTAAACATATGTCAACGTTGGTACATCACATACAATACAATACAGTACATTTAAGTTTGTGGGTGTAACATGAAAAATTGTGGAAAGGTTCACAGGCTATGAATAATTTTTTTAAAGCACTGTATGTGAAATAAGAGCTCTCACAGCAGGAGGACCATAGCATATAGAAAAAGTAATTGCAAACTTGCTAATTCATGCTGTCTAACTAACTAAAGAAATGTAATCACATAAGAATGCCCTGTTAAATGAGTATTTATCCTGTTGTTTGCAAAGTTCTTAACAAAATATGCTTTTTGTGTGTATAAGATACCTGTATGCTGCTGTGAACCATAAATAAAAAAAGGGTTAAGCCGACAGCAAGGGGCTCGTATCATCAACCTGGGAAGGGCCAAATAATCATGGGCCTTCCCAGCCTGATATGGCTCATAGTTATTTGGCCCTTCCCAGCTTGAAAATAACAGCTTGCAGCCGCCCCAGAAGTGGAGAAGCAGGCATTTGGGATGCACCACTTCTGGGGTGGCAGCGGGCTGCTATTTTTAGGCTGGGAAAGCCCAAATAACCATGAGTCTTTCCAGGCTGTTAATATCAGCTCTCAGATATCTGCTTTACTTTGACTGGCTATCGGAAAAAGGGTGGGGCCCTCGCCGTTTTTTAAAATGATTTAAATAAATGAAAAAAAAGGCTTGGGATCACCTCTACTTTTCATAATCAGCCAAGGTAAAGCAGACAGCTGAAGATTACAGCCCACAGCTGTCTGCTTTGCCTCCACCATTTATCAAAAATAGGGGGAACCCCTAATACATTATTATTTTTTATTTATTACCCATCTACATTTGTTTGTAGGGCAATTGCCACCATTTTGCAGCCTCCTACCCCTTACTACAACCATATTACAGCACTCAAGTTTGGGTTAATTCCGGTTACAGAACTGAACTTTTAACTAAAGTCCGGCTGAACCCTGTGGACATGAAATTCCATAGGTCCGCTCATCTTTAATGTTATGTTTTAACTGTGTTATAAAGGTTTGCTTGAGAACAGCAATCTAATATATAAAGCTGAGTATATTTATGTATGTATCTATGTACAGTATGTGTGTATGTCCGATAAAGTAATTTGTACTGTCGTCGCATGTACAATCACGAAATTTTGCACAGACACTCCATTTGACTCAGGGAATGTCATAGACTATGTTGTGAGGGAAAATTTTAACCCTGCGCTTTACAGTTATTCACCAAAAAACCTGCCTCCATTAAAGTCAGTGAGCTGGGAGCCACAATGCAGCCAGAACTTTAGAACAATGCGCAGCCACGCCCTTAAATGGAATGTTAGCGTGTCACAATGCAGCCAGGGAAAAAGACAGATGGAAAAACAGGGAAAGAGACAGACAAAAAGACAGACAAAGAGACAGACAGACAGGGAAAGAGACAGACAGACAGGGAAAGAGACAGTCAGGGAAGGAGATAGACAGGGAAAGAGATAGAGAGACAGACAGAGAGAAACAGACAGAGGGGGAGACAGGCAGAGACTGGGAGAGAAACAGAAAGTCAGTTACTATCCTGGGCAATGCCGGGTGCTACAGCTAGTTTCTGGAATAAATAGCAACATGACAATTAAATCTCATCACAGCCAAATGTCATCTACATCAATTTAATACACCTTGGGAATAAAAAGACCACAGAATATTTCTCCATCTTATCGCATTTATTGTTTGTTTACAGCATGATATGTTATGTATACTGATCAGTCAATCATATTCTACAACACATCCATTTAATCTATACACATATTTCTGTGTACTTGCACTTCCCACCTGATGTTTTACATCTATTTATCTTGCACCTTTGTAAGAAGTGTTCCGGTGCAAAGATGTGTTCACCATAGATTGTACAATAAAGGCCGTTTTACACGCTGCGATATCGGTACCGATATCGCTAGCGTGCATGCCCGCCCCCATCGTTTGTGTGACATGGTATATTGCTGCCCGTCGCGCACAAAATCGCGCACCCCCGTCACACGGACTTACCGGCATAGCAACGTCGCTATGACCGGCGTACCGCCTCCTTTCTAAGGGTGCGGTTCGTTTGGCGTCACAGTGACGTCACTAAGTGGCCGCCCAATCAAAGCGGAGGGGCGGAGATGAGCGGGACGACCATCCCACCGACCTCCTTCCTTCTCATTGCTGGCGGGACGCAGGTAAGGTGAGGTTCCTTGTTCCTGCGGTGTCAAACGTAGCGATGTGTGCTGCCGCAGGAACAACGAACTACATCGCCGAAGTATCAGCAACGATACTTGGGAATAGGGGGGCATGTCACCGATGAGCGATTTTGAACATTTTTGCGTCGATTTAAAATCGCTCATAGGAGTCACACACGAGATCGCTACAGCGGCCGGATGTGCGTCACAAATTCTGTGACCCCAACGAGATCACTATAGCGAAATCGTAGCGTGTAAAGCCACTTTTAGTCTGCCCTTCAATATCATTAATAACAGCCCCAGGGTCATGATGCTCCCCTTCTTATAGCTGAGGGGGGAGGGATTTTGGTCCAGCACAAGGAGACAGCTCTGTTTCCGATGGACCCACAACTCTTATGTTTGCTCCTGACTATGATCATTGCATTATAAGCATGTGAATAGGTTTGAAAAAATATGTATACAATCATTGTTTTTTCATATATAGATTGCTAATATCATTATCACAAGCATTAAAGCAAAAGTAGCATGACAGAGAAATAAAGGAAAACAATAATTGCTAATGTTCCAAGGCAGCTAATACAGAATGCATCCTCCTATCCTGGGTAGATATTGTCCTTGTAGTGTCTCATCTTTTCCCCTAAACTGTTCTCTATACCAGTTAATCATTGGATCAATCTATTGCAGCCTGGCAATTTGCATATATCTGGAATATATGTACAATATATACTTTATAGATATTTATAGAGATTACAAAAATACATTTCAGATATGTACATATATAAGTCTTGTTTACATGACAAAATAGATCTTAAACAGGTAAATCATGTAAAGGAAACTCGTACCAAACTCAGACTGGACAGATGAGGCACATTTAACATAATCAATACCCAACATTGTATGTGCAGTCATTTGCTGAAAAATGTAGACTGGAAATAAATTTGCAAACCGAAGTTGGTGACCCGAATTATTGGCTCCTGTATGAAATATTAACAGAACAAACTGTAGCATAGCAGGTAAGCAAAGAGATATTACCAGGGTATTCCCACTTTGGATATTTGTGGCATATCCACAGTGTATGGCATAAATGGGTGATGGATGGAGATTATGTGGCGCCCCTGAGGCTTCCGTCGCCACAGAGAAATTGCACCTCAGCCAGAGGTGTGATGTCCCATCCTGGGTAAGAATGAGGTCATATGCCGGTCCACAGAGTAAACTTGCACACACCAATTGGTAGGCATATACTGGGTCAGGGATAGTGGTAGCAACCCCTCTAGATGTATTCATGGGGCCGTAAGTCCCATTCGTGGTCCCCAATAGTGTGGGTGGGGCCTAGTCAGTGGGTGTATGGGAGGAGTCAGAAAGTGTGAGTAGAAAGGGAACCAGGAAGTTCAAGCTCAGTCTAGTCTGTCAGTAGAAACAAAGGAGTGAAGAGGAGAGTGTGAGAGGGAGGTAGTTACCTCAGGAGAGAGTGACAGCAAGAAGTTCCTGGTGGAGATCCTGGGGTCTAGTTAGGCCCAGGTGACACCTAAAGAAGGCAAGAAAGTATTCCAGGGCCACGGAAGGGCATATTGGCTTGTGGCCTGTTTCACAGGAAGATCGGGTGAAGGGATCTGGCTGCATTCGTGGACAGTCCCCAGATAGAGGGAAGAAAGACATTTCCTCATAAAGTAACACCGAAGGCCCGGGGTGGTTGCAAGCGCCCAGGGTCACTACCTGCCACAGTCCCCCTGGGAAGAGGGCAAGAAACCAGTGAGGCAAGCCCCTTGTTCAGGTCCTGTGGTGGAGGCCAAGACCAGTTCAACTAATAGAGTCAAGGCTAAGAAGTCGGTCAGGGAAAGAGACACAGGAAGGGTGCACCGGTATTGACCTCTGAACTACCCGGGATCGGCGGAGGTCCCCGACAGTGGATCCCAGCATACCGTTGGGCAACTGGTTTGTCGACACCTGGACTCAGAAACAGTGAGTAAAAGATCTAAACTGCAAGCCCTGTGTCATCTGATTCATTCTGCACCTCGTCCGCAAACACCATAGACTCTAACAAGCACAAAAGGTTACCTCGGGGTATCTGCTCTACCTGTGGAGCGCAAGAAACACCTCAGCTGCTGCCATAATATCAGCCCCGGAGGTCCCTCTCAGCAGCTGCGGCCCTAAAGCTGCAATTTACCACAGGTGGCGTCACGAATATATATTATAAACTTTAACATCACCATCTTCCCCCATCCATACCGCCACTTTAATTGAGTCCACCAGGGTAACGGAGTCAGGCCCCGCCACCGCTGACTACCCTGGACTAGTCCGGCCCGACACCGAGTCACCTAAGGCCCTGTGGTGGGCGAGTCATCTTTGGTGTCACGAACAGGATGTGAACAAGACCCGCTGATATGGGTGACGTGTGCCTTACAGAACTGTGCTTAATAGACTCTTTCACTTGTATGTAAAAACTGCTGCCGCCATTGAAATTGCTAAGCGCTGGAAGAAGGGGGGCGTGTCTGAGAAAACGCGAAGATAAGCCCCGCCTCTGCTATGCAAAGAGGAGGATTGAAAAATGGCGCATAAAGAGACTGAATGTCTGGCAAAGTGATCCTAGATGCCAGACCAGAATACTGCTAGAATGTACTGGATCGTAGGCAGAGGGATGCCGGCCGTGGTGGGCTGGGTGCCAGTTTGGCACTAAGCGCTGGTTCAGCCTCCGGCTCCGCCTCCAGAGTGGAGAAGGGTGCAGCCGAGCAGTGTGGTTGAGTACTCGAGTGGAGTGGACGCCAACGAAAACCGGGAAGGAAGAATGGTGGAGTACTGGCGACCAGGCACCCCAGGGAAGAGGAACGCTGACCCGGAGCTGAACATCATGCGGGTGGAAGTGGAGCTGCTGATCCGGCGGTTAAGCAAACTCCAGGAGGAGATCGAGTGGCGAGAGGGCAGAAAGGCCGAACCAGGACGCGCCGACGAGCACCGGGCAGCGTCCGGAGTGGAGAGCCGACAGGTCCAAGAAGCCGTGACCGACCCGGTTCAGGGAGACGTCACCCCCACCCGGCCGAGCCCAGGGCACTGCAAACCACCGATGCCTGGCCCGCCTGCAGGAGGCCACCGCTGACCCCGCCGAAGCTCGGCCCGCCGCCGCAAGTCCCCATGCAGAAAACAACGTCCTCGACAGCCCGGACCCCGACCACCTAGTGGGTCCCTTACCTAGCCCTCCCACCGGTGTACCTGGTGCATCCTCACCTGTAATAGATTGGGATGCTGCATCGGTCTGCAATTGGGGACTGGTTAATCCTATACTGCCTGTCTCGACCCCGCTTGCCATGAGAATGGCATGCGACCGGCAGCTCGAGCAGTACCGGTTCGAGAGAGAACGCCGGGAGGAGAAAAGGAGAGTGAAGGAGGTTGCAAACCTGGCCTCAAAAGCTAGAATTAGGAGGTCCCGCAAGGAAAGCCATGGCCCAGTCAGGAGGGGCCAAGTCCTGGACTTTAATCTGGAGGGGGGCTGGGGCTTCATTCGGGAGCCTGGCCTGGGAAAGGAAGTGTTTGTGTCCCGCCAGGATATTGAGGAGCACCTAGAAAGAGGCCACTGAGGGCGCGATGTCCAGCCTGGCGACATAGTGGAGTACACCCGGTTAATGGGAAACTAAGGGTGGTACGCCCTGGACGTCCACGTACTATGTGAGGAAGCAGCCCCGGTGGAACCAGCTTGCCGCAGTCCCACCCCAGTCAGCACCCATGACCAACAAACCCAGACTATGCTGACCGCCGCCTACCTGCTACCAGGAGCAGAATCAGAGCGGCATCCCTACATGTAAATAAGCAAAGCAAGATCGGGCACTGCAGAGCAGGTCTGCCGGGCAGTAGAGCCGTACTCACAGGTTTTATGGTTCAGCTGTTCCAGGAATGCACATGCGCCTGTGTGGATAGTGCCTTGCAGAGTGGTGCTCAGCCAGCAGCATGAAGAGAATTCAGAGATCCAGCATATAGAAGAACAAGGCGGAAGCTCACTCTGTCAGTTACACAAAACTTTTTATTCTGCGGTTGCAGACATATACAGGAGCAGTGAAGGGGGAGAGAGGAGTGCAGGGGCGAGGAGCGGACGACAGCCTGTTTCGCGCTGTATAGCGCTTTGTCGAGTCCTAGAAAGTGCTGACAGCTGATCCTCTTTATGAGTCATCCCAGCTGACATAAGTGCCGTTAAAAAGCAGATCAAAGCTGCTAACAAATAGTTACTAGCAAAGCTGCAATGACGCTGCATTAATAGAACAAACATGTATACGATGGTTACATTGATTGCAACACAGTTAAATTCCATTCATAGTATAACATTACACATTTTCGTGTGACAGTTGTCATACATTTTGCAACCTGTGTGCATGTAAATAGCAAGAGAAAAATCTGATCATTTATCAGGACATAAGCTTAACAATAGGAAATAGGAAGGTCTAGGTCAAGATGACCTGATGCACAGGGGCTGACACCAATTTTTTATACATTATTCATATGTTCAGACCTTTTTTGAAAAAAGGATTTTTTTTTTTCTTTTGTAGGGACGCTATTTTAGGCAGATGTTCAAAGATAATACTGTACATATACCTTAATTTACTATGTGTTTATTTTCAATTTGTATTCTGTGACTCACCCTCATATGATGAAAAGGTGTAGCATTATATATAATTATTTGTAGCGAATAACGGATTCTTTTTTATAGTCGTAGCGTCCTAACTGAATGAACGCTCCTTTCTCTAATAAGAA
Source organism: Anomaloglossus baeobatrachus (assembly GCF_048569485.1). Taxonomy (NCBI): domain Eukaryota; kingdom Metazoa; phylum Chordata; class Amphibia; order Anura; family Aromobatidae; genus Anomaloglossus; species Anomaloglossus baeobatrachus. The sequence continues at coordinate 115,226,506 of NC_134362.1, read as the reverse complement.
GCGACAGGGTTTATAATGTCAAAGGATTAATTCCTTGTTGGTTTTTTATCAGTTATTACTTACAAATATTTAACTTATGTCTAAAAACATTCATGTTTTTTATTTTTTATTTTTTCTTATTTATTATTATCTTATTTGTCTAATATTTGAAAAACCGTGCAGCCTCTTTTTATTACTCTCCCTCGTCCATGATTCTATTCTTATTTTATATATATAAGACTATTGTTTGGCGTCTTTTTGGGACAGAGACCATTGAGGCACAGAAAAAACAGATTTTAAAAGAGTGGAATAATTATTTTCCGTCATTTATCATAAGTCGTAACAGTATTAATATTTCGTTATTATTCATATATATTCATATATCTACTGTTGCTGTAAACTGTGCTAATGTCTCATAATTTATAGCCTCGCTATCAAAAATGTGTCACATAACACCATCTGAGACCCAAAATGTCAAAGAAGTCTATTATCTATATTTGAACTATAGGGAGGGAAGGAGAAACATCTTTTTCAGAAGAAAGGATAAATCAGAAAGTCAAAAGGAAGAAAAGCAAAGGAAAAGACGCGTTGTAAGTAGTGGCGAAGATATGATACTCTAGATGGCCTAATTATAGCGAAACTCTGAGGGGTAGGACGTTCATGGAGCTATTTTTTATACTATGTTATTATTCGTACTCATTTTTTTATATACTTATTTTTTTTTGTTATTTTAGACCTCTTAACAAAATGGCGGGGAAGAACCTTTTTAGTTGGTAAGCCATTACAAAAATGCTGCCATATCATTACGGTCGTTAAGGCCTAAAGGGCCCATTGCTCTAGTTTTAATTATAAGACGTGCTTCCTTTTGTAATAGCACTTTATGAGGGTCTCCTCCTGCACCAGAAGGAGAGACTCTTAAAACTCCTGCAAACCTAAAGGACTCTGGATTTCCAGCATGTTGTTCTCTTATGTGCTAGATCAGTCTTGGAGAACCAGCACCAGAGAGAATAGAATTAAAGTGTTCACGGAAACGCACGTATAAGCAGCGGATGGTTTTCCCGATGTAGAACTGTAAACATGGACAAAAGATAACGTACACAACGTTTTTTGTTTTACATGAGTTAAAGTCTACCACATCGAGACTGACATCTCCAATACGTAGCGTTTTATCTATTAGGTGGAAGGAGCAAAAATTACAACTTCCACACTTGAAATTGCCTACCAGTGGAGTTTTTTGTAACCATGTGCTTTTTTGGTCCTTCCATCTATTGCATACTAGGATGTCTCCCAAATTTTTGCTTCTTTTATACGTGACTAAAGGGCCTAGTGTCACCCTGTGTTTGAGATCTGAATCATTTTCTAAAACATGCCAGTGTTTTCTTATACTGGCTTTTATCTGGTTGTCCATAGGACCAAATTTGAAACTAAATAGAAATTTTCTGTCATTAGGACCTTTTTTACTCTTATCCCTGTTATTGCTACTCGTGATAGTTTTTTTTATCAGACCCTTCTGATCTCGAGAGCGTACGTAATTTTGCAGCCTCGATGATAGGGGAGGGGTATCCTCTATCCTTGAGGCGATGCTCAAGCTCCAAAAATTACCTATCACGGATTTGGCTGTTATTATTAATTCTTTCAATCCGAAGGAATTGGCTGAAGGGTAGTGATTTTTTTGAGTGAGGAGGATGATAGCTATTGAAATGTAATAGCGTATTTTTTGCTGTGGGTTTTCTGAAGACCTCACGGGTGAGGAGTCCGCGATTTAAGGTCAATTTTACATCTAAGAACTCCAACTCTGTGTCTCCAAAGACATAAATGAATTTCATATTATAGATGTTATCAGTATTAAGATAGGTCACGAAATTTTGAAACTCTCCCTCGGATCCATCCCATACGATAAAAATATCGTCGACATATTTTAGGTATTTTTTGATATGTCTTAAAAAAGGGTTTTGCATACTGTAAATCAAGTTGTTTTCTAAGGCCGCCAAGAATAAATTTGCAAAACCACATGCTACGGGGGTACCCATAGCGGTACCCCCGCATTGTTTGTACCAATGAGCTCCAAATTTGAAGGAATTATTTTTAAGAACTAAATTTAAAGCCTCCTCGATGAAGTCGATAATTTTTTGTTCTACTAGTATATAAACTCTCGATATCGATAGATGTTAAATGAAAGTTGTCCTGCCATTCGAAGGTATCTAATACCTCTATAAACATCTTAGTATCCCTTATGAAGGCCGGGATTTTTTCCAATAAGGGATTTAACAGCCAATCCAGATATGCTGAGATTGGTTCAAAAATGGAGTTGATACAGGACACTATGGGTCGGCCGGGTGGTGTAGTCTTATTTTTATGAATTTTTGGTATGCAATACCAGTGTGGAGAGGATGGGTGCGAGGGGAGCAATTTTTCTGCTCTGTTTTTTGAGAGAAATCCATCCGTGACTTTCTGTTCAAGGAAGAGAGAAAGAAGGAAAAATTTATATGCGACAAGACAGACTATGAAACCAACCAAATTTTTTCATAGAAAAAAACTTTCCGAGGGGAGGCATCTGCATCAGGCGGATATGGATATAGAAAATCCAATGCTAACAACAAGAAAAAATTGTTTAAAAAAAATTTACATCAAAAACGTGGGGCTTGGACCACAGACTCAGACTCAAGTGGGGTGGACGAACAACAACCCCCCCCCACCAAAAAGAAGGATGAGTTTTTCTCTCACACACGATGCTTCTGAACCTATCCCTTCAGAAAGAAAATCAGACGGGGAAGAAAAAATCGCCGGACCCAGCAGGGAGAAACAAGTTTCATGGAGGGATTAAATATTAGTTCCCTGGAAAAAGAGACTGTCTGGAATCTTTCCACTCATCCTCTTGATAAAAATATTCTTTCTCTCCTTATCAAAGGACTCAATTATTGCATCCCTGAAAAGTTTGATTTCTGTGATTTTTCTGTTGAATTATACAAGGGGTGCCGTAAAATGCATTTGTCTAAGAACTATAACAGCAGGGACAGGTCCTCGGAACAAACACATGCTATTGAAAAAAAATCCTATAACTATTGGACCGCTCGGCTTTTTTCAGGCCGATGATGCTTTAAGTTCCATAAAAGAGGACGCCCTGTCGTTATTGGAACTGACCGAACCCCACATTATTGATCAATGCAATAGTATGGATACATCTGGCCCATCAACTCCTTTTTCTGGGGGACTAAAATCTAGTTTCCACCCCCCGGTTACACCAGGGAATTCTATCGACCTTTTCCAAAGTGAGGTCTTCAGAAAACCCACAGCAAAAAATACGCTATTACATTTCAATAGCTATCATCCTCCTCACTCAAAAAAATCACTACCCTTCAGCCAATTCCTTCGGATTGAAAGAATTAATAATAACAGCCAAATCCGTGATAGGCAATTTTTGGAGCTTCAGCATCGCCCCAAGGATAGAGGATACCCCTCCCCTATCATCGAGGCTGCAAAATTACGTACGCTCTCGAGATCAGAAGGGCCTGATAAAAAAACTATCATGAGTACCAATAACAGGGATAAGAGTAAAAAAGGTCCTAATGACAGAAAATTTCTATTTAGTTTCAAATTTGGTCCTATGGACAACCAGATAAAAGCCAGTATAAGAAAACACTGGCATGTTTTAGAAAATGATTCAGATCTCAAACACAGGGTGACACTAGGCCCTTTAGTCACGTATAAAAGGAGCAAAAATTTGGGAGACATCTTAGTATGCAATAGATGGAAGGACCAAAAAAGCACATGGTTACAAAAAACTCCACTGGTAGGCAATTTCAAGTGTGGAAGTTGTAATTTTTGCTCCTTCCACCTAATAGATAAAAAGCTACGTATTGGAGATGTCAGTCTCGATGTGGTAGACTTTATCTCATGTAAAACAAAAAACGCTGTGTACGTTATCTTTTGTCCATGTTTACGGTTCTACATCGGGAAAACCATCCGCTGCTTATACGTGCGTTTCCGTGAACACTTTAATTCTATTCTCTCTGGTGCTGGTTCTCCAAGGCTGATCCAGCACATAGGAGAACAACATACTGGAAATCCAGAGTCCTTTAGGTTTGCAGGAGTTTTAAGAGTCTCTCCTTCTGGTGCAGGAGGAGACACTCATAAAGTGCTATTACAAAAGGAAGCACGTCTTATAATTAAAACTAGAGCAATGGGCCCTTTAGGCCTTAACGACCGTAATGATATGGCAGCATTTTTGTAATGGCTTACCAACTAAAAAGGTTCTTCCCCGCCATTTTATTAAGAGGTCTAAAATAACAAAAAAAATAAGTATATAAAAAATGAGTACGAATAATAACATAGTATAAAAAATAGCTCCATGAACGTCCTACCCCTCAGAGTTTCGCTATAATTAGGCCATCTAGAGTATCATATCTTCGCCACTACTTACAACGCGTCTTTTCCTTTCCTTTTCTTCCTTTTGACTTTCTGATTCTGATTTATCCTTTCTTCTGAAAAAGATGTTTCTCCTTCCCTCCCTATAGTTCAAATATAGATAATAGACTTCTTTGACATTTTGGGTCTCAGATGGTGTTATGTGACACATTTTTGATAGCGAGGCTATAAATTATGAGACATTAGCACAGTTTACAGCAACAGTAGATATATGAATATATATGAATAATAACGAAATATTAATACTGTTACGACTTATGATAAATGACAGAAAATAAATATTCCACTCTTTTAAAATCTGTTTTTTCTGTGCCTCAATGGTCTCTGTCCCAAAAAGACGCCAAACAATAGTCTTATATATATAAAATAAGAATAGAATCATGGACGAGGGAGAGTAATAAAAAGAGGCTGCATGGTTTTTCAAATATTAGACAAATAAGATAATAATAAATGAGAAAAAATAAAAAATAAAAAACATGAATGTTTTTAGACACAAGTTTAATATTTGTAAGTAATAACTGATAAAAAACCAACAAGGAATGAATCCTTTGACATTATAAACCCTGTCGCTTCTTATTAGAGAAAGGAGCGTTTATTCAGTTAGGACGCTACGACTATAAAAAAGAATCCGTTATTCGCTACAAATAATTATATATAATGCTACACCTTTTCATCATATGAGGGGGAGTCACAGAATACAAATTGAAAATAAACACATAGTAAATTAAGGTATATGTACAGTATTATCTTTGAACATCTGCCTAAAATAGCGTCTCTACAAAAGAAAAAAAAAAGAAAAAATTCCTTTTTTCAAAAAAGGTCTGAACATATGAATAATGTATAAAAAATTGGTGTCAGCCCCTGTGCATCAGGTCATCTTGACCTAGACCTTCCTATTTCCTACTATTAAGCTTATGTCCTGATAAATGATCAGATTTTTCTCTTGCTATTTACATGCACACAGGTTGCAAAATGTATGACAACTGTCACACGTAAATGTGTAATGTTATACTATGAATGGAATTTAACTGTGTTGCAATCAATGTAACCATCGTATACATGTTTGTTCTATTAATGCAGCTTCATTGCAGCTTTGCTAGTAACTATTTGTTAGCAGCTTTGATCTGCTTTTTAACGGCACTTATGTCAGCTGGGATGACTCATAAAGAGGATCAGCTGTCAGCACTTTCTAGGACTGGACAAAGTGCTATACAGCGCGAAACAGGCTGTCCGCTCCTCGCCCCTGCACTCCTCTCTCCCCCTTCACTGCTCCTGTATATGTCTGCAACCGCAGAATAAAAAGTTTTGTGTAACTGACAGAGTGAGCTGCCGTCTTGTTCTTCTATATGCTGCATCCCTACATGTAAGCTGAAGAATAAACTGAACTGTAAAAAGCCCCTGTTTGTCCCTAATTATTTTTGAAGATGTCTCCTTTGCACCGCCGCTTTGTTCTTTTCGAAGATTTCCCCCTATTCATCATCCTGCCCCGCATTCTTTTTGAAGATGGCACTACCCCACCCCCACCCCACTGTTCATGTGTTACCAGGCGACTGGACGTTAAGTGGCTGGTATATTAGAGTGTATAAATGTATGTTATGAGTAACCAGGCCACTGGACGTAATGTGGCTGGTCTATTCTAGTTAAAAAGACACTTGGGCCACTGGACTATGTGTGGCCAGAACTTTACAAATGTATATAGTTGCACCAGTTGTGCCCCTACCAGAATTATAGTGGGAATGTGCCTGTAGCACTTGTGCATTGGACTGTAAAGTGCACCAAGGACTTTAAAATTTTATTTTCCTAAGTTTGCAACGTTCAAGTGAAAGTGCCTCCCATAAACGGAAAAGTTTATGTTTACCAGTTAAAATGCATATATAAATTTTTGCAGTTAACACCACTTTATTTTTGTTTCAGCCCGCGGACGTGCTGGGATTTGCTGTGGGGGAGTGTGGCGCCCTTGAGGCTTCTGTCGCCACAGAGATATTGCACCTCAGCCAGAGGTGTGATGTCCCATCCTGGGTAAGAATGAGGTCATATGTCGGTACACAGACTAAACTTGCACACTCCAATTGGTAGGCATACACTGGGTCAGGGATAGTGGCAGAAACCCCCATAGATGTATTCATGGGGCCGTAAGTCCCATTCCTGGTCCCCAATAGTGTGGGTGGGGCCTAGTCAGTGGGTGTGTGGGAGGAGTCAGAAAGTGTGAGTAGAAAAGGAACCAGGAAGTTCAAGCTCAGTCTAGTCTGTCAGTAAGAGCAGAGGAGTGAAGAGGAGCGTGTGAGAGGGAGGTAGTTACCTTAGGAGAGAGTGACAGCAAGAAGTTCTTGATGGAGATCCTGGGGTCTAGTTAGGCCCAGGTGACACCTAAAGAAGGCAAGAAAGGATTCCAGGGCCACGGAAGGGCATATTGGCTTGTGGCCTGTTCCACAGGAAGATCGGGTGGAGGGATCTGGCTGCATTTGGGGATGGTCCCCAGACAGAGGGAAGAAAGACATTTCCTCATAAAGTAACACCGAAGGCCCGGGGTGGTTGCAAGCGCCCAGGGCCACTACCTGCCACAGTCCCCCTGGGAAGAGGGCAAGAAACCAGTGAGGCAAGCCCCTTGTTCAGGTCCTGTGGTGGAGGCCAAGACCAGTTCAACTAATAGAGTCAAGGCTAAGAAGTCAGTCAGGGAAAGAGACACAGGATGGGTGCACCAATATTGACCTCTGAACTACCCGGGATCGGCGGAGGTCCCTGACAGTGGATCCCAGTATACCGTTGGGCAACTGGTTTGTCGACACCTGGACTCAGAAACAGTGAGTAAAAGATCTAAACTGCAAGTCCTGTGTCGTCTGATTCATTCTGCACCTCGTCCGCAAACACCATAGACTCTAACAAGCACCAAAGGTTGCCCCGGGGTATCTGCTCTACCTGTGGAGAGCAAGAAACATCTCAGCTGCTGCCATAATATCAGTCCCAGAGGTCCCTCTCAGCAGCTGCGGCCCTAAAGCTGCAATTTACCACAGGTGGCGTCACGAATATATATTATAAACTTTAACATCACCATCTTCCCCCATCCATACCGCCACTTTAATTGACTCCACCAGAGTAACGGAGTCGGGCCCCGCCACCGCTGACTACCCTGGACTAGTCCGGCCCGACACCGAGTCACCTAAGGCCCTGTGGTGGGCGAGTCAATTACACCTCCTTAACATTCACTTCTGCAGAGAATGGGGGGATGGGATGGCCGCTGGTAGACACGTCCTGCTGGGGAGCGCATGAGATGAGGCCTCACATGTATTAGTCTTTTCTATGTACTTCTATGATGTGTGGAATAATTTGAGCAGACCTTTCTTGCTGTGCAGATCTCAGTGAAATGGCACTCCTCCGACAGTGGCCGCCATGTTTGAAGCCAGGCTTTAGGTGATCAGGTTATCATTCTTAATTATTCCCAAACATGCTTATTTACGCTGTATTAATGAGAGAATATATTAATGTTTACCGGACACCTGAGCCTCTGACATTTATCTGCACAAAGGTCAAGTATCAGGATTTTTCTCAAACACCCATCATGGAGAGCTTCTCTGGCTCACTTGTCAGTGTTGCATATTGGACCACAAAGGAGGCATGGAACAAGAACAAATATTACCTGGAAAACGGTTTAAATGTGATAAAAACACATTTATTTGGAACTACTTGTTTGGAAATCAGAGCAGATAAAAACACCTCTGGATGTGTTTACCATCATGTTATTGTTTGCGAGTCCTGAAGTTCCAAGTAAAAGAAGGGCAGTGAGCCCCATAGGGGTGAATGGACCCCATGACGATCGGGAGGGTGCAAGGTTAGGAAAGGGTTAATAGGTTTGCATGGGATGGGTGATGTGTGGGAGTACAGGATTGGTAGTAGGGAGCTGTAAGGGGATTGGGGGCGAGCAAGGAAGGGGTGGGGTGTTGGGAGAGGTATAAGAGAGGGGGGTGTGCTGTTTACCTCCCCTTTCGTCGATTGATCCTTGTGTCCCAGGACGTAGTGCTGCTGCTGCTTCCTGCCATGGCTGCCCTTGCTGAACTCCTGGAGATGGTGCGGGGGGCATCCGAGGTCATGGGAGTGGATGCCCTGAGGCAGCAGCTGGCAGCGGTCTGTGGGGCTGGAGCGGCGCCGCCTGCTGTTCCAGCGCCCGGGCCGTGGCTACGTGCTCGGCGGGCGCGACCGCCGGAGCGCTACTCCCCCAGCTGGAGGGGGAGAATCAGATCAAGGAGCCCCTGCGGGGACCCTCCGGAGCAGCGGCGGAGCCCTCCAACTAACCTAGGGGAGCAGCTGGCCACCGGGAGGAATCCGCGACGGAGATCCCGTGGGTCGGGGGTGGGCGGAGCCTCTGCGAGGCCCACTTCCGGTCCGCGGCCTGCGCAGCACCAGACCGGAGCATGGATGACGGCAGCCCCCAGTGATGTGCCGGCTGGGGGTGGCGCTCGGCGTGCCGGATTGCCGGAGGAGACTCCCTGCAGGCCGCAGGGGAGAGCAACAGGACGGGGGACGGGAGCGGATGTGAGCGGCGAGGTCAGGAGATCGGAGGAGGGGTACGGTGGCCCGCAGGCACAGAGGAGATCGGTAGTCACGGTCCCCCCCGGCGAGGAGCGTAATGGGGGGTCCCGGCGAGGAGCAAGCTCGGCACGGCCTTCCGGCAGTCGGCAGGGAGGGAGCCCACTGAGGACGACAGGAGAAGGGGCGGCGCAGCAGGATATCACGATTACAGCGGGAAGAGACGGCGGCAGGGTGCCACGGCGGGAGAAAAGGAAGAGGTCAAGCAGGAGTCGCCCGGACGAGCGGGGTGCGGTGACCGTGGGGGTCGACGGCCGCCAGGTGCGGGCTGTCCCCTCGCTGGTCCCCCCTGAGGATTTCGGCAGCGCATCAGACTCCAGCGAGGAAGAAGGAGCAGCGGCAGGTCGGACGGAGCGGCAGCTGGAAGATCGTGGCACGGCTGTTCCGGCGTCGGCTCAACGGCAGCCTGGTGAGCAGACAACAGAAATGTTACATGCTGTGGGTAGCGCGGGCGAGGGCGGGGGTTCCGTCGCGGGACGCGTTGCGCTGGGGGCGAGTGCGGTCGGGCAGTCGGGTTTACCGGGTCCAGAGTTTTGGGGGCAGCTTTTGGGGGTGTTGCAGGGGTTGTCTGCGGAACGGGGTAGTCGGACTGGGCCTGGGGCTCCGGTGGGGGCGTGGGTGGGCCCCACGGAGGTGGTGCGGACAGAAGCGCCGGTGCGCGATGTTGCTGCGGGGGACACGACCTCGGCGGCAGGTACGGGACAGGAGGCTGGTGGGGCGGCTTCCGTGGGTGCGAGTAAGGAGGCGGAAAAGGAAAAAGAAAAGGAGGATGAGGTAGTGCGTTTGGATGATAGGGCACGGAGTGAAATTTATGTGTGCTTTGAAGGGCAGTTAGGGGTTCATTTGAAAAAGGAGGTGAGGGAAAAGATTTGGAAGGGGGAGTATGTGGAAATTTTTTCCCTGCTTCCCTTGGAAAAGTTTAATTTGGATAAGGTGAAACCTAGTGATACAAAAAAGGAGAAGGAGGATGAGGAAAAACGGCGGTATAGGTTGATCCCGAGGACGTTTACCAATTGGTTGCAGGCCTTTGCTATCTTAGCCAGTGTGATCGGGGAAAAGGAGCCGGAGCATTGTTCCGCCCTATTTGGATATATGGACGCGATAGGGGAAGCGTATAGAGTATACAGCGGTTTGGGGTGGTTGAGATATGATGAGCAGTTCCGGCAGCGGAAGGCTCTGCGGCCGGGAGTCCAGTGGGGCCACAAGGATATTTCTTTGTGGATGCGGTTAATGACGGCGCCGGCTCAGCCCTTTCGAGGGGGTGCCGGGAGCCCGGGTGCGAGTGGCGGGTCCTCGGCTGGACAGAAAAAGGGAGCTTGTTGGCAGTATAACGAGGGACAGTGTAAGTTCGGGGCCTCTTGTCGGTTCAGACACGAGTGTTCCGGATGTGGAGGGTCCCACCCTCTGGCCAGGTGCTTCAAGAAAGGCAAAGGAAAGGCGGGGGAGGGGTCTGGAAAAAGGGAGGACGCCAGTGAGGGTAGAGGCGATGCTTCCCTATTTAAGTAGATACCCGGATGTGCGGGCGGCGGAGTTGTTGGAACGTGGTTTTACAGAGGGCTTTCGGATTCCGTTTGAATCTGAGGCGCCGGTGTTTCGCCCGGGAAACTTGCGGTCCGCAAAAGAACATCCGGCGGTGGTGAAGGAAAAGCTGCAGAAGGAGGTGGAGTTGGGGAGGATGGCGGGCCCATTCCAGGACCCGCCATTCTCTAATTTACGGATTTCCCCCCTTGGGGTGGTACCTAAGAAGGAGCCGAACAAATTTCGGCTCATTCATCATTTATCTTATCCGGCGGGATTGTCGGTGAATGATGGGATATCACCGGAATTGTCGGCGGTATGTTATGTATCGTTCGATAGGGCCTTGGAGCTGGTAAGGGTAGCGGGGCGGGGGGCCCTGATGGCAAAGGCGGATGTGGAAGCAGCTTTTCGTCTACTCCCGGTGCATCCAGAGAGCTTTCATCTCTTAGGGTGTATGTGGGATGGTGAATACTATGTGGATCGTTGCCTGCCGATGGGCTGTTCCATTTCGTGTGCTTATTTTGAGGCATTCAGTACGTTTGTGGAATGGGTAGTCAAGGAGGTGGCAGGAGTCCATTCGGTGATTCACTATTTGGATGACTTCTTTTGCGTGGGTCCGGCGGGCTCTTCGGTTTGCTCCTTGTTGTTGTTTACGTTAGAGCGGATCGCGCGGAGCCTGGGTATTCCGTTGGCAAAAGACAAAACAGAAGGGCCGGTGACGGTATTATGTTTCTTAGGTATCGAAATTGATACACTGGCAATGGAATGCCGGTTGCCGGAGGGAAAGCTGTTGGATTTGAAGGCGTCGGTGCGGTTTTTGTCTCAGGCCAAGAAGGTGCGGTTGCGCGAGTTGCAGTCAGTGCTCGGAAAATTGAATTTCGCTTGTCGCATTATGCCGATGGGGCGGATATTTAATAGGAGACTGGCGAGCGCAACCGCAGGGGTAAAAGCTCCAAATCACTTTGTCAGAGTGACAAAAATGATGAAAGGGGATTTGTTGGTGTGGGAGGAGTTCTTGGACCGGTACAACGGTCGGACCCTTTGGATAAGCGAGGCGGTGTCCAATAGCCAGCTGGAATTGTACACGGATGCGGCTGGGGCGACAGGTTTTGGAGCAATTTTTCAAACGCGCTGGTGCGTGGGAAAGTGGCCGCGGCGGTGGGTGGAAGCAGGTTTGGTGAGGAATTTGGCGCTGTTGGAATTGTTTCCCATTATTGTGGCGGTGGAGTTGTGGGGCCCTGTTTTTGCTGGAAGAAGGGTTTGCATGCATTGTGACAACATGGCGGTGGTGCATTCCATCAACGCACTGTCGGCAAAATCCCCGCCGGTTGTGGGGTATTTAAGGCATCTAGTGTTGCGTTGTTTGGAGTTAAACATTTGCGTGGTGGCTCGGCATGTGCCTGGGATTCGCAACGAGGTGGCTGATGCGCTATCACGGTTTCAGTTTTGCAGGTTCAGGAAGCTGGTGCCGGAAGCGGACGTGGAGGGGGAACCTTGCCCGAACTGGCTGTGGGACCTGGCATCGGTGTAGCTTTTGAGGGAATTCGGAGATCGGTGTCTGAGGCTACTTGGTGCCGATATCAGGCGGTGTGGCAGGAATGGGCAAAGTTGGAAAGTAGGGAGTTCATGGAGTCGGGTTACCAGGGTCGAGTGTTGGGGGTACTGATGTTAATAAGTGGGGATTTTTCGGAAGGCAGGTCTGTTTCGGTGATTGGTTGCAAGTTGGCGGCGTTGGCCTTTTTGTTCCAGATGCAAGGGGTTCGGGACGCGACTAAGGATTTTCTGGTGCGACAGGCGATGAAGGGTTTTCGAAAAGGGGCTCAGTCGCGTGACTGTAGGCGGCCGGTGTCATTGCCATTGTTGGTGCGTTTGGTGGGGTGTTTAGGGGAGTTGTGTTCGTCTCCTTATGAGCGGGTGTTGTTCTCGGTAGCTTTTGTACTGGCGTTTTTTGGGGCCTTTCGTATTGGCGAATTGGTCAGCCCGACTAAGCAAGCGATGGGTGGTTTGCTGTTGGGTGATGTGATGCTGGGGGAGGATAGAGTGGAATGTCGGCTTCGTTTTTCTAAGACGGATCAGAGGGGCCGGGGGCGCTTAGTAGTGTTGTACGCTTTACCGGGGCACCAGTTGTGCCCAGTGTTACATGTGTCAGAGTTTTTAAAGGTGCGCGGCGGTTACCCTGGTGTTTTTCTTAGACATACGGACGGATTGGCTTTGTCGCGGTATCAATTCAATGCGGTGCTGAAGATGGCTCTAGCAAGGGTGGGGGAGGAGCCACGTGAGTACGGGTCTCACTCCTTCCGGATTGGGGCGGCAACGGAGGCCGCCAGGTGGGGCTTGAGTGAGGATTGTATCCGGCGGATTGGGAGGTGGGAGTCTTCCAGGTTCCGTTTGTACATTAGGCCTCACTTGGTCAGGTGATGGTCAGGGGTGGGGGATTCAAGGTTGGTGTTAGATGCCGGTTTGTGGGCAATTTCTTGTGCTGTTGCTGTTTTTATTCGTGGTCTTTGTATTTTATAGGTCCATGCCTTGTGTGGATCCTCGGGCACTCCTATGTGTATTGGGGAGCGTTGCGGGCGGATGTGCGGCGTGACGGTCGGCAGCTCGGAGTGTCGGTGTCGGAAGCTCGAGTAAAGTGGCTCGGAATTCGGGGCATGACCTGGGGTAGGGTGCGCCCTGAGGTGGCTTATTATAGCCGTATGGATCGTGTCCCTGATGTGTTAATTTTGCATGTGGGAGGGAACGATTTGGGAGTAAGGTCGGCGAGGGAATTGAAAAGGGATATAAAGCTGGACCTGTTACATTTGTGGAGGGCGTTCCCGGGCATAGTTATCGTTTGGTCGGACATTATAGCTCGGACGCAGTGGCGTTTTGGGAGGTCGGTGGACCGTATTAATAGGGCGCGGAGCAAGCTGAACCGGACTATTGGCAGGTTTGTGGCGAGAAATGGTGGGTTGGTGGTGCGGCATAGAGAATTGGAGGAGTCCACGGAGCAGTATCTAAGGAGAGATGGGGTTCACCTGACTGATGTGGGTCTGGATTTATGGATGTTGGGTTTGAGGGATGGCCTAGAGCAAGCACTGGGGGTGTGGGGGGCCCGGGCCAAGTAAGGGTGTCACTTGGCCGGCCTGTGGCGGGGTGATAGGTCCGTCTGAGAGGTTGGGAGTACCGACAGTCGGCTTGTTGGTACGAAGTCGCTCAAGGGGAGTGGCTTCGGAGTGGATGGGAACTTGTGGGCGGAGGTCCCGCAGGTTCTGGGTAGGGGTAATTAACGATGGAACGTTGTTATCCCTCACCTCGGGCCGGGTGGTCACGGCCGAGGTGGTCCTCTGGGCCGGTTTGGAGGTTACGGCCGGGGGGTTAGGAATGATGGTTTGCCTCTCGGACGGATCTATCGGTGTTTCTGGTTATACGGGTATATATGTATAAGGTTAAGTTTAACAATTGAGTGGCATGTTGGGCCACAAGTTTGGTATACATATATACGGTAAAATAAAACTGTGGCCATTCCTGCAATAAAGTCGTGGTTCTCGTCTTCATTTAGGTAGATATGGTACGGGGGGTGTGTTTTACAGGATAACCTGCTTATCCCTTATAGATGCGTCAAGAAGGGCAGTGAGCCCCATAGGGGTGAATGGACCCCATGACGATCGGGAGGGTGCAAGGTTAGGAAAGGGTTAATAGGTTTGCATGGGATGGGGGATGTGTGGGAGTACAGGATTGGTAGTAGGGAGCTGTAAGGGGATTGGGGGGGAGCAAGGAAGGGGTGGGGTGTTGGGAGAGGTATAAGAGAGGGGGGTGTGCTGTTTACCTCCCCTTTCGTCGATTGATCCTTGTGTCCCACCCGCCCGCCCTGATATATAATTATATGTATATGTTAAAAAAAAAAATAAATAAATAAATAAAAAGATAACAAAAAAAAAAAAAAAATGAAATAAAAAGGTGAAAAGGTGATGGTTTTTCAAAAAAAAAAAAAAAAAAAGAGGAATAAAGGAGAATACAAGGTTGAGTTGCTAATTTATTGTTGTCACAGTGGGGTGATAGGTCCGTCTGAGAGGTTGGGAGTACCGACAGTCGGCTTGTTGGTACGAAGTCGCTCAAGGGGAGTGGCTTCGGAGTGGATGGGAACTTGTGGGCGGAGGTCCCGCAGGTTCTGGGTAGGGGTAATTAACGATGGAACGTTGTTACCCCTCACCTCGGGCCGGGTGGTCACGGCCGAGGTGGTCCTCTGGGCCGGTTTGGAGGTTACGGCCGGGGGGTTAGGAATGATGGTTTGCCTCTCGGACGGATCTATCGGTGTTTCTGGTTATACAGGTATATATGTATAAGGTTAAGTTTAACAATTGAGTGGCATGTTGGGCCACAAGTTTGGTATACATATATACGGTAAAATAAAACTGTGGCCATTCCTGCAATAAAGTCGTGGTTCTCGTCTTCATTTAGGTAGATATGGTACGGGGGGTGTGTTTTACAGGATAACCTGCTTATCCCTTATAGATGCGTCATGTGTGCTACCACCTTTTCTACTTTTCCTCACTGTGTTTCTCGGGTCTTTTATTTCTCAAATTGCAGCTCGCTATTTGCATTCCTGATAAGTCAGTAAAGTTCTCTGTGAATAGGAGATTGAAAAAAAAAACATAGAAAAGTGTCCCATTAAAATGTAACTTTTAATAAATACCTTAAAAAGTCAAAGACCATAATATTCCCAAAAAAAACCCAAAAATTGGATCCAGCAGAGTGTATAATAGCACAAAAAAAAATGGTGGGAGAGTTTGAATATACACTGGCCATAAGTAAGCCCTAATAGAAACTCTCGCTACCTAGCAATGGAGGGTATCATAGTATCATAGTTTTTTAAGGTTGAAGGGAGACTCTAAGTCCATCTAGTTCAACCCGTAGCCTAACATGTTGATCCAGAGGAAGGCAAAAAAAAAAACAATGTGGCAAACAAGTTCCAATGGGGAAAAAATTTCCTTCCTGACTCCACATCCGGCAATCAGACTAGTTCCCTGGATCAATACCCTGTCATAAAATCTAATATACATAACTGGTAGTATTAAATTTTTCAAGAAAGGCATCCAGGCTCTGCTTAAATGTTAGTAGTGAATCACTCATTACAACATCATGCGGCAGAGAGTTCCATAGTCTCACTGCTCGTACAGTAAAGAATCCTCGTCTGTGATTATGATTAAATCTTCTTTCCTCAAGACGTAGCGGATGCCCCCGTGTTCCAGTTGCAGGCCTAGGTGTAAAAAGATCTTTGGAAAGGTCTCTATACTGTCCCCTCATATATTTATACATTGTGATTAGATCCCCCCTAAGCCTTCGTTTTTCCAAACTAAATAACTCCAAGTTTAATAACCTGTCTTGGTATTGCAGCCCACCCATTCCTCTAATAATCTTGGTGGCTCTTCTCTGCACCCTCTCCAGTTCAGCTATGTCCTTCTTATATATCGGTGACCAGAATTGTACACAGTATTCTAAGTGCGGTCGCACTAGTGACTTGTACAGAGGTAGAACTATATTTTTTTCATGAACACTCATACCTCTTTTAATACATCCCATTATTTTATTAGCCCTGGCAGCAGCTGCCTGACACTGTCCACTAAAGTGAAGTTTACCATCCACCCATACACCCAAGTCTTTTTCTGTGTCTGTTTTACCCAGTGTTCTACAATTAAGTACATAATCATAAATGTTATTTCCTCTACCCAAGTGCATGACCTTACATTTATCTACATTAAACTTCAATTGCCACTTCTCAGCCCAATCCTCCAATTTACATAAATCTCCCTGTAATATAAAATTATCCTCCTCTGTATTGATTACCCTGCAAAGTTTAGTATCATCTTCAAATATTGAAATTCTACTCCGCATGCCCCCAACAAGGTCATTTATAAATATGTTGAAAAGAAGCGGGCCCAATACTGACCCCTGTGGTACCCCACTATGAACTGAGACCCAGTCCGAGTACGTACCATTAATAACCACCCTTTGTTTCCTATCACTGAGCCAGTTTTTAACCCAGTTACACATATTTTCCCCTATCCCCATTATTCTCATTTTATGTACCAACCTTTTGTGTGGCACCGTATCAAAAGCTTTTGAAAAGTCCATATACACAACATCCACTGCATTTCCCTGGTCCAGGCTTGAACTTACCTCTTCATAGAAGCTGATCAAATTAGTTTGACAGGATCGATCCCTCATAAACCCATGTTGATACTCTGTCATAAGGTTATTTTTCTTGAGATACTCCAGTATAGCATCTCTCAAGAAACCCTCAAGGATTTTACCAACCGTAGAGGTTAAACTTACCGGCCTATAATTTCCCGGCTCAGTTTTTGTCCCCTTTTTGAATATTGGCACCACATTTGCTATGCGCCAGTCCTGCGGTACCGACCCTGTTATTAAGGAATCTGAGAAGATTAAAAATAATGGTCTATCTATCACAGAACTCAATTCCTGTAGTACTCTGGGGTGTATGCCATCCGGGCCCGGAGATTTGTCAACCTTAGTGATTTCGAGGCGGCGGCGTACTTCCTGCTGGGTTAAGCAGGTAATATTCATGGGTGAATTTATGGTATCACTGGTCATGTCATCTGCCATGGCATTTTCTTGTATAAAAACCGTAGAAAAAAAGTCATTCAGCAGGTTGGCTTTACCCTCATCCCCTTCCACCATTTCACCAAGACTATTTTTAAGGGGGCCAACACTATCGCTTTTCAGTTATGGTATGACGCCCTGAAGGTTCTGGCGCTACCATTCACCAACGGGAAACCCTATGTAGCCCTCTTCAGCCCTGCACAGATCAAAAAATCACACCAAAAAAATATACAAAAGACCACCATTTAAATAGATGGAAGGTCTACAAAACGTATCTGGTAAATTTTCAAAGACAATGTCCCAAAAACATATCAAAAGACCACCATCCAAATAGATGGAAAGTCAACAAAACTTATCTGATAACAGCATTGTCCAGAGGTAGTGTCCCGACATGTTTCCTCCCAGATGTAGCCGGGATTCATCAGGGGACAGTCAGGGATTCTGGAGCCAATGCAACGATACCCCTGAGACGTCAGGTAAATGGTGCAAGAGGGTCACCCTATATATGTTTTTGGGACATTTTACCACACTCATTATGAACCAGAGGAAGCGAAGGAAAGATTTGTCTCAGGAGATTAGAAAGAAAATTATAGACAAGCATGTTAAAGGTAAAGTTTATAAGACAGATGGCCTAAGCAGCTTGTTGTTCCTGTGACTAGAGTTGCACATATTATTCAAAAATTTAAGATCCATGGGACTGTAGCCAACCTCCCTGGACGTGGCTGCAGGGGGAAAATGGATGACAAATCAAAGAGACGGATAATATGAATAGTAACAAAGGAGTCCAGAAAAACTTCTAAAGGGATTAAAGGTGAACTTCAAGCTCAAGGAACATCAGTGTCAGATTTCACAATCCGTCGTTGTTTGAGCCAAAGTGGACTTCATGGGAGACAACCAAGGAGGACACCATTGTTGAAAAAAACCCATAAGTCAGACTGGAATTTGCCAAACTACATGATCATGTGATCAAAATACTCATTTGCCTAATAATTCGGCACATAAACAACCAAGGAATGACCAAAATCATATAGAGGCTGACTCTAAAATGAGAACAAAATCCTACAAAGAACATAGAGTAAACAGCCGAAATTGGGATCAAATTATATCTTTATTGAGACAGAAATCAAAAAACAAACAAAAAACATAAAAAATACAAAAAGGGGATAAGCCATGGAAAATATTTTCATCCAAATGCATCCTAAAAGCACATGTATCACCAATGAGTATTGAATATATTAATTGACCACTAGGGGTCCTCACACCTTTGTGTTTTCCTTGTCTAGTAAATGAAGTAACAAACCCAATTAGGGCTTGGCAGTCACTTGATGGGAGTCACATGGGCTGCTCATATGGCACATATACCCTTATATATACAAAACCCCTTATTTCAGCTCCCTCATGTCACACTTAATTTGTTTTTACTGGATAACTTGTTTATTCCCTATCCACCAGATATCCACAGGATAGGGGATCATTTTCTGATTGGTGGGGTTCCACTGCTGGGACCCAGAGGTAGATCAGAGTATTTCTATCTCCATTACAAAATGGAGAGGTGGGTTGGTTGCCCAACAATCACTCCATTCATGCTTTATGGGGCTGCCTTAAGAAGCCAAGCATGGCTCCAGGTAGTCCCATGGGCAATAAATCAAGTGGCGATCGATCCCGCATACTGTTAATCCATTCTAACAAATATATATATAAAAAAAAAATAATTGTACCAGTTAGTCAGACCCTCTCATCAATCAACATTAGGGATGATCGAATACCTCAAATATTGGGCTTCACGAATATCCGACAAATAGGTCGCCGCTATTAGAATATTCGATGCGCATTGTAAGTCTATGGGAAGCCCAAATAGTTGTTATTCGGGTTTCCCCTAGACTTACATTGCGCATCGAATATTCGCGAATAGTCGAATAGCGGCGATTTATTCGGCAAATATTCGCGAAGCCAAATATTTGACGTATTCGATCATCCTTAATCAACATGTTATCACATATCCAATGGATAGTTGATAGCTTGTTTTCACTGGACAACCCCTTTAATTCTTCCACGTAACAAAATGACAGCGTTTCATGAGCAGGATCACTAAACATAAAATGAAGAAAGGAGTGTGAGTACTTCCACTCCCATATAATGTTGTAGAGGAGGCACAACACTTATCGGCACATACTTGTCACAGTACTAAACTGTGTGCAGAATTAAATCCTACAAAGAACATAGAGTAAACAGCCAAAATTGGAATCAAATTATATCTTTATTGAGACAGAAATAAAAAAACAAACAAAAATCATAAAAAATACAAAAAGGGGATAAGCCATGGAAAATATTTTCATCCGAATGCATCCTGAAAGCACATGTATCACCAATGAGTATTGAATATATTAATTGACCACTAAGGGTCCTCAGTGCAAAAAAAATAATTCAGATTTTATGTAAATATTGCATAATTGCAATAATTGTTTGCCTCTTCTGCTGCTATTTGCTGCTGTTTGTTACTTTGGGTCAGTGCAATTATTCTTTTTGCTGCTATTCAGGTATTTTGGGTCAGTGCAATTAGTATTGGGCTATACTACATATACCAATTTAATAATCTTTTTGCTATTTTTCTGCCTATTCTGCTGCTATTTATTTATTATTATATTGGGGTCTGTGCAATAAATATTGGGCAACACTATTTATAGTAATTTTTGGTTCTTTAGTGATTTAATTATAGCTCATATATTGCCTTTTCCTTCTTTTTTTGTATATTTTGCATAAGTGGGCTTGTTTTATATGCCTGATCCATCTATTATATGCACTGTTTGAGGTTATGTATATAGATATTTTTTTCAGGTCATTTTAAACTATGACATCTTGAGAGTGCCAAAAAAAATATATTTTTGATATGATTGTTCAAAAAAATTCTTTGGAGTGTGCAATATTTAATAACTAATACTTTTTTCTAGTGGGTGTGCAATATTTACATAAAATCTGTTTTGTTTTTTTTTTGCACTGAGGACCCCTAGTGGTCAATTAATATATTTAATACTCATTGGTGATACATGTGCTTTTAGGATGCATTTGGATGAAAATATTTTCCATGGCTTATCACCTTTTTGTATTTTTTATGTTTATGTTTTTTATAGCTAGCGATGTCATGCGCGATAGCATCCGTACCCGACGTTCGAGCGACAGTTGGTGATCGCTGCCGTAGCGAACATTATCGCTACGGCATCGTCACACGCACATACCTTGTCAGCGACGTCGCTGTGACCGCCGAAAAATCCCTCTTTCAAGGGGGAGGTGCGTTCGGTGTCATAGCGACGTCACTGCGGCATCTTGGATCATTTTTAAAAACACCGCAAGAGGACTCCAAGCAGAGTCTCCCTTTTTTCCAAAAATTTGACCCCACAGACACCACTTCAGTGGCATCACTTGTGCCCCTGTTGTACACTTCACAGGTAGATTTGCATCAAGCACATTCAAAAATACACCAGCCTTAACTGTCCGAAGGATGACACCGGGGAAGGTCTAGCAAAGTCTTTGCTGATCCCAGATCTGTTCATCTTAAATCATTTTTAAAAACACCGCAAGGGGACTCCAAGCAGAGTCTCCCTTTTTTCCAAAAATTTGACCCCACAGACACCACTTCAGTGGCATCACTTGTACCCCTGTTGTACACTTCACAGGGAGATTTGCATCAACCACATTCAAAAATACGCCAGCCTTAACTGTCCCCAGGATGACACCGGGGTAGGTAGAAAAGTCTTTGCTGAACCATGACTTGTTCATCTTGGCTCGTTTTTAAAAACACAGCAGGGGGACTCCAAGCAGAGTCGCCCTTTTTTCCGAAAATTGGGCCAAACAGACACCCCTTCAGTGGCATCAGTTGTGCCCCAGTTAGGAACTTGACACGTACATTTGCATCAAGCACATTCCATTTCCACAAGCTTTTACTCTCCCCAGGATGACAAAGGGGTAGTAAAGTCCTTGCGGATCCATGACTTGTTCATCTTGATGAACGTTAGTCTGTCCACATTGTCACTGGACAGACGCATGCGCTTATCTGTCAGCACACACCCAGCAGCACTGAAGACACGTTCTGAGACAACGCTGGCAGCTAGACACGACCAGATCTCCAAGGTGTAAGTGGCGATCTCAGGACATTTTTCAAGATTTGAAGCCCAAAATGAGCAAGGCTCCAGTTGCAAAGTCATGGCATCGATGTTCATTTGGAGATACTCCTGTATCATCCTCTGCAGCCGTTGACTATGTGTCAGACGTCTTGTCTCTGTTGGCCTTGCAAAGGATGGTCTAAAAAAATTATGAAATGATTCAATAAAATTGCTGTTACCAGCAACAGATACGGTGCTGCTGGTAAGGTTAGACTGTGGATGACGAGACCGCCCCATGTTTGTCAAGTTATAACTGGGAGATTCACTCCGTGTCATCACTGGTGTTTGGTGGAAAAGCCGAGCTAAGATTTAGTAACAGCTTCTGCTGATACTCCTGCATATGTGCGTCCCTTTCTATGGCTGGAATTATTTCACAAAATTTGGACTTGTACCGGGGATCTAATAGTGTGGCAACCCAGTAGTCATCATCACTTCTAATTTTGACAATCCGAGGGTCATGTTGTAGGTAGTGCAGCATGAAGGCGCTCATGTGTCTTGCGCATCCATGTGGACCAAGTCCTTGCTGTGTTTGTGGCATGGAGGTGCCAACCGTTCTTTCTTCCACTGACATCTCCCCCTAACCTCTTTCAACTGAAATGTGACCAAGGTCTTCCTCATCTGCTGAGTCTTCCATGTCCATGGACAGTTCATCCTCCATTTCTTCATGTTCTCCTGCACCTTCCTCAACATTTTGCCTGCTACCATGCGCCCTTGTTAATCCCTCTCACCCATCGTCCCATGCCTGCCGCCTTGGTGATGATGTACGTCTGGACCTTGGTGATGTTGTTATCCCTTGCGCATATGAATCCTCCTGTAGTTCCTCCCCTTCCTGTTGAACCACCCCCTGACTCTGAATAGTGTTTAGCATGTGCTTCAGCATAAAAATGACTGGAATTGTCATGCTGATAATGGCATTGTCAGCGCTAACCATATTCGTCGCCATGTCGAAACTGTGCAGAAGGGTGCATAGATCCTTGATCTGATACTACTCCATCAGGGTGATCTGCCCCACCTCTGCATCTCGTTGGCCCAGGCTATACATCATGACGTATTGCACCAGGGCTCGGCGGTGCTGCCACAGTCGCTGTAACATGTGGAGAGTCGAATTCCGGCGTGTCGGCACATCGCATTTCAGGCAATGAACCGACAGGCCGAAAGACTTCTGGAGCGATGCAAGTCGCTCAGCTGCGGCAGTTGAACGGCGGAAGTGAGCAGACAGTTTTCGTGTCCAGTTCAGAAGGCCATCTAGGCCGGGATAGTGTGTTAAAAATTGCTGGACAACAAGGTTCAACACGTGAGCCATACAAGGCACGTGTCTCACCTTGCCCAGGCGAAGGGCCTCACCCAGGTTTCCAGCATTGTCGCACACGGCCTTACCTGGCTGCAGGTTGAGTGGAGACAACCATTTATGAATCTCGGACAGCAGAGCTGACCACAACTCAGCCACTGTATGACTCTTATTTCCAAGACATTTCAAACTAAAGACCGCCTGATGACGTTGCGCTCTGCTGCCAGCATAGTAAGGAGGTGTGCGTGATTCCTTGTGCGCAGTTACAATGCTGAAGGCCTGACCAGGAAAGCTTGGGGTGGAGGTGGAGGACCCAGACGAGGTTGAGGAGGCAGAAGCGTTGGAGGAACTTATACATACAGAGGATTAACGCACAAGTCGTGGGGACAGCAAGACTTGTTCAGCAGACCCTTCTCCATCTATCACCATAGTTACCCAGTGCCCAGTTAGCGACATGTAACGCCCCTGTCCATGCTTACTGGTCCAAGTATCAGTGGTGAAATGCACCCGTTCACACACAGAGTTTCTCAAGGAAGCGGTGATGTTGTGTGCGACATGCCCAGGCACACTTTTCTTAGAGAAGTAGTGGCGACTGGGCATCTGGTACTGGGGCACAGCAACAGACATAAGGTCTCGAAAATCCTGTGTGTCCACCAGGTGAAAAGGCAGCATTTCGGAAGCCAAAAGCTTACAGAGGGATAAAGTCAACCTCCTAGCTTTGTCATGGGTCTGAGGAAATGGCCTTTTATTTGACCACATCTGAGGGACAGAGATCTGGCTGACGTGTGTAGACGGTGGTGAGTAGGGTGTCCCTGGAAAAATGCACTTTTGTGAGGAAAGTGCAGGCGTAGACATGATGTTGCCTTCATCCAACGTTGGTGCTATCGATGTCTTAGAGAGCTGTACACCCGCACTTGTTTCCCCTTCCAAACCAACTGACGACCTGCCAAGCAAACTGCCTGTTGCAGTTACAGTGGTGGAAGGTGTGCGTGGAAAACCAGGTGTGACAGCTGTCCCCACAGTCATAAAAGATGAAGAGCATGCGGATGCACTGGAAGGGGCAGGCGGTGGTTGGCCCACTACGCTAGGCCGCATTGCTGCACAGTGAGCTACCCACTGGGAATTATGCTTGGTATTCATGTGACGAATCATGGAAGAAGTTGTCAAACTGGTGAGCTTTTTGCCCCTTTACTTATAGAATCCTGACAAATTTTACAGATCACATGATTTGGGAGATCCTTTGCAAGGTCAAAAAAGGACCAGGCTAGGCAAGGCTTAGAGGACATGCGACCTGCAGAGCCACACCGACTTGTGCTCAGAGGCAGAGTGGTGGCTGAGGATGCAGTTGTAGATGTGCTACCAGTACTCCGACTCTGTCCAGGAAGGCGCAAGGTAACTTCGTCGTCAGTTGCATCCTCCTCCACCGCCTCTGTTGACCTCCTCAAGTGCCTGACTGTGGGTTGACAGCAAGTGGGATCTAGAACTTCATCATCAAGCGTTGCATTTACACTCCCCTTGCCCTCAGACCTAGCCTCTTCCTGCCCTGACCGAATATTTAAGTTGTCATCCCAATCTGGTATTTGCATCTCATCATCATCAGTATGTTCCTCATTGTCTCCACCAACAGATGTTACAGTTTGGGAATGAAGGTCTATATTATGCTCATAAACATGGTCATCAGGGCCTGAATCTGAGTCACAAAGCTTCTGGGCATCACTGCAGACCATTTCCTTGTCTGTACTCACTGTAGCTTGGGAGCAGACCTCTGATTCCCAGGCTATAGCGTGACTGAACAGCTCTGCAGACTCAGCCATATGTTACACCATACTGTGCAGGGCGGGTGGAGACTTGAGAGCTGAGAGAAAGCAAGTGTGATTGGGATGACAACTCAGAGGACTGTTTTTTTTTTATGTAGTTGAGGTGGAGGAGAGGGCACTTGTTGGAGCACTTGAGATCCATTCAAGCATGTTCTTTTTTTGTGCATCATCTACCTTTCTTACTGTTGTTCAGGTCCGTAAAAAAGGGAGCACATCGGATTGTCCACGGAACGTAGTAGATATCCTACTTTTGCTGGAAGATGGCTTATCTTCAGCAGATGTTAATGTAGCTTTGCCACCTTCTCCACGGACACAAACTTTTTTTCCTTTTCCAACACGCCTGTTCCCCTTTCCTCAGCATCTGTCCTTTTGCAACTCATTTTCTTAGCGAAAAGATTAGCCACTTAAAATGTGGTAGCAAAAATTGAGAGGTGGTGTAGATTGCAGAGGTGGTCTAGCTTTATTGACAGCTGAAGAACCAACACTGAAAATCCCTGACAATGCAACTATGGCCCTAAAACTGGCAGCACTCTTTGCTATAAGAATAGCGTAGCAAAATGTGCATGAAGGTAGAATGCAGACGGGCTGAAAATTGCTTGGCACCAGTGGGAAAACAATGGAGTATAGCAGCCACTTTTTGGATGCCACTAATTTTCAGCACTGTTTCCTATAAAAATAGTGTAGCAAAATGTGCAAGAGGGTAGAATGCAGAGGGGATGGGACTTGCTTGGCACAAGTTGGACACTAAATTAGTACAGCAGACAATTTGTAGATGCCACTAATTTTGAGCAATGTTTGCTATAAAAATAGTGTAGCAAAATGTGCATGAGGGTATAATGCAGAGGTGCTGGAAATTGCTTGGCACCAGTGGGAAAACAATGGAGTATAGCAGCCACTTTTTGGATGCCACTAATTTTCAGCACTGTTTCCTATAAAAATAGTGTAGCAAAATGTGCAAGAGGGTAGAATGCAGAGGGGATGGGACTTGCTTGGCACAAGTTGGACACTAAATTAGTATAGCAGACACTTTGTGGATGCCACTAAATTTCAGCACTGTTTGCTATAAAAATAGTGTAGCAAAATGTGCATAAGGGTAGAATGCAGAGGTGCTGCAAGTTGCTTGACACCAGTGGGACAACAATGGAGTATAGCAGACACTTTTTGGATGCCACTAAGTTTCAGCACTGTTTGCTATAAAAATAGTGTAGCAAAATGTGCATGAGGGTTGAATACAGAGGTGCTGGGACTTGCTTGGCATCAGTGTGACACTAAATTAGTATAGCAGACACTTTGTGGATGCCACTAATTTTCAGCACTGTTTGCTGTAAAAATACTGTAGCAAAATGTGCATGAGGGTAGAATGCAGAGGTGCTGGAAATTGCTTGGCACCAGTGGGACAACAATGGAATATAGCAGCCAATTTTTGGATGCCACTAATTTTCAGCACTGTTTGCTATAAAAATAGCGTAGCAAAATGTGCATGAGGGATGAATGCAGAGGTGCTGAAAATTGCTTGCACCAGTGGGACAACAATGCAGTATAGCAGCCAGTTTTTGGATGCCACTAAGTTTCAGCACTCTTTGCTATAAAAGTAGCATAGAAAAATGTGCATGACGGTTGAATGCAGAGGTGCTGGAAAATGCTTGGCACCAGTGGGACAACAATGGAGTATAGCAGCCACTTTTTGGATGCCACTAATTTTCAGCACTGTTTCCTATAAAAATAGCGTAGCAAAATGTGCAAGAGAGTAGAATGCAGAGGTGATGGGACATGCTTGGCACAAGTGGGACACAAAATTAGTATAGTAGAAACTTTTTGGATCCCACTTATGTTCAGCACTGTTTGCTGTAAGAATAGCGTAGCAAAATGTGCATGAGGGTTGAATGCAGAGGTGCTGGGACTTGCTTGGCACCAGTGGGACACTAAAGTAGTATTGCAGACACTTTGTGGATGCCACAAATTTTCAGCACTATTTGCTATAAAAATAGTGTAGCAAAATGTGCATGAGGGTAGAATGCAGAGGTGCTGGAAATTGCTTGGCACCAGTGGGACAACAATGGAGTATAGCAGACACTTTTTGGATACCACTAATTTTTAGCACTGTTTGCTATAAAAATAGTGTGGCAAAATGTGTATGAGGGTTGAATGCTGAGGTGCTGGAAATTGCTTGGCACCAGTTGGACAACAATGGAGTATAGCAGCCACTTTTTGGATGCCACTAAGTTTCAGCACTGTTTGCTATAAAATAGTGTAGCAAAATGTGCATGAGTGTAGAATGCAGAGGTGATGGGACTTGCTTGGCACAAGTGGGACACAAGATTAGTATAGCAGAAACTTTGTGGATGCCACTAATTTTCAGCACTGTTTGCTATAAAAAATAGTGTAGCAAAATGTGCATAAGGGTAGAATGCAGAGGTGCTGGAAACTGCTTGGCACCAGTGGGACATCAATGGAATTTAGCAGCCACTTTTTGGTTGCCAGTAATTTTCAGCACTGTTTGCTATAAAAATATTGTAGCAAAATGTGCATGAGGGTAGAATGCAGAGGTGCTGGAAATAGCTTGGCACCAGTGGGACAAAAATGGAGTATAGCAGCCACTTTTTGGATGCCACTAAGTTTCAGCACTGTTTGCTATAAAAATAGTGTAGCAAAATGTGCATGAGGGTAGAATGCAGAGGTGCTTGAAATTGCTTGGCACCAGTGGGACACAAAATTAGTATAGCAGACACTTTTTGGATGCCACTTATGTTCAGCACTGTTTGATTTAAGAATAGCGTAGCAAAATGTGCATGAGGGTTGAATCCAGAGGTGCTGGAAATTGCTTGGCAACAGTGGGACAACAATGGAAAATAGCAGCCACTTTTTGGATACCTCTAAGTTTCAGCACTGTTTGTTATAAAAATAGCGTAGCAAAATGTGCATAAGGGTTAAATGCAGAGGTGCTGGAAAATGCTTGGCACCAGTGTTACAACAATGGAGTATAGCAGACACTTTTTGGATGCCAATAAGTTTAAGCACAGTTTGTTATAAAAAAAAGCGTAGCAAAATGTGCATGATGGTTGAATGCAGAGGTGCTGGAAAATGCTTGGCACCAGTGGGACAACAATGGAGTATAGCAGCCACTTTTTGAATGCCACTAAGTTTCAGCACTCTTTGCTATACAAATAGCGTAGAAAAATGTGCATGACGGTTGAATGCAGAGGTGCTGGAAAATGCTTGGCACCAGTAGGACAACAATGGAGTATAGCAGCCACTTTTTGGATGCCACTAATTTTCAGCACTGTTTCCTATATAAATAGCGTAGCAAAATGTGCAAGAGAGTAGAATGCAGAGGTGATGGGACTTGCTTGGCACCAGTGGGACACAAAATTAGTATAGTAGAAACTTTTTGGATGCCACTTATGTTCAGCACTGTTTGCTATAAGAATAGCATAGCAAAATGTGCATGAGGGTTGAATGCAGAGGTGCAGGGACTTGTTTGGCACCAGTGGGACACTAAATTAGTATTGCAGACACTTTGTGGATGCCACTAATTTTCAGCACTATTTGCTATAAAAATAGTGTAGCAAAATGTGCATGAGGGTAGAATGCAAAGGTGCTGGAAATTGCTTGGCACCAGTGGGACAACAATGGAGTATAGCAGAAACTTTTTGGATGCCACTAATTTTTAGCACTCTTTGCTATAAAAATAGCGTAGCAAAAATGTGCATGAGGGTTAAATGCCGAGGTGCTGGAAATTGCTTGGCACCAGTGGGACAACAATGGAGTATAGCAGCCACTTTTTGGTTGCCACTAATTTTCAGCACTGTTTGCTATAAAAATATTGTAGCAAAATGTGCATGAGGGTAGAATGCAGAGGTGTTGGAAATAGCTTGGCACCAGTGGGACAAAAATGGAGTATAGCAGCCACTTTTTGGATGCCACTAAGTTTCAGCACTGTTTGCTATAAAAATAGCGTAGCAAAATGTGCATGAGGGTTGAATGCAGAGGTACTGGGACTTGCTTGGCACAAGTAGGACACAAAATTAGTATAGCAGACACTTTGTGGAGGCCACTAATTTTCAGCACTGTTTGCTATAAAAATAGTGTAGCAAAATGTGCATGAGGGTAGAATGCAGAGGTGCTGGAAATTGCTTGGCACCAGTGGGACAACAATGGAGTATAGCAGCCACTTTTTGGATGCCACTAATTTTCAGCACTATTTGCTAAAAAAATACTGTAGCAAAATGTGTATGAGGGTAGAATGCAGAGGTGCTAGAAATTCCTTGGCACCAGTGGGACAACAATGGAGTATAGCAGACACTTTTTAGATGCCACTAATTTACAGCACTGTTTGCTATAAAAACAGCGTAGCAAAATGTGCATGAGGGTAGATTGCAGAGGTGATGGGACTTGCTTGGCACCAGTGGGACAACAATGGAGTATAGCAGACACTTTTTGGATGCCACTAAGTTTCAGCACTGTTTGTTATAAAAATAGCGTAACAAAATGTGCATGAGGGTTAAATGCAGAGGTGCTGGAAAATGCTTGGCACCAGTGTTACAACAATGGAGTATAACAGAGAACAATTGTAGAAAGGGGCTTTGTAAACCGCGCCAAAGATCACTGATGAAATCTTGGATTAATGTAAACTTTTTATTCTTGCACAGGTCTACGCATTTCAGGAGACTCTGCTCCCTTCCTCAGGACCAAACAGGCATCAGTTACATCAAATCTGTAGAAGTGTATGTCTGCCAGACATATACACACAATGAAATGACAAAGAACCTCCCACAAAAAGAAAAAAATCGGCGGGAAAAAGTCTGAAAGAAAGAAAAAAAAAATGTGTGGTGCAGTGAAAAAAAGGGAAGGAAGAACAAAACGTGCTTGGCACAAGTGGGACACAAAATTAGTATAGCAGACACTTTGTGGATACCACTAATTTTCAGCACTGTTTGCTATAGGAATAGCGTAGCAAAATGTGCATGAGGGTTGAATGCAGAGATGCTGGGACTTGCTTGGCACCAGTAGGACACAAAATTAGCATAGCAGACACTTTGGGGATGCCACTAATTTTCAGCACTGTAATGTAGGAAAATGTGCATGAGGGTAGAATGCAGAGGTGCTGGAAATTGCTTGGCACTAGTGGGACAACAATGGAGTATAGCAAACACTTTTTGGATACCACTAATTTTCAGCACTGATTCCTATAAAAATAGCGTAGCAAAATGTGAATGAGGGTAGAACTCAGAGGTGATGGAACTTCCTTGGCACAAGTGGGACACAAAATTAGTATAGCATACACTTTGTCGATGCCACTAATTTTCAGCACTATTTGCTATAAAAATAGTGTAGCAAAATGTGCATGAGGGTAGAATGCAGAGGTGCTGGAAATTGCTTGACACCAGTGGGACAACAATGGAGTATAGCAGCCACTTTTTGGATGCCACTAATTTTCAGCACTGTTTCCTATAAAAACAGCATAGCAAAATGTGCATGAGTGTAGAATTAAGAGGTGATGGGTCTTCCTTGCCACAAGTGGGACACAAAATTAGTATAGCAGACATTTTTGGATGCCACTTATGTTCAGCACTGATTGCTATAAGAATAGCGTAGCAAAATGTGCATGAGGGTTGAATGCAGAGGTGCTGGAAATTGCTTGGCAAAAGTGGGACAACAATGGAGTATAGCAGCCATTTTTTGGATGCCACTTAGTTTCAGCACTGTTTGTTATAAAATTAGCGTAGCAAAATGTGCATGATGGTTGAATGCAGAGGTGCTGGAAAATGCTTGCACCAGTGGGACAACAATGGAGTATAGCAGCCACTTTTTGGATGCTACTGATTTTCAGCACTGTTTGCTATAAAAATAGCATAGCAAAATGTTCATGAGGGTAGAATGCAGAGGTGATAAGACTTGCTTGGCAGCAGTGGGACAACAATGGAGTATAGCAGCCACTTTTTTGATGCCACTAAGCCTCAGCACTGTTGTCTATAAAAAAAAAGCATAGCAAAATGTGCATGAGGGTTCAATGCAGAGGTGCTGGAAAATGCTTGGCACCAGTGGGACAACAATTGAGTATAGCAGCCACTTTTTGGATGCCACTAATTTTCAGCACTGTTTCCTATAAAAATAGCATAGCAAAATGTGCATGAGGGTAGAATTAAGAGGTGATGGGTCTTCCTTGCCACAAGTGGGACACAAAATTAGTATAGCAGACACTTTTTGGATGCCACTTATGTTCAGCACTGTTTGCTATAAGAATAGCATAGCAAAATGTGCATGAAGGTTGAATGCAGAGGTGCTGGAAATTGCTTGGCACAAGTGGGACAACAATGGAGTATAGGAGCCATTTTTTGGATGCCACTTAGTTTCAGCACTGTTTGTTATAAAATTAGCGTAGCAAAATGTGCATGATGGTTGAATGCAGAGGTGCTGGAAAATGCTTGCACCAGTGGGACAACAATGGAGTATAGCAGCCACTTTTTGGATGCCACTGATTTTCAGCACTGTTTGCTATAAAAATAGCATAGCAAAATGTTCATGAGGGTAGAATGCAGAGGTGATAAGACTTGCTTGGCAGAAGTGGGACAACAATGGAGTATAGCAGCCACTTTTTGGATGCCACTAAGTCTCAGCACTTTTGTCTATAAAAAAAAAGCATAGCAAAATGTGCATGAGGGTTCAATGCAGAGGTGCTAGAAAATGCTTGGCACCAGTGGGACAACAATGGAGTATAGCAGACAGTTTTTGGATGCCACTAATTTTCAGCACTTTTTCCTATGAAAAATAGCGTAGCAAAATGTGCATGAGGGTAGAATGCAGAGGTGATTGGACTTGCTTGGCACAAATGGAACACAAAATTAGTATAGCAGACATTTTTGGATGCCACTTATGTTCAGCACTGTTTGCTATAAGAATAGCGTAGAAAAACGTGCATGACGGTTGAATGCATAGGTGCTGGGACTTGCTTGGCACCAGTGGGACACTAAATTAGCATAGCAGACAGTTTGTGGATGCCACTAATTTTCAGCACTGTTTGTTATAAAAAATAGTGTAGGAAAATGTGCATGAGGGTAGAATGCAGAGGTGCTGGAAATAGCTTGGCATTAGTGGGACAACAATGGAGTATAGCAGCCACTTTTTGGATGCCACTAATTTTCAGCACTGTTTCCTATAAAAATAGCATAGCAAAATGTGCATGGGGGTAGAATTCAGAGGTGATGGGACTTCCTTGGCACAAGTGGGACACAAAATTAGTATAGCAGACACTTTTTGGATGCCACTTATGTTCAGCTCTGTTTGCTATAAGAATAGCGTATCAAAATGTGCATGAGGGTTGAATGCAGAGGTGCTGGGACTTGCTTGGCACCAGTGAGACACTAAATTAGCATAGCAGACACTTTGTGGATGCCACTAATTTTCAGCACTGTTTGCTATAAAAATAGTGTAGCAAAATGTGCATGAGGGTAGAATGCAGAGGTGCTGGAAATTGCTTGGCACCAGTGGGACAACAATGGAGTATAGCAGCCACTTTTTGGATGCCACTAATTTTCAGCACTGTTTGCTATAAAAATAGTGTAGCAAAATGTGCATGAGGGTAGAATGCAGAGGTGCTGGAAATAGCTTGGCACCAGTGAGACAACAATGGATTATAGCAGCCACTTATTGGATGCCACTAATTTTCAGCACTGTTTCCTATAAAAATAGCGTAGCAAAATGTGCATGAGGGTTGAATGCAGAGGTGCTGAAAATTGCTTGGCACCAGTGGGACAACGATGGAAAATAGCAGCCACTTTTTGGATGCCACTAAGTTTCAGTACTGTTTGTTATAAAAATAGCTAGCAAAATGTGCATTTGGGTTGAATGTTGAATGCAGAGGTGCTGGAAAATGCTTGGCACCAGTGGGACAACGATGGAAAATAGCAGACACTTTTTGGATGCCACTAAGTTTCATCACTGTTTGTTATAAAAATAGCGTAGCAAAATGTGCATGAGGGTTGAGTGCAGAGGTGCTGGAAAATGCTTGGCACCAGTTGTACAACAATGGAGTATAGCAGCCACTTTTTGGATGCCACTAAGTTTCAGCACTGTTTGCTATAAAAATAGCGTAGCAAAATGTGCATGAGGGTTGAATGCACAGGTGCTGGGACTTTTCTGGCACAAGTGGCACACAAAATTACTATGGCCTAAAACACACTTCCGCATAAAAAATGTCCGTATGACACGGTCCATTTTTCGGGTCCGTGTTCCGTATTTTTGGGGGGTTTCTTTGGTACGTATGGCATCCGTGTGATGGCTTATGCGAGCCGTGTGTCTGTCTGTATTGACATGAAATACGTACGTGTGCAGTCCGTGTGCCCTCCATTTTTTGAGATACATATTTTCACACAAATAACCTTGTTAGCCCGTCAAAATGTGCTCCTGGTGTGTTAAATTGGTAAATTAACTACCCAATTTGTTTAGTTTGCTTAAAAAACCTTAAAAAACATGGCTTCAGAGCTCATTCTCACATTAAACACACTCCAAAATGTCTCTCTCCAATGATGCAACCATGTATTTGCTCTGGTTGATATCTAGGAGATTTGGGGTTAGGCGACATATGATTGAAGAACAGCCACCATTGTAGAAATGGATGTGGATTCACCCTCTTGTGAAGCTCAGGAAAACACATGGCCATTTTAATATTTTATATGGGGAAATTTCCACCTAAATTCCAAGCCTACTGCCATCTCACCATGAATTCATTTGACAACATCCTTGACCTTGTGTACCAACGTTTGAAGCATCAGGACACCTCTATGCGCCTCAGCATCTCCCCTGAGGAACGACTGTTGATGACTTTACGGTAGGTGTTGTCATGTATACTCATGCTTTATCGGTTATATTGAAATACATGTTAAGTCGTTAAGGCATCATTTTTTTGACATTATGTAATTTAAAATTATGGTCTTTGTAGAAAACTTATATTGATCACTTAACCACAGTGCAATTTAAAATTTAGATCAGAGAAGTCACATCTACCATTATATCTCTACCAAAATTGAAGACACAAGAGGCTTAACTCAAACAAACTTGTTTATTAAACACAAAATTAAATATTTTTCCAATATAGAAAGTAAAGATCACATATGCTTTTCCCAACCAAAAATATTATAAAAAAACATACACAGTATCTCGCCAGTCATTGGATGATACAAATATTTGGTGTGAAATATAAATTACATGAATAGTCAAAGTAATGTCATGTTTTTATTCTATTTCAGTTACCTAGCAACTGGGCAATCCATCAGCAGTCTACATTTCGAATTCTTATTGGGAAGGTCAACAATTGGCAAGATTGTCCTGCATACCTGCACTGTGCTTTGGGAGACCCTTAGGCATCATGTCATGCAGCTGCCTTCAACACAGGAATGGATGCACATTTCAGATGAATTTTTGGAGAAAACAGCTTTCCCAAATTGTATTGGTGCCATTGACGGAAAACACATTAGAGTGAAGAAACCACCGAACTCAGCATCAAGATATTTTAATTATCATAAGGGTTTTTTGTAGTTATTTTGGCCATGGTAGATACAAACTACTGCTTTTTATTTGCGGATATTGGGGCCTATGGCAGTGCCTCAGATGCTCGCATTTTCCGAAGCTCACATTTAGCAAGACGATTAATGTCTGATAGTTTAAGTTTGCCTGCACCAAGACCAGTGCCTGGTACTAATGGCCCAATTGTCCCTTTTGTAATGGTTGCAGATCAGGGGTTTGCATTGTCTAGGCATTTGATGCGTCCATATCCCAGAAGGGGGCAGGACAGATCAAAAGCCTTATTTAATAGCAAAATAGCCAGAGCACGTTGCTATGTTGAACGTGCCTTTGGCATTTTGGCCTCAAGGTGGCGCATTTATCAAACCACCATACAACTCCAACCAACCACCATCAAGGCTGTCTTTAAATCTACAGTAGTGTTACATAATTACTGTAGATTACATGAAAGCAATGACAATGACTTTGAGGAGTTGCCTGCTTTAAATGCACCATTTGTACAGAATGGTAGTGTCAGAACCACTGTGTCCACTTCTAGTCTACAAATGAGGAATCAGTATAAAGACTATTTTAGTTTTAATCGCCATAGTCATGTATAATTTTGGCATTGTTATAGTTTTTTAACACTTGGTTACATAAGCACAAACACATATGTATTACAAAAGAGAAAATGACCATACATAGGTATAATTTGAGGTATTTTTGTTGGTTGGTTGTGTTTGTGGTCCCCATAACCTATTGTGATAAGACAATATTGTTATAACATCAGAATTTTTTGTTATTCTAAAAACAGTACTACTGAATGTACATGACTAATAAAATTATGGCAAATTTGTTTTGGAAAAGTTAGTCCAGAATTATTATTTTACCTATGTATGTATGTTATCTTTTGCAAGACACCATATATTTTTTTTTTTTTTAATACAATTTTGTCAGGGACATTAGCCCATACAAAACACCATACTTTATTATGCAATAATATCACGCAAACATAATTTGTTTGACACTATTGGAATACAAGTATGGGACCAGACCATATGCAGATACTGCATAGTGGCTGGATTTTTAATAATAAAGGTGTCTGAATGTTAGTGTAGTAGTTTATGTGCGTGCATTTTTTCCCTAAACCCAGTTTATTCTAATGGATGGTCCAATCAACATGTCCAGAGCAAGGCTTCATTCTAACAGGCAGGAATTGTTTTTGAAGTGATAGAGTAATTTCTATTGAATTTTTGTAAAGGAAAACAAAAATATGACCACATGCATATAGAGTAAGTATTTTGTTACATTTTGATATGTTTCCACACCAGCAATACCGTAGAAAACATACCAAAATGTAAAATAATACATACAATATCACATCATGATTCAACTAAATCCTCTAGGCTAGTGATGTTTTCCTGTGTAGGCTCCATTGCATTGACATCTACAGAATATGTTTGCTGCACAACAGTAAATGTTGTAGTGAGTGACTGATCAGTGTTTCCACTAGTAACAGTTGTTGTACATGGAACAAATAATGAGGCAGTTGTTTGGGCAGATGGAAGACCAATTGTAGGTAGTACATATTGATGTGTTGGAATAGGCTGGGTATGCGTGTATGTGAAGTTAGTTGGGTAAGTCTGTTGTTGAAAGTACTGTTGTTGTGGATTATTAGGAACATGGTATGCTGTTGGTTGTTGAATCATTTGAGGTAGTCTATGAACATTGCTAACAATACTAGGAAAGTTAAAAGAGGTTTGCATTGATGTTGGTTGGGGTATTTGTGGGACAAATGTTGGCTATTGAGATGGCCTTTGTGTCATTAATGTACCTGTTTGGGGTGGGACAACTGTTGGCCTAATTTGTACATCAGTTACCATAGAAGAAGATGGACACTGTATATGTGTTTGCTGCACTACAGGATTAAGTTGAAAATTAGAGAAAGGTTCTTCTGTTTGGGTTTCCACAGTTTGTTGAGTTGTGTTTGTGTGTGGGCCACGTGGATTGGCTCTCCATTGTTCTATCACTTCAAAACAATAAATGGGTTGTGGCTCACGTTGGGTAGCAGATATTAGTGTTATTAAGGACGCCCTCAATCTGTCCTGCCTATCAGGTGCAACCAATGCAAAAGAGGGAGAAAGGGAGCGGCAAAATCTCTCTCCATCACTCTCTGGTATCGGTGAATTCATCATGTGTATAATTCTGGTATCAATGATATCTGGCAGGGAACGTAAATCTTCATAACGCCTATGTCTGCGACCACGTATAGATTGTGCTACTGTGCACATGGTATTAGTTGATATTCTTGGCTGTGTGCCTGCATGTTGCTGTGGACTACTCTCTGCATGAACTGGTGAAAGGCCACTTTGTTGCCCTGTAGACTGGCCTGCAATTACATTAGTGGATTGACTTGTTCCCAAACCCAAATCAGAGGACATTTCTTCTGTGTCTGGCTGGCTGGTGTTGGGGATCGGTGGAGGTTGATATGAAGTAGGCTCCATCTCAGAAGCAGAGGTCGCTGTTAATACTGCTGACTGGGCTTCCTCACTATCTTCCAGGTTATCCTCTGTACTTTGATGACAAAAAAAAAAAAAATTAGTGTGTGCCTTTTAAATAAAACCACCATGTGATGTAATGGTAGAAACTTACTTTGGTACTTCCATAATGGGCATAAGGAAGCTCAGTTTTTCATAATGGACATATTTTTTCTTTTTTGCAGCGGCAGCTGTGGTGGCCACAGGGTTATACTCTCTTCTGAACTGGTCACGGGCTGAGCGCCATCGCCGTTTGACAAGATCCACTGTTAAAAAAAAAATAAAATAATGTAAAATAAGATCACTAATTCTAACAATTGTAGATTCAAAATAATTAGACATTAGTCTTGTATTGCAGCAATTGTAAAAAATAGGAACACACATCCATGTGTATGAAAACAACAACCCATAACACTCATATAGTGACATAATAACACAATAAGCATAAGAAAGAAAAAAAGGTCACCAGTAAAAATCTTAAACCACTGAATAATCATTCATCTCCTTCTAATTTTAAAAAAAAAAAAAAAACCTACAGAAAGCCATGACAAACAAAATGACTACTAACCCATGAAGTGCCATATGTTCCACATATATTTTCCTTAATACACTACACATTACTGTTACCATTCCAGACATGGTGACACCAAGGAACATGCATAATAAACCAAACATAGAAATACAACT
Organism: Anomaloglossus baeobatrachus; assembly: GCF_048569485.1. Lineage (NCBI taxonomy): Eukaryota > Metazoa > Chordata > Amphibia > Anura > Aromobatidae > Anomaloglossus > Anomaloglossus baeobatrachus. The sequence goes on along the minus strand of NC_134362.1, from coordinate 115,189,416 downwards.
TAAAATGTATAGAGAAATCACAGCACCTTTGCAATAGAAATAGCATAGAAATGCAAAACAAAATAACCCCCAAACATGTTTAATAGTGGCTTGACCACCCTGAAATGCCTTTTGTACATGCATAAAATGCTTTGCAGACCACATATACACATGCTGACATTACTAGTAAACTGCAATGAATACTTCAAAAGGCCAAATAAATACTCTCCTGTTTGTGAGTCTCCAGTGTATCTCAAAATGAGTCAGGCCCATTAATACATGCCAAACAAACTATACAAATATGTTTATACTCTGCCTACAGAATGTGCACATGTAGGTAAAGACAGAAGCAATGCAAATATCTGTACTCACCATATCTATTTTTATTTCAGGGGTACATTGAGACCATCCATTCCTAGGGTAGACTACCTCTGCCACAGACATCCATGCTCGTTCCACCATTAACCTGTCATGATAGCCATCAACACGTGTGTCCCACAGCTCTGGATGCCTCTCCACTTCCCCAATCAGCCTCTCTGTATCGATTCTGGGCGCCATGCTCAGTACCTGTGTTGTTCTCTGTGCTCAAAGTTCCCCTGCAGTGAGAGGACAGGTGCCCAGCTGCTGTCTGGTGTGCAAATGAGACAGGAAATGTATGTTTGGCGCCAGAATTAATGGCCTACGATTGACCTGATAGATTGGGTAACAAGTGTTTCAAATTTTGTAATGAAAAACGGACACGGACGATACGTGCTAAACACGGACATACTCTGTGTGCGGTCCGTGCAAGCATGGACCATTAGACTAAAGTGGGTCCATGCCTGCGTGTTGGCGGCCAAAAACGGACATGTTGTCAATGTATTAAAGCGCACACACGTACTTACGACACGGACACACGTTCCGTTACATTTTACGTACGCGTGCCATCTTCCATTGAATAACATGGGTTTCCATGTGTACGTGTCTCCGGTACGTGCAAATACGTACCGCACACATACAAATTACACGGATGTGTGTTGCGGGCCTATAGCAGAAACTTTGTGGATGCTACTAATTTTCAGCACTGTTTGATATAAAAATATTGTAGCAAAATGTGCATGAGGGTAGAATGCAGAGGTGCTGGAAATTGCTTGGCACTAGTGGGACAACAATGGAGTATAGCAGACACTTTTTGGATGCCACTAATTTTCAGCACTGTTTCCTATAAAAATAGCATAGCAAAATGTGCATGAGGGTAGTATTCAGAGGTGATGGGACTTCCTTGGCACATGTGGGACACAAAATTAGTATAGTAGACACTTTTTGGATGCCACTTATGTTCAGCACTGTTTGCTATAAGAATAGCGTAGCAAAATGTGCATGAGGGTTGAATGCAGAGGTGCTGGAAATTGCTTGGCACCAGTGGGACACTAAGTTAGCATAGCAGACACTTTGTGGATGCCACTAATTTTCAGCATTATTTGCTATAAAAATAGTGTAGCAAAATGTGCATGAGGGTAGAATGCAGAGGCGTTGGAAATTGCTTGGCACCAGTTGGACAACAATGGAGTATAGCAGACACTTTTTAGATGCCACTAATTTTCAGCACTGTTTGCTATAAAAATAGCATAGCAAAATGTGCATGAGGGTTGAAAGCAGAGGTGCTGGAAATTTCTTGGCACCAGTGGGACAACAATGGAGTATAGCAGCCACTTCTTGGATGCCACTAAGTTTCAGCACTGTTTCATATAAAAATAGCATAGCAAAAAGTGCATGAGGGTAGAAAGCAGAGGTGATGGGACTTGCTTGGCACAAGTGGGACACAAAATTAGTATAGCAGACACTTTTTGGATGCCACTTATGTTCAGCACTGTTTGCTATAAGAATAGCATAGCAAAATGTGCATGAGCATTGAATGCAGAGGTGCTGGAAATTGCTTGGCACCAGTGGGACACTAAATTAGTATAGCAGACACTTTGTGGAGGCCACTAATTTTCAGCACTGTTTGCTATAAAAATAGTGTAGCAAAATGTGCATGAGGGTAGAATGCAGAGGTGCTGGAAATTGCTTGGCACCAGTGGGACAACAATGGAGTATAGCAGACACTTTTTGGATGCCACTAATTTTCAGCACTGTTTCCTATAAAAATAGCTTAGCAAAATGTGCATGAGGGTAGAATGCAGAGGTGATGGGACTTGCTTGGCACAAGTGGGACACAAAATTAGTTTAGCAGACACTTTTTGGATGCCACTTATGTTCAGCACTGTTTGCTATAAGAATAGCATAGAAAAATTGTGCATGAAGGTTGAATGCAGAGGTGCTGTAAATTGCTTGACACCAGTGGGACACTAAATTAGTATAGCAGACACTTTGTGGATGCCACTAATTTTCAGCACTGTTTGTTATAAAAATAGCGTAGCAAAATGTGCTTGAGGGTTGAATGCAAAGGTGCTGGAAAATGCTTGGCCACAGTGAGACAACAATGGAGTATAGCAGCCACTTCTTGGATGCCACTAAGTTTCAGGACTGTTTCCTCAAAAAATAGAGTAGCAAAATGTGCATGAGGGTAGAATGCAGAGGTGATGGGACTTGCTTGGCACAAGCGGGACACAAAATTAGTATAGCAGACACTTTGTGGATGCCTTGTGGATGCCACTAATTTTCAGCACTGTTTGCTATAAAAATAATGTAGCAAAATGTGCATGAGGGTAGAATGCAGAGGTGAGGGAAATTTCTTGGCACCAGTGGGAACCAAATGGAGTATAGCAGCCACTTTTTGGAGGCCACTAATTTTCAGCACTGTTTGCTATAAAAATAGTGTAGCAAAATGTGCATGAGGGTAGAATGCAAAGGTGCAGGATATTGCTTGGCACCAGTGGGACAAAAATGGAGTATAGCAGACACTTTTTGGATGCCACTAATTTTCAGCACTGTTTCCTTTAGGCCCCCTTCACACGTCCATGAAACACGTGCGTGTTTGTTCCGTTTCCATATATACCGGAGACACGGACAAACATGCACCAATGTTAAGCTATGATTGTGGTCACACGTGCGTTATTTCATTATGTCCGTGTGTGCGTGTCCGTGATCCGTATGTGTTTGCGTTTTGCACGGATGCATGTCCGTTATCTGCACGGAGCACGCACACGTGGACACAATGAAAGTCAATGGGTATATGCACACACGTTAATAAACACGTATGCATCTACCTATAGTCCGTGTCCGTTTGGTGTTTTTATTTCTAGTGATGTCAGCCATTCTTTCTATTTCTGTGTATGTCGGTCAATCTCCCTGAGTCCGTCGGTCGGTCTCTCTGTCTCTCTGTTGGTCTCTCTGTCTGTCTGTCCCTCTCTCACAGTCTGTCGGTCAGTTTCCCCCCCTCTCTCATACTTACCGTTCCCTGATCCACGGCGCGGCGCTGCACGGCATTCACACTGCTGCGGCGGCTTTTACTATTTTGAAAAAGCCGGCCGCTCATTAAACAATCTTGTATTCCTTGCTTTCCCCGCCCACCGTCGCCTATGATTGGTTGCAGTGAGACACGCCCCCACACTGAGTGACAGCTGTCTCACTGCACCCAATCACAGCAGCCGGTGGGCGTGTCTATACTGTGCAGTAAAATAAATAAATAAATAATTTAAAAAAACGGCGTGCGGTCCCCCCCCCAATTTCAATACCAGCCAGATAAAGCCATACGGCTGAAGGCTGGTATTCTCAGGATGGGGAGCTCCACGTTATGGGGAGCCCCCCACCCTAACAATATCAGTCAGCAGCCGCCCAGAATTGCCGCATACATTAGATGCGACAGTTCTGGGACTGTACCCGGCTCTTCCCGATTTGACCTGGTGCTTTGGCAAATCGGGGTAATAAGGAGTTATTGGCAGCCCATAGCTGCCAATAAGTCCTAGATTAATCATGTCAGGCGTCTCCCCGAGATTCCTTTCATGATTAATCTGTAAATTACAGTAAAAAAACACACACACACCCGAAAAAATCCTTTATTAGAAATAAAAAACACAAACACATTCCCTCATCACCAATTTAATCAGCCCGAAAAAGCCCTCCATGTCCGGCGGAATCCAGGATGGTCCAGCGTCGCATCCAGCGGTGCTGCATGGAGGTGACAGGAGCTGCAGCACACACAGCTGCTCCTGTCAGCTCCACGCGGCAAATTAAGAGTGCCGCACGATCTGCCGAGCTGTCACTGAGGTTACCCGCTGTCACTGGATCCAGTGACAGCGGGTAACCTCAGTGACAGCTCAGCTGATCGCGCGGCACTCTTCATTTGCCGCGTGGAGCTGAGCACTCTTCATTTGCCGCGTGGAGCTGACAGGAGCGGCTGTGTGTGCTGCAGCTCCTGTCACCTCCATGCAGCACAGCTGGATGCGACGCTGGACCATCCTGGATTCCGCCGGACATGGAGGGCTTTTTCGGGCTGATTAAATTGGTGATGAGGGAATGTGTTTGTGTTTTTTATTTCTAATAAAGGATTTTTTCGGGTGTGTGTGTGTTTATTTACTGTAATTTACAGATTAATCATGAAAGGAATCTCGGGGAGACGCCTGACATGATTAATCTAGGACTTATTGGCAGCTATGGGCTGCCAATAACTTCTTATTACCCCGATTTGCCAAAGCACCAGGGCAAATCGGGAAGAGCCGGGTACAGTCCCAGAACTGTCGCATCTAATGTATGTGGCAATTCTGGGCGGCTGCTGACTGATATTGTTAGGGTGGTGTCAGGGCCAGGTGGACGGGCAGACCCAGGAGGTGGATCCACTGGGCCGAACTCCTAGATGGTGGTAAGGGGTCCGGTAGCTGGAGCACTATAGGCAGCAGAACAGTCCGTGCACAGGAGTATAACGGAGAAGTCCCTGGGACTACGGAGTCACTGGTGGTAGTCCGGGTGACACAGCTCAGGTTTGGAAGCCGAGAAGATGTCAGGCGGGGTCCGGAACCTTTGGAGCGAGATGACAGGTCACCGCAGGGATCCGAGATGGTACGGACTGTCGGGATGGCAGATGGACTGCGTTCGGGGTTCGGGATTCGGTCTGGACCGGATGGCGAGGCAGGCACGGCTCTACAAGAGAGATAGGTGAGTATATACACATATACACCAGGGGACCTGACTCCTAGCTTAAGAAACACGAAGATCAGGCCCCGCCCCCTTGGGCATAAACCCCCTTTATACCCTGTACCTGTTTTGCATCATTTCCTGTTAATGGACGCTGGCCCTTTAAGAAAGGGTCAATGACCGCGCGCGCGCCCTAATGCGCATGCGCGCTGCCCGAGTGCCAGAAGCCAGAGCAGGAAGCTGCGAGGAGGAAGCAGCAGGGCCAGGATGGAGCTGTGAAGCCGACGGACGCCGGGTGCGGGGACCAGGACGCTGGGGACGCGCTGGCAAGGGGTGCTGGAGAGCGGGGAGTGTGACAGGTGAGCCGGAGGGCAGCACAGGGGACCCGGGGAGCGTGACAGTACCCCCCCCCCACGCCCCCCTCCCCGCAACCGGGACAGGAAGGCACGGATCAGCGGAGTACCCACATTCTCCCGGGGCTCCCAGGACCTATCCTCAGGACCATACCCTGCCCAGTCCACCAGGAAGAACTGTCGACCCAGTACGGTCTTCATGGCCACGATATCCCTTACCGCATAGATGTCGTCATCGGCAATAGGTGGAGGAGCCGAACTGGCAGCAGCGGAGAAGGGACCCAGGACAACCGGCTTGAGCAGGGAGACGTGGAATGAGTTGGGTATCCTCATCGTGGCCGGGAGCTGTAGCTTGTAGGAGACCTCATTGATCTTGTTGAGGACTTTAAACGGCCCGATGTAGCGAGGACCCAGCTTGTAGGATGGTATCTTCAATCGGACGTACTTGGATGCAAGCCAGACTAGATCTCCAGGAGAGAAACACGGAGGGTCTAGACGTCTCTTGTCTGCGTGTCTTTTCATCCGCAGGGAAGCACGCCCAAGGGACGCCTTGACAGAGTCCCAAATGGTTGCAAAGTCACGGGCTACAGTATCAGCAGCAGGGAGATCCGAAGAAGGGGATACAGGCAATGGGACGGAGGGCTGAAGTCCGTAAACGACATGGAAGGGAGAGCTGGAGGACGACTCACTGATGTGGTGGTTATGGGAGAATTCAGCCCAAGGAAGAAGCGTGGACCAGTCGTCGTGATGGGCGTTGACATAGTGACGTAAGAAAGAGGTCAATATTTGATTGACCCGTTCCACTTGGCCATTAGACTGAGGATGGTATGCAGATGAAAAGTCCAGAGTCACTCCCAGATGGTTGCAGAGAGCCCTCCAGAAGCGAGAGGTGAACTGAGTTCCTCTATCGGATACGATGTGAGATGGAAAGCCATGCAAGCGGAAGATGTGATGTATGTAGGCGTCCGCGAGTTCCTGAGCAGAGGGCAATCCAGCCATAGGGACGAAATGAGCCATTTTAGAGAATTGATCCACCACGACCCATATGACTGTGTGTCCGGAGGACAATGGCAAGTCTGTAATAAAGTCCATCGCTATGTGTTGCCACGGAACTGAAGGTATCGGCAGAGGCAGAAGACGGCCATATGGCAGGTGTTTGGGCGTCTTGTTCCTGGCACAAGAGGAGCAGGCAGAGACAAAAGCAGCGACGTCCGTGCGAAGAGATGGCCACCAGTAATGGCGTACAATCGCACCCCAAGTTCTCTTCTGACCAGCATGACCGGCTGTTTTCGAGGAATGACCCCAGTGTAACACTTTTTGCCTGTCTGTCTCAGAGACATAGGTCTTCCCGGGAGGTATCTGGGCCAGGGTGACAGGGGCCACCGGAATGATTTTCCTAGGACAGATGATGGGTTGGGTAGTCTCCTCCTCCTGCTCTATGGGCATGAAAGACCTGGACAAGGCATCAGCGCGTACATTCTTGTCCGCGGGTCGGAAATGGAGCTGGAAATCAAACCTGGCAAAGAATAAGGACCACCTGGCTTGCCGTGGGTTCAGTCGCTGAGCAGACCGCAGGTATTCCAGGTTCTTGTGGTCCGTGTAAATGATAACGGGGTACACTGCTCCTTCCAGAAGGTAGCGCCATTCCTCCAGAGCCAGTTTGACTGCCAAGAGCTCTCGGTCACCGATGCTGTAGTTGCGTTCAGGCGCTGAGAAGCTCTTGGAGAAGAATCCGCAAGTCACCATCTTCCCGGAGGAGGATTTCTGCATGAGCACTGCTCCGGCTCCTGAGGAGGAGGCATCCACCTCCAAGGTGAACTGGCGGTTTAACTCCGGACGGTGAAGTACAGGAGAGGAGGCAAATGCCCGCTTCAGAGAGCCAAACGCGGCGTCGGCCGCAGGTGACCAGTCCTTTGGATTAGCCTCCTTCTTGGTCAAGGCGGAGAGAGGAGCAGTCAGAGCAGAGAAGTGAGGGATGAACTGGCGGTAGTAGTTGGCGAATCCCAGGAAGCGTTGGATTGCCTTTAGTCCAGAAGGAGGAGGCCAGTTGAGAATGGAGGAGACCTTCTTTGGATCCATCTGCAGTCCGGTATCAGAGATGATGTACCCCAGGAAGGGGAGAGAAGACTGCTCAAAGACACACTTCTCATACTTCGCGTACAGACGATTCTCTCTCAGTCTTTGTAGAACCAGCTGCACGTTCTCTCTGTGGGTCTGGAGGTCCGGAGAGAAGACAAGGATGTCATCCAGATATACTACTACACAGACGTAAAGAAGGTCCCGGAAGACGTCGTTCACCAGTTCTTGAAAGACGGCTGGGGCGTTACACAGGCCGAAGGGCATCACGCAGTATTCATAGTGCCCATCGCGAGTGTTGAACGCGGTCTTCCATTCGTCCCCAGAGCGGATGCGGACCAGATTGTAAGCACCCCGAAGATCCAGCTTGGTGAACACCCGAGCTCCTCTAAGCCGGTCAAACAATTCAGGGATGAGCGGCAGAGGGTACTTGTTTTTTACGGTGATTTGATTCAAACCCCGATAGTCTATGCATGGGCGTAAGTCGCCCTCTTTCTTCTTGACAAAGAAGAAACCTGCTCCAGCAGGAGAGGAGGATCTCCGGATGAATCCCCTTGCCAGGCTCTCTGTGATGTAAGTAGACATGGCCCTTGTTTCGGCAGGAGACAGCGGATATATCCGTCCTCGAGGTGGTGTAGTTCCAGGGAGCAGGTCGATGGCACAATCGTAGGGACGATGTGGCGGAAGTACCTTGGATTCCTTTTTATCAAAGACGTCTGCAAAGGACCAATAGGCCGAGGGCAACCCCGGTAGGTTCTCTGGAACCGGAGGTCGTCGGATGGGTTGTATGGTCTTCAGGCACTTCTCATGGCACGAAGAGCCCCATCGGGTGATTTCGCCAGTGCCCCAGCTGACTGATGGTTCGTGTGTCCGCAACCAGGGAAGTCCCAGCAGGATTTGATGGGACATGTGTGGGAGGACGTAGAGAGCGATGTTCTCGGTGTGCAGGGCACCGATACGCAGTTCCACCGGCTTGGTGATCCAGGAGATGGTGTCAGAGAGGGGTCTCCCATTCACAGAGGCAATCACGAGGGGCTTGTCAAGTGGAGTAACAGGCACCTGGTACTTGTCCACCGTGGCCTGCTGGATGAAATTGCCTGCTGCCCCGGAATCGAGGTATGCCTCAGCCGTGAACCGCGTCTCTCCCGTTGTCACTTGCACAGTCCATGTAACCGGGTCTGAGAGAGTCCCAGCACCTAGGGTGGCCTCTCCTACCAACCCTAGGCTTTGGAGTTTCCCGGCCTCTCAGGACAGGAGCGTAGCAGGTGTGTGTCCTCTCCGCAGTAAAAGCAGAGGCCCTTGGCGAGCCGCTCAGTTCTACGTTGTTCAGACTGCCGCACTCTGTCGATCTGCATGGGCTCGTGGACGGGGGCCCCAGCTGTTGATGACTGAAGTACGGAGGGCTTCTGCGGAGGAGAGGAATGCCGTACCGGACGTCTCTCACGGGACACTTCCTTGGATCGCTCCTGAAAGCGGATGTCCACTCGAGTCGCTAGGGTAATCAGGGCATCCAGGGTGGTCGGTACGTCACGACCCGCCAGCTCATCTTTAATTCGCCCCGAGAGTCCTTCCCAGAAGGCGGCGGTTAAGGCCTCGTTGTTCCACCCGAGTTCCGAAGCCAAGGTGCAAAACCGGATTGCGTATTGGCCCACCGTCAGAGTCCCCTGACGCAACCGGAGAAGAGACGAAGCAGACGCGGAGGCGCGTCCGGGCTCATCAAAGGTGCCACGGAATGCCTGCAGGAACTCCTGGATGTTCGTGGTCACAGGATCCCCCTTCTCCCACAAGGGGTTCATCCACGCCAGGGCCTCACCCTCTAGATGGGACATGATGAAGGCGACCTTGGCTTGATCAGATGCAAACAAATGCGGCAGCTGCGTGAAATGGAGGGAGCATTGGTTTATGAAACCCCTGCAGGTCTTGGGGTCTCCGGCGTACCGGGGTGGTGAGGCCAAACGAAGTCTGGAAGTATCTGACGAAGTCGCCACGGGAGCTGGAGCCGTGGCTTGACTAGTGGAGGCCCGGGATGCTGAAGCCGTGACTGCCGCTTGTAGCGTGTTCAGACGGGCGTCCACAGAAGACATAAATTGCAGCATGCGGGTCTGAGTCTCTCGCTGGCGTTGGAGTTCCTCCTGTACGGCTGCTAGTGCTGCAGCGGGATCCATGGCCTGATCTTACTGTCAGGGCCAGGTGGACGGGCAGACCCAGGAGGTGGATCCACTGGGCCGAACTCCTAGATGGTGGTAAGGGGTCCGGTAGCTGGAGCACTATAGGCAGCAGAACAGTCCGTGCACAGGAGTATAACGGAGAAGTCCCTGGGACTACGGAGTCACTGGTGGTAGTCCGGGTGACGCAGCTCAGGTTCGGAAGCCGAGAAGATGTCAGGCGGGGTCCGGAACCTTTGGAGCGAGATGACAGGTCACCGCAGGGATCCGAGATGGTACGGACTGTCGGGATGGCAGATGGACTGCGTTCGGGGTTCGGGATTCGGTCTGGACCGGATGGCGAGGCAGGCACGGCTCTACAAGAGAGATAGGTGAGTATATACACATATACACCAGGGGACCTGACTCCTAGCTTAAGAAACACGAAGATCAGGCCCCGCCCCCTTGGACATAAACCCCCTTTATACCCTGTACCTGTTTTGCATCATTTCCTGTTAATGGACGCTGGCCCTTTAAGAAAGGGTCAATGACCGCGCGCGCGCCCTAATGCGCATGCGCGCTGCCCGAGTGCCAGAAGCCAGAGCAGGAAGCTGCGAGGAGGAAGCAGCAGGGCCAGGATGGAGCTGTGAAGCCGACGGACGCCAGGTGCGGGGACCAGGACGCTGGGGACGCGCTGGCAAGGGGTGCTGGAGAGCGGGGAGCGTGACAGGTGAGCCGGAGGGCAGCACAGGGGACCCGGGGAGCATGACAGGTGGGGGGCTCCCCATAACGTGGAGCTCCCCATCCTGAGAATACCAGCCTTCAGCCGTATGGCTTTATCTGGCTGGTATTGAAATTGGGGGGGAACGCACGCCGTTTTTTTAAATTATTTATTTATTTATTTTACTGCACAGTATAGACACGCCCACCGGCTGCTGTGATTGGGTGCAGTGAGACAGCTGTCACTCAGCGTGGGGGTGTGTCTCACTGCAACTAAACATAGGCGCCGGTGGGCGGGCAAAGCAGGGAATACAAGATTGTTTAATGAGCAGCCGGCCTTTTCAAAATAGTAAAAGCCGCCGCAGCAGTGTGAATGCCGTGCAGCGCCGCTCCGGTGATCGTGGATCGATGAGTATGAGAGAGGGGGGGAAACTTCAGTCACTCGGGGGATTAGCGGTCACCGGTGAATCCTTCACAGGTGACCGCTAATCAGTACACGACACAGACAGAGCCGTGGTATGAGGATGAAGTCGGGTGAAGTTCACCCGAGTTCATTCTCATCGCGCAACTCTGTCGGCTGTAAGCCGACATTTATAAACGACATTGTGCATCACACACACGGACATTCCACACGGACATTCCACGTACACATACACGTTAATTCCACACGCACACACGGACGTTCTACACACAAACACGGCTAGCATACGCAATTCACACTTATGCCACACGGACCATAAAAATGGACACAAAAACGGGATACGGACCCGAAAAACGGCCCGTAACACATGTGCGTGTTTTTCACGGAAGTGTGAAGGGGGCCTTAAAAATAGCATAGCAAAATGTGCATGAGGGTAGAATGCAGAGGTGATGGGACTTGCTTGGCACAAGTGGGACACAAAATTAGTATAGCAGACACTTTTTGGATGCCACTTATGTTCAGCACTGTTTGCTATAAGAATAGCATAGCAAAATGTGCATGAGGGTTGAATGCAGAGGTGCTGGAAATTGCTTGGCACCAGTGGGACACTAAATTAGTATAGCAGACACTTTGTGGATGCCACTAATTTTCAGCACTGTTTGCTATAAAAATAGTGTAGCAAAATGTGCATGAGGGTAGAATGCAGAGGTGAGGGAAATTTCTTGGCACCAGTGGGAACCAAATGGAGTATAGCAGCCACTTTTTGGAGGCCACTAATTTTCAGCACTGTTTGCTATAAAAATAGTGTAGCAAAATGTGCATGAGGGTAGAATGCAGAGGTGCTGGAAATTGCTTGGCACCAGTGGAACAACAATGGAGTATAGCAGACACTTTTTGGATGCCACTAATTTTCAGCACTGTTTGCTATAAGAATAGCGTAGCAAAATGTGCATGAGGGTTGAATGCAGAGGTGCTGGAAATTGCTTGGCACCAGTGGGACACTAAATTAGCATAGCAGCCACTTTGTGGATTCCACTAATTTTCAGCTCTATTTGCTATAAAAATAGCGTAGCAAAATGTGCATGAGGGTAGAAAGCAGAGGTGTTGGAAATTGCTTGGCACCAGTGGGACAACAATGGAGTATAGCAGACACTTTTTAGATGCCACTAATTTTCAGCACTGTTTGCTATAAAAATAGCATAGCAAAATGTGCATGAGGGTTGAATGCAGAGGTGCTGGAAATTGCTTGGCACTAGTGGGACAACAATGGAGTATAGCAGCCACTTTTTGGATTCCACTAAGTTTAAGCACTGTTTCCTCTAAAAATAGCGTAGCAAAATGTGCATTAGGGTAGAATGCAGAGGTGATGGGACTTGCTTGTCACAAGCGGGACACAAAATTATTATAGCAGACACTTTTTGGATGCCACTAATTTTCAGCACTGTTTGCTATAAAAATAGTGTAGCAAAATGTGCATGAGGATAGAATGCAGAGGTGAGGGAAATTTCATGGCACTAGTGGGAACCAAATGGAGTATAGCAGCCACTTTTTGGAGGCCACTAATTTTCAGCACTGTTTCCTATAAAAATAGTGTAGCAAAATGTGCACGAGGGTAGAATGCAGAGGTGCTGGAAATTGCTTGGCACCAGTGGGACAACAATGGAGTATAGCAGACACTTTTTGGATGCCATTAATTTTCAGCACAGTTTCCTATAAAAATAGTATAGCAAAATGTGCATGAGGGTTGAATGCAGAGGTGCTGGAAATTGCTTGGCACCAGTGGGACACTAAATTAGTATAGCAGACACTTTGTGGATGCCACTAATTTTCAGCACTGTTTGCTATAAAAATAGTGTAGCAAAATGTGCATGAGGGTAGAATGCAGAGGAGAGGGAAATTTCTTGGCACCAGTGGGAACCAAATGGAGTATAGCAGCCACTTTTTGGAGGCCACTAATTTTCAGCACTGTTTCCTATAAAAATAGTGTAGCAAAATGTGCATGAGGGTAGAATGCAGAGGTGCTGGAAATTGCTTGGCACCAGTGGGACAACAATGGAGTATAGCAGACACTTTTTGGATGCCATTAATTTTCAGCACAGTTTCCTATAAAAATAGTATAGCAAAATGTGCATGAGGGTAGAATGCAGAGGTGAGGGAAATTTCTTGGCACCAGTGGGAACCAAATGGAGTATAGCAGCCACTTTTTGGAGGCTACTAATTTTCAGCACTGTTTGCTATAACAATAGTGTAGCAAAATGTGCATGAGGGTAGAATGCAGAGGTGCTGGAAATTGCTTGGCACCAGTGGGACAACAATGGAGTATAGCAGGCACTTTTTGGATGCCACTAATTTTCAGCACTGTTTCCAATAAAAATAGCTTAGCAAAATGTGCATGAGGGTAGAATGCAGAGGTGATGTGACTTGCTTGGCACAAGTGGGACACAAAATTAGTATAGCAGACACTTTGTGGATGCCACTTATTTTCAGCACTGTTTGCTATAAACATAGTGTAGCAAAATGTGCATGAGGGTAGAATGCAGAGGTGCTGGAAATTGCTTGACACCAGTGGGACAACAATGGAGTATAACAGACATTTTTGGGATGCCACGAATTTTCAGCACTGTTTGCTATAAAAATAACGTAGCGAAATGTGCATGAGGGTCGAATGCAGAGGTGCTGGAAATTGCTTGGCACCAGTGGGACAACAATGGAGTATAGCAGCCACTTTTTGGATGCCACTTAGTTTCGGCAGTGTTTGTTATAAAAATAGCATAGCAAAATGTGCATGAGGGTTGAATGCAGAGGTGATGGGACTTGCTTGGCACCAGTGGGACAACAATAGAGTATAGCAGCCACTTTTTGGATGCCACTAAGTTTCAGCACTGTTTGCTATAAAAATAGCATAGCAAAATGTGCATGAGTGTTGAATGCAGAGGTGCTGGAAAATGCTTGGCACCAGTGGGACAACAATGGAGTATAGCAGCAACTTTTTGGATGCCACTAATTTTCAGCACTGTTTCCTATAAAAATAGCGTAGCAAAATGTGCATGAGGGTAGAATGCAGAGGTGATGGGACTTGCTTAGCACAAGTGGGACACAAAATTAGAATAGCAGACACTTTTTGGATGCCATTTATGTTCAGCAATGTTTGCTATAAAAATAGTGTAGCAAAATGCGTATGAGAGTAGAATGCAGAAGTGCTAGAAATTGCTTGGAACCAGTGGGACAATACTGGAGTATAGCAGCCACTTTTTGGACGCCACTAAGTTTCAGCACTGTTTGTTATAAAAATAGCGTTGCAAAATGTGCATGAGGGTTGAATGCAAGGGTGCTGGAAAATGCTTGGCAACAGTGGGACAAAATTGGAGTATAGCAGCCACTTTTTGGATGCCACTAATTTTCAGCCTTGTTTCCTATAAAAATAGCGTACCAAAATGTGCATGAGGGTAGAATGCAGAGGTGATGGGACTTGCTTGGCACAAGTGGGACAAAAAATTATTATAGCAGACACTTTTTGGATGCAACTTATGTTCAGCACTGTTTGCTATAGGAATAGCGTAGCAAAATGTGCATGAGGGTTGAATGCAGAGGTGCTGGGACTTGCTTGGCACCAGTAGGACACTAAATTAGCATAGCAGACACTTTGTTGATGCCACTAATTTTCAGCACTATTTGCTATAAAAATAGTGTAGCAAAATGTGCATGAGGGTAGAGTGCAGAGGTGATGGAAATTTCTTGGCACCAGTGGGACAACAATGGGGTATAGCAGACACTTTTTGGATGCCACTTATGTTCAGCACTGTTTTCTATAAGAATAGCATAGCAAAATGTGCATGAGGGTTGAATGCAGAGGTGCTGGAAATTGCTTGGCACCAGTGGGTCACTAAATTAGTATAGCAGACACTTTGTGGATGCCACTAATTTTCAGCACTGTTTGCTATAAAAATAGTGTAGCAAAATGTGCATGAGGGTAGAATGCAGAGGTGATGGGACTTGCTTGGCACCAGTGGGACAACAATAGAGTATAGCAGCCACTTTTTGGATGCCACTAAGTTTCAGCACTGTTTGCTATAAAAATAGCATAGCAAAATGTGCATGAGGGTTGAATGCAGAGGTGCTGGAAAATGCTTGGCACCAGTGGGACAACAATGGAGTATAGCAGCAACTTTTTAGATGCCACTAATTTTCAGCACTGTTTCCTATAAAAATAGCGTAGCAAAATGTGCATGAGGGTAGAATGCAGAGGTGATGGGACTTGCTTAGCACAAGTGGGACACAAAATTAGAATAGCAGACACTTTTTGGATGCCACTTATGTTCAGCACTGTTTGCTATAAAAATAGTGTAGCAAAATGCGTATGAGAGTAGAATGCAGAAGTGCTAGAAATTGCTTGGAACCAGTGGGACATTAAATTAGTATAGCAGACACTTTGTGGACGCCACTAAGTTTCAGCACTGTTTGTTATAAAAATAGCGTTACAAAATGTGCATGAGGGTTGAATGCAAGGGTGCTGGAAAATGCTTGGCAACAGTGGGACAAAATTGGAGTATAGCAGCCACTTTTTGGATGCCACTAATTTTCAGCCTTGTTTCCTATAAAAATAGCGTACCAAAATGTGCATGAGGGTAGAATGCAGAGGTGATGGGACTTGCTTGGCACAAGTGGGACACAAAATTATTATAGCAGACACTTTTTGGATGCCACTTATGTTCAGCACTGTTTTCTTAAAGAATAGCATAGCAAAATGTGCATAAGGGTTGAATGCAGAGGTGCTGGAAATTGCTTGGCACCAGTGGGACATTAAATTAGTATAGCAGACACTTTGTGGATGCCACTAATTTTCAGCACTGTTTGCTATAAAAATAGTGTAGAAAAATGTGCATGAGGGTAGAATGCAGAGGTGAGGGAAATTTATTGGCATCAGTGGAAACAAAATGGAGTATAGCAGCCACTTTTTGAAAGCCACTAATTTTCAGCACTGTTTGCAATACAAATAGTGTAGCAAAATGTGCATGAGGGTAGAATGCAGAGGTGCTGGAAATTGCTTGGCACCAGTGGGACAACAATGGAGTATAGCAGACACTTTTTGGATGCCACTAATTTTCAGCACTGTTTCCTATAAAAATAGCTTAGCAAAATGTGCATGAGGGTAAAATGCAGAGGTGATGGGACTTGCTTGGCACATGTGGGACACAAAATTAGTATAGCAGACACTTTTTGGATGCCAATTATGTTCAGCACTGTTTGCTATAAGAATAGCATAGCAAATTGTGCATGAAGGTTGAATGCAGAGGTGCTGGAAATTGCTTGGCACCAGTGGGACACTAAATTAGTATAGCAGACACTTTGTGGATGCCACTAATTTTCAGCACTGTTTGCTATAAAAAATAGTGTAGCAAAATGTGCATAAGGGTAGAATGCAGAGGTGCTGGAAATTGCTTGGCACCAGTGGGACAACAATGGAGTATAGGAGACACTTTTTGGATGCCACTAATTTTCAGCACTGTTTCCTATAAAAATAGCTTAGCAAAATGTGCATGAGGGTAGAATGCAGAGGTGACGGGACTTGCTTGGCACAAGTGGGATAAAAATATAGTATAGCAGACACTTTTTGGATGCCACTTATGTTCAGCACTGTTTGCTATAAGAATAGCATAGCAAATTGTGCATGAAGGTTGAATGCAGAGGTGCT
Source organism: Anomaloglossus baeobatrachus (assembly GCF_048569485.1). NCBI lineage: Eukaryota > Metazoa > Chordata > Amphibia > Anura > Aromobatidae > Anomaloglossus > Anomaloglossus baeobatrachus. The sequence goes on along the minus strand of NC_134362.1, from coordinate 115,172,979 downwards.
GGAAATTGCTTGGCACCAGTGGGGCACTAAATTAGTATAGCAGACACTTTGTGGATGCCACTAATTTTCAGCACTGTTTGCTATAAAAATAGTGTAGCAAAATGTGCATGAGGGTAGAATGCAGAGGTGCTGGAAATTGCTTTACACCAGTGGGACAACAATGGAGTATAACAGACATTTTTTGGATGCCACGAATTTTCAGCACTGTTTGCTATAAAAATAGTGTAGCAAAATGTGCATGAGGGTTGAATGCAGAGGTGCTGGGACTTGCTTGGCAACAGTAGGACACTAAATTAGCATAGCAGACACTTTGGGGATGCCACTAATTTTCAGCACTGTAGTGTAGGAAAATGTGCATGAGGGTAGAATGCAGAGGTGCTGGAAATTGCTTGGCACTAGTGGGACAACAATAGAGTATAGCAAACAATTTTTGGATACCACTAATTTTCAGCACTGATTTTTATAAAAATAGCATAGCAAAATGTGCATTAGGGTAATATTCAAAGGTGATGGAACTTCCTTGGCACAAGTGGGACACAAAATTAGTATAGCAGACACTTTTTGGATGCCACTTATGTTCAGCACTGTTTGCTATAAGAATAGGGTAGCAAAATGTGCATGAGGGTTGAATGCAGAGGTGCTGAAAATTGCTTGGCACCAGTCGGACACTAAATTAGCATAGCAGACACTTTGTTGATGCCACTAATTTTCAGCACTATTTGCAATAAAAATAGTGTAGCAAAATGTGCATGAGGGTAGAATGCAGAGGTGTTGGAAATTTCTTGGCACCAGTGGGACAACAATGGGGTATAGCAGACACTTTTTGGATGCCACTTATGTTCAGCACTGTTTTCTATAAGAATAGCATAGCAAAATGTGCATGAGGGTTGAATGCAGAGGTGCTGGAAATTGCTTGGCACCAGTGGGGCACTAAATTAGTATAGCAGACACTTTGTGGATGCCACTAATTTTCAGCACTGTTTGCTATAAAAATAGTGTAGCAAAATGTGCATGAGGGTAGAATGCAGAGGTGATGGGACTTGCTTGGCACCAGTGGGACAACAATAGAGAAAAGCAGCCACTTTTTGGATGCCACTAAGTTTCAGCACTGTTTGCTATAAAAATAGCATAGCAAAATGTGCATGAGGGTTGAATGCAGAGGTGCTGGAAAATGCTTGGCACCAGTGGGACAACAATGGAGTATAACAGCAACTTTTTGGATGCCACTAATTTTCAGCACTGTTTCCTATAAAAATAGCGTAGCAAAATGTGCATGAGGGTAGAATGCAGAGGTGATGGGACTTGCTTAGCACAAGTGGGACACAAAATTAGAATAGCAGACACTTTTTGGATGCCACTTATGTTCAGCACTGTTTGCTATAAAAATAGTGTAGCAAAATGCGTATGAGAGTAGAATGCAGAAGTGCTAGAAATTGCTTGGAACCAGTGGGACAATACTGGAGTATAGCAGCCACTTTTTGGACGCCACTAAGTTTCAGCACTGTTTGTTATAAAAATAGCGTTACAAAATGTGAATGAGGGTTGAATGCAAGGGTGCTGGAAAATGCTTGGCAACAGTAGGACAAAATTGGAGTATAGCAGCCACTTTTTGGATGCCACTAATTTTCAGCCTTGTTTCCTATAAAAATAGCGTACCAAAATGTGCATGAGGGTAGAATGCAGAGGTGATGGGACTTGCTTGGCACAAGTGGGACACAAAATTATTATAGCAGACACTTTTTGGATGCCACTTATGTTCAGCACTGTTTTCTTAAAGAATAGCATAGCAAAATGTGCATAAGGGTTGAATGCAGAGGTGCTGGAAATTGCTTGGCACCAGTGGGACATTAAATTAGTATAGCAGACACTTTGTGGATGCCACTAATTTTCAGCACTGTTTGCTATAAAAATAGTGTAGAAAAATGTGCATGAGGGTAGAATGCAGAGGTGAGGGAAATTTCTTGGCATCAGTGGAAACAAAATGGAGTATAGCAGCCACTTTTTGAAAGCCACTAATTTTCAGCACTGTTTGCAATACAAATAGTGTAGCAAAATGTGCATGAGGGTAGAATGCAGAGGTGCTGGAAATTGCTTGGCACCAGTGGGACAACAATGGAGTATAGCAGACACTTTTTGGATGCCACTAATTTTCAGCACGGTTTCCTATAAAAATAGCTTAGCAAAATGTGCATGAGGGTAAAATGCAGAGGTGATGGGACTTGCTTGGCACAAGTGGGACACAAAATTAGTATAGCAGACACTTTTTGGATGCCAATTATGTTCAGCACTGTTTGCTATAAGAATAGCATAGCAAATTGTGCATGAAGTTTGAATGCAGAGGTGCTGGAAATTGCTTGGCACCAGTGGGACACTAAATTAGTATAGCAGACACTTTGTGGATGCCACTAATTTTCAGCACTGTTTGCTATAAAAAATAGTGTAGCAAAATGTGCATGAGGGTAGAATGCAGAGGTGCTGGAAATTGCTTGGCACCAGTGGGACAACAATGGAGTATAGCAGACACTTTTTGGATGCCACTAATTTTCAGCACTGTTTCCTATAAAAATAGCTTAGCAAAATGTGCATGAGGGTAGAATGCAGAGGTGACGGGACTTGCTTGGCACAAGTGGGATAAAAAAATAGTATAGCAGACACTTTTTGGATGCCACTTATGTTCAGCACTGTTTGCTATAAGAATAGCATAGCAAATTGTGCATGAAGGTTGAATGCAGAGGTGCTGGAAATTGCTTGGCACCAGTGGGGCACTAAATTAGTATAGCAGACACTTTGTGGATGCCACTAATTTTCAGCACTGTTTGCTATAAAAATAGTGTAGCAAAATGTGCATGAGGGTAGAATGCAGAGGTGCTGGAAATTGCTTTACACCAGTGGGACAACAATGGAGTATAACAGACATTTTTTGGATGCCACGAATTTTCAGCACTGTTTGCTATAAAAATAGTGTAGCAAAATGTGCATGAGGGTTGAATGCAGAGGTACTGGAAAATGCTTGGCAACAGTGGGACAACAATGGAGTATAGCAGCCACTTTTTGGATGCCACTAATTTTCAGCACTGTTTCCTATAAAAATAGCTTAGCAAAATGTGCATGAGGGTAGAATGCAGAGGTGACGGGACTTGCTTGGCACAAGTGGGATAAAAAAATAGTATAGCAGACACTTTTTGGATGCCACTTATGTTCAGCACTGTTTGCTATAAGAATAGCATAGCAAATTGTGCATGAAGGTTGAATGCAGAGGTGCTGGAAATTGCTTGGCACCAGTGGGGCACTAAATTAGTATAGCAGACACTTTGTGGATGCCACTAATTTTCAGCACTGTTTGCTATAAAAATAGTGTAGCAAAATGTGCATGAGGGTAGAATGCAGAGGTGCTGGAAATTGCTTTACACCAGTGGGACAACAATGGAGTATAACAGACATTTTTTGGATGCCACGAATTTTCAGCACTGTTTGCTATAAAAATAGTGTAGCAAAATGTGCATGAGGGTTGAATGCAGAGGTACTGGAAAATGCTTGGCAACAGTGGGACAACAATGGAGTATAGCAGCCACTTTTTGGATGCCACTTATGTTCAGCACTGTTTGCTATAAGAATAGCATAGCAAATTGTGCATGAAGGTTGAATGCAGAGGTGCTGGAAATTGCTTGGCACCAGTGGGGCACTAAATTAGTATAGCAGACACTTTGTGGATGCCACTAATTTTCAGCACTGTTTGCTATAAGAATAGCATAGCAAATTGTGCATGAAGTTTGAATGCAGAGGTGCTGGAAATTGCTTGGCACCAGTGGGACACTAAATTAGTATAGCAGACACTTTGTGGATGCCACTAATTTTCAGCACTGTTTGCTATAAAAAATAGTGTAGCAAAATGTGCATGAGGGTAGAATGCAGAGGTGCTGGAAATTGCTTGGCACCAGTGGGACAACAATGGAGTATAGCAGACACTTTTTGGATGCCACTAATTTTCAGCACTGTTTCCTATAAAAATAGCTTAGCAAAATGTGCATGAGGGTAGAATGCAGAGGTGACGGGACTTGCTTGGCACAAGTGGGATAAAAAAATAGTATAGCAGACACTTTTTGGATGCCACTTATGTTCAGCACTGTTTGCTATAAGAATAGCATAGCAAATTGTGCATGAAGGTTGAATGCAGAGGTGCTGGAAATTGCTTGGCACCAGTGGGGCACTAAATTAGTATAGCAGACACTTTGTGGATGCCACTAATTTTCAGCACTGTTTGCTATAAAAATAGTGTAGCAAAATGTGCATGAGGGTAGAATGCAGAGGTGCTGGAAATTGCTTTACACCAGTGGGACAACAATGGAGTATAACAGACATTTTTTGGATGCCACGAATTTTCAGCACTGTTTGCTAAAAAAATAGTGTAGCAAAATGTGCATGAGGGTTGAATGCAGAGGTACTGGAAAATGCTTGGCAACAGTGGGACAACAATGGAGTATAGCAGCCACTTTTTGGATGCCACTAATTTTCAGCACTGTTTGCTATAAAAATAGCGTAGAAAAATGTGCATGAGGGTAGAATGCAGAGGTGGTGGGACTTTTTTGGCACCAGTGGGACAACAATAGAGTATAGCAGCCACTTTTTGGATGCCACTAAGTTTCAGCACTGTTTGCTATAAAAATAGCGTAGCAAAATGTGCATGATGGTAGAATGCAGAGGTGTTGGAAATTGCTTGGCACCAGTGGGACAACAATAGAGTATAGCAGTTACTTTTTAGATGCCACTAGATTTCAGCACTGTTTGCTATAAAAATGGCACAGCAAAATGTGTATGAGGGTTGAATGCAGAGGTGCTGGAAATTGCTTGGCACTAGTGGGACAACAATGGAGTATAGCAGCCACTTTTTGGATGCCACTTAGTTTCAGAACTGTTATAAAAAATAGCGTAGCAAAATGTGCATGATGGTTGAATGCAGAGGTGCTGGAAATTAATAGCGTAGCAAAATGTGCATGAGGGTAGAATGCAGAGGTGATGGGACTTGCTTGTCACAAGCGGGACACAAAATTATTATAGCAGACAGTTTTTGGATGCCACTAATTTTCAGCACTGTTTGCTATAAAAATAGTGTAGCAAAATGTGCATGAGGGTAGAATGCAGAGGTGCTGGAAATTGCTTGGCACCAGTGGGACAACAATGAAGTATAGCAGACACTTTTTGGATACCACTAATTTTCAGCACTGTTTCCTATAAAAACAGTATAGCAAAATGTGCATGAGGGTAGAATGCAGAGGTGATGGGACTTGCTTGGCACAAGTGGGACAGAAAATTAGTATAGCAGACACTTTGTGGATGCCACTAATTTTCAGCACTGTTTGCTATAAAAATAGTGTAGCAAAATGTGCATGAGGGTAGAATGCAGAGGTGCTGGAAATTGCTTGACACCAGTGAAACAACAATGGAGTATAACAGACATTTTTGGGATGCCACAAATTTTCAGCACTGTTTGCTATAAAAATAACGTAGCAAAATTTGCATGAGGGTTGAATGCAGAGGTGCTGGAAATTGCTTGGCACCAGTGGGACAACAATGGAGTATAGCAGCCACTTTTTGGATGCCACTTAGTTTCGGCAGTGTTTGTTATAAAAATAGCGTAGCAAAATGTGCATGAGGGTTGAATGCAGAGGTGCTGGAAAATGCTTGGCAACAGTGGGACAACAATGGAGTATAGCAGCCACTTTTTGAATGCCAATAATTTTCAGCACTGTTTGCTATAAAAATAGCATAGCAAAATGTGCATGAGGGTAGAATGCAGAGGTGATGGGACTTGCTTGGCACCAGTGGGACAACAATAGAGTATAGCAGCCACTTTTTGGATGCCACTAAGTTTCAGCACTGTTTGTTATAAAAATAGTATAGCAAAATGTGCATGAGGGTTGAATGTAGAGGTGCTGGAAAATGCTTGGCACCAGTGGGACAACAATGGAGTATAGCAGCAACTTTTTGGATGCCACTAATTTTCAGCACTGTTTCCTGTAAAAATAACGTAGCAAAATGTGCATGAGGGTAGAATGCAGAGGTGATGGGACTTGCTTAGCACAAGTGGGAAACAAAATTCAAATAGCAGACACTTTTTGGATGCCATTTATGTTCAGCACTGTTTGCTATAAGAATAGTGTAGCGAAATGTGCATGAGGGTTGAATGCAGATGTGCTGGGACTTGCTTGGCACCAGTGGGACACTAAATTAGCATAGCAGACACTTTGTGGATGCCACTAATTTTAAGCACTGTTTGCTATAAAAATAGTGTAGCAAAATGCGTATGAGGGTAGAATGCAGAAATGCTGGAAATTGCTTGGAACCAGTGGGACAATAATGGAGTATAGCAGCCACTTTTTGGATGCCACTAAGTTTCAGCACTATTTGTTATAAAAATAGCGTAGCAAAATGTGCATGAGGGTTGAATGCAAAGGTGCTGGAAAATGCTTGGCAACAGTGGGACAACTATAGAGTATAGCAGCCACTTTTTGGATGCCACTAATTTTCAGCCTTGTTTCCAATAAAAATAGCGAAGAAAAATGTGCATGAGGGTAGAATGCAGAGGTGATGGGACTTTCTTGGCACAAGTGGGACACAAAATTATTATAGCAGACACTTTTTGGATGCAACTTATGTTCAGCACTGTTTGCTATGGGAATAGCGTAGCAAAATGTGCATGAGGGTTGAATGCAGAGATGCTGGGACTTGCTTGGCACCAGTAGGACACAAAATTAGCATAGCAGACACTTTAGGGATGCCACTAATTTTCAGCACTGTTTGCTATAAAAATAGTGTAGCAAAATGTGCATGAGGGTAGAATGCAGAGGTGCTGAAAATTGCTTGGCACTAGTGGGACAACAATGGAGTACAGCAAACACTTTTTGGATATCACTAATTTTCAGCACTGATTCCTATAAAAATAGCATAGCAAAATGTGCATGAGGGTAGAATTCAGAGGTGATGGAACTTCCTTGGCACAAGTGTGTTACAAAATTAGTATAGCAGACACTTTTTGGATGCCACTTATGTTCAGCACTGTTTGCTATAAGAAAAGCATAGCAAAATGTGCATGAGGGTTGAATGCAGAGGTGCTGGAAATTGCTTGGCACCATTGGGACACTAAATTAGTATAGCAGACACTTTGTGGATGCCACTAATTTTCAGCACTGTTTGCTAGAAAAATAGTGTAGCAAAATGTGCATGAGGGTAGAATGCAGAGGTGCTGGAAATTGCTTGGCACCAGTTGGACAACAATGGAGTATAGCAGATACTTTTTGGATGCCACTAATTTTCAGCACTGTTTCCTATAAAAATAGCTTAGCAAAATGTGCATGAGGGTAGAATGCAGAGGTGATGGGATTTGCTTGGCACAAGTGGGACACAAAATTAGTATAGCAGACACTTTTTGGATGCCACTTATGTTCAGCACTGTTTGCTATAGGAATAGCGTAGCAAAATGTGCATGAGGGTTGAATGCAGAGATGCTGGGACTTGCTTGGCACCAGTAGGACACAAAATTAGCATAGCTGACACTTTGGGGATGCCACTAATTTTCAGCACTGTAATGTAGGAAAATGTGCATGAGGGTAGAATGCAGAGGTGCTGGAAATTGCTTGGCACTGATGGGACAACAATGGAGTATAGCAAACACTTTTTGGATACCACTAATTTTCAGCACTGATTCCTATAAAAATAGCGTAGCAAAATGTGAATGAGGGTAGAACTCAGAGGTGATGGAACTTCCTTGGCACAAGTGGGACACAAAACTATTATAGCAGACACTTTTTGGATGCCACTAATTTTCAGCACTGTTTGCTATAAAAATAGTGTAGCAAAATGTGCATGAGGGTAGAATGCAGAGGTGTTGGAAATTGCTTGGCACCAGTGGGACAACAATGGTGTATAGCAGACACTTTTTGGATGCCACCTATGTTCAGCACTGTTTGCTATAAGAATAGCATAGCAAAATGTGCATGAGGGTTGAATTCAGAGGTGCTGGAAATTGCTTGGCACCAGTGGGACACTAAATTAGTATAGCAGACACTTTGTGGATGCCACTAATTTTCAGCACTGTTTGCTATAAAAATAGTGTAGCAAAATGTGCATGAGGGTAGAATGCAGAGGTGAGGGAAATTTCTTGGCACCAGTGGGAATAAAATGGAGTATAGCAGCCAATTTTTAGAGGCCACTAATTTTCAACACTTTTTGCTATAAAAATAGTGTAGCAAAATGTGCATGAGGGTAGAATGCAGAGGTGCTGGAAATTGCTTTGCACCAGTGGGACAACAATGGAGTACAGCAGATACTTTTTGGATGCCACTAATTTTCAGCACTGTTTCCTATAAAAATAGCATAGCAAATTGTGCATGAAGGTTGAATGCAGAGGTGCTGGAAATTACTTGGCACCAGTGGGACACTAAATTAGTATAGCAGACACTTTGTGGATGCCACTAATTTTCAGCACTGTTTGCTATAAAAATAGTGTAGCAAAATGTGCATGAGGGTAGAATGCAGAGGTGTTGGAAATTGCTTGGCACCAGTGGGACAACAATGGTGTATAGCAGACACTTTTTGGATGCCACCTATGTTCAGCACTGTTTGCTATAAGAATAGCATAGCAAAATGTGCATGAGGGTTGAATGCATAGGTGCTGGAACTTCCTTGACACCAGTGGGACAACAATGGAGTATAAGAGCCATTTTTGGATGCCACGAATTTTCAGCACTGTTTGCTATAAAAATACCGTAGCAAAATGTGCATGAGGGTTAAATGCAGAGGTGCTGGAAATTGCTTGGCACCAGTGGGACAACAATGGAGTATAGCAGCCACTTTTTGGATGCCACTAAGTTTCAGCACTGTTTGCTATAAAAATAGCGTAGCAAAATGTGCATGAGGGTTGAATGCAGAGGTGCTGGAAAATACTTGGCACCAGTGGGACAACAATGGAGTATAGCAGCCAGTTTTTGGATACCACTAATTTTCAGCACTGTTTCCTATAAAAATAGCGTAGCAAAATGTGCATGAGGGTAGAATGCAGAGGTGATAGGACTTGCTTAGCACAAGTGGGACACAAAATTAGAATAGCAGACACTTTTTGGATGCCACTTATGTTCAGCACTGTTTGCTATATAAATAGTGTAGCAAAATGTGCATGAGGGTTGAAAGCAGATGTGCTGGGACTTGCTTGGCACCAGTGGGACACTAAATTAGCATAGCAGACACTTTGTGGGTGCCACTAATTTTCAGCACTGTTTGCTATAAAAATAGTGTGACAAAATGTGTATGAGGGTAGAATGCAGAAGTACTGGAAATTGCTTGGAACCAGTGGGACAATAATGGAGCATAACAGCCACTTTTTGGATGTCACTAAGTTTCAGCACTGTTTGTTATAAAAATAGCGTAGCAAAATGTGCATGAGTGTTGAATGCAAAGGTGCTGGAAAATGCTTGGCAACAGTGGGACAACAATGGAGTATAGGAGCCACTTTTTGGATGTCACTAAGTTTCAGCACTGTTTCCTCTAAAAATAGCGTAGCAGAATGTGCATGAGGGTAGAATGCAGAGGTGATAGGACTTGCTTGGCACAAGCGGGACACAAAATTAGTATAGCAGACACTTTGTTGATGCCACTAATTTTCAGCACTGTTTGCTATAAAAATAGTGTAGCAAAATGTGCATGAGGGTAGAATGCAGAGGTGCTGGAAATTGCTTGGAACCAGTGGGACCCTAATGTAGTATAGCAGACACTTTTGTGGATGCCACTAATTTTCAGCACTGTTTGCTATAAAAATAGTGTAGCAAAATGTGCATGAGGGTAGAATGCAGAGGTGTTGGAAATTGCTTGACACCAGTGGGACAACAATGGAGTATAGCAGACATTTTTTGGATGCCACGAATTTTCAGCACTGTTTGCTATAAAAATAGCGTAGCAAAATGTGCATGAGGGTTGAATGCAGAGGTGCTGGAAATTGCTTGGCACCAGTGGGACAACAATGGAGTATAGCAGCCACTTTTTTGGATGCCACTAATTTTCAGCACTGTTTGCTATAAAAATAGCGTAGCAAAATGTGCATGAGGGTAGAATGCAGAGGTGATGGGACTTGCTTGGCACCAGTGGGAGAACAATAGAGTATAGCAGCCACTTTTTGGATGCCACTAAGTTTCAGCACTGTTTGCTATAAAAATAGCGTAGCAAAATGTGCATGATGGTAGAATGCAGAGGTGCTGGAAAATGCTTAGCACCAGTGGGACAACAATGGAGTATAGCAGCCACTTTTTGGATGCCACTAATTTTCAGCACTGTTTGCTATAAAAATAGCGTAGCAAAATGTGCATGAGAGTAGAATGCAGAGGTGATGGGACTTGCTTGGCACCAGTGGGAGAACAATAGAGTATAGCAGCCACTTTTGGATGCCACTAATTTTCAGCACTGTTTCCTATAAAAATAGCGTAGCAAAATGTGCATGAGGGTAGAATGCAGAGAAGATGGGACTTGCTTGGAACAAGTGGGACACAAAATTAGTAAAGCAGACACTTTTTGAATGCCACTTATGTTCAGCACTGTTTTCTATAAGAATAGCGTAGCAAAATGTGCATGATGGTTGAATGCACAGGTGCTGGAAATTGCTTGGCACCAGTGGGACACTAATATAGTATAGCAGACACTTTGTGGATGCCACTAATTTTCAGCACTGTTTGCTATAAAAATAGTTTAGCAAAATGTGCATGAGGGTAGAATGCAGAGGTGCTGGAAATTGCTTGACACCAGTGGGATAGCAATGGAGTATAACAAACATTTTTTGGATGCCATGAATTTTCAGCACTGTTTGCTATAAGAAATAGCGTAGCAAAATGTGCATGAGGGTTGAATGCAGAGGTGATGGGACTTGCTTGGCACCAGTGGGAGAACAATAGAGTATAGCAGCCACTTTTTGGATGCCACTAAGTGTCAGCACTGTTTGCTATAAAAAAAGCGTAGCAAAATGTGCATGAGGGTTGAATGCAGAGGTGCTGAAAAATGCTTGGCACCAGTGGGACAGCAATGGAGTATAGCAGCCACTTTTGGATGCCACTAATTTTCAGCACTTTTTCCTATAAAAATAGCGTAGCAAAATGTGCATGAGGGTAGAATGCAGAGGTGATGGGACTTGCTTGGCACAAGTGGGACACAAAATTAGTATAGCAGACACTTTTTGAATGCCACTTATGTTCAGCACTGTTTGCTATAAGAATAGCGTAGGAAAATGTGCATGAGGGTTGAATGCAGATGTGCTGGGTCTTGCTTGGCACCAGTGGGACACAAAATTAGCATAGCAGACACTTTGTGGATGCCATTATTTTTCAGCACTGTTTGCTATAAAAATAGGGTAGCAAAATGGGCATGAGGGTAGAATGCAGAGGTGCTGGAAATTGCTTGGCACTAGTGGGACAATAATGGAGTATAGCAGCCACTTTTTGGATGTCATTAATTTTCAGTACTGTTTACTATAAAAATAGTGTAGCAAAATGTTCATGATGGTTGAATGCAGAGGTGCTGGAAATTGCTTGGCACTAATGGAACAACAATGGAGTATAGCAGACTCTTTTTGGATGCCACTAAGTTTCAGCACTGTTTGCTATAAGAATAGCGTAGCAAAATGTGCATTAGGGTTGAATGCAGAGGTTCTGAAAAATGCTTGGCACCAGTTGGACAACAATGGAGTATAGCAGCTACTCTCAATTTTCAGCAATGTTTGCTATAAAAATAACGCAGCAAAATGTGCATGAGGGTAGAATGCAGAGGTGATGTGACTTGGTTGGCACCAGTGGGACAACAATAGAGTATAGCAGCCACTTTTTGGATGCCACTAAGTTTCAGCACTGTTTGCTATAAAAATAGCGTAGCAAAATGTGCATGATGGTTGAATGCGGAGGTGCTGGAAAATATTTGGCACCAGTGGGACAATAATGGAGAATTGCAGCCACTTTTTGGATGCCACTTAGTTTCAGCACTGTTTGTTATAAAAAATAGTGTAGCAAAATGTGCATGAGGGTAGAATGCAGAGTTGATGGGACTTGCTTAGCACAAGTGGGACACAAAATTAGTATAGTAGACACTTTTTGGATGCCACTTATGTTCAGCACTGTTTGCTATAAGAATAGCGTAGCAAAATGTGCATGAGCGTTGAATGCAGAGGTGCTGGAAATTGCTTGGCACCAGTGGGACAACAATGGAGTATAGCAGCCACTTTTTGAATGTCATTCATTTTCAGCACTGTTTACTATAAAAATAGCGTTGCAAAATGTGCATGAGGGTAGAATGCAGAGGTGCTGGGACTTGCTTAGCACAAGTGGGACACAAAATTAGTATAGCAGACACTTTGTGGATGCCACTAATTTTCAGCAGTGTTTGCTATAAAAATAGTGTAGCAAAATGTGCATGAGGGTAGAATGCAGAGGTGCTGGAAATTGCTTGACACCAGTGGGAAAGCAATGGAGTATAGCAGACACTTTTTGGATGCCACTAATTTTCAGCACTGTTTGATATAAAAATAGCGTAGCAAAATCTGCATGAGGGTAGAATGCAGAGGTAATGGGACTTGCTTGGCACCAGTGGGACAACAATGGAGTATGGCAGACACTTTTTGGATGCCACTAATTTTCAGCACTGTTTGCTATAAAAATAACGTAGCAAAATGTGCATGAGGGTAGAATGCAGAGGTGATGGGACTTGCTTGGCACAAGTGGGACACAAAATTAGTATAGCATACACTTTTTGGATGCCACTTATGTTCAGCACTCTTTGCTATAAGAATAGCGTAGCAAAATGTGCATGAGGGTTGAATGCAGATGTGCTGAGACTTGCTTGGCACCAGTGGGACACGAAATTAGCATAGCAGACACTTTGTGGATGCCACTAATTTTCAGCAGTGTTTGCTATAAAAATAGTGTAGCAAAATATGCATGAGGGTAGAATGCAGAGGTGCTGGAAATTGCTTGGCACCAGTGGGACAACAATGGAGTATAGCAGCCACTTTTTGGATGCCACTAATTTTCAGCACTGTTTGCTATAAAAATAGTGTAGCAAAATGTGCATGAGGGTAGAATGCAGAGGTGCTGGAAATAGCTTGGCACCAGCGGGACAACAATTGAGTATAGCAGCCACTTATTGGATGCCACTAATTTTCAGCACTGTTTCCTATAAAAATAGCGTAGCAAAATGTGCATGAGGGTAGCATGGAGAGGTGATGGGACTTGCTTGGCACACGTTGGACACAAAATTAGTATAGCAGACACTTTTTGGATGCCACTTATGTTCAGCACTGTTTGCTATAAGAATAGCATAGCAAAATGTGCATGAGGGTTGAATGCAGAGGTGCTGAAAATTGCTTGGCACCAGTGGGACAACGATGGAAAATTGCAGCCACTTTTTGGATGCCACTACGTTTCAGCACTGTTTGTTATAAAAATAGCGTAGCAAAATGTGCATGAGGGTTGAATGCAGAGGTGCTGGAAAATGCTTGGCACCAGTGGGACAACAATGGAGTATAGCAGCCACTTTTTGGATGCCACTATGTTTCAGCACTGTTTGCTATAAAAATAGCGTAGCAAAATGTGCATGAGGGTTGAATGCACAGGTGCTGGGACTTGCCTGGCACAAGTGGAACACAAAATTACTATGGCCTAAAACACACTTCCGCAAAAAAAATGTCCATATGACACGGTCCGTTTTTCGGGTCCGTGTTCCGTATTTTTGGGGCGTTTCTTTGGTACGTATGGCATCCGTGTGATGGCTTATGCGAGCCGTGTGTACGTGTGGATTGTCCGTATTGGCATGAAATACGTACGTGTGCAGTCCGTGTGCCCTCCATTTTTTGAGATACGTATTTTCACACAAATAACCTTGCTAGCCCATCAAAATGTGCTCCTGGTGTGTTAAATTGGTCAATTAACTACCCAATTTGTTTAGTTTGCTTAAAAAACCTTAAAAAACATGGCTTCAGAGCTCATTCTCACATTAAACACACTCCAAAATGTCTCTCTCCAATAAAGCAACCATGTATTTGCTCTGGTTTATATCTAGGAGATTTGGGGTTAGGCGACATATGATTGAAGAAGAGCCACCATTGGAGAAATGGATGTGGATTCACCCCCTTGTGAAGCTCAGGAAAACACAAGGCCGTTTTAATATTTTATATTGGGAAATTTCCACCTAAATTCCAAGCCTACTGCCATCTCACCATGAATTCATTTGACAACATCCTTGACCTTGTGTACTATCGTTTAAAGCATCAGGACACCTCTATGCGCCTCAGCATCTCCCCTGAGGAACGACTGTTGATGACTTTACGGTAGGTGTTGTCATGTATACTCATGCTTTATCGGTTATATTGAAATACATGTTAAGTCGCTAAGGCATCATTTTTTTGACATTATGTAATTTAAAATTATGGTCTTTGTAGAAAACTTATATTGATCACTTAACCACAGTGCAATTTAAAATTAAGAACAGAGAAGTCACATCTACCATTATATCTCTACCAAAATTGAAGACACAAGAGGCTTAACTCAAAAAACTTGTTTATTAAACACAAAATTAAATATTTTTCCAATATAGAAAGTAAAGATCACATATACTTTTCCCAACCAAAGATATTAAAAAAAACATACACAGTATCTCGCCAGTCATTGGATGATACAAATATTTGGTGTGAAATATAAATTACATGAATAGTCAAAGTAATGTCATGTTTTTATTCTATTTCAGTTACCTAGCAACTGGGCAATCCATCAGCAGTCTGCATTTCGAATTCTTATTGGGAAGGTCAACAATTGGCAAGATTATCCTGCATACCTGCACTGTGCTTTGGGAGACCCTTAGGCATCATGTCATGCAGCTGCCTTCAACACAGGAATGGATGCACATTTCAGATGAATTTTTGGAGAAAACAGCTTTCCCAAATTGTATTGGTGCCATTGACGGAAAACACATTAGAGTGAAGAAACCACCGAACTCAGCATCAAGATATTTTAATTATCATAAGGGTTTTTTTGTAGTTATTTTGGCCATGGTAGATACAAATTACTGCTTTTTATTTGCGGATATTGGGGCCTATGGCAGTGCCTCAGATGCTCGCATTTTCCGAAGCTCACGTTTAGCAAGATGATTAATGTCTGATAGTTTAAGTTTGCCTGCACCAAGACCAGTGCCTGGTACAAATGGCCCAATTGTCCCTTTTGTAATGGTTGCAGATCAGGGGTTTGCATTGTCTAGGCATTTGATGCGTCCATATCCCAGAAGGGGGCAGGACTGATCAAAAGCCTTATTTATTAGCAAAATGGCCAGAGCACGTTGCTATGTTGAACGTGCCTTTGGCATTTTGGCCTCAAGGTGGCGCATTTATCAAACCACCATACAACTCCAACCAACCACCGTCAAGGCTGTCTTTAAATCGACAGTAGTGTTACATAATTACTGTAGATTACATGAAAGCAATGACGAAGACTTTGAGGAGTTGCCTGCTTTAAATGCACCATTTGTACAGAATGGTAGTGTTAGAACCACTGTGTCCACTTCTGGTCTACAAGTGAGGAATCAGTTTAAAGATTATTTTAGTTTTAATCGCCATAGTCATGTATAATTTTGGCATTGTTATAGTTTTTTAACACTTGGTTACATAAGCACAAACACATATGTATTACAAAAGAGAAAATGACCATACATAGGTATAATTTGAGGTATTTTGTTGGTTGGTTGTGTTTGTGGTCCCCATAACCTATTGTGATATGACAATATTGTTATAACATCAGGATTTTTTGTTATTCTAAAAACAGTACTACTGAAAGTACATGACTAATAAAATTATGACAAATTTGTTTTGGAAAAGTTAGTCCAGAATTATTATTTTACCTATGTATGTATGTTATCTTTTACAAGACACCATGTATTTATTTTTTTTAAATACAATTTTGTCAGGGACATTAGCCCATACAAAACACCATACTTTATTATGCAATAATGTCACGGAAACATAATTTGTTTGACACTATTGGATTACAAGTATGGGACCAGACCATATGCAGATACTGCATAGTGGCTGGATTTTTAATAATAAAGGTGTCTGAATGTTAGTGTAGTAGTTTATGTTTATAGTAGTAGTTTATTTTTTTGCATTTTTTCCCTAAACCCAGTTTATTCTAATGGATGGTCCAATCAACATGTCCAGAGCAAGGCTTCATTCTAACAGGCAGGTATTGTTTTTGAAGTGATAGAGTAATTTCTATTGAATTTTTGTAAAGGAAAACAAAAATATGACCACATGCATATAGAGTAAGTATTTTGTTACATTTTGATATGTTTCCACACCAGCAATACCATAGAAAACATACCAAAATGTAAAATAATACATACAATATCACATCATGATTCAACTAAATCCTCTAGGCTAGTGATGTTTTCCTGTGTAGGCTCCATTGCATTGACATCTACAGAATATGTTTGCTGCACAACAGTAGATGTTGTAGTGAGTGACTGATCAGTGTTTCCACTAGTAACAGTTGTTGTACTTGGAACAAATAATGAGGCAGTTGTTTGGGCAGATGGAAGACCAATTGTAGGTAGCACATATTGATGTGTTGGAATAGGCTGGGTATGCGTGTATGTGAAGTTAGTTGGGTAAGTCTGTTGTTGAAAGTACTGTTGTTGTGGATTATTAGGAACATGGTATGCTGTTGGTTGTTGAATCATTTGAGGTAGTCTATGAACATTGCTAACAATACTAGGAAAGTTAAAAGAGGTTTGCATTGGTGTTGGTTGGGGTATTTGTGGGACAAATGTTGGCTATTGAGATGGCCTTTGTGTCATTAATGTACCTGTTTGGTGTGGGACAACTGTTGGCCTAATTTGTACATCAGTTACCATAGAAGAAGATGGACACTGTATATGTGTTTGTTGCACTACAGGATTAAGTTGAAAATTAGAGAAATGTTCTTCTGTTTGGGTTTCCACAGTTTGTTGAGTTGGGTTTGTGTGTGGGCCACGTGGATTGGCTCTCCATTGTTCTATCACTTCAAAACAATAAATGGGTTCTGGCTCACGTTGGGTAGCAGATATTTGTGTTATTAAGGACGCCCTCAATCTGTCCTGCCTATCAGGTGCAACCAATGCAAGAGAGGGAGAAAGGGAGCAGCAAAATCTCTCTCCATCACTCTCTGGTATCAGTGAATTCATCATGTGTATAATTCTGGTATCAATGATATCTGGCAGGGAACGTAAATCTTCATAACGCCTATGTCTGCGACCACGTATAGATTGTGCTACTGTGCGTATGGTAGTGGTTGATATTCTTGGCTGTGTGCCTGCATGTTGCTGTGGACTACTCTCTGCAAGAACTGGTGAAGGGCCACTTTGTTGCCCTGTAGACTGGCCTGCAATTACATTAGTGGATTGACTTGTTCCCAAACCCAAATCAGAGGACATTTCTTCTGTGTCTGGCTGCCTGGTGTTGGGGATCGGTGGAGGTTGATATGAAGTAGGCTCCATCTCAGAAGCAGAGGTCGCTGTTAATACTGCTGACTGGGCTTCCTCACTATCTTCCAGGTTATCCTCTGTACTTTGATGACAAAAAAAAAAAAAATTGGTGTGTGCCTTTTAAATAAAACCACTATGTGATGTAATGGTAGAAACTTACTTTGGTACTTCCATAATGGGCATAAGGAAGCTCAGTTTTTCATAATGGACATATTTTTTCTTTTTTGCAGCGACAGCTGTGGTGGCCACAGGGTTATACTCTCTTCTGAACTGGTCACGGGCTGAGCGCCATCGCCGTTTGACAAGATCCACTGTTAAAAAAAAAATAAAATAATGTAAAATAAAATCACTAATTCTAACAATTGTAGATTCAAAATAATTAGACATTAGTCTTGTATTGCAGTAATTGTAAAAAATAGGAACACACATCCATGTGTATGAAAACAACAACCCATAACACTCATATAGTGACATAATAACACAATAAGCATAAGAAAGAAAACAAGGTCACCAGTAAAAATCTTAAACCACTGAATAATCATTCATCTCCTTTTAATTTTTAAAAAAAAAAAACCTACAGAAAGCCATGACAAACAAAATGACTACTAACCCATGAAGTGCCATATGTTCCCCATATATTTTCCTTAATACACTACACATTACTGTTACCATTCCAGACATGGTGACACCAAGGAACATGCATAATAAACCAAACATAGAAATACAACTTAAAATGTATCGAGAAATCACAGCACCTTTGCAATAGAAATAGCACAGAAATGCAAAACAAAATAACCCCCAAACATGTTTAATAGTGGCTTGACCACCCTGAAATGCCTTTTTGTACATGCATAAAATGCTTTGCAGACCACATATACACATGCTGACATTACTAGTAAACTGCAATGAATACTTCAAAAGGCCAAATAAATACACTCTCCTGTTTGTGAGTCTCCAGTGTATCTCAAAATGAGTCAGGCCCATTAATACATGCCAAACAAACTATACAAATATGTTTATACTCTGCCTACAGAATGTGCACATGTAGGTAAAGACAGAAGCAATGCAAATATCTGTACTCACCATATCTATTTTTATTTCCAGGGGTACATTGAGACCATCCATTCCTAGGGTAGACTACCTCTGCCACAGCCATCCATGCTCGTTCCACCATTAACCTGTCATGATAGCCATCAAAACGTGTGTCCCACAGATCAGGATGCCTTTCTACTTCTCCAATCAGCCTCTCTGTATCGATTCTGGGCGCCATGCTCAGTACCTGTGTTGTTCTCTGTGCTCAAAGTTCCCCTGCAGTGAGAGGACAGGTGCCCAGCTGCTGTATGGCGTGCAAATGAGACAGGAAATGTATGTTTGGCGCCAGAATTAATGGCCATCAACTGACCTGATAGATTGGTAACAAGTGTTTCAAATTTTGTAATGAAAAACGGACACGGACGATACGTGCTAAACACGGACATACTCTGTGTGCGGTCCGTGCAAGCATGGACCATTAGACTAAAGTGGGTCCGTGCCTGCGTGTTGGCGGCCAAAAACGGACATGTCGTCCATGTATTAAAGTGCACACACGTACTTACGACACGGACACACGTTCCGTTACATTTTACGTACGCGTGCCATCTTCCATTGAATAACATGGGTTTCCGTGTGTACGTGTCTCCGGTACGTGCAAATACGTACCGCACACGTACAAATTACAAGGATGTGTGTTGCGGGCCTATAGCAGAAACTTTGTGGATGCTACTAATTTTCAGCACTGTTTGATATAAAAATATTGTAGCAAAATGTGCATGAGGGTAGAATGCAGAGGTGCTGGAAATTGCTTGGCACCAGTGTGACAACAATGGAGTATAGCAGCCACTTTTTGGATGCCACTAATTTTTAACATTGTTTGCTATAAAAATAGCGTAGCAAAATGTGTATGAGGGTAGAATGCAGAGGTGCTGGAAATTGCTTGGCACTAGTGGGACAACAATGGAGTATAGCAGACACTTTTTGGATGCCACTAATTTTCAACACTGTTTGCTATAAAAATAGTGTAGCAAAATGTGTATGAGGGTAGAATGCAGAGGTGCTGGATATTGCTTGGCACTAGTGGGACAACAATGGAGTATAGCAGACACTTTTTGGATGCCACTAATTTTCAGCACTGTTTCCTATAAAAATAGCATAGCAAAATGTGCATGAGGGTAGAATTCAGAGGTGATGGTACTTCCTTGGCACAAGCAGGACTCAAAATTAGTATAGCAGACACTTCGTTTATGCCACTAATTTTCAGCACTGTTTGCTATAAAAATAGTGTAGCAAAATGTGCATGAGAGTAGAATGCAGAGGTGAGGGAAATTTTTTGCCACCAGTGGGAACCAAATGGAGTATAGCAGCAACTTTTTGGAGGCCACTAATTTTCAGCACTGTTTGCTATAAAAATAGCATAGCAAAATATGCATGAGGGTTGAATGCAGAGGTGCTGGAAAACGCTTGGCAACAGTGGGACAACAATGGAGTATAGCAGCAACTTTTTGGATGCCACAAATTTTCAGCACTGTTTGCTATAAAAATAGTGTAGCAAAATGTGCATGAAAGTTGAATGCAGAGGTGCTGGAAAATGCTTGGCACCAGTGGGACAACAATGGAGTATAGCAGCCACTTTTTGGATGCCACTAATTTTCAGCCTTGTTTCCTATAAAAATAGATTAGCAAAATGTGCATGAGGGTAGAATTCAGAGGTGATGGGACTTCCTTGGCACAAGTGGGACACAAAATTAGTATAGCAGACACTTTTTGGATGCCACTTATGTTCAGCACTGTTTGCTATAAGAATAGCGTAGCAAAATGTGCATGAGGGTTGAATGCAGAGGTGCTGGAAATTGCTTGGCACCAGTGGGACACTAAATTAGTATAGCAGACACTTTGTGGATGCCACTAATTTTCAGCACTATTTGCTATAAAAATAGTGTAGTAAAATGTGCATGAGGATAGAATGCAGAGTTGTTGGAAATTGCTTGGCACCAGTGGGAAAACAATGGAGTATAGCAGACACTTTTTGGATGCCACTTATGTTCAGCACTGTTTGCTATAAGAATAGCATAGCAAAATGTGCATGACGGTTGAATGCAGAGGTGCTGGAAATTGCTTGGCACCAGTGGGACACTAAATTAGTATAGCAGACACTTTGTGGATGCCACTAATTTTCCGCACTGTTTGCTATAAAAATGGTATAGCAAAATGTGCATGAGGGTAGAATGCAGAGGTGAGGGAAATTTCTTGGCACCAGTGGGAAGCAAATGGAGTATAGCAGCCACTTTTTGGAGGCCACTAATTTTCAGCACTGTTTGCTATAAAAATAGTGTAGCAAAATGTGCATGAGGGTAGAATGCAGAGGTGTTGGAAATTACTTGGCACCAGTGCGACAACAATGGAGTATAGCAGACATTTTTTGGATGCCACTAATTTTCAGCACTGTTTCCTAAAAAAATAGCTTAGCAAAATGTGCATGAGGGTAGAATGCAAAGGTGATGGGACTTGCTTGACACAAGTGGGACACAAAATTAGTATAGCAGACACTTTTTGGATGCCACTTATCTTCAGCACTGTTTGCTATAAGAATAGCATAGCAAATTGTGCATGAAGGTTGAATGCAGAGGTGCTGGAAATTGCTTGGCACCAGTGGGACACTAAATTAGTATAGCAGACACTTTGTGGATGCCACTAATTTTCAGCACTGTTTGCTATAAAAATAGTGTAGCAAAATGTGCATGAGGGTAGAATGCAGAGGTGCTGGAAATTGCTTGACACCAGTGGGACAACAATGGAGTATAACAGACATTTTTTGGATGCCACTAAGTTTCAGCACTGTTTGCTATAAAAATAGTGTAGCAAAATGTGCATGAGGGTTGAATGCAGAGGTGCTGGAAAATGCTTGGCACCAGTGGGACAACAAAGGAGTATAGCAGCCACTTTTTGGATGCCACTAATTTTCAGCACTCTTTCCTATAAAAATAGCGTAGCAAAATGTGCATGAGGGTAGAATGCAGAGGTGATGGGACTTGCTTAGCACAAGTGGGACACAAAATTAGAATAGCAGACACTTTTTGGATGCCATTTATATTCAGCACTGTTTGCTATAAGAATAGTGTAGCAAAATGTGCATGAGGGTTGAATGAAGATGTGCTGGAAATTGCTTGGAACCAGTGGGACAATAATGGAGCATAGCAGCCACTTTTTGGATGCCACTAAGTTTCAGCACTGTTTGTTATAAAAATAGCGTAGCAAAATGTGCATGAGGGATGAATGCAAATGTGCTGGAAAATGCTTGGCAATAGTGGGACAACAATGGAGTATAGCAGCCACTTTTTGGATGCCACTAAGTTTCAGCACTGTTTCCTCTAAAAATAGCGTAGCAAAATGTGCATGACGGTAGAATGCAGAGGTGATGGGACTTGCTTGGCACAAGCGGGACAAAAAATTAGTATAGCAGACACTTTGTGGATGCCACTAATTTTCAGCACTGTTTGCTATAAAAATAGTATAGCAAAATGTGCATGAGGGTTGAATGCGGAGGTGCTGGAAATTGCTTGGCACCACTGGGCCAGTGGGACAACAATGGAGTATAGCACACACTTTTTGGATGCCAGTGATTTTCAGCACTGTTTCCTATAAAAATAGCGTAGCAAAATGTGCATGAGGGTAGAATGCAGAGGTGATGGGACTTGCTTGGCACAAGTGGGACACAAAATTAGTATAGCAGACACTTTTTGGATGCCACTTATGTTCAGCACTCTTTGCTATAAGAATAGCATAGCAAATTGTGCATGAGGGGTGAATGCAGAGGTGCTGAAAATTGCTTGGCACCAGTGGGACACTAATATAGTATAGCAGACACTTTGTGGATGCAACTAATTTTCAGCACTGTTTGCTATAAAAATGGTGTAGCAAAATGTGCATGAGGGTTGAATGCAGAGGTGCTGGAAATTGCTTGGCACCAGTGGGACAACAATGGAGTATAGCAGCCACTTTTTGGATGCCACTTAGTTTCGGCAGTGTTTGTTATAAAAATAGCGTAGCAAAATATGCATGAGGGTTAAATGCAGAGGTGCTGGAAAATGCTTGGCAACAGTGGGACAACAATGGAGTTTAGCAGCCACTTTTTGGATGCCACTAATTTTCAGCACTGTTTGCTATAAAAATAGCGTAGCAAAATGTGCATGATGGTAGAATGCAGAGGTGCTGGTAATTGCTTGGCACTAGTGGGACAACAATGGAGTATAGCAGACACTTTTTGGATGCCACTAATTTTCAGCACTGTTTCCTATAAAAATAGCATAGCAAAATGTGCATGAGGGAAGAATACAGAGGTGATGGGACTTCCTTGGCACAAGTGGGACACAAAATTAGTACAGCAGACACTTTTTGGATGCCACTTATGTTCAGCACTGTTTGCTATAAGAATAGCATAGCAAAATGTGCATGAGGGTTGAATGCAGAGGTGCTGGAAATTGTTTAGCACCAGTGGGACACTAAATTCGCATAGCAGAAACTTTGTGGATGCCACTATTTTTCAGCACTATTTGCTATAAAAATAGTGTAGCAAAATGTGCATGAGGGTAGAATGCAGAGGTGTTGGAAATTGCTTGCCACCAGTGGGACAACAATGGAGTATAGCAGACACTTTTTATATGCCGCTAATTTTCAGCACTGTTTCCTATGAAAATAGCATAGCAAAATGAGCATGAGGGTTGAATGCAGAGGTGCTGGAAATTGCTTGGCACCAGTGGGACAACAATGGAGTATAGCAGCAACTTTTTGGATGCCACTTAGTTTCAGCACTGTTTGTTATAAAAAATAGCATAGCAAAATGTGCAGGATGGTTGAATGCGGAGGTGCTGGAAAATGCTTGGCACCAGTGGGACAACAATGGAGTATAGCAGCCACTTCTTGGATGCCACTAATTTTCAGCACTGTTTGCTATAAAAATAGTGTAGCAAAATGTGCATGAAAGTTGATTGCAGAGGTGCTGGAAAATCCTTGGCACCAGGGGAACAACAATGGCGTATAGTAGCCACTTTTTGGATGCCACTAATTTTCAGCCTTGTTTTATTATAAAAATAGCGTAGGTAGAATGCAGAGGTGATGGGACTTGCTTGGCACAAGTGGGACACAAAATTAGTATAGCAGACACTTTTTGGATGCAACTTATATTCAGCACTGTTTGCTATAGGAATAGCGTAGCAAAATGTGCATGAGGGTTGAATTCAGAGGTGCTGGGACTTGCTTGGCACCAGTAGGACACTAAATTAGCATAGCAGACACTTTGGGGATGCCACTAATTTTCAGAACTGTAGTGTAGGAAAATGTGCATGAGCGTAGAATGCAGAGGTGCTGGAAATTGCTTGGCATCAGTGGGACAACAATGGAGTATAGCAGCCACTTTTTGGATGCCACTAATTTTCAGCACTGTTTGCTATAAAAATAGCGATGCAAAATGTGCATGAGGGTTGAATGCAGATGTGCTGGAAATTGCTTGGAACCAGTGGGACAACAATGGAGCATAGCAGCCACTTTTTGGATGCCACTAAGTTTCAGCACTGTTTGTTTTAAAAATAGCGTAGCAAAATGTGCATGAGGGATGAATGCAAATGTGCTGGAAAATGCTTGACAATAGTGGGACAACAATGGATTATAGCAGCCACTTTTTGGATGCCACTAAGTTTCAGCACTGTTTCCTCTAAAAATAGCGTAGCAAAATGTGCATGACGGTAGAATGCAGAGGTGATGGGACTTTCTTGGCACAAGCGGGACACAAAATTAGTATAGCAGACACTTTGTGGATGCCACTAATTTTCAGCACTGTTTGCTATAAAAATAGTATAGCAAAATGTGCATGAGGGTTGAATGCGGAGGTGCTGGAAATTGCTTGGCACCACTGGGCCAGTGGGACAACAATGGAGTATAGCACACACTTTTTGGATGCCATTAATTTTCAGCACTGTTTCCTATAAAAATAGCAAAGCAAAATGTGCATGAGGGTAGAATGCAGAGGTGATGGGACTTGCTTGGCACAAGTGGGACACAAAATTAGTATAGCAGACACTTTTTGGATGCCACTTATGTTCAGCACTGTTTGCTATAAGAATAGCATCGCAAATTGTGCATGAGGGTTGAATGCAGAGGTGCTGAAAATTGCTTGGCACCAGTGGGACACTAATATAGTATAGCAGACACTTTGTGGATGCAACTAATTTTCAGCACTGTTTGCTATAAAAATGGTGTAGCAAAATGTGCATGAGGGTTGAATGCAGAGGTGCTGGAAATTGCTTGGCACCAGTGGGACAACAATGGAGTATAGCAGCCACTTTTTGGATGCCACTTAGTTTCGGCAGTGTTTGTTATAAAAATAGTGTAGCAAAATATGCATGAGGGTTGAATGCAGAGGTGCTGGAAAATGCTTGGCAACAGTGGGACAACAATGGAGTATAGCAGCCACTTTTTGGATGCCACTAATTGTCAGCACTGTTTGCTATAAAAATAGCATAGCAAAATGTGCATGAGGGTAGAATGCAGAGGTGCTGGAAATTGCTTGGCACTAGTGGGACAACAATGGAGTATAGCAGACACTTTTTGGATGCCACTAATTTTCAGCACTGTTTCCTATAAAAATAGCATAGCAAAATGTGCATGAGGGTAGAATTCAGAGGTGATGGGACTTCCTTGGCACAAGTGGGACATAAAATTAGTAGAGCAGACACTTTTTGGATGCCACTTATGTTCAGCACTGTTTGCTATAAGAATAGCATAGCAAAATGTGCATGAGGGTTGAATGCAGAGGTGCTGGAAATTGCTTGGCACCAGTGGGACACTAAATTAGCATAGCAGAAACTTTGTGGATGCCACTATTTTTCAGCACTATTTGCTATAAAAATAGTGTAGCAAAATTTGCATGAGGGTAGAATGCAGAGGTGCTGGAAATTGCTTGGCACCAGTGGGACAACAATGGAGTATAGCAGCCACTTTTTCAATGCCACTTAGTTTCAGCACTGTTTGTTATAAAAAATATCATAGCAAAATGTGCAGGATGGTTGAATGCGGAGGTGCTGGAAAATGCTTGGCACCAGTGCAACAATGGAGTATAGCAGCCATTTCTTGGATGCCACTAATTTTTAGCACTGTTTGCTATAAAAATAGTGTAGCAAAATGTGCATGAAAGTTGATTGCAGAGGTGCTGGAAAATGCTTGGCACCAGGGGAACAACAATGGCGTATAGTAGCCACTTTTTGGATGCCACTAATTTTCAGCCTTGTTTTATTATAAAAATAGCGTAGGTAGAATGCAGAGGTGATGGGACTTGCTTGGCACAAGTGGGACACAAAATTATTATAGCAGACACTTTTTGGATGCAACTTATGTTCAGCACTTTTTGCTATAGGAATAGCGTAGCAAAATGTGCATGAGGGTTGAATTCAGAGGTGCTGGGACTTGCTTGGCACCAGTAGGACACTAAATTAGCATAGCAGACACTTTGGGGATGCCACTAATTTTCAGAACTGTAGTGTAGGAAAATGTGCATGAGGGTAGAATGCAGAGGTGCTGGAAATTGCTTGGCATCAGTGGGACAACAATGGAGTATAGCAGCCACTTTTTGGATGCCACTAATTTTCAGCACTGTTTGCTATAAAAATAGCGTTGCAAAATGTGCATGATGGTTGAATGCAGAGGTGCTGGAAATTGCTTGGCACCAGTGGGACAACAATGGAGTATAGCACCCACTTCTTGGATGCCACTAAGTTTCAGCACTGTTTGCTATAAAAATAGCGTAGCAAAATGTGCATGAGGGTTGAATGCAGAGGTTCTGGAAAATGCTTGGCACCATTGGTCAACAATGGAGCATAGCAGCTACTTTTTGGATGTCACTAATTTTCAGCACTGTTTGCTATAAAAATACAGTGCCTACAAGTAGTATTCAACCCCCTGCAGATTTAGCAGGTTTACACATTCGGAATTAACTTGGCATTGTGACATTTGGTCTGTAGATCAGCCTGGAAGTGTGAAATGCACTGCAGCAAAAAAGAGTGTCATTTCTTTCTTTTTTTTTATTGTGAAAAGTTCATTCAGAGGGTCATTTATTATTCAACCCCTCAATCCACAAGAATTCTGTTTGGTTCCCCTTAAGTATTAAGAAGTAATTCAGGCACAAAGAACAATGAACTTCACATGTTTGGATTACTTATCTATTTTTCCAGCCTTTTCTGACTAATTAAGACCCTCCCCAAACTTGTGAACAGCACTCAAACTTGGTCAACATGGGAAAGACAAAGGAGCATTCCAAGGCCATCAGAGACAAGATCGTGGAGGGCCACAAGGCTTGCAAGGGGTACAAAACCCTTTCCAAGTAGTTGGGCCTACCTGTCTCCACTGTTGGGAGCATCATCCGGAAGTGGAAGGCTTATGGAACTACTGTTAGCCTTCCACAGCCTGGACAGCCTTTGAAAGTTTCCACCCGTGCCGAGGCCAGGCTTGTCCGAAGAGTCAAGGCTAACCCAAGGACAACAAGGAAGGAGCTCCGGGAAGATCTCATGGCAACGGGGACATTGGTTTCAGTCAATACCATAAGTAACGTACTCCACCACAGTGGTCTCCGTTCCAGACGAGCACGTAAGGTACCTTTACTTTCAAAGCGTCATGTCAAGGCTCATCTACAGTTTGCATGATCACTTGGAGGACTCTGAGACAGACTAGTTCAAGGTTCTCTGGTCTGATGAGACCAAGATCGAGATCTTTGGTGCCAACCACACACATGATGTTTGGAAACTGTATGGCACTGCATACGACCCCAAAAATACCATCCCTGCAGTCAACCATGGTGGTGGCAGCATCATGCTGTGGGGCTGTTTCTCAGCCAAGGGGCCTGGCCATCTGGTCCGCATCCATGGGAAGATGGATAGCACGGCCTACCTGGAGATTTTGGCCAAGAACCTCCGATCCTCCATCAAGGATCTTAAGATGGGTCGTCATTTCATCTTCCAACAAGACAATGACCAAAAGCACACAGCCAAGATAACCAAGGCCTGGTTCAAGAGGGAAAATATCAAGGTGTTGCAGTGGCCTAGTCAGTCTCCTGACTAAAGATGAGCGAACCGGTCGCGGTTCGGCTCGAGGTCGGTTCGCCGAACGGGGGTCCCGTTCGAGTTCGGTTCGTCGAACGTTCGACGAACCGAACTAGAACCAATAGGCTATAATGGGAGGCAATCACAAACACATAAAAATGCATGATAAATGTACACAAACAGTTAATAAACATTGCCATAACACTTACCGGTCCCCGCGATCCCTCCTGCACTCTGTCTCCTGCCGCTATTCCATCCGATGATCGCTGAATCCTCCCGGTGACCGGCACTGCCAGCAGAGAAGCAGGACCTATCGTGACGTCAAAATAGCCATGTGACCAGTCACGTGGCTATTATCTCATTGGCTACAGACTGGTCACATGACTATGTCACGTCATGTAGGACCTGCGAGTGCATCTCTCCGGTACACGGTGCACATTTGTGTATCGCCGTGTACCGGCGATATGCTCTAGCACATGGTCGACTCCCCGTTCCGTTAGGGACCGGCTGACACAGCCGGTCATTAACGGAGATCACCGTTGCCATAGCAACGCAGTTAGCGGTGACGTCACCGCTAACCGCGGCTCCGGGAGCACCGTTGCTATGGTAACGCGTCTGTCAGCGTTACCGCTGTTACCGCTAGCAGCACTGATCACTCACGGAGTGAAGGCTGCACGCTGCTTCCCGATTGTAGTGAGGATTGTAGTGAGGATGAGGTGCCCCAGCCCATGATGGGCTGGTGCACCTCATCCTCACTACAATCGTCACTACTACTACACTAGTGAGGATTGTAGTGAGGATGAGGTGCCCCAGCCCATCAAGTAATGGGCTGGGGCACCTCATCCTCACTACAATCCTCACTACAATCCTGAAGTGCAGTTTCTTCAAATTCATTTAAAGGCACTTGGAACGCTGAAATTGCTGCTTATAATTTAAGCCTCTATTAAAAACCTCTTATCAGCGCTGGTTTATTGGGGATTTATTGGGCTGACAGGGGGTAATAAAGATGGAGTCTCTAATGTGTCTGTGTATTTATTTCTATTAAAGTATTTTTTCTCTGTTTGGTGTTTTTTTTTAACCCTTTATTGGAGATTCTTAATGGCCGGGTCAAACGTGCCTGACATTAAGAATCTCTGGCTTAATACTGGCTAGTAAAACAAAGCCATTATTAACTCATGATTACCCAACAAGCCACCCGGCTCCAGGACTGTTGGAAGAGTTGGATACAGCGCCAGATGATGGCGCTTCTATGAGAGCGCCATTTTCTGGGACGGCTGCGGACTGAAATTTGCAGCAGAGGCCCCCAGAAACCTCGGGCTAACCTGTGCTGCGGATTCCAATCCCCAGCTGCCTAGTTGTACCCGGCTGGACACAAAAATGGGGCGAAGCCCACGTCATTTGTTTTTTAATTATTTCATGAAATAAGTGAAATAATTAAAAAAAAAGGGCTTCCCTATATTTTTGGTTCCCAGCCGGGTACAAATAGGCAACTAGCATACAAAAATATGACGAAGCCCACGTCATTTTTTTGGTGGGCAAAAAACTTCTGCATACAGTCCTGGATGGAGTATGCTGAGCCTTGTAGTTCTGCAGCTGCTGTCTGCTCTTCTCCATACAGACACACAGCAGCTGCAGAACTACAAGGCTCAGCATACTCAGCATACTCCATCCAGGACTGTATGCAGAAGTTTTTTGCTGAAAAAATTATGTGGGCTTCGCCATATTTTTGTATGCTAGCCAGGTACAGCAGGCAGGTACGGCTGCCCCCAACCCCCAGTTGCCTATTTGTACCCGGCTGGGAACCAAAAATAAAGGGAAGCCCTTTTTTTATTATTTCATGAATTTCATGAAATAATTAGAAAACAAATGATGTAGGATTCGCTCCATTTTTGTGTCCAGCCAGGTACATCTAGGCAGCTGGGGATTGGAATACGCAGCACAGGTTGGCCTGAGCTTTCTGGGCCCCACTGCTGCGAATTTCAGTCTGCAGCCGCCTCAGAAAATGGCACTTTCATAGACGCGCCATCTTCTGGCGCTGTATCCAACTCTTCCAGCACCTGCCTGCTATACCTGGCTAGCATACAAAAATATGGCGAAGCTCACGTCCTTTTTTTGTAGTTTTTTGGCCAAAAAATTAAAAAATGCTTCCCTGGATTTTCCATTGCCAGTGAAGGTAACACCAAGCAGTGGGGGTTAGCAGCCAGTAGCTGCTTGGATTACCCTTAGCTAGCAATACAAAAAATGCAGCGGGAGCCCATATATATTTTTTTTAATTATTTATTTAAATAACTAAAAACAAAATGGGCTTCCCTGTATTTTGATTGCTGGACATCACAGTGCTGTAAAAATAAATCTTTAAAAAAAATTACATAGCGCTCCGCGGTATTTTTGATTCTCAGCGCAGATAAAGCAGACAGCTATGGGTTGCCACCCCCATCTGCCTGTCGTTACCTTGGTTGGCAATCAAAATACAGGGAAGCCCATTAATTTTTTCTATTTAAAAAATAGTTAAAAAAAAAATGACGTTGGGTCCCCCCATTTTTGATAGCCAGCTAGGGTAAAGCAGACGTCTGTAGCCTGAAAACCACAGCTGGCAGCTTTACCGTGGTTGGGGATCCAATGTGGAGGTCCCCCCAGGCTCTTTTTTTATAATTATTTTATAAATATTAATAATTACACAAAAAAAGTAGGGTCCCCTCCAAATTGGATCACCAGCCAAAGAAAAAGCGGACAGCTGTGGTCTGGTATTCTCAGGGAAGGTCCATAGTTATTGGGCCTTCACAGCCTAAAAATAGCAGGCCGCAGGCACCCCAGACGTGGCGCATCCACTAGATGCGCCAATCCTGGCGCTTCACCCCAGCTCATCCCGTGCCCTGGAGCAGTGGCAAACGGGGTAATAAATCGGGTTGATACTAGCTGTAAAGTCACCTGAGATCAAGCCCAGCAGTTTGTGATGTCATGGCGTCTATTAGATACCCAACATCATAAACTGTCAGTACTAACAAAAACAAAAAATCGACAAAAGAAATTTATTTGAAAAAACAGTCCCCAAAACATTTCCTCTTTCACCAATTTATTGTAAGAAAAAAAATAAAGGGGTCCCACGACGACTCTGGACCGTCTAGAATATGGGGGGGAGACACTCAGGGAACGTATCCCCCATTTTCTAGGAGTGCGGACCCTTCATGTGAGGAGTGTGGGTGCAATGAATCTGCACTCACTCTCCCCGGGTCCACAGCAGCAGAGTCCATGTCGTAATGGTTGCTACCAAAGCTGCAATGCCCTGCTCATGAGGTAAGGGCATGCCTAATCAGGAGAACTACTGTAGAGGAAGCTCTGCTCACTGGTATATAGGTGCTCAGAGGTAATAATAGATAAAATTAGTGAGTAACCTCGGCACTCTAAATCTCCCAGACTAAGTCAGTAAGTCACAACGGATAGTAATGCAAAATCACTCTTTATTGGTCCGTATTAAGAAAAAAAAAATTTTCATAAGCATATATGTTTTTGTCCAAAACAAGTTACAAATGACGTTTCGGCCTGAGCCTTCGTCAGATTGGACTTATCTGCATGTAATCATGAAAAATGACAATAATCAGTATCACATAAGAGTGAGAGAACAATAACATAAACTCGAACAATGTAGAGGTACAATTGGGATGCAGCAAAAAAATTGCAACACAGCAAGAAATGAAACACATGATACAAATGTCATAATACAGTACAAGGACAATATAGTAATGACAAATATGGGGTCAGAGTAGGCTTAGACAGCTCTGGTACGAAAGAGATGTCAATCATAAAGTAACATGTGCAGTAGGTGTAGAGCTACACTATGCATGGCAGAGCTAATGGGTAGACCGACCATAGAAAAAGAACGGAGAAAAAGTGGAGAAACAGTGGAGAAAAAATGTAGAAAAAGTGGAGAAAAAGTGGAGAAAAAGTGGAGAAAAATGTAGAAAAAGTGGAGAAAAAGTGGAGAAAAAATGTAGAAAAAGTGGAGAAAAAGTGGAGAAAAAATGTAGAAAAAGTGGAGAAAAAGTGGAGAAAAAAATGGAGAAAAAGTGGAGAAAAAGTGGAGAAAAAATGGAGAAGAAGTGGAGAAAAAGTGGAGAAAAAGTGGAGATGTGGAGAAGAAGTGGAGAAGTGGAGAAGAAGTGGAGAAGAAGTGGAGAAGTGTTTGTTCATGCCAGATGGGAGATAAATAATTTTTTACCGGCGCTGTAATTTACTGTAACGTGATCATCGGTGTACGGTGTATACCTGTGATCACGTGAGTGGGGACTGGAAAAACCGTCCTGAATCATGATCTCCAGGGTCTCAGCTAGCCCTGAAACCCCGGAGATTTTCTGACGCTGGGGGGCGTTAATCACTTATTTCTGCCTGCTGTTTATAAACGGCAGATCAGAATAAGGCTACATTAACACGACCGATCCATTTTTGTGGTCTGCAAAAAACAGTCCGTTTTTTTTCACGGGTGCATCCGTGTGGCATCCGTTTTCGTTCCGTAGACGGTCCGTATGTCATCTGTTTGTCATCCGTGTGCCTTCCGTTTTTTTTGTGTACTGCAAAAAAACTGAATGAGGGTAAATGCATAAATTTACCCAGGATCCACAGCTTCATCCTACATGAGGCGGTCACATGTTCACTCCAGTGCCATTTTCTACTGGTTTTCACAGCGTAGAGCGCTCTGGTGATTTTCTTGTGCTTGTACACTTCATATCAATCTTTTCTGTCACTATAATGGCAGAAAGACACATAATGTCCCACTCTCCTGCATTTTGTAATTTTGCACCCTTTGGTGCCTTTCATGTGGCACTAAGGGTGCTTAGCTTTGTATTTAGCCAAAAAAATGAAAAAAAAAATGATGTAGGGTTCCCCCTATTTTTGTAGCCAGCTAGGGTAAAGCAGACGGCTGCAGCCTTCAGACCACAGCTGGCAACCTCACCTTGGCTGGTAATCCAAAACTGAGGGCACCCCACGCTGTTATTTTAAATTAAATAAATAATTAAAAACAAAAAAACACGTAGGGGTCCCCCCAAAATTGGATCACCAGCCAAGGTTAAGCAGACAGCTGGGGTCTGATATTCTCAGACTAAGGAGATCCATGGTTATTGGACTCTCCCCAGCCTAAAAATAGCAGGCCGCAGCCGCCCCAGAAGTGGCACATCCATTAGATGCGCCAATCCTGGTGTTTCGCCCCAGCTCATCCCGCGCCCTGGTGCGGTGGCAAACGGGGTAATATATGGGGTTAATACCAGATGTGTAATGTCACCTGGCATCAAGCCCTGGGGTTGGTGAGGTCAGGCGTCTATCAGATACCCGACATCACCAACCCAGTCAGTAATAAAAAAAAATAGGCGACAAACACATTTTTATTTGAAAAAACACTCCCCAAAACATTCCCTCTTTAACCAATTTATTAGAAAGAAAAACAAATCCAGGTCTGGTGTAATCCAAGGGGTTGCCATGATGATCCACACTGTCCCAGTCAATAAAGAGCAGAATGTTCCCCATTGGCTGGGAGAGCAGTGCAGTGACCTGAGCTAACATCAATGGGTCAGCCCAGGTCACTGCAGGGGATGACAAGTGCTGCTGTCAGCGAGGTACATTACCTGCGCTGATCTCCAGCACACTGACAGCCCCTGTCACTGAGTTCAATGACCGGCGTCTTCACACCAAGTATCGCGAGAGGCCGGTGACGTCACCGCTAGTCAGTCTCGGGTCGGAAGCGAGAGGTGATGTGACAAGCGGCGGCCATGGAGGACAGTGACAGCGCTGAGGTCGGGATGGCGGGACTTCATCACCGCAGGTAAGCCGAGCGGGACCGTGTGTGTGTGTGTGTGTGTGTGTGTGTATGTATGTGTACATGCCGCAGGCAGGAGGGGGCGGAGCGAGCTGAGTGGGGAAGTGTGGGCTTCCTGCCCGTAACTAGGATAAACATCGGGTTACTAACCAAAGCGCTTTGGTTGGATACCCGATGTTTATCTTGGATACCAGCTTCTGGCAGGCTGCCAGCGATGGCTCCTGCACACTGTAGCTGTAAAAAGCCCTGCTTTTTGCTGCTAGAACCGTTCTCGAATGTATCTAGAACTATCGAGCTTTTGCAAAAAGCTCGAGTTCTAGTTCGATCTCGAACAGCCCCCAAAATCACTCGAGCCTAGAACTGGAGAACCTCGAACCACAAACCGCGCTCAACTCTACTCCTGACCTTAACCAAATTGTAAACTTGTGGAAGGAGCTCAAGATTAAAGTCCACATGAGACACCCAAAGAACCTAGATAACTTGGAGAAGATCTGCATGGAGGAGTGGGCCAAGATAACTCCAGAGACCTGTGCCGGCCTGATCAGGTCTTATAAAAGACGTTTATTAGCTGTAATTGCAAACAAGGGTTATTCCACAAAATATTAAACCTAGGGGTTGAATAATAATTGACCCACGCTTTTATGTTGAAAATTTATTAAAATTTAACTGAGCAACATAACTTGTTGGTTTGTAAGATTTATGCATCTGTTAATAAATCCTGCTCTTGTTTGAAGTTTGCAGGCTCTAACTTATTTGCATCTTATCAAACCTGCTAAATCTGCAGGGGGTTGAATAATACTTGTAGGCACTGTAGCATAGCAAAATGTGCATGAGGGTAGAATGCAGAGGTGATGGGACTTGCTTGGCACCAGTAGGACACAAAATTATTATAGCCGACACTTTTTGGATGCCACTTATGTTCAGCACTGTTTGCTATAGGAATAGCGTAGCAAAATGTGCATGAGGGTTGAATGCAGAGGTGCTGGGACTTGCTTGGCACCAGTGGTACACTAAATTAGCATAGCAGACACTTTGTGGATGCCACTAATTTTCAGCACTGTTTGCTATAAAAATAGTATAGCAAAATGTGCATGAGGGTAGAATGCAGAGGTTCTGGAAATTGCTTGGCATCAGTGGGACAACAATGGAGTAAAGCAGCCACTTTTTGGATGCCACTAAATTTCTGCACTGTTTGCTATAAAAAAAAGCGTAGCAAAATGTGCATGATGGTTGAATGCACAGGTGCT
This sequence comes from Anomaloglossus baeobatrachus, assembly GCF_048569485.1. Lineage (NCBI taxonomy): Eukaryota > Metazoa > Chordata > Amphibia > Anura > Aromobatidae > Anomaloglossus > Anomaloglossus baeobatrachus. Next base: position 115,138,282 of record NC_134362.1, on the reverse strand, counting down.
GGAAATTGCTTGGCACCAGTGGGACAACAATGGAGTATAGCAGACACTTTTTGGATGCCACTAAGTTTCAGCACTGTTTGTTATAAAAATAGCGTAGCAAAATGTGCTTGAGGGTTGAATGCAAAGGTGCTGGAAAATGCTTGGCAACAGTGGGACAACAATGGAGTATAGCAGCCACTTTTTGGATGCCACTAAGTTTCAGCACTGTTTCCTCTAAAAATAGCGTAGCAAAATGTGCATGAGGGTAGAATGCAGAGGTGATGGGACTTGCTTGGCACAAGCGGGACACAAAATTAGTATAGCAGACACTTTGTGGATGCCACTAATTTTCAGCACTGTTTGCTATAAAAATAGTGTAGCAAAATGTGCATGAGGGTAGAATGCAGAGGTGCTGGAAATTGCTTGGCACCAGTGGGACAACAATGGAGTATAGCAGACACTTTTTGGATGCCACTAATTTTCAGCACTGTTTCCTATAAAAATAGCTTAGCAAAATGTGCATGAGGGTAGAATGCAGAGGTGATGGGACTTGCTTGGCACAAGTGGGACGCAAAATTAGTATAGCAGACACTTTTTGGATGCCACTTATGTTTAGCACTGTTTTCTATAAGAATAGCATAGCAAATTGTGCATGAAGGTTGAATGCAGAGGTGCTGGAAATTGCTTGGCACCAGTGGGACACTAAATTAGTATAGTAGCCACTTTTTGGATGACACTAATTTTCAGCACTGTTTGCTATAAAAATAGCATAGCAAAATGTGCATGATGGTTGAATGCAGAGGTGCTGGAAATTGCTTGGCACCAGTGGGACAACAATGGAGTATAGCAGCCACTTCTTGGGTGCCACTAAGTTTCAGCACTGTTTGCTATAAAAATAGCGTAGCAAAATATGCATGAGGTTTGAATGCAGAGTTTCTGGAAAATGCTTGGCACCAGTGGGACAATGGAGTACAGCAGCTACTTTTTGGATGTCACTAACTTTCAGCACTGTTTGCTATAAAAATAGCATAGCAAAATGTGCATGAGGGTAGAATGCAGAGGTAATGGGACTTGCTCGGCACCAGTGGGACACAAAATTATTATAGCAGACACTTTTTGGATGCCACTTATGTTCAGCACTGTTTGCTATAGGAATAGCGTAGCAAAATGTGCATGAGGGTTGAATGCAGAGGTACTGGGACTTGATTGGCACCAGTGGTACACTAAATTAGCATAGCAGACACTTTGTGGATGCCACTAATTTTCAGCACTATTTGCTATAAAAATAGTATAGCAAAATGTGCATGAACGTTGAATGCAAATGTGCTGGAAATTGCTTGGCACCAGTGGGACAACAATGGAGTATAGCAGCCACTTTTTGGATGCCACTAAGTTTCAGCACTGTTTGTTATGAAAATAGCGTAGCAAAATGTGCACGAGCGTTGAATGCAAATGTGCTGGAAAATGCTTGGCAACAGTGGGACAACAATGGAGTATAGCAGCCACTTTTTGGATGCCAATAAGTTTCAGCACTGTTTCCTCTAAAAATAGCGTAGCAAAATGTGCATGAGGGTAGAATGCAGAGGTGATGGGACTTGCTTGGCACAAGCGGGACACAAAATTAGTATAGCAGACACTTTGTGGATGCCACTAATTTTCAGCACTGTTTGCTATAAAAATAGTGTAGCAAAATGTGCATGAGGGTAGAATGCAGAGGTGAGGGAAATTTCTTGGCACCAGTGGGAACCAATTGGAGTATAGCAGCCACTTTTTGGAGGCCACTAATTTTTAGCACTGTTTGCTATAAAAATAGTGTAGCAAAATGTGCACGAGGGTAGAATACAGAAGTTGCTGGAAATTGCTTGGCACCAGTGGGACAACAATGGAGTATAGCAGCCACTTTTTAGAGGCCACTAATTTTCAGCACTGTTTCCTATAAAAATAGCATAGCAAAATGTGCATGAGTGTAGAATGCAGAGGTGGTAGGACTTGCTTGGCACAAGTGGGACAGAAAATTAGTATAGCAGACACTTTTTGGATAACACTTATGTTCAGCACTGTTTGCTATAAGAATAGCATAGCAAAATGTGCATGAGGGTTGAATGCAGAGGTGCTGGAAATTGCTTGGCAGCAGTGGGACACTAAATTAGTATAGCAGACACTTTGTGGATGCCACGAATTTTCAGCACTGTTTGCTATAAAAATAGTATAGCAAAATGTGCATGAGGGTTGAGTGCAGAGGTGAGGGAAATTTCTTGGCACCAGTGGGAACCAAATGGAGTATAGCAGCCACTTTTTGGAGGCCACTAATTTTCAGGACTGTTTGCTATAAAAATAGTGTAGCAAAATGTGCATGAGGGTAGAATGCAGAGGTGCTGGAAATTGCTTGGCACCAGTGGGACAATAATGGAGTATAGCAGACTAATTGCCACTAATTTTCAGCACTGTTTCCTATAAAAATAGCTTAGCAAAATGTAAATGAGGGTAGAATGCAGAGGTGATGGGACTTGCTTGGCACAAGTGGGACACAAAAGTAGTATAGCAGACACTTTTTGGATGCCAATTATGTTCAGCACTGATTGCTATAAGAATAGCATAGCAAATTGTGCATGAAGGTTGAATGCAGAGGTGCTGGAAATTGCTTGGCACCAGTGGGACACTAAATTAGTATAGCAGACACTTTGTGGATGCCACTAATTTTCAGCACTGTTTGCTATAAAAATAGTGTAGCAAAATGTGCATAGCATAGCAGACACTTTTTGGATGCCACTTATGTTCAGCTTTGTTTGCTATAAGAATAGTGTAGCAAAATGTGCATGAGGGTTGAATTCAGATGTGCTGGGTCTTTCTTGGCACCAGTGGGACACTAAATTACCATAGCAGACACTTTGTGGATGCCACTAATTTTCAGCACTGCTTGCTATAAAAATAGTGTAGCAAAATGTGTATGAGGGTAGAATGCAGAAATGCTGGAAATTGCTTAGAACCAGTGGGACAATAATCTAGTATAGCAGCCACTTTTTGGATGCCACTAAGTTTCAGCACTGTTTGTTATAAAAATAGCGTACCAAATCTGCATGAGGGTAGAATGCAGAGGTAATGGGACTTGATTGGCACCAGTGGGACAATAATGGAGTATAGCAGCCACTTTTTGGATGTCAATACTTTTCAGCACTGTTTACTATAAAAATCGCGCAGCAAAATGTGCATGAGGGTTGAATGCAGAGGTGCTGGAAAATGCTTGGCAACAGTGGGACAACAATGGAGTATAGCATCCACTTTTTGGATGCCACTAATTTTCAGCACTGTTTGCTATAAAAATAGCGTAGCAAAATGTGCATGAGGGTAGAATGCAGAGGTGATGGGACTTGCTTGGAACCAGTTGGACAACAATAGAGAATAGCAGCCACTTTTTGGATGCCACTAAGTTTCAGCACTGTTTGCTATAAAAATAGCGTAGCAAAATGTGCATGAGGGTTGAATGCAGAGGTGCTGGAAAATTCTTGGCACCAGTGGGACAACAGTAGAGTATTGCAGCCACTTTTTTGATGCCACTAATTTTCAGCACTGTTTCCTATAAAAATAGCGTAGCAAAATGTGCATGAGGGTAGAATGCAGAAGTGATAGGACTTGCTTAGCACAAGTGGGACGCAAAATTAGAATAGCAGACACTTTTTGGATGCCACTTGTGTTCAGAATTGTTTGCTATTGGAATAGCGTAGCAAAATGTGCATGAGGGTTGAATGCAGATGTGCTGGGACTTGCTTGGCACCAGTGGTACACTAAATTAGCATAGCAGACCCTTTGTGGATGCCACTAATTTTCAGCACTGTTTGCTATAAAAATAGTATAGCAAAATGTGCATGAGGGTAGAATGCAGAGGTTCTGGAAATCGCTTGGCATCAGTGGGACAACAATGGAGTATAGCAGCCACTTTTTGGATGCCACTAATTTTCTGCACTGTTTGCTATAAAAATAGCGTAGCAAAATGTGCATGATGGTTGAATGCAGAAGTGCTGGAAATTGCTTGGCACCAGTGGGACAACAATGGAGTATAGCAGCCACTTTTTGGATGCCACTAAGTTTCAGCACTGTTTGTTATAAAAATAGCGTAGCAAAATGTGCACGAGCGTTGAATGCAAATGTGCTTGAAAATGCTTGGCAACAGTGAGACAACAATGGAGTATAGCAGCCACTTTTTGGATGCCACTAAGTTTCAGCACTGTTTCCTCTAAAAATAGCGTAGCAAAATGTGCATGAGGGTAGAATGCAGAGGTGATGGGACTTGCTTGGCACAAGCGGGACACAAAATTAGTATAGCAGACACTTTGTGGATGCCACTAATTTTCAGCTCTGTTTGCTATAAAAATAGTGTAGCAAAATGTGCATGAGGGTAGAATGCAGAGGTGAGGGAAATTACTTGGCACCAGTGGGAACCAATTGGAGTATAGCAGCCACTTTTTGGAGGCCACTAATTTTTAGCACTGTTTGCTATAAAAATAGTGTAGCAAAATGTGCACGAGGGTAGAATGCAAAGGTGCTGGAAATTGCTTGGCACCAGTGGGACAACAATGGAGTATAGCAGACACTTTTTGGATGCCACTAATTTTCAGCACTGTTTCCTATAAAAATAGCATAGCAAAATGTGCATGAGGGTAGAATGCAGAGGTGATGGGACTTGCTTGGCACAAGTGGGACACAAAATTAGTATAGCAGACACTTTTTGGATGGCAATTATGTTCAGCACTGTTTGCTATAAGAATAGCATAGCAAATTGTGCATGAAGGTTGAATGCAGAGGTGCTGGAAATTGCTTGGCACCAGTGGGACACTAAATTAGTATAGCAGACACTTTGTGGATGCCACTAATTTTCAGCACTGTTTGCTATGAAAATAGTGTAGCAAAATGTGCATAGCATGACAGACACTTTTTGGATGCCACTTATGTTCAGCATTGTTTGCTATAAGAATAGTGTAGCAAAATGTGCATGAGGGTTGAATGCAGATGTGCTGGGACTTTCTTGGCACCAGTGGGACACTAAATTACCATAGCAGACACTTTGTGGATGCCACTAATTTTCAGCACTGTTTGCTATAATAATAGTGTAGCAAAATGTGTATGGAGGTAGAATGCAGAAGTGCTGGAAATTGCATAGAACCAGTGGGACAATAATGGAGTATAGCAGCCACTTTCTGGATGCCACTAAGTTTCAGCACTGTTTGTTATAAAAATAGCGTAGCAAAATCTGCATGAGGGTAGAATGCAGAGGTAATAGGACTTGATTGGCACCAGTGGGACAATAATGGAGTATAGCAGCCACTTTTTGGATGTCATTACTTTTCAGCAGTGTTTACTATAAAAATAGCGTAGCAAAATGTGCATGAGGGTTGAATGCAGAGGTGCTGGAAAATGCTTGGCAACAGTGGGAGAAAAATGGAATATAGCAGCCACTTTTTGGATGCCACTAATTTTCAGCACTGTTTGCTAAAAAAATAGCGTAGCAAAATGTGCATGAGGGTAGAATGCAGAGGTATTGGGACTTGCTTGGAACCAGTTGGACAACAATAGAGTATAGCAGCCACTTTTTGGATGCCACTAAGTTTCAGCACTGTTTGCTATAAATATAGCGTAGCAAAATGTGCAGGAGGGTTGAATGCAGAGGTGCTGGAAAATGCTTGGCACCAGTGGGACAACAGTAGAGTATAGCAGCCACTTTTTGGAAGCCACTAATTTTCAGCACTGTTTCCTATAAAAATAGCGTATGTGCATGAGGGTTGAATGCAGATGTTTTGGGACTTTCTTGGCACCAGTGGGACACAAAATTAGTATAGCAGACACTTTTTGGATGCCAATTATGTTCAGCACTGTTTTCTATAAGAATGGCATAGCAAATTGTGCATGAAGGTTGAATGCAGAGGTGCTGGAAATTGCTTGGCACCAGTGGGACACTAAATTAGTATAGCAGACACTTTGTGGATGCCACTAATTTTCAGCACTGTTTGCTATAAAAATAGTGTAGCAAAATGTGCATAGCATAGCAGACACTTTTTGGATGCCACTTATGTTCAGCACTGTTTGCTATAAGAATAGCATAGCAAATTGTGCATGATGGTTGAATGCAGATGTGCTGGAAATTGCTTGGCACCAGTGGGACAATAAATTAGTATAGCAGACACTTTGTGGATGCCACTAATTTTCAGCACTGTTTGCTATAAAAATAGTGTAGCAAAATGTGCATGACGGTAGAATGCAGAGGTGCTGGAAATTGCTTGACACCAGTGGGACAACAATGGAGTATAGCAGACACTTTTTGGATGCCACTAATTTTCAGCACTGTTTGCAATAAAAATAGCGTAGCAAAATCTGCATGAGAGTAGAATGCAGAGGTAATGGGACTTGATTGACACCAGTGGGACAATAATGTAGTATAGCAGCCACTTTTTGGATGTCATTACTTTTCAGCACTGTTTACTACAAAAATAGCGTAGCAAAATGTGCATGATGGTTGAATGCAGAGGTGCTGGAAATTGCTTGGCAGCAGTGTGACAACAATGGAGTGTAGCAGCCACATTTTGGATGCCTTTAAGTTCAGCACTGTTTGCTATAAAAATAGCGTAGCAAAATGTGCACGAGGGTTAAATGCAGAGGTTCTGGAAAATGCTTGGCACCAGTGGGACAACAATGGAGTATAGCAGCTACTCCTAATTTTCAGCACTGTTTGCTATAAAAATAGCATAGCAAAATGTGCATGAGCGTTGAATGCAGAGGTGCTGAAAATTGCTTGGCACCAGTGGGAACCAAATGGAGTATAGCAGCCACTTTTTGGAGGCCACTAATTTTCAGCACTGTTTGCTATAAAAATAGTGTAGCAAAATGTGCATGAGAGTTGAATGCAGAGGTGCTTGAAATTGCTTGTCACCAGTGGGACACTAAATTAGTATAGCAGACACTTTGTGGATGCCACTAATTTTCAGCACTGTTTGCTATAAAAATAGTGTAGCAAAATGTGCATGAGGGTAGAATGCAGAGGTGAGGGAAACTTCTTGGCACCAGTGGGAACCAAATGGAGTATAGTAGCCACTTTTTGGAGGCCACTAATTTTCAACACTGTTTCCGATAAAAATAGCTTAGCAAAATGTGCATGAGGGTAGAATGCAGAGGTGCTGGAAATTGCTTGGCACAAGTGGGACAACAATGGAGTATAGCAGACACTTTTTGGATGCCACTAATTTTCAACACTGTTTCCGATAAAAATAGCTTAGCAAAATGTGCATGAGGGTAGAATGCAGAGGTGATGGGACTTGCTTGGCACAAGTGGGACACAAAATTAGTATAGCAGACATTTTTGGATGCCACTTATGTTCAGCACTGTTTGCTATAAGAATAGCATAGCAAATTGTGCATGAAGGTTGAATGCAGAGGTGGTGGAAATTGCTTGGCAGCAGTAAGACACTAAATTAGTATAGCAGAAACTTTGTGGATGCCATTAATTTTCAGCACTGTTTGCTATAAAAATAGCTTAGCAAAATGTGCATGAGGGTAGAATGCAGAGGTGCTGGAAATTGCTTGACACCAGTGGGACAACAATGGAGTATAGCAGACGCTTTTTGGATGCCACTAATTTTCAGCACTGTTTGCAATAAAAATAGCGTAGCAAAATCTGCATTGGGGTAGAATGCAGAGGTAATAGGACTTGATTGGCACCAGTGGGACAATAATGGAGTATAGCAGCCATTTTTGGATGTCATTACTTTTCAGCACTGTTTACTATAAAAATAGCGTAGCAAAATGTGCATGAGGGTTGAATGCAGAAGTGCTGGAAATTGCTTGGAACCAGTGGGACAATAATGGAGTATAGCAGCCACTTTTTGGATGCCACTAAGTTTCAGCACTGTTTGTTATAAAAATAGCATAGCAGAATGTGCACGAGGGTTGAATGCAAAGGTGCTGGAAAATGCTTGGCAACAGTGGGACAACAATGGAGTATAGCAGCCACTTTTTGGATGCCACTAAGTTTCAGCACTGTTTCCTCTAAAAGTAGAGTAGCAAAATGTGCATGAGGGTAGAATGCAGAGGTGATGGGACTTGCTTGGCACAAGCGGGACACAAAATTAGTATAGCACATACTTTGTGGATGCCACTAATTTTCAGCACTGTTTGCTATAAAAATAGTGTAGCAAAATGTGCATGAGGGTAGATTTCAGAGGTGAGGGAAATTTCTTGGCACCAGTGGGAACCAAATGGAGTATAGCAGCCACTTTGTGGAGGCCACTAATTTTCAGCACTGTTTGCTATAAAAATAGTGTAGCAAAATGTGCATGAGGGTAGAATGCAGAGGTGCTGGAAATTGCTTGGCACCAGTGGGACAACAATGGAGTATAGCAGACACTTTTTGGATGCCACTAATTTTCAGCACTGTTTCCTATAAAAATAGCTTAGCAAAATGTGCATGAGGGTAGAATGCAGAGGTGATGGGACTTGCTAGGCACAAGAGGGACACAAAATTAGTATAGCAGACATTTTTGGATGCCACTTATGTTCAGCACTGTTTGCTATAAGAATAGCATAGCAAATTGTGCATGAAGGTTGAATGCAGAGGTGCTGGAAATTGCTTGGCACCAGTGGGACAATAAATTAGTATAGCAGACACTTTGTGGATGCCACTAATTTTCAGCAGTGTTTGCTATAAAAATAGTGTAGCAAAATGTGCATGAGGGTAGAATGCAGAGGTGCTGGAAATTGCTTGACACCAGTGGGACAACAATGGAGTATAGCAGACACTTTTTGGATGCCACTAATTTTCAGCACTGTTTGCAATAAAAATAGCATAGCAAAATGTGCACGAGGGTTAAATGCAGAGGTTCTGGAAAATGCTTGGCACAAGTGTGACAACAATGGAGTATAGCAGCCACTTTTTGGATGCCTTTAAGTTCAGCACTGTTTGCTATAAAAATAGCATAGCAAAATGTGCACGAGGGTTAAATGCAGAGGTTCTGGAAAATGCTTGGCACCTGTGGGACAACAATGGAGTATACCAGCTACTCCTAATTTTCAGCACTGTTTGCTATAAAAATAGCATAGCAAAATGTGCATGAGCGTTGAATGCAGAGGTGCTGGAAATTGCTTGGCACCAGTGGGAACCAAATGGAGTATAGCAGCCACTTTTTGGAGGCCACTAATTTTCAGTACTGTTTGCTATAAAAATAGTGTAGCAAAATGTGCATGAGAGTTGAATGCAGAGGTGCTGGAAATTGCTTGGCACCAGTGGGACACTAAATTAGTATAGCAGACACTTTGTGGATGCCACTAATTTTCAGCTCTCTTTGCTATAAAAATAGTGTAGCAAAATGTGCATGAGTGTAGAATACAGAGGTGAGGGAAACTTCTTGGCACCAGTGGGAACCAAATGGAGTATAGCAGCCACTTTTTGGAGCCTACTAATTTTCAGCACTGTTTGCTATAAAAATAGTGTAGCAAAATGTGCATGAGGGTAGAATGCAGAGGTGCTGGAAATTGCTTGGCACCAGTGGGACAACAATGGAGTAGAGCAGACACTTTTTGGATGCCCCTAATGTTCAGCACTGTTTCCTATAAAAGTAGAGTAGCAAAATAAGCATGAGGGTAGAATGCAGAGGTGATGGGACTTGCTTGGCACAAGCGGGACACAAAATTAGTATAGCACACACTTTGTGGATGCCACTAATTTTCAGCACTGTTTGCTATAAAAATAGTGTAGCAAAATGTGCATGAGGGTAGATTTCAGAGGTGAGGGAAATTTCTTAGCACCAGTGGGAACCAAATGGAGTATAGCAGCCACTTTTTGGAGGCCACTAATTTTCAGCACTGTTTGCTATACAAATAGTGTAGCAAAATGTGCATGAGAGTTGAATGCAGAGGTGCTGGAAATTGCTTGGCACCAGTGGAACACTAAATTAGTATAGCAGACACTTTGTGGATGCCACGAATTTTCAGCACTGTTTGCTATAAAAATAGTGTAGCAAAATGTGCATGTGGGTAGAATGCAGAGGTGAGGGAAACTTCTTGGCACCAGTGGGAACCAAATGGAATATAGTAGCCACTTTTTGGAGGCCACTAATTTTCAGCACTGTTTGCTATAAAAATAGTGTAGCAAAATGTGCATGAGAGTTGAATGCAGAGGTGCTGGAAATTGCTTGGCACCAGTGGGACACTAAATTAGTATAGCAGACACTTTGTGGATGCCACTAATTTTCAGCACTGTTTGCTATAAAAATAGTGTAGCAAAATGTGCATGAGTGTAGAATACAGAGGTGAGGGAAACTTCTTGGCACCAGTGGGAACCAAATGGAGTATAGCAGCCACTTTTTGAAACCTACTAATTTTCAGCACTGTTTGCTATAAAAATAGTGTAGCAAAATGTGCATGAGGGTAGAATGCAGAGGTGCTGGAAATTGCTTGGCACCAGTGGGACAACAATGGAGTAGAGCAGACACTTTTTGGATGCCCCTAATGTTCAGCACTGTTTCCTATAAAAGTAGAGTAGCACAATGTGCATGAGGATAGAATGCAGAGGTGATGGGACTTGCTTGGCACAAGCGGGACACAAAATTAGTATAGCACACACTTTGTGGATGCCACTAATTTTCAGCACTGTTTGCTATAAAAATAGTGTAGCAAAATGTGCATGAGGGTAGATTTCAGAGGTGAGGGAAATTTCTTAGCACCAGTGGGAACCAAATGGAGTAAAGCAGCCACTTTTTGGAGGCCACTAATTTTCAGCACTGTTTGCTATACAAATAGTGTAGCAAAATGTGCATGAGAGTTGAATGCAGAGGTGCTGGAAATTGCTTGGCACCAGTGGAACACTAAATTAGTATAGCAGACACTTTGTGGATGCCACGAATTTTCAGCACTGTTTGCTATAAAAATAGTGTAGCAAAATGTGCATGTGGGTAGAATGCAGAGGTGAGGGAAACTTCTTGGCACCAGTGGGAACCAAATGGAGTATAGTAGCCACTTTTTGGAGGCCACTAATTTTTAGCACTGTTTGCTATAAAAATAGTGTAGCAAAATGTGCATCAGGGTAAAATGCAGAGGTGCTGGAAATTGCTTGGCACAAGTGGGACAACAATGGAGTATAACAGACACTTTTTGGATGCCACTAATTTTCAACACTGTTTCCGATAAAAATAGCTTAGCAAAATGTGCATGAGGGTAGAATGTAGAAGTGATGGGACTTGCTTGGCACAAGTGGGTCACAAAATTAGTATAGCAGACATTTTTGGATGCCACTTATGTTCAGCACTGTTTGCTATAAGAATAGCATAGCAAATTGTGCATGAAGGTTGAATGCAGAGGTGCTGGAAATTGCTTGGCACCAGTGGGACACTAAATTAGTATAGCAGACACTTTGAGGATGCCACTAATTTTCAGCACTGTTTGTTTTAAAAATAGTGTAGCAAAATCTGCATGAGGGTTGAGTGCAGAGGTGAGGGAAATTTCTTGGCACCAATGGGAACCAAATGGCGTATAGCAGCCACTTTTTGGAGGCCACTAATTTTCAGCATTGTTTGCTATAAAAATAGTGTAGCAAAATGTGCATGAGGGTAGAATGCAGAGTTGCTGGAAATTGCTTGGCAACAGTGGGACAACAATGGAGCATAGCAGACACTTTGTGGATGCCACTAATTTTCAGCAGTGTTTGCTATAAAAATAGTGTAGCAAAATGTGCATGAGGGTAGAATGCAGAGGTGCTGGAAATTGCTTGAAACCAGTGGGACAACAATGGAGTATAGCAGACACTTTTTGGATGCCACTAATTTTGAGCACTGTTTGTAAAAAAAATAGCGTAGCAAAATCTGCATGAGAGTAGAATGCAGAGGTAATGGGACTTGATTGGCACCAGTGGGACAATAATGGAGTATAGCAGCCACTTTTTGGATGTCATTACTTTTCAGCACTGTTTACTACAAAAATAGCGTAGCAAAATGTGCATGATGGTTGAATGCAGAGGTTCTGGAAATTGGTTGGCACCAGTGTAACAACAATGGAGTATAGCAGCCACTTTTTGGATGCCTTTAAGTTCAGCACTGTTTGCTATAAAAATAGCGTAGCAAAATGTGCACGAGGGTTAAATGCAGAGGTTCTGGAAAATGCTTGGCACCAGTGGGACAACAATGGAGTATACCAGCTACACCTAATATTCAGCACTGTTTGCTATAAAAATAGCGTAGCAAAATGTGCATGAGGGTTAAATGCAGAGGTGCTGGAAAATGCTTGGCACCAGTGGGACAACAATGGAGTATAGCAGCCACTTTTTGGAAGCCACAAATTTTCAGCACTGTTTCCTATAAAAATAGCGTAGCAAAATGTGCATGAGGGTAGAATGCAGAGGTGATGGGACTTGATTAGCACAAGTGGGACACAAAATTAGAATAGCAGACACTTTTTGGATGCCACTAAGTTTCAGCACTGTTTCCTCTAAAAATAGCGTAGCAAAATGTGCATGAGGGTAGAATGCAGAGGTGATGGGACTTGCTTGGCAAAAGTGGGACACAAAATTAGTATAGCACACACTTTTTGGATGCCACTAATTTTCAGCACTGTTTGCTATAAAACTAGTGTAGCAAAAAGTGCATGAGGGTAGAATGCAGAGGTGCTAGAAATTGCTTGACACCAGTGGGACAACAATGGAGTATAGCAGCCACTTTTTGGAAGCCACAAATTTTCAGCACTGTTTCCTATAAAAATAGCGTAGCAAAATGTGCATGAGGGTAGAATGCAGAGGTGATGGGAATTGATTAGCACAAGTGGGACACAAAATTAGAATAGCAGACACTTTTTGGATGCCACTAAGTTTCAGCACTGTTTCCTCTAAAAATAGCGTAGCAAAATGTGCATGAGGGTAGAATGCAGAGGTGATGGGACTTGCTTGGCAAAAGCGGGACACAAAATTAGTATAGCACACACTTTTTGGATGCCACTAATTTTCAGCACTGTTTGCTATAAAACTAGTGTAGCAAAAAGTGCATGAGGGTAGAATGCAGAGGTGCTAGAAATTGCTTGACACCAGTGGGACAACAATGGAGTATAGCAGCCCCTTTTTGGAAGCCACAAATTTTCAGCACTGTTTCCTATAAAAATAGCGTAGCAAAATGTGCATGAGGGTAGAATGCAGAGGTGATGGGACTTGATTAGCACAAGTGGGACACAAAATTAGAATAGCAGACACTTTTTGGATGCCACTAAGTTTCAGCACTGTTTCCTCTAAAAATAGCGTAGCAAAATGTGCATGAGGGTAGAATGCAGAGGTGATGGGACTTGCTTGGCAAAAGCGGGACACAAAATTAGTATAGCACACACTTTTTGGATGCCACTAATTTTCAGCACTGTTTGCAATAAAAATAGCGTAGCAAAATTTGCATGAGGGTAGAATGCAGAGGTAATGGGACTTGATTGGCACCAGTGGGACAATAATGGAATATAGCAGCCACTTTTTGGATGCCTTTAAGTTTCAGCACTGTTTTCTATAAAAATAGCGTAGCAAAATGTGCACGAGGGTTAAATGCTTAGGTTCTGGAAAATGCTTGGCACCAGTGGAACAACAATGGATTAAAGCAGACACTTTTTGGATGCCACTAATTTTCAGCACTGTTTGCTATAAAAATAGTGTAGCAAAATGTGCATGAGGGTAGAATGGCGAGGTGATTATACTAGCTTGGCTCAAGTGGGACACAAAATTAGTATAGCAGACACTTTTTGGATGCCACTTATGATCAGCACTCTTTGCTATAAGAATAGCGTAGCAAAATGTGCATGAGGGTTGAATGAAGATGTGCTGAGACTTGCTTGGCACCAGTGGGACACTAAATTAGTATAGCAGACACTTTGTGGATGCCACGAATTTTCAGCACTGTTTGCTATAAAAATAGTGTAGCAAAATGTGCATGTGGGTAGAATGCAGAGGTGAGGGAAACATCTTGGCACCAGTGGGAACCAAATGGAGTATAGTAGCCACTTTTTGGAGGCCACTAATTTTTAGCACTGTTTGCTATAAAAATAGTGTAGCAAAATGTGCATCAGGGTAAAATGCAGAGGTGCTGGAAATTGCTTGGCACAAGTGGGACAACAATGGAGTATAACAGACACTTTTTGGATGCCACTAATTTTCAACACTGTTTCCGATAAAAATAGCTTAGCAAAATGTGCATGAGGGTAGAATGTAGAGGTGATGGGACTTGCTTGGCACAAGTGGGTCACAAAATTACTGTAGCAGACATTTTTGGATGCCACTTATGTTCAGCACTGTTTGCTATAAGAATAGCATAGCAAATTGTGCATGAAGGTTGAATGCAGAGGTGCTGGAAATTGCTTGGCACCAGTGGGACACTAAATTAGTATAGCAGACACTTTGAGGATGCCACTAATTTTCAGCACTGTTTGTTTTAAAAATAGTGTAGCAAAATCTGCATGACGGTTGAGTGCAGAGGTGAGGGAAATTTCTTGGCACCAGTGGGAACCAAATGGCGTATAGCAGCCACTTTTTGGAGGCCACTAATTTTCAGCACTGTTTGCTATAAAAATAGTGTAGCAAAATGTGCATGAGGGTAGAATGCAGAGGTGCTGGAAATTGCTTGGCACCAGTTGGACAACAATGGAGTATAGCAGACACTTTGTGGATGCCACTAATTTTCAGCAGTGTTTGCTATAAAAATAGTGTAGCAAAATGTGCATGAGGGTAGAATGCAGAGGTGCTGGAAATTGCTTGACACCAGTGGGACAACAATGGAGTATAGCAGACACTTTTTGGATGCCACTAATTTTGAGCACTGTTTGTAAAAAAAATAGCGTAGCAAAATCTGCATGAGAGTAGAATGCAGAGGTAATGGGACTTGATTGGCACCAGTGGGACAATAATGGAGTATAGCAGCCACTTTTTGGATGTCATTACTTTTCAGCACTGTTTACTACAAAAATAGCGTAGCAAATTGTGCATGATGGTTGAATGCAGAGGTGCTGGAAATTGGTTGGCACCAGTGTAACAACAATGGAGTATAGCAGCCACTTTTTGGATGCCTTTAAGTTCAGCACTGTTTGCTATAAAAATAGCGTAGCAAAATGTGCACGAGGGTTAAATGCAGAGGTTCTGGAAAATGCTTTGCACCAGTGGCACAACAATGGAGTATACCAGCTACACCTAATATTCAGCACTGTTTGCTATAAAAATAGCGTAGCAAAATGTGCATGAGGGTTGAATGCAGAGGTGCTGGAAAATGCTTGGCACCAGTGGGACAACAATGGAGTATAGCAGCCACTTTTTGGAAGCCACAAATTTTCAGCACTGTTTCCTATAAAAATAGCGTAGCAAAATGTGCATGAGGGTAGAATGCAGAGGTGATGGGACTTGATTAGCACAAGTGGGACACAAAATTAGAATAGCAGACACTTTTTGGATGCCACTAAGTTTCAGCACTGTTTCCTCTAAAAACAGCGTAGCAAAATGTGCATGAGGGTAGAATGCAGAGGTGATGGGACTTGCTTGGCAAAAGCGGGACACAAAATTAGTATAGCACACACTTTTTGGATGCCACTAATTTTCAGCACTGTTTGCTATAAAACTAGTGTAGCAAAAAGTGCATGAGGGTAGAATCCAGAGGTGCTAGAAATTGCTTGACACCAGTGGGACAACAATGGAGTATAGCAGCCACTTTTTGGAAGCCACAAATTTTCAGCACTGTTTCCTATAAAAATAGCGTAGCAAAATGTGCATGAGGGTAGAATGCAGAGGTGATGGGACTTGATTAGCACAAGTGGGACACAAAATTAGAATAGCAGACACTTTTTTGGATGCCACTAAGTTTCAGCACTGTTTCCTCTAAAAATAGCGTAGCAAAATGTGCATGAGGGTAGAATGCAGAGGTGATGGGACTTGCTTGGCAAAAGCGGGACACAAAATTAGTATAGCACACACTTTTTGGATGCCACTAATTTTCAGCACTGTTTGCAATAAAAATAGCGTAGCAAAATTTGCATGAGGGTAGAATGCAGAGGTAATGGGACTTGATTGGCACCAGTGGGACAATAATGGAGTATAGCAGCCACTTTTTGGATGCCTTTAAGTTTCAGCACTGTTTGCTATAAAAATAGCGTAGCAAAATGTGCACGAGGGTTAAATGCTTAGGTTCTGGAAAATGCTTGGCACCAGTAGAACAACAATGGATTAAAGCAGACACTTTTTGGATGCCACTAATTTTCAGCACTGTTTGCAATAAAAATAGCGTAGCAAAATCTGCATGAGAGTAGAATGCAGAGGTAATGGGACTTGATTGACACCAGTGGGACAATAATGTAGTATAGCAGCCACTTTTTGGATGTCATTACTTTTCAGCACTGTTTACTACAAAAATAGCGTAGCAAAATGTGCATGATGGTTGAATGCAGAGGTGCTGGAAATTGCTTGGCACCAGTGTGACAACAATGGAGTGTAGCAGCCACATTTTGGATGCCTTTAAGTTCAGCACTGTTTGCTATAAAAATAGCGTAGCAAAATGTGCACGAGGGTTAAATGCAGAGGTTCTGGAAAATGCTTGGCACCAGTGGGACAACAATGGAGTATAGCAGCTACTCCTAATTTTCAGCACTGTTTGCTATAAAAATAGCATAGCAAAATGTGCATGAGCGTTGAATGCAGAGGTGCTGAAAATTGCTTGGCACCAGTGGGAACCAAATGGAGTATAGCAGCCACTTTTTGGAGGCCACTAATTTTCAGCACTGTTTGCTATAAAAATAGTGTAGCAAAATGTGCATGAGAGTTGAATGCAGAGGTGCTTGAAATTGCTTGTCACCAGTGGGACACTAAATTAGTATAGCAGACACTTTGTGGATGCCACTAATTTTCAGCACTGTTTGCTATAAAAATAGTGTAGCAAAATGTGCATGAGGGTAGAATGCAGAGGTGAGGGAAACTTCTTGGCACCAGTGGGAACCAAATGGAGTATAGTAGCCACTTTTTGGAGGCCACTAATTTTCAACACTGTTTCCGATAAAAATAGCTTAGCAAAATGTGCATGAGGGTAGAATGCAGAGGTGCTGGAAATTGCTTGGCACAAGTGGGACAACAATGGAGTATAGCAGACACTTTTTGGATGCCACTAATTTTCAACACTGTTTCCGATAAAAATAGCTTAGCAAAATGTGCATGAGGGTAGAATGCAGAGGTGATGGGACTTGCTTGGCACAAGTGGGACACAAAATTAGTATAGCAGACATTTTTGGATGCCACTTATGTTCAGCACTGTTTGCTATAAGAATAGCATAGCAAATTGTGCATGAAGGTTGAATGCAGAGGTGGTGGAAATTGCTTGGCAGCAGTAAGACACTAAATTAGTATAGCAGAAACTTTGTGGATGCCATTAATTTTCAGCACTGTTTGCTATAAAAATAGCTTAGCAAAATGTGCATGAGGGTAGAATGCAGAGGTGCTGGAAATTGCTTGACACCAGTGGGACAACAATGGAGTATAGCAGACGCTTTTTGGATGCCACTAATTTTCAGCACTGTTTGCAATAAAAATAGCGTAGCAAAATCTGCATTGGGGTAGAATGCAGAGGTAATAGGACTTGATTGGCACCAGTGGGACAATAATGGAGTATAGCAGCCATTTTTGGATGTCATTACTTTTCAGCACTGTTTACTATAAAAATAGCGTAGCAAAATGTGCATGAGGGTTGAATGCAGAAGTGCTGGAAATTGCTTGGAACCAGTGGGACAATAATGGAGTATAGCAGCCACTTTTTGGATGCCACTAAGTTTCAGCACTGTTTGTTATAAAAATAGCATAGCAGAATGTGCACGAGGGTTGAATGCAAAGGTGCTGGAAAATGCTTGGCAACAGTGGGACAACAATGGAGTATAGCAGCCACTTTTTGGATGCCACTAAGTTTCAGCACTGTTTCCTCTAAAAGTAGAGTAGCAAAATGTGCATGAGGGTAGAATGCAGAGGTGATGGGACTTGCTTGGCACAAGCGGGACACAAAATTAGTATAGCACATACTTTGTGGATGCCACTAATTTTCAGCACTGTTTGCTATAAAAATAGTGTAGCAAAATGTGCATGAGGGTAGATTTCAGAGGTGAGGGAAATTTCTTGGCACCAGTGGGAACCAAATGGAGTATAGCAGCCACTTTGTGGAGGCCACTCATTTTCAGCACTGTTTGCTATAAAAATAGTGTAGCAAAATGTGCATGAGGGTAGAATGCAGAGGTGCTGGAAATTGCTTGGCACCAGTGGGACAACAATGGAGTATAGCAGACACTTTTTGGATGCCACTAATTTTCAGCACTGTTTCCTATAAAAATAGCTTAGCAAAATGTGCATGAGGGTAGAATGCAGAGGTGATGGGACTTGCTAGGCACAAGAGGGACACAAAATTAGTATAGCAGACATTTTTGGATGCCACTTATGTTCAGCACTGTTTGCTATAAGAATAGCATAGCAAATTGTGCATGAAGGTTGAATGCAGAGGTGCTGGAAATTGCTTGGCACCAGTGGGACAA
Source organism: Anomaloglossus baeobatrachus (assembly GCF_048569485.1). Classification (NCBI taxonomy): domain Eukaryota; kingdom Metazoa; phylum Chordata; class Amphibia; order Anura; family Aromobatidae; genus Anomaloglossus; species Anomaloglossus baeobatrachus. The sequence continues at coordinate 115,119,769 of NC_134362.1, read as the reverse complement.
TAAATTAGTATAGCAGACACTTTGTGGATGCCACTAATTTTCAGCAGTGTTTGCTATAAAAATAGTGTAGCAAAATGTGCATGAGGGTAGAATGCAGAGGTGCTGGAAATTGCTTGACACCAGTGGGACAACAATGGAGTATAGCAGACACTTTTTGGATGCCACTAATTTTCAGCACTGTTTGCAATAAAAATAGCATAGCAAAATGTGCACGAGGGTTAAATGCAGAGGTTCTGGAAAATGCTTGGCACAAGTGTGACAACAATGGAGTATAGCAGCCACTTTTTGGATGCCTTTAAGTTCAGCACTGTTTGCTATAAAAATAGCATAGCAAAATGTGCACGAGGGTTAAATGCAGAGGTTCTGGAAAATGCTTGGCACCTGTGGGACAACAATGGAGTATACCAGCTACTCCTAATTTTCAGCACTGTTTGCTATAAAAATAGCATAGCAAAATGTGCATGAGCGTTGAATGCAGAGGTGCTGGAAATTGCTTGGCACCAGTGGGAACCAAATGGAGTATAGCAGCCACTTTTTGGAGGCCACTAATTTTCAGTACTGTTTGCTATAAAAATAGTGTAGCAAAATGTGCATGAGAGTTGAATGCAGAGGTGCTGGAAATTGCTTGGCACCAGTGGGACACTAAATTAGTATAGCAGACACTTTGTGGATGCCACTAATTTTCAGCTCTCTTTGCTATAAAAATAGTGTAGCAAAATGTGCATGAGTGTAGAATACAGAGGTGAGGGAAACTTCTTGGCACCAGTGGGAACCAAATGGAGTATAGCAGCCACTTTTTGGAGCCTACTAATTTTCAGCACTGTTTGCTATAAAAATAGTGTAGCAAAATGTGCATGAGGGTAGAATGCAGAGGTGCTGGAAATTGCTTGGCACCAGTGGGACAACAATGGAGTAGAGCAGACACTTTTTGGATGCCCCTAATGTTCAGCACTGTTTCCTATAAAAGTAGAGTAGCAAAATAAGCATGAGGGTAGAATGCAGAGGTGATGGGACTTGCTTGGCACAAGCGGGACACAAAATTAGTATAGCACACACTTTGTGGATGCCACTAATTTTCAGCACTGTTTGCTATAAAAATAGTGTAGCAAAATGTGCATGAGGGTAGATTTCAGAGGTGAGGGAAATTTCTTAGCACCAGTGGGAACCAAATGGAGTATAGCAGCCACTTTTTGGAGGCCACTAATTTTCAGCACTGTTTGCTATACAAATAGTGTAGCAAAATGTGCATGAGAGTTGAATGCAGAGGTGCTGGAAATTGCTTGGCACCAGTGGAACACTAAATTAGTATAGCAGACACTTTGTGGATGCCACGAATTTTCAGCACTGTTTGCTATAAAAATAGTGTAGCAAAATGTGCATGTGGGTAGAATGCAGAGGTGAGGGAAACTTCTTGGCACCAGTGGGAACCAAATGGAATATAGTAGCCACTTTTTGGAGGCCACTAATTTTCAGCACTGTTTGCTATAAAAATAGTGTAGCAAAATGTGCATGAGAGTTGAATGCAGAGGTGCTGGAAATTGCTTGGCACCAGTGGGACACTAAATTAGTATAGCAGACACTTTGTGGATGCCACTAATTTTCAGCACTGTTTGCTATAAAAATAGTGTAGCAAAATGTGCATGAGTGTAGAATACAGAGGTGAGGGAAACTTCTTGGCACCAGTGGGAACCAAATGGAGTATAGCAGCCACTTTTTGAAGCCTACTAATTTTCAGCACTGTTTGCTATAAAAATAGTGTAGCAAAATGTGCATGAGGGTAGAATGCAGAGGTGCTGGAAATTGCTTGGCACCAGTGGGACAACAATGGAGTAGAGCAGACACTTTTTGGATGCCCCTAATGTTCAGCACTGTTTCCTATAAAAGTAGAGTAGCAAAATGTGCATGAGGATAGAATGCAGAGGTGATGGGACTTGCTTGGCACAAGCGGGACACAAAATTAGTATAGCACACACTTTGTGGATGCCACTAATTTTCAGCACTGTTTGCTATAAAAATAGTGTAGCAAAATGTGCATGAGGGTAGATTTCAGAGGTGAGGGAAATTTCTTAGCACCAGTGGGAACCAAATGGAGTAAAGCAGCCACTTTTTGGAGGCCACTAATTTTCAGCACTGTTTGCTATACAAATAGTGTAGCAAAATGTGCATGAGAGTTGAATGCAGAGGTGCTGGAAATTGCTTGGCACCAGTGGAACACTAAATTAGTATAGCAGACACTTTGTGGATGCCACGAATTTTCAGCACTGTTTGCTATAAAAATAGTGTAGCAAAATGTGCATGTGGGTAGAATGCAGAGGTGAGGGAAACTTCTTGGCACCAGTGGGAACCAAATGGAGTATAGTAGCCACTTTTTGGAGGCCACTAATTTTTAGCACTGTTTGCTATAAAAATAGTGTAGCAAAATGTGCATCAGGGTAAAATGCAGAGGTGCTGGAAATTGCTTGGCACAAGTGGGACAACAATGGAGTATAACAGACACTTTTTGGATGCCACTAATTTTCAACACTGTTTCCGATAAAAATAGCTTAGCAAAATGTGCATGAGGGTAGAATGTAGAGGTGATGGGACTTGCTTGGCACAAGTGGGTCACAAAATTAGTATAGCAGACATTTTTGGATGCCACTTATGTTCAGCACTGTTTGCTATAAGAATAGCATAGCAAATTGTGCATGAAGGTTGAATGCAGAGGTGCTGGAAATTGCTTGGCACCAGTGGGACACTAAATTAGTATAGCAGACACTTTGAGGATGCCACTAATTTTCAGCACTGTTTGTTTTAAAAATAGTGTAGCAAAATCTGCATGAGGGTTGAGTGCAGAGGTGAGGGAAATTTCTTGGCACCAATGGGAACCAAATGGCGTATAGCAGCCACTTTTTGGAGGCCACTAATTTTCAGCATTGTTTGCTATAAAAATAGTGTAGCAAAATGTGCATGAGGGTAGAATGCAGAGTTGCTGGAAATTGCTTGGCAACAGTGGGACAACAATGGAGCATAGCAGACACTTTGTGGATGCCACTAATTTTCAGCAGTGTTTGCTATAAAAATAGTGTAGCAAAATGTGCATGAGGGTAGAATGCAGAGGTGCTGGAAATTGCTTGAAACCAGTGGGACAACAATGGAGTATAGCAGACACTTTTTGGATGCCACTAATTTTGAGCACTGTTTGTAAAAAAAATAGCGTAGCAAAATCTGCATGAGAGTAGAATGCAGAGGTAATGGGACTTGATTGGCACCAGTGGGACAATAATGGAGTATAGCAGCCACTTTTTGGATGTCATTACTTTTCAGCACTGTTTACTACAAAAATAGCGTAGCAAAATGTGCATGATGGTTGAATGCAGAGGTTCTGGAAATTGGTTGGCACCAGTGTAACAACAATGGAGTATAGCAGCCACTTTTTGGATGCCTTTAAGTTCAGCACTGTTTGCTATAAAAATAGCGTAGCAAAATGTGCACGAGGGTTAAATGCAGAGGTTCTGGAAAATGCTTGGCACCAGTGGGACAACAATGGAGTATACCAGCTACACCTAATATTCAGCACTGTTTGCTATAAAAATAGCGTAGCAAAATGTGCATGAGGGTTAAATGCAGAGGTGCTGGAAAATGCTTGGCACCAGTGGGACAACAATGGAGTATAGCAGCCACTTTTTGGAAGCCACAAATTTTCAGCACTGTTTCCTATAAAAATAGCGTAGCAAAATGTGCATGAGGGTAGAATGCAGAGGTGATGGGACTTGATTAGCACAAGTGGGACACAAAATTAGAATAGCAGACACTTTTTGGATGCCACTAAGTTTCAGCACTGTTTCCTCTAAAAATAGCGTAGCAAAATGTGCATGAGGGTAGAATGCAGAGGTGATGGGACTTGCTTGGCAAAAGCGGGACACAAAATTAGTATAGCACACACTTTTTGGATGCCACTAATTTTCAGCACTGTTTGCTATAAAACTAGTGTAGCAAAAAGTGCATGAGGGTAGAATGCAGAGGTGCTAGAAATTGCTTGACACCAGTGGGACAACAATGGAGTATAGCAGCCACTTTTTGGAAGCCACAAATTTTCAGCACTGTTTCCTATAAAAATAGCGTAGCAAAATGTGCATGAGGGTAGAATGCAGAGGTGATGGGACTTGATTAGCACAAGTGGGACACAAAATTAGAATAGCAGACACTTTTTGGATGCCACTAAGTTTCAGCACTGTTTCCTCTAAAAATAGCGTAGCAAAATGTGCATGAGGGTAGAATGCAGAGGTGATGGGACTTGCTTGGCAAAAGCGGGACACAAAATTAGTATAGCACACACTTTTTGGATGCCACTAATTTTCAGCACTGTTTGCTATAAAACTAGTGTAGCAAAAAGTGCATGAGGGTAGAATGCAGAGGTGCTAGAAATTGCTTGACACCAGTGGGACAACAATGGAGTATAGCAGCCCCTTTTTGGAAGCCACAAATTTTCAGCACTGTTTCCTATAAAAATAGCGTAGCAAAATGTGCATGAGGGCAGAATGCAGAGGTGATGGGACTTGATTAGCACAAGTGGGACACAAAATTAGAATAGCAGACACTTTTTGGATGCCACTAAGTTTCAGCACTGTTTCCTCTAAAAATAGCGTAGCAAAATGTGCATGAGGGTAGAATGCAGAGGTGATGGGACTTGCTTGGCAAAAGCGGGACACAAAATTAGTATAGCACACACTTTTTGGATGCCACTAATTTTCAGCACTGTTTGCAATAAAAATAGCGTAGCAAAATTTGCATGAGGGTAGAATGCAGAGGTAATGGGACTTGATTGGCACCAGTGGGACAATAATGGAGTATAGCAGCCACTTTTTGGATGCCTTTAAGTTTCAGCACTGTTTTCTATAAAAATAGCGTAGCAAAATGTGCACGAGGGTTAAATGCTTAGGTTCTGGAAAATGCTTGGCACCAGTGGAACAACAATGGATTAAAGCAGACACTTTTTGGATGCCACTAATTTTCAGCACTGTTTGCTATAAAAATAGTGTAGCAAAATGTGCATGAGGGTAGAATGGCGAGGTGATTATACTAGCTTGGCTCAAGTGGGACACAAAATTAGTATAGCAGACACTTTTTGGATGCCACTTATGATCAGCACTCTTTGCTATAAGAATAGCGTAGCAAAATGTGCATGAGGGTTGAATGAAGATGTGCTGAGACTTGCTTGGCACCAGTGGGACACTAAATTAGTATAGCAGACACTTTGTGGATGCCACGAATTTTCAGCACTGTTTGCTATAAAAATAGTGTAGCAAAATGTGCATGTGGGTAGAATGCAGAGGTGAGGGAAACATCTTGGCACCAGTGGGAACCAAATGGAGTATAGTAGCCACTTTTTGGAGGCCACTAATTTTTAGCACTGTTTGCTATAAAAATAGTGTAGCAAAATGTGCATCAGGGTAAAATGCAGAGGTGCTGGAAATTGCTTGGCACAAGTGGGACAACAATGGAGTATAACAGACACTTTTTGGATGCCACTAATTTTCAACACTGTTTCCGATAAAAATAGCTTAGCAAAATGTGCATGAGGGTAGAATGTAGAGGTGATGGGACTTGCTTGGCACAAGTGGGTCACAAAATTACTGTAGCAGACATTTTTGGATGCCACCTATGTTCAGCACTGTTTGCTATAAGAATAGCATAGCAAATTGTGCATGAAGGTTGAATGCAGAGGTGCTGGAAATTGCTTGGCACCAGTGGGACACTAAATTAGTATAGCAGACACTTTGAGGATGCCACTAATTTTCAGCACTGTTTGTTTTAAAAATAGTGTAGCAAAATCTGCATGACGGTTGAGTGCAGAGGTGAGGGAAATTTCTTGGCACCAGTGGGAACCAAATGGCGTATAGCAGCCACTTTTTGGAGGCCACTAATTTTCAGCACTGTTTGCTATAAAAATAGTGTAGCAAAATGTGCATGAGGGTAGAATGCAGAGGTGCCGAAAATTGCTTGGCACCAGTTGGACAACAATGGAGTATAGCAGACACTTTGTGGATGCCACTAATTTTCAGCAGTGTTTGCTATAAAAATAGTGTAGCAAAATGTGCATGAGTGTAGAATGCAGAGGTGCTGGAAATTGCTTGACACCAGTGGGACAACAATGGAGTATAGCAGACACTTTTTGGATGCCACTAATTTTGAGCACTGTTTGTAAAAAAAATAGCGTAGCAAAATCTGCATGAGAGTAGAATGCAGAGGTAATGGGACTTGATTGGCACCAGTGGGACAATAATGGAGTATAGCAGCCACTTTTTGGATGTCATTACTTTTCAGCACTGTTTACTACAAAAATAGCGTAGCAAATTGTGCATGATGGTTGAATGCAGAGGTGCTGGAAATTGGTTGGCACCAGTGTAACAACAATGGAGTATAGCAGCCACTTTTTGGATGCCTTTAAGTTCAGCACTGTTTGCTATAAAAATAGCGTAGCAAAATGTGCACGAGGGTTAAATGCAGAGGTTCTGGAAAATGCTTTGCACCAGTGGCACAACAATGGAGTATACCAGCTACACCTAATATTCAGCACTGTTTGCTATAAAAATAGCGTAGCAAAATGTGCATGAGGGTTGAATGCAGAGGTGCTGGAAAATGCTTGGCACCAGTGGGACAACAATGGAGTATAGCAGCCACTTTTTGGAAGCCACAAATTTTCAGCACTGTTTCCTATAAAAATAGCGTAGCAAAATGTGCATGAGGGTAGAATGCAGAGGTGATGGGACTTGATTAGCACAAGTGGGACACAAAATTAGAATAGCAGACACTTTTTGGATGCCACTAAGTTTCAGCACTGTTTCCTCTAAAAACAGCGTAGCAAAATGTGCATGAGGGTAGAATGCAGAGGTGATGGGACTTGCTTGGCAAAAGCGGGACACAAAATTAGTATAGCACACACTTTTTGGATGCCACTAATTTTCAGCACTGTTTGCTATAAAACTAGTGTAGCAAAAAGTGCATGAGGGTAGAATCCAGAGGTGCTAGAAATTGCTTGACACCAGTGGGACAACAATGGAGTATAGCAGCCACTTTTTGGAAGCCACAAATTTTCAGCACTGTTTCCTATAAAAATAGCGTAGCAAAATGTGCATGAGGGTAGAATGCAGAGGTGATGGGACTTGATTAGCACAAGTGGGACACAAAATTAGAATAGCAGACACTTTTTTGGATGCCACTAAGTTTCAGCACTGTTTCCTCTAAAAATAGCGTAGCAAAATGTGCATGAGGGTAGAATGCAGAGGTGATGGGACTTGCTTGGCAAAAGCGGGACACAAAATTAGTATAGCACACACTTTTTGGATGCCACTAATTTTCAGCACTGTTTGCAATAAAAATAGCGTAGCAAAATTTGCATGAGGGTAGAATGCAGAGGTAATGGGACTTGATTGGCACCAGTGGGACAATAATGGAGTATAGCAGCCACTTTTTGGATGCCTTTAAGTTTCAGCACTGTTTGCTATAAAAATAGCGTAGCAAAATGTGCACGAGGGTTAAATGCTTAGGTTCTGGAAAATGCTTGGCACCAGTAGAACAACAATGGATTAAAGCAGACACTTTTTGGATGCCACTAATTTTCAGCACTGTTTGCAATAAAAATAGCGTAGCAAAATCTGCATGAGAGTAGAATGCAAAGGTAATGGGACTTGATTGACACCAGTGGGACAATAATGTAGTATAGCAGCCACTTTTTGGATGTCATTACTTTTCAGCACTGTTTACTACAAAAATAGCGTAGCAAAATGTGCATGATGGTTGAATGCAGAGGTGCTGGAAATTGCTTGGCACCAGTGTGACAACAATGGAGTGTAGCAGCCACATTTTGGATGCCTTTAAGTTCAGCACTGTTTGCTATAAAAATAGCGTAGCAAAATGTGCACGAGGGTTAAATGCAGAGGTTCTGGAAAATGCTTGGCACCAGTGGGACAACAATGGAGTATAGCAGCTACTCCTAATTTTCAGCACTGTTTGCTATAAAAATAGCATAGCAAAATGTGCATGAGCGTTGAATGCAGAGGTGCTGAAAATTGCTTGGCACCAGTGGGAACCAAATGGAGTATAGCAGCCACTTTTTGGAGGCCACTAATTTTCAGCACTGTTTGCTATAAAAATAGTGTAGCAAAATGTGCATGAGAGTTGAATGCAGAGGTGCTTGAAATTGCTTGTCACCAGTGGGACACTAAATTAGTATAGCAGACACTTTGTGGATGCCACTAATTTTCAGCACTGTTTGCTATAAAAATAGTGTAGCAAAATGTGCATGAGGGTAGAATGCAGAGGTGAGGGAAACTTCTTGGCACCAGTGGGAACCAAATGGAGTATAGTAGCCACTTTTTGGAGGCCACTAATTTTCAACACTGTTTCCGATAAAAATAGCTTAGCAAAATGTGCATGAGGGTAGAATGCAGAGGTGCTGGAAATTGCTTGGCACAAGTGGGACAACAATGGAGTATAGCAGACACTTTTTGGATGCCACTAATTTTCAACACTGTTTCCGATAAAAATAGCTTAGCAAAATGTGCATGAGGGTAGAATGCAGAGGTGATGGGACTTGCTTGGCACAAGTGGGACACAAAATTAGTATAGCAGACATTTTTGGATGCCACTTATGTTCAGCACTGTTTGCTATAAGAATAGCATAGCAAATTGTGCATGAAGGTTGAATGCAGAGGTGGTGGAAATTGCTTGGCAGCAGTAAGACACTAAATTAGTATAGCAGAAACTTTGTGGATGCCATTAATTTTCAGCACTGTTTGCTATAAAAATAGCTTAGCAAAATGTGCATGAGGGTAGAATGCAGAGGTGCTGGAAATTGCTTGACACCAGTGGGACAACAATGGAGTATAGCAGACGCTTTTTGGATGCCACTAATTTTCAGCACTGTTTGCAATAAAAATAGCGTAGCAAAATCTGCATTGGGGTAGAATGCAGAGGTAATAGGACTTGATTGGCACCAGTGGGACAATAATGGAGTATAGCAGCCATTTTTGGATGTCATTACTTTTCAGCACTGTTTACTATAAAAATAGCGTAGCAAAATGTGCATGAGGGTTGAATGCAGAAGTGCTGGAAATTGCTTGGAACCAGTGGGACAATAATGGAGTATAGCAGCCACTTTTTGGATGCCACTAAGTTTCAGCACTGTTTGTTATAAAAATAGCATAGCAGAATGTGCACGAGGGTTGAATGCAAAGGTGCTGGAAAATGCTTGGCAACAGTGGGACAACAATGGAGTATAGCAGCCACTTTTTGGATGCCACTAAGTTTCAGCACTGTTTCCTCTAAAAGTAGAGTAGCAAAATGTGCATGAGGGTAGAATGCAGAGGTGATGGGACTTGCTTGGCACAAGCGGGACACAAAATTAGTATAGCACATACTTTGTGGATGCCACTAATTTTCAGCACTGTTTGCTATAAAAATAGTGTAGCAAAATGTGCATGAGGGTAGATTTCAGAGGTGAGGGAAATTTCTTGGCACCAGTGGGAACCAAATGGAGTATAGCAGCCACTTTGTGGAGGCCACTAATTTTCAGCACTGTTTGCTATAAAAATAGTGTAGCAAAATGTGCATGAGGGTAGAATGCAGAGGTGCTGGAAATTGCTTGGCACCAGTGGGACAACAATGGAGTATAGCAGACACTTTTTGGATGCCACTAATTTTCAGCACTGTTTCCTATAAAAATAGCTTAGCAAAATGTGCATGAGGGTAGAATGCAGAGGTGATGGGACTTGCTAGGCACAAGAGGGACACAAAATTAGTATAGCAGACATTTTTGGATGCCACTTATGTTCAGCACTGTTTGCTATAAGAATAGCATAGCAAATTGTGCATGAAGGTTGAATGCAGAGGTGCTGGAAATTGCTTGGCACCAGTGGGACAATAAATTAGTATAGCAGACACTTTGTGGATGCCACTAATTTTCAGCAGTGTTTGCTATAAAAATAGTGTAGCAAAATGTGCATGAGGGTAGAATGCAGAGGTGCTGGAAATTGCTTGACACCAGTGGGACAACAATGGAGTATAGCAGACACTTTTTGGATGCCACTAATTTTCAGCACTGTTTGCAATAAAAATAGCATAGCAAAATGTGCACGAGGGTTAAATGCAGAGGTTCTGGAAAATGCTTGGCACAAGTGTGACAACAATGGAGTATAGCAGCCACTTTTTGGATGCCTTTAAGTTCAGCACTGTTTGCTATAAAAATAGCATAGCAAAATGTGCACGAGGGTTAAATGCAGAGGTTCTGGAAAATGCTTGGCACCTGTGGGACAACAATGGAGTATACCAGCTACTCCTAATTTTCAGCACTGTTTGCTATAAAAATAGCATAGCAAAATGTGCATGAGCGTTGAATGCAGAGGTGCTGGAAATTGCTTGGCACCAGTGGGAACCAAATGGAGTATAGCAGCCACTTTTTGGAGGCCACTAATTTTCAGTACTGTTTGCTATAAAAATAGTGTAGCAAAATGTGCATGAGAGTTGAATGCAGAGGTGCTGGAAATTGCTTGGCACCAGTGGGACACTAAATTAGTATAGCAGACACTTTGTGGATGCCACTAATTTTCAGCTCTCTTTGCTATAAAAATAGTGTAGCAAAATGTGCATGAGTGTAGAATACAGAGGTGAGGGAAACTTCTTGGCACCAGTGGGAACCAAATGGAGTATAGCAGCCACTTTTTGGAGCCTACTAATTTTCAGCACTGTTTGCTATAAAAATAGTGTAGCAAAATGTGCATGAGGGTAGAATGCAGAGGTGCTGGAAATTGCTTGGCACCAGTGGGACAACAATGGAGTAGAGCAGACACTTTTTGGATGCCCCTAATGTTCAGCACTGTTTCCTATAAAAGTAGAGTAGCAAAATAAGCATGAGGGTAGAATGCAGAGGTGATGGGACTTGCTTGGCACAAGCGGGACACAAAATTAGTATAGCACACACTTTGTGGATGCCACTAATTTTCAGCACTGTTTGCTATAAAAATAGTGTAGCAAAATGTGCATGAGGGTAGATTTCAGAGGTGAGGGAAATTTCTTAGCACCAGTGGGAACCAAATGGAGTATAGCAGCCACTTTTTGGAGGCCACTAATTTTCAGCACTGTTTGCTATACAAATAGTGTAGCAAAATGTGCATGAGAGTTGAATGCAGAGGTGCTGGAAATTGCTTGGCACCAGTGGAACACTAAATTAGTATAGCAGACACTTTGTGGATGCCACGAATTTTCAGCACTGTTTGCTATAAAAATAGTGTAGCAAAATGTGCATGTGGGTAGAATGCAGAGGTGAGGGAAACCTCTTGGCACCAGTGGGAACCAAATGGAATATAGTAGCCACTTTTTGGAGGCCACTAATTTTCAGCACTGTTTGCTATAAAAATAGTGTAGCAAAATGTGCATGAGAGTTGAATGCAGAGGTGCTGGAAATTGCTTGGCACCAGTGGGACACTAAATTAGTATAGCAGACACTTTGTGGATGCCACTAATTTTCAGCACTGTTTGCTATAAAAATAGTGTAGCAAAATGTGCATCAGTGTAGAATACAGAGGTGAGGGAAACTTCTTGGCACCAGTGGGAACCAAATGGAGTATAGCAGCCACTTTTTGAAGCCTACTAATTTTCAGCACTGTTTGCTATAAAAATAGTGTAGCAAAATGTGCATGAGGGTAGAATGCAGAGGTGCTGGAAATTGCTTGGCACCAGTGGGACAACAATGGAGTAGAGCAGACACTTTTTGGATGCCCCTAATGTTCAGCACTGTTTCCTATAAAAGTAGAGTAGCAAAATGTGCATGAGGATAGAATGCAGAGGTGATGGGACTTGCTTGGCACAAGCGGGACACAAAATTAGTATAGCACACACTTTGTGGATGCCACTAATTTTCAGCACTGTTTGCTATAAAAATAGTGTAGCAAAATGTGCATGAGGGTAGATTTCAGAGGTGAGGGAAATTTCTTAGCACCAGTGGGAACCAAATGGAGTAAAGCAGCCACTTTTTGGAGGCCACTAATTTTCAGCACTGTTTGCTATACAAATAGTGTAGCAAAATGTGCATGAGAGTTGAATGCAGAGGTGCTGGAAATTGCTTGGCACCAGTGGAACACTAAATTAGTATAGCAGACACTTTGTGGATGCCACGAATTTTCAGCACTGTTTGCTATAAAAATAGTGTAGCAAAATGTGCATGTGGGTAGAATGCAGAGGTGAGGGAAACTTCTTGGCACCAGTGGGAACCAAATGGAGTATAGTAGCCACTTTTTGGAGGCCACTAATTTTTAGCACTGTTTGCTATAAAAATAGTGTAGCAAAATGTGCATCAGGGTAAAATGCAGAGGTGCTGGAAATTGCTTGGCACAAGTGGGACAACAATGGAGTATAACAGACACTTTTTGGATGCCACTAATTTTCAACACTGTTTCCGATAAAAATAGCTTAGCAAAATGTGCATGAGGGTAGAATGTAGAGGTGATGGGACTTGCTTGGCACAAGTGGGTCACAAAATTAGTATAGCAGACATTTTTGGATGCCACTTATGTTCAGCACTGTTTGCTATAAGAATAGCATAGCAAATTGTGCATGAAGGTTGAATGCAGAGGTGCTTGAAATTGCTTGGCACCAGTGGGACACTAAATTAGTATAGCAGACACTTTGAGGATGCCACTAATTTTCAGCACTGTTTGTTTTAAAAATAGTGTAGCAAAATCTGCATGAGGGTTGAGTGCAGAGGTGAGGGAAATTTCTTGGCACCAATGGGAACCAAATGGCGTATAGCAGCCACTTTTTGGAGGCCACTAATTTTCAGCATTGTTTGCTATAAAAATAGTGTAGCAAAATGTGCATGAGGGTAGAATGCAGAGTTGCTGGAAATTGCTTGGCAACAGTGGGACAACAATGGAGCATAGCAGACACTTTGTGGATGCCACTAATTTTCAGCAGTGTTTGCTATAAAAATAGTGTAGCAAAATGTGCATGAGGGTAGAATGCAGAGGTGCTGGAAATTGCTTGAAACCAGTGGGACAACAATGGAGTATAGCAGACACTTTTTGGATGCCACTAATTTTGAGCACTGTTTGTAAAAAAAATAGCGTAGCAAAATCTGCATGAGAGTAGAATGCAGAGGTAATGGGACTTGATTGGCACCAGTGGGACAATAATGGAGTATAGCAGCCACTTTTTGGATGTCATTACTTTTCAGCACTGTTTACTACAAAAATAGCGTAGCAAAATGTGCATGATGGTTGAATGCAGAGGTTCTGGAAATTGGTTGGCACCAGTGTAACAACAATGGAGTATAGCAGCCACTTTTTGGATGCCTTTAAGTTCAGCACTGTTTGCTATAAAAATAGCGTAGCAAAATGTGCACGAGGGTTAAATGCAGAGGTTCTGGAAAATGCTTGGCACCAGTGGGACAACAATGGAGTATACCAGCTACACCTAATATTCAGCACTGTTTGCTATAAAAATAGCGTAGCAAAATGTGCATGAGGGTTAAATGCAGAGGTGCTGGAAAATGCTTGGCACCAGTGGGACAACAATGGAGTATAGCAGCCACTTTTTGGAAGCCACAAATTTTCAGCACTGTTTCCTATAAAAATAGCGTAGCAAAATGTGCATGAGGGTAGAATGCAAAGGTGATGGGACTTGATTAGCACAAGTGGGACACAAAATTAGAATAGCAGACACTTTTTGGATGCCACTAAGTTTCAGCACTGTTTCCTCTAAAAATAGCGTAGCAAAATGTGCATGAGGGTAGAATGCAGAGGTGATGGGACTTGCTTGGCAAAAGCGGGACACAAAATTAGTATAGCACACACATTTTGGATGCCACTAATTTTCAGCACTGTTTGCTATAAAACTAGTGTAGCAAAAAGTGCATGAGGGTAGAATGCAGAGGTGCTAGAAATTGCTTGACACCAGTGGGACAACAATGGAGTATAGCAGCCACTTTTTGGAAGCCACAAATTTTCAGCACTGTTTCCTATAAAAATAGCGTAGCAAAATGTGCATGAGGGTAGAATGCAGAGGTGATGGGACTTGATTAGCACAAGTGGGACACAAAATTAGAATAGCAGACACTTTTTGGATGCCACTAAGTTTCAGCACTGTTTCCTCTAAAAATAGCGTAGCAAAATGTGCATGAGGGTAGAATGCAGAGGTGATGGGACTTGCTTGGCAAAAGCGGGACACAAAATTAGTATAGCACACACTTTTTGGATGCCACTAATTTTCAGCACTGTTTGCTATAAAACTAGTGTAGCAAAAAGTGCATGAGGGTAGAATGCAGAGGTGCTAGAAATTGCTTGACACCAGTGGGACAACAATGGAGTATAGCAGCCCCTTTTTGGAAGCCACAAATTTTCAGCACTGTTTCCTATAAAAATAGCGTAGCAAAATGTGCATGAGGGTAGAATGCAGAGGTGATGGGACTTGATTAGCACAAGTGGGACACAAAATTAGAATAGCAGACACTTTTTGGATGCCACTAAGTTTCAGCACTGTTTCCTCTAAAAATAGCGTAGCAAAATGTGCATGTGGGTAGAATGCAGAGGTGATGGGACTTGCTTGGCAAAAGCGGGACACAAAATTAGTATAGCACACACTTTTTGGATGCCACTAATTTTCAGCACTGTTTGCAATAAAAATAGCGTAGCAAAATGTGCATGAGGGTAGAATGCAGAGGTAATGGGACTTGATTGGCACCAGTGGGACAATAATGGAGTATAGCAGCCACTTTTTGGATGCCTTTAAGTTTCAGCACTGTTTTCTATAAAAATAGCGTAGCAAAATGTGCACGAGGGTTAAATGCTTAGGTTCTGGAAAATGCTTGGCACCAGTGGAACAACAATGGATTAAAGCAGACACTTTTTGGATGCCACTAATTTTCAGCACTGTTTGCTATAAAAATAGTGTAGCAAAATGTGCATGAGGGTAGAATGGCGAGGTGATTATACTAGCTTGGCTCAAGTGGGACACAAAATTAGTATAGCAGACACTTTTTGGATGCCACTTATGATCAGCACTCTTTGCTATAAGAATAGCGTAGCAAAATGTGCATGAGGGTTGAATGAAGATGTGCTGAGACTTGCTTGGCACCAGTGGGACACTAAATTAGTATAGCAGACACTTTGTGGATGCCACGAATTTTCAGCACTGTTTGCTATAAAAATAGTGTAGCAAAATGTGCATGTGGGTAGAATGCAGAGGTGAGGGAAACATCTTGGCACCAGTGGGAACCAAATGGAGTATAGTAGCCACTTTTTGGAGGCCACTAATTTTTAGCACTGTTTGCTATAAAAATAGTGTAGCAAAATGTGCATCAGGGTAAAATGCAGAGGTGCTGGAAATTGCTTGGCACAAGTGGGACAACAATGGAGTATAACAGACACTTTTTGGATGCCACTAATTTTCAACACTGTTTCCGATAAAAATAGCTTAGCAAAATGTGCATGAGGGTAGAATGTAGAGGTGATGGGACTTGCTTGGCACAAGTGGGTCACAAAATTACTGTAGCAGACATTTTTGGATGCCACTTATATTCAGCACTGTTTGCTATAAGAATAGCATAGCAAATTGTGCATGAAGGTTGAATGCAGAGGTGCTGGAAATTGCTTGGCACCAGTGGGACACTAAATTAGTATAGCAGACACTTTGAGGATGCCACTAATTTTCAGCACTGTTTGTTTTAAAAATAGTGTAGCAAAATCTGCATGACGGTTGAGTGCAGAGGTGAGGGAAATTTCTTGGCACCAGTGGGAACCAAATGGCGTATAGCAGCCACTTTTTGGAGGCCACTAATTTTCAGCACTGTTTGCTATAAAAAATAGTGTAGCAAAATGTGCATGAGGGTAGAATGCAGAGGTGCTGAAAATTGCTTGGCACCAGTTGGACAACAATGGAGTATAGCAGACACTTTGTGGATGCCACTAATTTTCAGCAGTGTTTGCTATAAAAATAGTGTAGCAAAATGTGCATGAGGGTAGAATGCATAGGTGCTGGAAATTGCTTGACACCAGTGGGACAACAATGGAGTATAGCAGACACTTTTTGGATGCCACTAATTTTGAGCACTGTTTGTAAAAAAAATAGCGTAGCAAAATCTGCATGAGAGTAGAATGCAGAGGTAATGGGACTTGATTGGCACCAGTGGGACAATAATGGAGTATAGCAGCCACTTTTTGGATGTCATTACTTTTCAGCACTGTTTACTACAAAAATAGCGTAGCAAATTGTGCATGATGGTTGAATGCAGAGGTGCTGGAAATTGGTTGGCACCAGTGTAACAACAATGGAGTATAGCAGCCACTTTTTGGATGCCTTTAAGTTCAGCACTGTTTGCTATAAAAATAGCGTAGCAAAATGTGCACGAGGGTTAAATGCAGAGGTTCTGGAAAATGCTTTGCACCAGTGGCACAACAATGGAGTATACCAGCTACACCTAATATTCAGCACTGTTTGCTATAAAAATAGCGTAGCAAAATGTGCATGAGGGTTGAATGCAGAGGTGCTGGAAAATGCTTGGCACCAGTGGGACAACAATGGAGTATAGCAGCCACTTTTTGGAAGCCACAAATTTTCAGCACTGTTTCCTATAAAAATAGCGTAGCAAAATGTGCATGAGGGTAGAATGCAGAGGTGATGGGACTTGATTAGCACAAGTGGGACACAAAATTAGAATAGCAGACACTTTTTGGATGCCACTAAGTTTCAGCACTGTTTCCTCTAAAAACAGCGTAGCAAAATGTGCATGAGGGTAGAATGCAGAGGTGATGGGACTTGCTTGGCAAAAGCGGGACACAAAATTAGTATAGCACACACTTTTTGGATGCCACTAATTTTCAGCACTGTTTGCTATAAAACTAGTGTAGCAAAAAGTGCATGAGGGTAGAATCCAGAGGTGCTAGAAATTGCTTGACACCAGTGGGACAACAATGGAGTATAGCAGCCACTTTTTGGAAGCCACAAATTTTCAGCACTGTTTCCTATAAAAATAGCGTAGCAAAATGTGCATGAGGGTAGAATGCAGAGGTGATGGGACTTGATTAGCACAAGTGGGACACAAAATTAGAATAGCAGACACTTTTTTGGATGCCACTAAGTTTCAGCACTGTTTCCTCTAAAAATAGCGTAGCAAAATGTGCATGAGGGTAGAATGCAGAGGTGATGGGACTTGCTTGGCAAAAGCGGGACACAAAATTAGTATAGCACACACTTTTTGGATGCCACTAATTTTCAGCACTGTTTGCAATAAAAATAGCGTAGCAAAATTTGCATGAGGGTAGAATGCAGAGGTAATGGGACTTGATTGGCACCAGTGGGACAATAATGGAGTATAGCAGCCACTTTTTGGATGCCTTTAAGTTTCAGCACTGTTTGCTATAAAAATAGCGTAGCAAAATGTGCACGAGGGTTAAATGCTTAGGTTCTGGAAAATGCTTGGCACCAGTAGAACAACAATGGATTAAAGCAGACACTTTTTGGATGCCACTAATTTTCAGCACTGTTTGCTATAAAAATAGTGTAGCAAAATGTGCATGAGGGTAGAATGGCGAGGTGATTATACTAGCTTGGCTCAAGTGGGACACAAAATTAGTATAGCAGACACTTTTTGGATGCCACTTATGCTCAGCACTCTTTGCTATAAGAATAGCGTAGCAAAATGTGCATGAGGGTTGAATGCAGATGTGCTGAAACTTGCTTGGCACCAGTGGGACACTAAATTAGCATAGCAGACACTTTGTGGATGCCACTAATTTTCAGCACTGTTTGCTATAAAAATAGTGTAGCAAAATGTGCATGAGGGTAGAATGCAGAGATCCTGGAAATTGCTTGGCACCAGTGGGACAATAATGGAGTATAGCAGCCAATTTTTAGATGTCATTATTTTTCAGCACTGTTTACTATAAAATAGCGTAGCAAAATATGCATGATGGTTGAATGCAGGGTCGCTGGAAATTGCTTGGCACCAGTGGGACAACAATGGAGTATAGCAGCGACTTTTTGGATGCCACTAAGTTTCAACACTGTTGGCTATAAAAATAGCGTAGCAAAATGTGCATGAGGGTAGAATGGCGAGGTGATTATACTAGCTTGGCTCAAGTGGGACACAAAATTAGTATAGCAGACACTTTTTGGATGCCACTTATGCTCAGCACTCTTTGCTATAAGAATAGCGTAGCAAAATGTGCATGAGGGTTGAATGCAGATGTGCTGAAACTTGCTTGGCACCAGTGGGACACTAAATTAGCATAGCAGACACTTTGTGGATGCCACTAATTTTCAGCACTGTTTGCTATAAAAATAGTGTAGCAAAATGTGCATGAGGGTAGAATGCAGAGATCCTGGAAATTGCTTGGCACCAGTGGGACAATAATGGAGTATAGCAGCCAATTTTTAGATGTCATTATTTTTCAGCACTGTTTACTATAAAATAGCGTAGCAAAATATGCATGATGGTTGAATGCAGGGTCGCTGGAAATTGCTTGGCACCAGTGGGACAACAATGGAGTATAGCAGCGACTTTTTGGATGCCACTAAGTTTCAACACTGTTGGCTATAAAAATAGCGTAGCAAAATGTGCATGAGGGTAGAATGGCGAGGTGATTATACTAGCTTGGCTCAAGTGGGACACAAAATTAGTATAGCAGACACTTTTTGGATGCCACTTATGATCAGCACTCTTTGCTATAAGAATAGCGTAGCAAAATGTGCATGAGGGTTGAATGAAGATGTGCTGAGACTTGCTTGGCACCAGTGGGACACTAAATTAGTATAGCAGACACTTTGTGGATGCCACGAATTTTCAGCACTGTTTGCTATAAAAATAGTGTAGCAAAATGTGCATGTGGGTAGAATGCAGAGGTGAGGGAAACATCTTGGCACCAGTGGGAACCAAATGGAGTATAGTAGCCACTTTTTGGAGGCCACTAATTTTTAGCACTGTTTGCTATAAAAATAGTGTAGCAAAATGTGCATCAGGGTAAAATGCAGAGGTGCTGGAAATTGCTTGGCACAAGTGGGACAACAATGGAGTATAACAGACACTTTTTGGATGCCACTAATTTTCAACACTGTTTCCGATAAAAATAGCTTAGCAAAATGTGCATGAGGGTAGAATGTAGAGGTGATGGGACTTGCTTGGCACAAGTGGGTCACAAAATTAGTATAGCAGACATTTTTGGATGCCACTTATGTTCAGCACTGTTTGCTATAAGAATAGCATAGCAAATTGTGCATGAAGGTTGAATGCAGAGGTGCTGGAAATTGCTTGGCACCAGTGGGACACTAAATTAGTATAGCAGACACTTTGAGGATGCCACTAATTTTCAGCACTGTTTGTTTTAAAAATAGTGTAGCAAAATCTGCATGAGGGTTGAGTGCAGAGGTGAGGGAATATTCTTGGCACCAGTGGGAACCAAATGGCGTATAGCAGCCACTTTTTGGAGGCCACTAATTTTCAGCACTGTTTGCTATAAAAATAGTGTAGCATAATGTGCATGAGGGTAGAATGCAGAGGTGCTGGAAATTGCTTGGCACCAGTGGGACAACAATGGAGTATAGCAGACACTTTGTGGATGCCACTAATTTTCAGCAGTGTTTGCTATAAAAATAGTGTAGCAAAATGTGCATGAGGGTAGAATGCAGAGGTGCTGGAAATTGCTTGACATCAGTGGGACAACAATGGAGTATAGCAGACACTTTTTGGATGCCACGAATTTTGAGCACTGTTTGTAAAAAAAATAGCGTAGCAAAATCTGCATGAGAGTAGAATGCAGAGGTAATGGGACTTGATTGGCACCAGTGGGACAATAATGGAGTATAGCAGCCACTTTTTGGATGTCATTACTTTTCAGCACAGTTTACTACAAAAATAGCGTAGCAAAATGTGCATGATGGTTGAATGCAGAGGTGCTGGAAATTGGTTGGCACCAGTGTAACAACAATGGAGTATAGCAGCCACTTTTTGGATGCCTTTAAGTTCAGCACTGTTTGCTATAAAAATAGCGTAGCAAAATGTGCACGAGGGTTAAATGCAGAGGTTCTGGAAAATGCTTGGCACCAGTGGGACAACAATGGAGTATACCAGCTACACCTAATATTCAGCACTGTTTGCTATAAAAATAGCGTAGCAAAATGTGCATGAGGGTTGAATGCAGAGGTGCTGGAAAATGCTTGGCACCAGTGGGACAACAATGGAGTATAGCAGCCACTTTTTGGAAGCCACAAATTTTCAGCACTGTTTCCTATAAAAATAGCGTAGCAAAATGTGCATGAGGGTAGAATGCAGAGGTGATGGGACTTGATTAGCACAAATGGGACACAAAATTAGAATAGCAGACACTTTTTGGATGCCACTAAGTTTCAGCACTGTTTCCTCTAAAAATAGCGTAGCAAAATGTGCATGAGGGTAGAATGCAGAGGTGATGGGACTTGCTTGGCAAAAGCGGGACACAAAATTAGTATAGCACACACTTTTTGGATGCCACTAATTTTAAGCACTGTTTGCTATAAAACTAGTGTAGCAAAAAGTGCATGAGGGTAGAATCCAGAGGTGCTAGAAATTGCTTGACACCAGTGGGACAACAATGGAGTATAGCAGCCACTTTTTGGAAGCCACAAATTTTCAGCACTGTTTCCTATAAAAATAGCGTAGCAAAATGTGCATGAGGGTAGAATGCAGAGGTGATGGGACTTGATTAGCACAAGTGGGACACAAAATTAGAATAGCAGACACTTTTTGGATGCCACTAAGTTTCAGCACTGTTTCCTCTAAAAATAGCGTAGCAAAATGTGCATGAGGGTAGAATGCAGAGGTGATGGGACTTGCTTGGCAAAAGCGGGACACAAAATTAGTATAGCACACACTTTTTGGATGCCACTAATTTTCAGCACTGTTTGCAATAAAAATAGCATAGCAAAATTTGCATGAGGGTAGAATGCAGAGGTAATGGGACTTGATTGGCACCAGTGGGACAATAATGGAGTATAGCAGCCACTTTTTGGATGCCTTTAAGTTTCAGCACTGTTTGCTATAAAAATAGCGTAGCAAAATGTGCACGAGGGTTAAATGCTTAGGTTCTGGAAAATGCTTGGCACCAGTGGAACAACAATGGATTAAAGCAGACACTTTTTGGATGCCACTAATTTTCAGCACTGTTTGCTATAAAAATAGTGTAGCAAAATGTGCATGAGGGTAGAATGGCGAGGTGATTATACTAGCTTGGCTCAAGTGGGACACAAAATTAGTATAGCAGACACTTTTTGGATGCCACTTATGATCAGCACTCTTTGCTATAAGAATAGCGTAGCAAAATGTGCATGAGGGTTGAATGCAGATGTGCTGAAACTTGCTTGGCACCAGTGGGACACTAAATTAGCATAGCAGACACTTTGTGGATGCCACTAATTTTCAGCACTGTTTGCTATAAAAATAGTGTAGCAAAATGTGCATGAGGGTAGAATGCAGAGATCCTGGAAATTGCTTGGCACCAGTGGGACAATAATGGAGTATAGCAGCCAATTTTTAGATGTCATTATTTTTCAGCACTGTTTACTATAAAATAGCGTAGCAAAATATGCATGATGGTTGAATGCAGGGTCGCTGGAAATTGCTTGGCACCAGTGGGACAACAATGGAGTATAGAAGCGACTTTTTGGATGCCACTAAGTTTCAACACTGTTGGCTATAAAAATAGCGTAGCAAAATGTGCATGAGGGTAGAATGCAGAGGTGATGGGACTTGCTTGGCACCAGTGGGAACCAAATGGAGTATAGCAGCCACTTTTTGGAGGCCACTAATTTTCAGTACTGTTTGCTATAAAAATAGTGTAGCAAAATGTGCATGAGGGTAGAATGCAGAGGTGCTGGAAATTGCTTGGCACCAGTTAGACAGTAAATTAGTATAGCAGACATTTTGTGGATGCCACTAATTTTCAGCACTGTTTGCTATAAAAATAGTGTAGCAAAATGTGCATGAGGGTAGAATGCAGAGGTGCTGGAAATTGCTTGGCACCAGTGGGACACTAAATTAGTATAGCAGACACTTTGTGGATGCCACTAATTTTCAGCAGTGTTTGCTATAAAAATAGTGTAGCAAAAAGTGCATGAGGGTAGAATCCAGAGGTGCTAGAAATTGCTTGACACCAGTGGGACAACAATGGAGTATAGCAGCCACTTTTTGGAAGCCACAAATTTTCAGCACTGTTTCCTATAAAAATAGCGTAGCAAAATGTGCATGAGGGTAGAATGCAGAGATGCTGGAAATTGCTTGGTACCAGTGGGACAATAATGGAGTATAGCAGCCAATTTTTGGATGTCATTAATTTTCAGCACTGTTTACTATATAATAGCATAGCAAAATGTGCATGAGGGTTGAATGCAGGGGTGCTGGAAATTGCTTGGCACCAGTGGGACAACAATGGAGTATAGCAGCGACTTTTTGGATGTCACTAAGTTTCAGCACTGTTTGCTACAAAAATAACGTAGCAAAATTTGCATGAGTGTAGAATGCAGAGGTGATGGGACTTGCTTGGCACAAGTGAGACAAAAAATTAGAATAGCAGACACTTTTTGGATGCCACTTATGTTCAGCACTCTTTGCTATAAGAATAGCGTTGCAAAATGTGCATGAGGGTTGAATGCAGATGTGCTGGGACTTGCTTGGCACCAGTTGGACACTAAATTAGCATAGCAGACACTTTGTGGATGCCACTAATTTTCAGCAGTGTTTGCTATAAAAATAGTGTAGCAAAATGTGCATGAGGGTAGAATGCAGAGGTGCTGGAAATTGCTTGGCACCAGTGGGACAATAATGGAGTATAGCAGACACTTTTTGGATGCCAATAACTTTCAGCACTGTTTGCAATAAAAATAGCATAGCAAAATCTACATGATGGATGAATGCAGAGGTGCTGGAAATTGCTTGGCACCAGTGGGACAATAATTGAGTATAGCAGCCACTTTTTGGATGCCACTAATTTTTAGCACTGTTTCCTATAAAAATAGCTTAGCAAAATGTGCATGAGGGTAGAATGCAGAGGTGATGGGACTTGCTTGGCACATGTGGGACACAAAATTAGTATAGCAGACATTTTTGGATGCCACTTATGTTCAGCACTGTTTGCTATAAAAATAGTGTAGCAAAATGTGCATGAGGGTAGAATGCAGAGGTGCTGGAAATTGCTTGACACCAGAGGGACAACAGTGGAGTATAGCAGACACTTTTTGGATGCCAATAACTTTCAGCACTGTTTGCAATAAAAATAGCATAGCAAAATCTGCATGAGGGTAGAATGCAGAGGTAATGGGACTTTATTGGTACCAGTGGGACAATAATGGAGTATAGCAGCCACTTTTTGGATGTCATTACTTTTCAGCACTGTTTACTATAAAAATAGCGTAGCAAAATGTGCATGATGGTTGATTGAAGAGGTGCTGGAAATTGCTTGGCACCCGTGTGACAACAATGGAGTATAGCAGCCACTTTTTGGATGCCTTTAAGTTTCAGCACTGTTTTCTATAAAAATAGCGTAGCAAAAATGTGCACGAGGGTTAAATGTAGAGGTTCTGGAAAATGCTTGGCACCAGTGGGACAACAATGGAGTATAGCAGCTACTCCTAATTTTCAGCACTGTTTGCTATAAAAATAGCATAGCAAAATGTGCATGAGCGTTGAATGCAGATGTGCTGGAAATTGCTTGGCACCAGTGGGACAACAATGGAGTATAGCAGACACTTTTTAGATGCCACTAATTTTCAGCACTGTTTGCTATAAAAATAGTGTAGAAAAATGTGCATGAGGGTAGAATGCAGAGATGCTGGAAATTGCTTGCCACCAGTGGGACAATAATGGAGTATAGCAGCCAATTTTTGGATGTCATTAATTTTCAGCACTGTTTACTATAAAATAGCGTAGCAAAATGTGCATGAGGGTTGAATGCAGGGGTGATGAAACTTGCTTGACACCAGTGGGACAACAATAGAGTATAGCAGCCACTTTTTGGATGCCACTAAGTCTCAGCACTGTTTGCTATAAAAATAGCGTAGCAAAATTTGCATGAGGGTTGAATGCAGAGTTGCTGGAAAATGCTTGGCAGCAGTGGGACAACAATGGAGTATAGCAGCCACTTTTTGGATGCCACTAATTTTCAGCACTGTTTCCTATAAAAATAGCATAGCAAAATGTGCATGAGGGTAGAATGAAGAGGTGATGGGACTTGCTTGGCACAAGTGGGACAAAAAATTAGAATAGCAGACACTTTTTGGATGCCACTTATGTTCAGCACTCTTTGCTATAAGAATAGCGTAGCAAAATGTGCATGACGGTTGAATGCAGATGTGCTGAGACTTGCCTGGCACCAGTGGGACACTAAATTAGCATAACAGACACTTCGTGGACGCCACTAATTTTCAGGATTGTTTGCTATAAAAATAGTGTAGCAAAATGTGCATGAGGGTAGAATGCAGAGGTCCTTGAAATTGCTTGGCACCAGTGGGAGAATAATGGAGTATAGCAGCCAATTTTTGGATGTCATTTATTTTCAGCACTGTTTACTTTAAAATAGCATAGCAAAATGTGCATGATGGTTGAATGCAGGGGTGCTGGAAACTGCTTGGCACCAGTGGGACCACAATGGAGTATAGCAGCCACTTTTTGGATGCCACTAAGTTTCAGCACTGTTTGCTATACAAATAGCGTAGCAAAATGTGCATGAAGGTTGAATGCAGAGGTTCTGAAAAATGCTTGGCACCAGTGGGACAACAATGGAGTATAGCAGCTACTTTTTGGATGCCACTAATTTTCAGCACTGTTTGCTATAAAAATAGCGTAGCAAAATGTGCATGATGGTTGAATACAGAGGTGCTGGAAATTACTTGGCACCAGTGGGACAACAATGGAGTATAGCAGACACTTTTTGGATGCCACTAAGTTTCAGCACTCTTTGTTATAAAAATAGCGTAGCAAAATGTGCTTGAGGGTTGAATGCAAAGGTGCTGGAAAATGCTTGGCAACAGAGGCACAACAATGGAGTATAGCAGCCCCTTTTTGGATGCCACTAAGTTTCAGCATTGTTTCCTCTAAAAATAGCGTAGCAAAATGTGCATGAGGGTAGAATGCAGAGGTGATGGGACTTGCTTGGCACAAGCGGGACACAAAATTAGTATAGCAGACACTTTGTGGATGCCACTAATTTTCAGCACTGTTTGCTATAAAAATAGTGTAGCAAAATGTGCATGAGGGTAGAATGCAGAGGTTAAGGAAATTTCTTGGCACCAGTGGGAACCAATTGTAGTATAGCAGCCACTTTTTGTAGGCCACTAATTTTTAGCACTGTTTGCTATAAAAATAGTGTAGCAAAATGTGCATGAGGGTAGAATGCAGAGGTGCTGGAAATTGCTTGGCACGAGTGGGACAACAATGGAGTATAGCAGACACTTTTTGGATGCCACTAATTTTCAGCACTGTTTCCTATAAAAATAGCTTAGCAAAATGTGCATGAGGGTAGAATGCAGAGGTGATGGGACTTGCTTGGCACAAGTGGGACACAAAATTAGTATAGCAGACACTTTTTGGATGCCACTTATGTTCAGCACTGTTTGCTATAAGAATAGCATAGCAAATTGTGCATGAAGGTTGAATGCAGAGGTGCTGGAAATTGCTTGGAACCAGTGGGACACTAAATTAGTATAGCAGACACTTTTTGGATGCCACTAATTTTCAGCACTGTTTGCTATAAAAATAGGGTAGCAAAATGTGCATGAGGGTAGAATGCAGAGGTGCTGGAAATTGCTTGACACCAGTGGAACGACAATGGAGTATAACAGGCATTTTTTGGATGCCACGAATTTTCAGCACTGTTTGCTATAAAAATAGTGTAGCAAAATGTGCATGAGGGTAGAACGCAGAGGTGCTGGAAATTGCTTGGCACCAGTAGGACAATAATGGAGTATAGCAGCCACTTTTTGGATGTCATTAATTTTCAGCACTGTTTACTATAAAAATAGCTTAGCAAAATGTGCATGAGGGTAGAAAGCAGAGGTGATGGGACTTGCTTGGCACAAGCGGGACACAAAATTAGTATAGCAGACACTTTGTGGATGCCACTAATTTTCAGCACTGTTTGCTATAAAAAATAGTGTAGCAAAATGTGCATGAGGGTAGAATGCAGAGGTGAGGGAAATTACTTGGCACCAGTGGGAACCAATTGTAGTATAGCAGCCACTTTTGGGAGGCCACTAATTTTTAGCACTGTTTGCTATAAAAATAGTGTAGCAAAATGTGCATGAGGGTAGACTGCAGAGGTGCTGGAAATTGCTTGGCACCAGTGGGACAACAATGGAGTATAGCAGACACTTTTTGGATGCCACTAATTTTCAGCACTGTTTCCTATAAAAATAGCTTAGCAAAACGTGCATGAGGGTAGAATGCAGAGGTGATGGGACTTGCTTGGCACAAGTGGGACACAAAATTAGTATAGCAGACACTTTTTGGATGCCACTTATGTTCAGCACTGTTTGCTATAAGAATAGCATAGCAATATGTGCATGAGGGTTGAATGCAGAGGTGCTGGAAATTGCTTGGCAGCAGTGGGACACTAAATTAGTATAGCAGACACTTTGTGGATGCCACTAATTTTCAGCATTGTTTGTTATAAAAATAGTGTAGCAAAATGTGCATGAGGGTTGAGTGCAGAGGTGAGGGAAATTTCTTGGCACCAGTGGAAACCAAATGGAGTATAGCAGCCACTTTTTGGAGGCCACTGATTTTCAGCACTGTTTGCTATAAAAATAGTGTAGCAAAATGTACATGAGGGTAGAATGCAGAGGTGTTTGTAATTGCTTGGCACCAGTGGGACAACAATGGAGTATAGCAGACACTTTTTGGATGCCACTAATTTTCAGCACTGTTTCCTATAAAAATAGCTTAGCAAAATGTGCATGAGGGTAGAATGCAGAGGTGATGGGACTTGCTTGGCACAAGTGGGACACAAAATTAGTGTAGCAGACACTTTTTGGATGCCACTTATGTTCCGCACTGTTTGCTATAAGAATAGCATAGCAAATTGTGCATGAAGGTTGAATGCAGAGGTGCTGGAAATTGCTTGGCACCAGTGGGACACAAAATTAGTATAGCAGACACTTTGTGGATGCCACTAATTTTCAGCACTGTTTGCTATAAAATTAGTGTAGCAAAATGTGCATGAGGGTAGAATGCAGAGGTGCTGGAAATTGCTTGACACCAGTGGAACAAGAATGGAGTATAACAGACACTTTTTGGATGCCACTAAGTTTCAGCACTCTTTGTTATAAAAATAGCGTAGCAAAATGTGCTTGAGGGTTGAATGCAAAGATGCTAGAAAATGCTTGGCAGCAGTGGCACAACAATGGAGTATAGCAGCCACTTTTTGGATGCCACTAAGTTTCAGCACTGTTTCCTCTAAATATAGCGTAGCAAAATGTTCATAATGGTAGAATGCAGAGGTGATGGGACTTGCTTGGCACAAGCGGGACACAAAATTAGTATAGCAGACACTTTGTGGATGCCACTAATTTTCAGCACTGTTTGCTATAAAAATAGTGTAGCAAAATGTGCATGAGGGTAGAATGCAGAAGTGCTGGAAATTGCTTGGCACCAGTGGGACAACAATGGAGTATAGCAGACACTTTTTGGATGCCACTAATTTTCAGCACTGTTTCCTATAAAAATAGTATAGCAAAATGTGCATGAGGGTAGAATGCAGAGGTGATGGGACTTGCTTGGCACAAGTGGGACACAAAATTAGTATAGCAGACACTTTTTGGATGCCACTTATGTTCAGCACTGTTTGCTATAAGAATAGCATAGCAAAATGTGCATGAGGGTTGAATGCAGAGGTGCTGGAAATTGCTTGGCAGCAGTGGGACACTAAATTAGTATAGCAGACACTTTGAGAATGACACTAATTTTCAGCACTGTTTGTTTTAAAAATAGTGTAGCAAAATCTGCATGAGGGTTGAGTGCAGAGGTGAGGGACATTTCTTGGCACCAGTGGGAACCAAATGGCGTATAGCAGCCACTTTTTGGAGGCCACTAATTTTCAGCACTGTTTGCTATAAAAATAGTGTAGCAAAATGTGCATGAGGGTAGAATGCAGAGGTGCTGGAAATTGCTTGGCACCAGTGGGAAAACAATGGAGTATAGCAGACACTTTTTGGATGCCACTAAAGGCTACTTTACACACTGCGATATCGGTCCCGATATCGCTAGTGTGGGTACCCGCCCCCATCTGTTGCGCGACACGGGCATATCGCTGCCCGTGCCGCACAACATCGCCCACAGCCGTCACACATACTTACCTGTCCGGCGACGTTGCTGTGACCGGCAAACCACCTCCTTTCTAAGGGATCGGTCCGTGCGGCGTCACAGCTACGTCACTAAAACGTCACTGAACCGCCGCCCAATAGCAGCGGAGGGGCGGAGATGAGCGGGACGTAACATCCCGCCCACCTCCTTCCTTCCGCATAGCGGCCGGGAGGCAGGTAAGGGGAGCTTCCTCACGCCTGCGGTGTCACACGCAGCGATGTGTGCTGCCGCAGGAACGAGGAACAACCTCGTTACTGCTGCAGTAACGAGATTTGAGAATGGACCTCTGTGTCGCCGATTAGCGATTTTGCACGTTTTTGCAATGATGCAAAATCGCTTATCGATGTCACACGCAACGGCATCGCTAATGCGGCCGGATGTGCGTCACGAATTCCGTGACCCCAACGACTCCGCATTAGCGATGTCGTAGCGTGTAAAGCCCACTTAATTTTCAGCACTGTTTCCTATAAAAATAGCTTAGCAGAATGTGCATGAGGGTAGAATGCAGAGGTGATGGGACTTGCTTGGCACAAGTCGGACACAAAATTAGTATAGCAGACACTTTTTGGATTCCACTTATGTTCAGCACTGTTTGCGATAAGAATAGCATAGCAAATTGTGCATAAAGGTTGAATGCAGAGGTGCTAGAAATTGCTTGGCACCAGTGGGACACTAAATTAGTATAGCAGACACTTTATGGATGCCACTAATTTTCAGCACTGTTTGCTATAAAAATAGTGTAGAAAAATGTGCATGAGGGTAGAATGCAGAGGTGCTGGAAATTGCTTTTCACCAGTGGAACAACAATGGAGTATAACAGGCATTTTTTGGATGCCACGAATTTTCAGCACTGTTTGCTATAAAAATAGTGTAGCAAAATGTGCATGAGGGTTGAATGCAGAGGTTTTGAAAAATGCTTGGAACCAGCGGGACAACAATGGAGTATAGCAGCTACTTTTTGGATGCCACTAATTTTCAGCACTGTTTGCTATAAAAACAGCGTAGCACAATCTGCATGAGGGTAGAATGCAGAGGTGATGGGACTTGCTTGACACCAGTGGGACAACAATAGAGTATAGCAGCCACTTTTTGGATGCCACTAAGTTTCAGCACTGTTTGCTAAAAAATAGCGTAGTAAAATGTGCATGAGGGTTGAATGCAGAGGTGCTGGAAAATGCTTGGCACCAGTGGGACAACAATGGAGTGAAGCAGCCACTTTTTGGATGCAACTAATTTTCAGCACTGTTTCCTATAAAAATAGCGTAGCAAAATGTGCATGAGGGTAGAATGCAGAGGTGATGGGACTTGTTTGGCACAAGTAGGACACAAAATTAGTATAGCAGACACTTTTTGGATGCCACTTATGTTCAGGACTGTTTGCTATAAGAAGAGCATAGCAAAATGTGCATGAGGGTTGAATTCAGATGTGCTGGGACTTGCTTGGCACCAGTGGGACTCTAAATTAGGATAGCAGAAACTTTGTGGATGCCACTAATTTTCAGCACTGTTTGCTATAAGAATAGTGTAGCAAAATGTGCATGAGGGTAGAATACAGAGGTGCTGGAAATTGCTTGGCACCAGTGGGACAATAATGGAGTATAGCAGCCACTTTTTGGATGTCATTAATTTTCAGCACTGTTTACAATAAAAATAGCGTAGCAAAATGTGTATGATGGATGAATGCAGAGGTGCTGGAAATTGCTTGGCACCAGTGGGACAATAATTGAGTATAGCAGCCACTTCTTGGATACCTCTAATTTTCAGCACTGTTTCCTATAAAAATAGCATACCAAAATGTGCATGAGGGTAGAATGCAGAGGTGAATAGACTTGCTTGACACCAGTGGGACAACAATAGAGTATAGCAGCTACTTTTTGGATGCCACTAAGTTTTATCACTGTTTGCTATAAAAATAGCGTAGCAAAACGTGCATGAGGGTTGAATGCAGAGGTGCTGGAAAATGCTTGGCACCAGTGGGACAACAATGGAGTATAGCAGCCACTTTTTGGATGCCACTAATTTTCAGCACTGTTTCCTATAAAAAATAGCGTAGCAAAATGTGCATGAGGGTAGGATGCAGAGGTGATGGGACTTGCTTTGCACAAGTGGGATAAAAAATTAGAATAGCAGGCACTTTATGGATGCCACTTATGTTCAGCACTCTTTGCTATAAGAATAGCGTAGCAAAATGTGCATGACGGTTGAATGCAGATGTGCTGAGACTTGCTTGGCACCAGTGGGACACTAAATTAGCATAGCAGACACTTTGTAGATGCCACTAATTTTCAGCACTGTTTGCTATAAAAATAGTGTAGCAAAATGTGTATAAAGGTAGAAGGCAGAAGTGCTGGAAATTGCTTGGAACCAGTGGGACAATAATGGAGTATAGCAGCCACTTTTTGGATGCCACTAAGTTTCAGCACTGTTTGTTATAAAAATAGCGTAGCAAAATGTGCACGAGGGTTGAATGCAAAGATGCTGGAAAATGCTTGGCAACAGTGGGACAACAATGGATTATAGCAGCCACTTTTTGGATGCCAATAAGTTTCAGCACTGTTTGCTATACAAATAGAGTAGCAAAATGTGCATGAGGGTAGAATGCAGGGGTGCTGGAAATTACTTGGCACCAGTGGGACAACAATGGAGTATATCAGACACTTTTTGGATGCCACTAATTTTCAGCACTGTTTCCTATAAAAATAGCATAGCAAAATGTGCATGAGGGTAGAATGCAGAGGTGATGGGACTTGCTTGGCACAAGTGGGACACAAAATTAGTATAGCAGACACTTTTTGGATGCCACTTATGTTCAGCACTGTTTGCTATAAGAATAGCATAGCAAAATGTGCATGAGGGTTGAATGCAGAGGTGCTGGAAATTGCTTGGCAGCAGTGGGACACTAAATTAGTATAGCAGACACTTTGTGGATGCCACTAATTTTCAGCACTGTTTGTTTTAAAAATAGTGTAGCAAAATGTGCATGAGGGTTGAGTGCAGAGGTGAGGGAAATTTCTTGGCACCAGTGGGAACCAAATGGAGTATAGCAGCCACTTTTTGGAGGCCACTAATTTTCAGCACTGTTTGCTATAAAAATAGTGTAGCAAAATGTGCATGAGGGTAGAATGCAGAGGTGCTGGAAATTGCTTGGCACCAGTGGGACAACAATGGAGTATAGCAGACACTTTTTGGATGCCACTAATTTTCAGCACTGTTTCCTATAAAAATAGCTTAGCAAAATGTGCATGAGGGTAGAATGCAGAGATGATGGGACTTGCTTGGCACAAGTGGGACACAAAATTAGTATAGCAGACACTTTTGGATGCCACTTATGTTCAGCACTGTTTGCTATAAGAATAGCATAGCAAATTGTGCATGAAGGTTGAATGCAGAGGTGCTGGAAATTGCTTGGCACCAGTGGGACACTAAATTAGTAAGGCAGACACTTTGTGGATGCCACTAATTTTCAGCACTGTTTGCTATAAAAATAGTGTAGCAAAATGTGCATGAGGGTAGAATGCAGAGGTGCTGGAAATTGCTTGACACCAGTGGAACAAAAATGGAGTATAACAGGCATTTTTGGGATGCCACAAATTATCAGCACTGTTTGCTATAAAAATAGTGTAGCAAAATGTGCATGAGGGTAGAATGCAGAGGTGCTGGAAATTGCTTGGCACCAGTGGGACAATAATGGAGTATAGCAGCCACTTTTTGGATGTCATTAATTTTCAGCACTGTTTACTATAAAAATAGCGTAGCAAAATGTGTATGATGGATGAATGCAGAGGTGCTGGAAATTGCTTGGCACCAGTGGGACAATAATTCAGTATAGCAGCCACTTCTTGGATGCCACTAATTTTCAGCACTGTTTCCTATAAAAATAGCATACCAAAATGTGCATGAGGGTAGAATGCAGAGGTGATGAGACTTGCTTGACACCAGTGTGACAACAATAGAGTATAGCAGCTACTTTTTGGATGCCACTAAGTTTTATCACTGTTTGCTATAAAAATAGCGTAGCAAAATGTGCATGAGGGTTGAATGCAGAGGTGCTGGAAAATGCTTGGCACCAGTGGGACAACAATGGAGTATAGCAGCCACTTTTTGGATGCCACTAATTTTCAGCACTGTTTCCTATAAAAATAGCGTAGCAAAATGTGCATAAGGGTAGAATTCAGAGGTGATGGGACTTGCTTTGCACAAGTGGGACAATAAATTAGAATAGCAGACACTTTTTGGATGCCACTTATGTTCAGCACTCTTTGCTATAAGAATAGCGTAGCAAAATGTGCATGACGGTTGAATGCAGATGTGCTGAGACTTGCTTGGCACCAGTGGGACACTAAATTAGCATAGCAGACACTTTGTGGATGCCACTAATTTTCAGCACTGTTTGCTATAAAAATAATGTAGCAAAATGTGTATGAGGGTAGAATGCAGAAGTGCTGGAAATTGCTTGGAACCAGTGGGACAATAATGGAGTATAGCAGCCACTTTTTGGATGCCACTAAGATTCAGCACTGTTTGTTATAAAAATAGCATAGCAAAATGTGCACGAGGGTTGAATGCAAAGGTGCTGGAAAATGCTTGGCAACAGTGGGATAACAATGGAGTATAGCAGCCACTTTTTGGATGCCACTAAGTTTTAGCACTGTTTGCTATACAAATAGCGTAGCAAAATGTGCATGAGGGTTGAATGCAGAGGTTTTGAAAAATGCTTGGAACCAGTGGGACAACAATGGAGTATAGCAGCTACATTTTGGATGCCACTAATTTTCAGCATTGTTTCCTATAAAACAGCGTAGCAAAATGTGCATGAGGGTAGAATGCAGAGGTGATGGGACTTGTTTGGCACAAGTAGGACACAAAATTAGTATAGCAGACACTTTTTGGATGCCACTTATGTTCAGGACTGTTTGCTATAAGAAGAGCATAGCAAAATGTGCATGAGGGTTGAATGCAGATGTGCTGGTACTTGCTTGGCACCAGTGGGACACTAAATTAGCATAGCAGACACTTTGTGGATGCCACTAATTTTCAGCACTGTTTGCTATAAAAATAGTGTAGCAAAATGTGCATGAGGGTAGAATGCAGAGGTGCTGGAAATTGCTTGGCACCAGTTGGACAACAATGGAGTATAGCAACCCCTTTTTGATGCCACTAATTTTCAGCACTGTTTGCTATAAAATTAGCGTAGCAAAATGTGCATGAGGGTAGAATGCAGAGGTGATGGGACTTGCTTGACACAAGTGGGACACAAAATTAGTATAGCAGACACTTTTTGAATGCCACTTATGTTCAGCACTGTTTGCTATAAGAATAGCGTAGCAAAATGTGCATGAGGGTTCAATACAGAGGTGCTGGGACTTGTTTGGCACCAGTGGTACACTAAATTAGCATAGCAGCCACTTGTTGAATGCCACTAATTTTCAGCACTGTTTGTTATAAAAAAAAAAGCGTAGCAAAATGTGCATGATGGTTGAATGCAGAGGTGCTGGAAATTGCTCGGCACCAGTGGGACAACAATGGAGTATAGCAGTCACTTTTTGGATGCCACTAAGTTTCAGCACTGTTTGTTATAAACATAGCGTAGCAAAATGTGCATGAGGGATGAATGCAGAGGTGCTGGAAAATGCTTGGCACCAGTGGGACAACAATGGAGTATAGCAGCCACTTTTTGGATGCCACTAATTTTCAGCACTGTTTGCTATAAAAATAAAGTAGCAAAATCTGCATGAGGGTAGAATACAGAGGTGCTGGAAATTGCTTGGCACCAGTGGGACAACAATCGAGTATAGCAGACACTTTTTGGATGCCACTAATTTTCAGCACTGTTTTCTATAAAAATAGCATAGCAAATAGTGATGAGCGAGCATGCTTGTAACTACTCGGTACTCGCACGAGTATCGCTGTACTCGGGCTGCTCGGCGGGGACCGAGTAATCTCGCGATACTCGTGCTGTACTCGTGGTCTTCATTTCTGCACAGCGTGACCGAGCCTTTATACCGGCCGGCGCGCTGTGCTCTGCTCACAACTATCCAGACAGTCAGTGCAGGGAGAGTGTCGCTGATTCAGGGAAAGCTTTGCGGCCCTTTATAGTTAGTTCCGGAGCAGGGCTGCAAACAGTGTGACCAGAAGTCCTTCTCAGGACTATTCTAGTTGTATACAGGCAGGCAGGGTATAGCCAGGTCGGAGTACAGTAGCAGAGTCCTTCTCAGGACTATTGTTGCTATATACAGGCAGGGTATAGCCAGGTCGGAATACAGGCTAGGGACCAGAAGAGTCCTTGTCAGGACTATTGTAGCAGTATACAGGCAGGCAGGCAGGCAGGGTATATAGCCATTCCTAGTGGTGACCGTATACCAGCCTTCATCATATCTGGGGCTGGTGTACACAGTCTAAAACAGTCCAGATAGTGTCAGACTTCTCAGTAATTGTCGCTCCTAAAAACCAGTTAGGTTCTTATTGCGTCCGTGCTTGCATTTAAAAACAGCACGTGTGTGTCTGTCGGTGGCAGCGTACAGGTGCGCGTTTTGCACAAACTATTATATAACGCACAAGTCTAGTGTATAATACACGTCAGTCAGCAGTGTCTGATAGTGTCAGACTTCTCAGTAATTGTCGCTCCTAAAAACCAGTTAGGTTCTTATTGCGTCCGTGCTTGCATTTAAAAACAGCACGTGTGTGTCTGTCGGTGGCAGCGTACAGGTGCGCGTTTTGCACAAACTATTATATAACGCACAAGTCTAGTGTATAATACACGTCAGTCAGCAGTGTCTGATAGAGTCAGACTTCTCAGTAATTGTCCCTCCTAAAAACCAGTTAGGTTCTTATTGCGTCCGTGCTTGCATTTAAAAACAGCACGTGTGTGTCTGTCGGTGGCAGCGTACAGGTGCGCGTTTTGCACAAACTATTATATAACGCACAAGTCTAGTGTATAATACACGTCAGTCAGCAGTGTCTGATAGAGTCAGACTTCTCAGTAATTGTCGCTCCTAAAAACCAGTTAGGTTCTTATTGCGTCCGTGCTTGCATTTAAAAACAGCACGTGTGTGTCTGTCGGTGGCAGCGTACAGGAGCGCGTTTTGCACAAACTATTATATAACGCACAAGTCTAGTGTATAATACACGTCAGTCAGCAGTGTCTGATAGTGTCAGACTTCTCAGTAATTGTCGCTCCTAAAAACCAGTTAGGTTCTTATTGCGTCCGTGCTTGCATTTAAAAACAGCACGTGTGTGTCTGTCGGTGGCAGCGTACAGGTGCGCGTTTTGCACAAACTATTATATAACGCACAAGTCTAGTGTATAATACACGTCAGTCAGCAGTGTCTGATAGTGTCAGACTTCTCAGTAATTGTCGCTCCTAAAAACCAGTTAGGTTCTTATTGCGTCCGTGCTTGCATTTAAAAACAGCACGTGTGTGTCTGTCGGTGGCAGCGTACAGGTGCGCGTTTTGCACAAACTATTATATAACGCACAAGTCTAGTGTATAATACACGTCAGTCAGCAGTGTCTGATAGAGTCAGACTTCTCAGTAATTGTCCCTCCTAAAAACCAGTTAGGTTCTTATTGCGTCCGTGCTTGCATTTAAAAACAGCACGTGTGTGTCTGTCGGTGGCAGCGTACAGGTGCGCGTTTTGCACAAACTATTATATAACGCACAAGTCTAGTGTATAATACACGTCAGTCAGCAGTGTCTGATAGAGTCAGACTTCTCAGTAATTGTCGCTCCTAAAAACCAGTTAGGTTCTTATTGCGTCCGTGCTTGCATTTAAAAACAGCACGTGTGTGTCTGTCGGTGGCAGCGTACAGGTGCGCGTTTTGCACAAACTATTATATAACGCACAAGTCTAGTGTATAATACACGTCAGTCAGCAGTGTCTGATAGTGTCAGACTTCTCAGTAATTGTCGCTCCTAAAAACCAGTTAGGTTCTTATTGCGTCCGTACTTGCATTTAAAAACAGCACGTGTGTGTCTGTCGGTGGCAGCGTCAGGCTCCATATTGTCCCTGGATAGAGACGTGCATGATGGCCTGTAAACATGAAGTGCCCATTGTAAGGAAGTGGGTCTATTGTAGTATAGCCCTTAGGCAGGGCAGCCAAAAATGTGGAGGCTCCACATTGTCCCTGGATAGAGATGTGCATGAGGGCCTCAAAACATTGTTCCCATTGCAAAGGAGCGGGTCTCCTGTCGTTGTAATGCCCATTCAGAAAGAATGGGCGAAAAAATTTACCACTGGGGGTATACCTGAAACAACGGCTTAACTATTGTAACGGTCACCATGATGGCGCATGAGGAGAAGGAGGAGCAGTCCAGCGATTAGCCAAAGTCCAGAAGTGTGTTACCATGGGTGAGTGGAGGTACATGGCAAATTCCCGTTACAAACTTTAAATTCCGCTGTCATTTGCTGTTGGTGTGTGGTGAAGTCTGGCCAAATCCAACCCTTGTTCATCTTGATCAGAGTCAGCCTGTCAGCATTTACAGTTGACAGGCGGGTGCGTTTATCTGTAATGATTCCACCTGCGGCACTAAAAACACGCTCTGACAAAACGCTAGCGGCAGGGCAGGCCAGGACTTCCAAGGCGTAGAGACTAAGAGCCAATTCATGCCACGTGTCCAGCTTGGATACACATTAATTGTAAGGCACAGAGGAATGTCGGAGTACAGTTGTTTGATCTGCAAGGTACTCCTTGAGCATCTGGCCAAACTTAGGATTTCTTGTGGCACTACCCCTCACCTCAGGGGCTGTGGTATGTGAGGGGCTGAGAAAACTGTCCCACATCTTAAAGACTGTTCCCCTACCTCTGGCGGATTGGACTTGTGCCCCTCTCGGCTGTACGCCTTGGTTGTCCACTGATTCCTGACCTATGCCGCTAGCGTTTTGTGAGGGGAATGCTTTGCCTACTTCCGTGACTATGGCCTTCTGGAACTCCTGCATTTTGCCTGACCTCTCCGCCTCGGGAATAAGAGACATAAAGTTCTCCTTTTAGCGTGGGTCTAACAGTGTTACCAACCAGTAATGATTGTCGGCCAAGATGTTCTTAACGCGAGGGTCACGAGACAGGCAGCTTACCATAAAGTCAGCCATGTGTGCCAGACTCTTAACAGCCATCACTTCAGTATCCTGACCAACACGATGACTGAACATGCTGTCCTCCTCCTCCTCCTCCTCATCATCTACCCTGTCCTCTGGCCAGCCACGCTGAACCGAGGATATGACTGCATGTCATATCCTCTATTTGGCCAGAGAGTTGCTCCATGTCTTCATCCTCCTCCTCGTCATAGTCCTCCACTGCACGTTGTGATGAGACGAGGCTGGGCTGTGTGTTATCACCCACACCCACTACTGTTTCTTGCTCAAACTCATCGCGCTCCGCCTGCAATGCATCATGGTTGTTTTTTGAGCAGAGACCATTTTAGAAGGCAGAGAAGCGGTATGGTGACGCTAATAATGTCGTCATCGCCGCTCACCATCTTGGTGGAGTCCTCAAAGTTTTGGCGGATGGTGCATAGGTCGGACATCCATCTCCACTCCTCAGGTGTTATGTGTGGAGTTTGACCCATTTCCCGACGGCTTAGGTGATGCAGGTACTCAACAACTGCCCTCTTCTGCTCACATATCCTGACCAACTTGTGCAGAGTTGAATTCCAACGCGTGGGGACATCACACACCAGTCTGTGTGCCGGAAGATGCAAACGGCGTCTTAAGCCGGCAAGGCCGGCTGAAGCAGTAGGTGACTTTCGAAAATGTGCAGACAGGCGGCGAACGTTTACCAGCAGATCAGACAGCTCTGAGTATGACTTTAGAAACCGCTGAACCACGAGGTTGAGCACATGGGCCACGCATGGAACATGTGTCAGCTGGCCTCGCCTCAAAGCCGCCACCAGGTTCCGGCCATTGTCACACACGACCTTTCCTGGCTTTAGGTTCAGAGTTGTGAGCCAGTGATCTGCCTGCTTTTTCAGAGCTGTCCACACCTCTTCTGCATTGTGGGGTTTGTTGTCACCTATGCAGATTAGCTTCAGCACTGCCTGTTGCCGCTTCGCCGAGGCAGTTCTGCAGTGCTTCTGTGTCGCCCTTGACAAGCCAGGGGCCACAGAGCACAACACTTAAACACCCCACACTCCCTGCAGGCATATCATAGTCAAAACACAAAATCCTTGTTGCCTTCCCCAGGGGCTGTTGTCCACACCAGGGTGTGGAGCCAGGCGGTTGGTCTCCACCCACCGAGGAGGAGGGAAAACACAGGCAGTGAGAGTTAAGCTAAGGAAGTGGAAGGAGGAAAGTAGTAGAGAGGAGAAAAGTGACAGCAAAGAGCCTAAAGTTGGTCCGGGTGTGTGGCCCGGACAGGACAGCAAGGTTGGCAGGATGTGGTGACCGTCTGCAGTGGAGGCCGATTGGAGTCTGCCGTAAGGACCGTGGACGGGTGGTGACCCGGCCGTACCGGACCGGTATACAAAGAGAAGCCAGCACCATTGGCAGAGGACTTTTGGATCCCGGCAAGGCTTGGTGTCGCCGTGAATTTGCCAAATCCGTTAGTGAAGGGGACCTCAGGGTTTCCAAACAGCCAAGTCCAGATAGAAGGCAACCGTCCAACCGTGAAGGGGAGACACCGCCACCGCCAAGGGCAACCGTCTCCCAGGGCCAGCGCCTGTGGGCAAAAGGGGCTCCTCCGGCCCATATCCAGGTCGGGGAGCGGGTTACCGTTGGGAAACCATCACTACCAACACTGAACTTAGGTGCAGGGAGAGACAGTCATCACTAACCTGCAGGGAGGAACAACCGCAGCCGTCCGAGTGACCCGTCCATCCAGCCACTTGTTTTACCGTGAACTGTGTCATCATCATTGGGCTGAGTGAGTACCTCCGTGCCGTGCGGCACAGCGCTGCCCCTGCGACCCTGCACTTCATCAGGCCCCGCAACCCGCCTGTCATCCATCTCTACCCCATCACCAGGCCCCGGGACAACCAACCCCCCTACCCACGGAGGGGAGAAATAACAACAAAGCTGCTCCCTGTCACAGGCTCCCGGGATCCCCGTCCAGAGCAGCGGTGGTGTCCACACAATCACCACAACCGTGGGTGGCGTCACGGACAATATCCCCAAAACCCAAACCACCCCTTTTCACTCACGGGCGAGTAGCGCCGCTCGAGTCCCCGGGATCCGGCCATCGCTCGAGCCAACGAGCAGCAGCAGCCATAGAGCAGCGTCAGCCGGACCCGAGCAGTGGGAGAGCGCACCGTCCCCTCCTCCGCCCGCGACACTTCCAGCTTGGGACTGGTGTGGAGGGTAAAGTGGATCAGGATGCACAGGAGGAGGAGGAGGCTGAGGAGCATGACATTCCGGAGCTGTAGAGTGTGTGTGAAACCCTGACTGAGGTAGGGCCTGCAAAACTTGGTGTGTGAAGGACGTGTTCCGTCCCTCGCTCAGACTGGGTCCCAGCTTGCACAATATTAACCCAGTGTGACGTCAACGAGATGTAGCGGCCTTGCCCACATGCACTTGTCCACGTGTCTGTGGTTAGGTGGACTTTGGCTGAAACAGCGTTGTTCAGGGCACGTGTGATGTTTTGTGACACGTGGTTATGCAATGCGGGGACGGCACACTGGGAGAAATAGTGGCGGCTGTGGACCGAGTAACGTGGGACAGCTGCCACCATCAGGTCGCGGAATGCTTCTGTCTCAACCAGCCTAAAAGGCAACATTTCCAGCGCAAGCAGTCGCGAAATGTTAGCATTTAGAACTGTGGCATGTGGGGTGTTGGCAGTGTATTTGCGCCTGCGTTCAAAGGTTTGCTGAATGGATAACTGAACGCTGCGCTGGGACAAGGACGTGCTTGATGATGGTGTTATTTCTGCGTAGGCAACTGCAGGTGCAGGGCCGGAGGAGGCTTGTTCGCAGGCAGCATGGACAGGGGATTGGCTCGCATGCACAACAAGCGAAGACGTAGCAGTGACATCAGCAAGCACTGCTCCTGGACTCTGTTGTACTTCCCACAAAGTCGGGTGCTTGGCTGACATGTGCCTGATCATGCTGGTGGTGGTCAGGCTGCTAGTTTTGGTACCCCTGCTGATGCTGGCATGGCAGGTGTTGCAAATGGCCTTTTTAGAATCATCTGGAGCCAACTTAAAAAACTGCCAGTGTCAGAGTTTCGGGTTTTCCAGTTTTCTTTTGAAAGAGCTTGCCCTTTGTTAACATGGAGTTTTCTGTTCTGTTGCCCTACTTCCTGTCCATCTGTTTAAAAGCCGCCCCTAAAGCTTAGTCCAGTGCCTGAGTATACTGCTTCCTGTGTGCTCCTGCCCTGCAGCTTTTGGTTCCTGATTGTTATTCGGATCCTCTTGGAAAACAACCGACACCGACTCTGGACTTCATCTGGTATCATCTAGCTGTGCCTGGACTCCGTTTGCCGTCTTTGGTCGGCACTTCTGCCCGGTTCCTTCCGTTTAATACCACTCTGGACTCACATCACGTACGGACATTTTTGGACTTACCTATTGCCCTTTTGTGTCCCGGCTGCTGCGCATTTAGGGCTTCTGGGGTGATTGCCAGACAGTCCCTGTATAGGGGTTCGCTCTTGGTGGTCTCCCTGGGGGAGTCCGGTGCGCGGTCCCGGGAATTCCCTTTCGCTCCGTCCCTGGAAGGTATTTCCTGTATTTATGTTCTACTGTGTTTTTGTTCCGTTTATGTACATATTTGCTGGTTGCATATTATAAACGTATTGCACCAAGAACTCGTCTCTGGTTGTCATTGCCCTAACGCAATCGAAATCCTCAATACATACAATAGTATTACAGCCAGACTCGGGAAGACCTAACATTTGTACAGGCACCTTGTGTCGTGTTGTTCCGGGGAACAGTTGCCTGACGTCTGCCTGGGGCCACCACTCTGCTTCTTACTGCCTGTTGGGATGCTACGCCTCCCTCCCCCTGTGCACTGCTGTCCTCGCTCTGCATATCCTCCTGCCAGGTTGGGTCAGTTACTGGATCATCCACCATGTCGTCTTCCTCTTCCGCACCCTGCTCCTCCTCCTGACTTCCTGACAATTGTGTCTCATCATCGTCCACCCCTTGTTGAGACACGTTGCCAACTTCGTGAGAACGTGGCTGCTCAAATATTTGGGCATCTGTACATACAATCTCGTCATGGCCCA
Source organism: Anomaloglossus baeobatrachus (assembly GCF_048569485.1). Lineage (NCBI taxonomy): Eukaryota > Metazoa > Chordata > Amphibia > Anura > Aromobatidae > Anomaloglossus > Anomaloglossus baeobatrachus. Next base: position 115,078,267 of record NC_134362.1, on the reverse strand, counting down.
CTTCAACAGGAGCTGGCGAGAGGCCAGAATTTGTGAATGGAAACGTGAGCGAACAGCTCTTCCGAGTGTCCAAGTGTGGGATCAGTAATGTCCGTGGACGTGTACTCGGCCTGGTGGTAGGAAGGAGGATCAGGTTCTGAAATGTGCGGTGCAGTATCACGGCTACTGACACTTGACCGTGTGGAAGACAGAGTGTTTGTGGTGGTGCCAATCTGACTGGAAGCATTATCCGCTATCCAACTAACAACCTGTTGACACTGGTCTTGGTTCAAGAGCGGTGTACTGCAGCGGTCCCCAAGAATTTGGGACAGGACGTGCGAGCGACTAGATGTGGCCCTTTGTTGTGGCGAAATTAGAGCTTGCACACAACCTCGGTCTCTGCCTGCACCACCATCACGTCCACTTCCTTGTTCGTTGACAACGCCCTTGCGCATTTTGCAATGCTGTGCTGATGTGTATTCACTAGACTTGTGCGTTATATCCAAGTTTTTGCAAAACTCACACAAATGCAGCGGAAAGCTGCCACCAACAGGCACACACGTGCGGTTTTTAAATGCAAGCACGGAGGCACTAAGAACCTAACAGGTCTCTATCCAGGGACAACGTGGAGCCTCCCAATTTTTGGCTGCCCTGCCTAAGGGCTATACTACAATAGACCCACTTCCTTACAATGGGCACTTCAGGTTTACAGGCCCTCATGCACGTCTCTATCCAGGGACAACGTGGAGCCTCCCAATTTTTGGCTGCCCTGCCTAAGGGCTATACTACAATAGACCCACTTCCTTACAATGGGCACTTCAGGTTTACAGGCCATCATGCACGTCTCTATCCAGGGACAACGTGGAGCCTCCCAATTTTTGGCTGCCCTGCCTAAGGGCTATACTACAATAGACCCACTTCCTTACAATGGGCACTTCAGGTTTACAGGCCATCATGCACGTCTCTATCCAGGGACAATGTGGAGCCTCCCAATTTTTGGCTGCCCTGCCTAAGGGCTATACTATAATACACCCACTTCCTGACAATGGACACTTAATGTTTTGAGGCCCTCATGCACGTCTCTACCCAGGGACAATGTGGAGCCTCCCAATTTTTGGCTGCCCTGCCTAAGGGCTATACTACAATAGACCCACTTCCTTACAATGGGCACTTCAGGTTTACAGGCCCTCATGCACGTCTGTATGCAGGGGCATTGGTGAACCTCACAATTTTGGACTGCCCTGGCAAAGGAAAATACTACAAAGACTCACTTCCTCAAAATGGGCACATTAGACTCAAGAGTACGTCTCTTCTCAGGGACATCGGAGTGCCACACAATGTTTTCACGTAAAATCTTTCATGTATTAATCTCAAAAAGTAACATACACCAGCTCTATCTCACTATTGGGTATGTGCCCTTAACATTTCCGCCATGAAAAATCATTTTGGGGTCATTTTGGAAGGTTTTCTGGTGAGTCCGTAAAAATGGCGTAAAACGCGGACAAAATTGTTCACAGCTGTGACTTTTCAGTGATAAATGCTTCAAGGGGTCTTCCCCATGCTGTTGCCATGTCATTTGAGCACTCTTCTGAGACTTTTGTGACATTTTTAGGGTTTCTCCATGCTGCCGGGGGGTCATTTCACAAAAATACTCGGGTCTCCCATAGGATAACATTGGGCTCGTTGCTCGGGCCGAGTACACGAGTATCTTGAGAGGCTCGGCCCGAGCTTCGAGCACCCGAGCTTTTTAGTACTCGCTCATCACTAATAGCAAAATGTGCATGCGGGTAGAATGCAGAGGTGATGGGACTTTCTTGGCACAAGTGGGACACAAAATTAGTACAGCAGACACTTTTTGGATGCCACTTATGTTCAGCACTGTTTGCTATAAAAATTGCATAGCAAAATGTGTATGAGGGTTGAATGCAGAGGTGATGGGACTTTCTTGGCACAAGTGAGACACAAAATTAGTATAGCAGACACTTTTTGGATGCCACTAATGTTCAGCACTAATTGGTATAAGAATAGCGTAGCAAAATGTGCATGAGGGTTCAATGCAGAGGTGCTGGGACTTGTTTGGCCCCAGTGGCACACTAAATTAGCATAGCAGCCACTTGCTCAATTTCACTAATTTTCAGCACTGTTTGTTATAAAAAAAAAGCGTAGCAAAATGTGCATGATGGTTAAATGCAGAGGTGCTGAAAATTGCTCGGCACCAGTGGGACAACAGACAACAATAGAGTATAGCGGAAACCTTTTGGATGCCACTAATTTTCAGCACTGTTTCCTAGAAAAATAGCATAGCAAAATATGCATGAGGGTAGAATGCAGAGGTGATGGCACTTTCTTGGCACAAGTGGGACACAAAATTAGTATAGCAGACACTTTTTGGATGCCACTTATGTTCAGCACTGTTTGCTATAAGAATAGCGTAGCAAAATGTGCATGAGGGTTGAATGCAGATGTGCTGGGACTTGCTTGACACCAGTAAAACACTAAATTAGCATAGCAGACACTTTGTGGATGCCACTAATTTTCAGCACTCTCTACTATAAAAAATAGTGTAGCAAAACGTGCATGAGAGTAGAATGCAGAGGTGCTGGAAATTGCTTGGCACCAGTGGGACAATAATGGAGTATAGCAGCCACTTTTTGGATGTCATTAATTTTCAGCACTGTTTACTATAAAAATAGCGTAGCAAAATGTGCATGATGGTTGAATGGTTGAATGTAGAGGTGCTGGAAATTGCTTGGCACCAGTAGGACAACAATGGAGTATAGCAGCCACTTTTTGGATGCCTTTAAGTTTCAGCACTGTTTTCTTTAAAAATAGCGTAGCAAAATGTGCATGAGGGTTGAATGCAGAGGTTCTGGAAAATGCTTGGCACCAGTGGGACAACAATGGAGTATAGCAGCTACTCCTAATTTTCAGAAATGTTTGCTATAAAAATAGCGTAGCAAAATGTGCATGAGGGTAGAATGCAGAGGTGATGGGACTTGCTTGGCACCAAGTGGGACAACAATAGAGTATAGCAGCCACTGGTTGGATGCCACTAAGTTTCAGCACTGTTTGCTATAAAAATAGCGTAGCAAAATGTGCATGAGGGTAGAATGCAGAGGTGATGGGACTTGTTTGGCACAAGTAGGACACAAAATTAGTATAGCTGACACTTTTTGGATGCCACTTATGTTCAGCACTGTTTGCTATAAGAATAGCGTAGCAAAATGTGCATGAGGGTTGAATGCAGATGTGCTGGGACTTGCTTGGCACCAGTGGGACACTAAATTAGCATAGCAGACACTTTGTGGATGCCACTAATTTTCAGCACTGTTTGCTATAAGAATAGCGTAGCAAAATGTGCATGAGCGTTAAATGCAGAGGTGCTGGAAATTGCTTGGCACCAGTGAGTCAACAATGGAGAATAGCAGACACTTTTTGGATGCCACTAATTTTCAGCACTGTTTGCTATAAAAATAGTGTAGCAAAATGTGCATGAGGGTTGAATACAGAGGTGCTGGAAAATGCTTGGCACCAGTGGGACAACAATAGAGTATAGCAGCCACTTTTTGTATGCCACTAAGTTTCAGCACTGTTTGCTATAAAAATAGCGTAGCAAAATGTGCATGAGGGTAGAATGCAGAGGTAATGGGACTTGCTTGGCACAAGTGGGACACAAAATTAGTATAGCAGACACTTTTTTGATGCCACTTATGTTCAGCACTGTTTGCTATAGAAATATCATAGCAAAATGTGCTTGAGGGTAGAATGAAGAGGTGATGGGACTTGCCTAGCACAAGTGGGACACAAAATTAGTATAGCCCACAAATTTTTGATGCCACTAATTTTCAGCACTGTTTCCTATAAAAATAGCATAGCAAAATGTGCATGAGGGTAGAATGCAGAGGTGATGGGACTTGCTTGGCACCAGTGGGACAACAATGGAGTATAGCAGACACTTTTTGGATGCCACTAAATTTCAGCACTGTTTGCTATAAAAATACTGTAGCAAAATGTGCATGAGGGTAGAATGCAGAGGTGATGGGACTTGCTTGGCACAAGTGGGACACAAAATTAGTTTAGCAGACACTTTTTGGATGCCACTTATGTTCAGCACTCTTTGCTATAAAAATAGCGTAGCAAAATGTGCATGAGGGTTGAATGCAGATGTGCTGAGACTTGCTTGGCACCAGTGGGACACTAAATTAGCATAACAGACACTTTGTGGATGCCACTAATTTTCAGCACTGTTTGCTATAGGAAGGAGTCTTGCGAGGATAATTTGAATATTCCCAGTGCCTTCTGGGATAAGTGAAGAGTCACCGCGAGCTCAAGGAGAACCGGGTTTTGGCCGTTACAGCCGGAAGGAAGACTTCTGAAAGCCAGGGAAGGAGTCTTGCGAGGATAATTTGCATATTCACACATTGAATTTTAGCCTGTCTTCTTCATTGTGAGCGTGAGTGAGCAAAGTGTGAGCAAAAGTAAGTGTGAGTAGAATTGTTTGTATTTAGTTGTTTAATTACTTAACATTTGTTTAGTGCTATCCCCATTAGAAAATGTGCTCCACTATTGCTAATGCGATCCAGTGTACATCTTGTCTCATGTATGCAGTCCTTGAAAATCCGTTCGAGGGTGCATACTGTTGTTCGAGATGTGAGCAAGTTGCACATTTGGAAGCCCAGATACTGGATCTAAATGAGCAGCTGGCAACTCTGAGATGCATTAGCAATATGGAAAGGAGTCTGCTGCTCACTGAGCAGCAGCTTGCTGGGTCAGATGTGGGGGAGGATCGTAGTAGGGAGCGGCAGGACGGTGAGGTAGGTAGCTGGGTGACAGTTAGAAAGGGGGGTAAAGGGAAAAGTGCTAGGAAGGCTAGTCCTGAACTGACACACCCCAATAGGTTTGCAAACTTGGCAGATGAGGGGGATGTCATTACAGGGGTATCATTGCTGCAGTAAGGCATGACCTCTGAATGCCAGAGGAGTGTCTGCTCCAGTAAGGGGGGGAATAGGAGTGCAGGGCAGGCAAGACAGGTACTGGTAGTGGGGGACTCAATTATTAGGGGGACAGATAGGGCAATCTGTCACAAAGACAGGGATCGCCGAACAGTGTGTTGTCTTCCTGGCGCTCGAGTTCGGCACATCGCTGATCGGGTTGACAGATTACTGGGAGGGGCTGGGGAGGACCCAGCGGTCATTGTACACATTGGCACAAATGACAAAGTTAGAGGTAGGTGGAAGGTCCTTAAAGATGATTTCAGGGAATTAGGTTGTAAGCTTAAAGCATGGACCTCAAAGGTGGTATTTTCGGAAATACTACCTGTGCCACAAGCCACACCAGAGAGGCAAAGAGAGATCAGGGAGGTTAACAGGTGGCTCAAGAATTGGTGTAGGAAAGAGGGTTTTGGGTTCCTGGAGAAATGGGCCGACTTTTCAGTTGGCTACAGATTCTATGCTAGGGATGGGCTGCATCTTAATGGGGAAGGTGCAGCTCTGCTGGGGCAGAAAATGGCTAGAAGGTTGAAGGAGTGTTTAAACTAGGAATGGGGGGCGAGGGTATTCACTTTATAGAAGGGGAATGTAGTGCAGATAGTGACCAGGGCACAAGTAATGAAATTGGGGGTGGTACGGGGGGAAGGGATAGGACAGTAAATACAGTAAGCAGGAATACAGGTACAGAGTCATACGTAACGTGCATGTACACTAATGCCCGAAGCCTCACAAATAAGGTGGAGGAATTAGAATTAATATTGTTGGAAGAAAATTATGATATAGTGGGGATATCAGAGACATGGCTGGATGAGAGCTATGACTGGGCTGTTAATTTACAGGGTTATAGCCTATTCAGGAATGACCGTACAAATAAGCGAGGGGGAGGTGTGTGTCTATATGTAAAATCATCCTTAAAACCCATCCTGCGTGACAACATATGTGAGGGTACTGAGAATGTAGAGTCCCTATGGGTGGAGATAAGGGGGGGGAGAATGAATAATAAAATACTGATAGGGGTGTGTTATAAGACGCCGAATATTATGGAAGAGGTAGAGAATCTCCTCATAAAGCAAATTGATAAAGCAGCGAGTCTCGGAGAGGTAATTATTATGGGGGACTTTAACTATCCTGATATAAATTGGGGAACAGAAACTTGCAGTTCCAGCAAAGGAAATAGATTTTTGATAACAATGAAAGATAATTACCTTTCACAAATGGTACAGGACCCCACAAGAGGGGGAGCACTACTAGACCTTGTACTAACCAATAGGCCAGACCGCATATCAAATATACAAGTTGGGGGTTACTTGGGGAATAGTGATCACAAAATAATAAGTTTTCATGTATTCTTTAGTAAGATGTCTAGTAGAGGGGCTACAAGGACACTAAACTTCAGGAAAGCAAATTTTAAACGGTTGAGAGATGATCTTAGTGCAATAAACTGGGATGATGTACTAAGTAATAAAAGTACACAAAGCAAATGGGAGACTTTTATGAGCATCCTGAATAGGGCTTGTGCAGAAAATATACCCTATGGGAACAAACATGCTAGAAATAGGAGGAAACCCCTATGGCTAAATAGAGCTGTAAGGGAAGCAATAAAAGAAAAACAGAAAGCCTTAAAAGAATTAAAGAGGGGAGGTAGTGATGAGGCATTATATAATTATAGAAAATTAAATAAAATATGTAAAAAGCAAATTAAGTTAGCTAAGTTTGAGACAGAGAGACTCATTGCGAGAGAAAGTAAAAATAATCCTAAAATATTCTTTAACTACATAAACAGTAAAAAACTGAAAAGCGATAGTGTTGGCCCCCTTAAAAATAGTCTTGGTGAAATGGTGGAAGGGGATGAGGGTAAAGCCAACCTGCTGAATGACTTTTTTTCTACGGTTTTTATACAAGAAAATGCCATGGCAGATGACATGACCAGTGATACCATAAATTCACCCTTGAATATTACCTGCTTAACCCAGCAGGAAGTACGCCGCCGCCTCGAAATCACTAAGGTTGACAAATCTCCGGGCCCGGATGGCATACACCCCAGAGTACTACAGGAATTGAGTTCTGTGATAGATAGACCATTATTTTTAATCTTCTCAGATTCCTTAATAACAGGGTCGGTACCGCAGGACTGACGCATAGCAAATGTGGTGCCAATATTCAAAAAGGGGACAAAAACTGAGCCAGGAAATTATAGGCCGGTAAGTTTAACCTCTACGGTTGGTAAAATCCTTGAGGGTTTCTTGAGAGATGCTATACTGGAGTATCTCAAGAAAAATAACCTTATGACAGAGTATCAACATGGGTTTATGAGGGATCGATCCTGTCAAACTAATTTGATCAGCTTCTATGAAGAGGTAAGTTCAAGTCTGGACCAGGGAAATGCAGTGGATGTTGTGTATATGGACTTTTCAAAAGCTTTTGATACGGTGCCACACATAAGGTTGGTACATAAAATGAGAATAATGGGGATAGGGGAAAATATGTGTAACTGGGTTAAAAACTGGCTCAGTGATAGGAAACAAAGGGTGGTTATTAATGGTACGTACTCGGACTGGGTCTCAGTTCATAGTGGGGTACCACAGGGGTCAGTATTGGGCCCGCTTCTTTTCAACATATTTATAAATGACCTTGTTGGGGGCATGCGGAGTAGAATTTCAATATTTGCAGATGATACTAAACTCTGCAGGGTAATCAATACAGAGGAGGATAATTTTATATTACAGGGAGATTTATGTAAATTGGAGGATTGGGCTGAGAAGTGGCAATTGAAGTTTAATGTAGATAAATGTAAGGTCATGCACTTGGGTAGAGGAAATATCATTTATGATTATGTACTTAATTGTAGAACACTGGGTAAAACAGACACAGAAAAAGACTTGGGTGTATGGGTGGATGGTAATCTTCACTTTAGTGGACAGTGTCAGGCAGCTGCTGCCAGGGCTAATAAAATAATGAGATGTATTAAAAGAGGTATAAGTGTTCATGAAAAAAATATAGTTCTACCTCTGTACAAGTCACTAGTGCGACCGCACTTAGAATACTGTGTACAATTCTGGTCACCGATATATAAGAAGGACATAGCTGAACTGGAGAGGGTGCAGAGAAGAGCCACCAAGATTATTAGAGGAATGGGTGGGCTGCAATACCAAGACAGGTTATTAAACTTGGGGTTATTTAGTTTGGAAAAACGAAGGCTTAGGGGGGATTTAATCACAATGTATAAATATATGAGGGGACAGTACAGAGACCTTTCCAAAGATCTTTTTACACCTAGGCCTGTGACTGGAACATGGGGGCATCCGCTACGTCTTGAGGAAAGAAGGTTTAATCATAATCACAGACGAGGATTCTTTACTGTACGAGCAGTGAGACTATGGAACTCTCTGCCACATGATGTTGTAATGAGTGATTCACTACTAACATTTAAGCAGAGCCTGGATGCCTTTCTTGAAAAATTTAATATTACCAGTTATGTATATTAGATTTTATGACAGGGTATTGATCCAGGGAACTAGTCTGATTGCCGGATGTGGAGTCAGGAAGGAAATGTTTTCCCCATTGGAACTTGTTTGCCACATTGGGGTTTTTTTTGCCTTCCTCTGGATCAACATGTTAGGCTACGGGTTGAACTAGATGGACTTAGAGTCTCCCTTCAACCTTAAAAACTATGATACTATGATACTATGATACTATAAAAATAGTGTAGCAAAATGTGCATGAGGGTAGAATGCAGAGGTGCTGGAAATTGCTTGGCACCAGTGGGACAACAATGGAGTATAGCAGCCACTTTTTGGATGCCAATAAATTTCAGCACTGTTTGCTATATTCCCACCCTTGTCGGCTGGTTTTATTACTATGTCATCCAATCGCCTGATCCTGTCAATGCAGCTCCTCTCCTCCCTCGTAAGATTATCTTTATAGATTTTAGTAGGAAATTTAGAGAATTCATTGGAGACTAGCCGCATAAACAGGTCAATATTGGGACAAGCCGACAAGGGGGGGAATTTTTTTGAACGAATCCGCAGCCGCGAAGGGATCTTACCTAAGGCACCGGAAGAGTGTTTCTCCGATAGCTCCTCAAGGATCCTGAGAGCATTCTGTTCAATTTCAGTTGGAAAGGCCCTCTGTAGGTCATCATCATGGAACCACTTCCTCATGATCAGTGCCCGGGCGAAAATATTCAGATCTTTCACTGCTGTAAAAGGGTCAAATCGTGAGCTTGGCGAAAATGTGAGGCCCCGAGACAATACTTCATTATCTAATGTTGAAAATACATGTTGGGATAGGTTTATTACCTTAGGGATATCACCTGATTTCCCCACAACCGCAGCTTTCTTAGTGTAATTCCCAGTTGTTTTAAATTGCTGTACCCCTTTTCTCTGATATATATGAGTAATTGTGTCAGGGCCCAGAGGTGTATTACATCTGTTAATATATGTGATCTCGTACTTCCACCTTATACCCGTGAGGCCGGTGCGTGCATGCGTCTGCCCGTGGGCCCGGTGCCGCTATGTGCGCGTCTGCTTTTTCCACCACCCTGGTGACTGAGTCTCCATGGCTGTGGTTTGGCGCGCCCGTGGCGGCGTGGGTCCAACTGGTCATACGCGTGTGCGCTGCATTGGACATTGCGCTTTTGTTAGATATGCCAGGGCGATGCTATATTCCTTGCCACTCATTCTGAATTTTAATGTTGCAGTACACCTATATATGTGTGTCGGTATTATAATCCACGCCGCGTAAATATATATTAACGGCCATTGGTGTTTGCACGATTTTGAGTACTTACCATATTACTTATTTCACGTCGCTTTGGTGGGGTATGTGCACACACGTGGGACTGGGGGTATGTCCCCAGGGTCACGTAGTGTGTGTGCACCCTCATTACGGCGATGTTGTGTGATGTTTTTTGCTGGGTATTCAAATCGTTATGGATGCACTTTAATCCGTTATGTATAATGATATACCAGCATCCATTAGTGACGATCTCGCTATGTAGCATTTACCTGCTAATCTGTGTCACTGTTAGGGTGCGCAGGCGCATGGTGACATTGAGGGTACACTTGTATTAGCTATAGGATGCGCGCGCCCCCATGTCAGTGACACGGAGAGTCACGATACGTCACTTCCGGTTCGACATACATCACTTCCGGTTTTGTATACATCACTTCCGGTTCGGCATACATCACTTCCGGTTTTGTATACATCACTTCCTGTTTTGTATGCATCACTTCCGGTTCGGCATACATCACTTCCGGTTTTGCATACATCACTTCCGGTTTGGCGTTATTAGGTCCTTGGGTGTATTCTGTGGCTTTCTCATGCGTGTTTGCACGTGGGGGTCCTGGCCACACCCCCACTTGCAGCACGCCCTATGTATCCACCTATTGAGGTGATGGGCATGGTATTGGACATAACGTCACTGCACACACCCTATGATTTGATTGGTTGGGGTCAAGACGGATAGTGATTGGATATTTATCCTTTATAAGGTCACCTCTTTTAATCAGAGACCACCCCCGGAAGAAGGAGTCATACCGAAACCTATGGGTCGGGGAATTGGGCTCTCATCCACCATCTAGGTATGTTGGTTGCAAGGTATGATAGTGCGTTGTTACAAGAACCTTTCTGACACTACGTTATTGATGTATCAGTAATGGGCACCTAATAAGCAGCAGCACGCTTTAGTTTGTATGTAACATTGGCTTTTTAGCCCTTTATGTGCTGTGTGCTAAACTCTAACATGTGCTACCATATACCTACTGTGGGGTGAGGGCGCCATCTATTGGTACTCACCATTTTTTGTCTCTGCTAATTTTAATCCAATATTGTTTGTCTGCTTTTTAGCTATTTTCTATCAATAAAATATACATTTTCTATCATTAAGTCGTTGTACAGAATGTTTTCTTCCTTTTGTCTATAATAATCTGTATATGGCTTTGTCCATATTGTGAATATGGCACGGGATTGTCCGTGCCTTTTGGTATTGTTTATTTATACTAAATTAGCATAGCAGACACTTTGTGGATGCCACTAATTTTCAGCACTGTTTGCTTTAAAAATAGTGTAGCAAAATGTGCATGAGGGTAGAATGCAGGGGTGCTGGAAATTGCTGGGCACCAGTGGGACAAAATTGGAGTATAGCAGCCAATTTTTGGATGTCATTAATTTTCAGCACTGTTTACTATAAAATAGCGTAGCAAAATGTGCATGAGGGTTGAATGCAGAGGTGCTGGAAAGTGCTTGGCACCAATGGGACAACAAAGGAGTACAGTAGCCAATTTTTGGATGTCATTAATTTTCAGCACTGTTTACTATAAAATAGTGTAGCAAAATGTGCATGAGGGTTGAATGCAGAGGTGCTGGAAAGTGCTTGGCACCAGTGGGACAACAATGGAGTATAGCAGCCACTTTTTGGATGCCACTAGGTTTCAGCACTGTTTGCTATAAAAATAGCGTAGCAAAATATGCATGAGGGTTGAATGCAGATGTGCTGAGACTTGCTTGGCACCAGTGGGACACGAAATTAGCATAGCAGACACTTTGTGGACGCCACTAGTTTTCAGCACTGTTTGCTATAAAAATAGTGTAGCAAAATGTGCATGAGGGTAGAATGCAGAGGTGCTGGAAATTGCTTGGCACCAGTGGGACAATATTGGAGTATAGCAGCCAATTTTTGGATGTCATTAATTTTCAGCACTGTTTACTATAAAATAGCGTAGCAAAATGTGCATGAGGGTTGAATGCAGAGGTGATGGGACTTGCTTGGCACAAGTGGGACACAAAATTAGTATAGCAGACACTTTGTGGATGCCACTAATTTTCAGCACTGTTTTCTATAAAAATAGTGTAGCAAAATGTGCATGAGGGTAGAATGCAGAGGTGCTGGAAATTGCTTGGCACCAGTGGGACAACAAAGGAGTATAGCAGCCACTTTTTGGGTGCCACTAATTTTCAGTACGGTTTCCTATAAAAAATAGCATAGCAAAATGTGCATGAGGGTAGAATGCAGAGGTGATGAGACTTGCTTAGCACAAGTGGGACACAAAATTAGTATAGCTGACACGTTGTGGATGCCACTAATTTTCAGCACTGTTTGCTATAAAAATAGTGTAGCAAAATGTGCATGAGGGTAGAATGCAGAGAAGCTGAAAATTGCTTGAAACCAGTGGGACAACAATGGAGTGTAGCAGCCACTTTTTGGGTGCCACTAATTTTCAGCACTGTTTGCTATAAAAATAGCGTAGCAAAATGTGCATGAGGGTTGAATGCAGAGGTGCTGGAAATTGCTTGGCACCAGTGGGACAACAATGGAGAATAGCAGCCACTTTTTGGATGCCACTTAGTTTCAGCACTGTTTGTTAAAAAAATAGTGTAGCAAAATGTGCATGAGGGTTGAATGCAGAGGTGCTGGAAAATGCTTGACACCAGTGGAACAACAATGGAGTATAACAGGCATTTTTTGGATGCCACGAATTTTCAGCACTGTTTGCTATAAAAATAGTGTAGCAAAATGTGCATGAGGGTAGAATGCAGAGGTGCTGGAAATTGCTTGGCACCAGTGGGACAATAATGGAGTATAGCAGCCACTTTTTTGATGCCACTAATTTTCAGCACTGTTTCCTATAAAAATAGCATACCAAAATGTGCATGAGGGTAGAATGCAGAGGTGATGAGACTTGCTTGACACCAGTGGGACAACAATAGAGTATAGCAGCTACTTTTTGGATGCCACTAAGTTTTCATAGTATCATAGTATCATAGTTTTTAAGGTTGAAGGGAGACTCTAAGTCCATCTAGTTCAACCCGTAGCCTAACATGTTGATCCAGAGGAAGGCAAAAAAAAAACCCCAATGTGGCAAACAAGTTCCAATTGGGAAAAAATTTCCTTCCTGACTCCATATCCGGCAATCAGACTAGTTCCCTGGATCAATACCCTGTCATAAAATCTAATATACATAACTGGTAATATTAAATTTTTCAAGAAAGGCATCCAGGCTCTGCTTAAATGTTAGTAGTGAATCACTCATTACAACATCATGTGGCAGAGAGTTCATAGTCTCACTGCTCGTACAGTAAAGAATCCTCGTCTGTGATTATGATTAAACCTTCTTTCCTCAAGACGTAGCGGATGCCCCCGTGTTCCAGTCGCAGGCCTAGGTGTAAAAAGATCTTTGGAAAGGCCTCTGTACTGTCCCCTCATATATTTATACATTGTGATTAGATCCCCCCTAAGCCTTCGTTTTTCCAAACTAAATAACCCCAAGTTTAATAACCTGTCTTGGTATTTCAGCCCACCCATTCCTCTAATAATCTTGGTCGCTCTTCTCTGCACCCTCTCCAGTTCAGCTATATCCTTCTTATATATCGGTGACCAGAATTGTACACAGTATTCTAAGTGCGGACGCACTAGTGACTTGTACAGAGGTAGAACTATATTTTTTTCATGAACACTTATACCTCTTTTAATACATCCCATTATTTTATTATCCCTGGCAGCAGTTGCCTGACACTGTCCACTAAAGTGAAGTTTACCATCCACCCATACACCCAAGTCTTTTTCTGTGTCTGTTTTACGCAGTGTTCTACAATTAAGTACATAATCATAAATGTTATTTCCTCTACCCAAGTGCATGACCTTACATTTATCTACATTAAACTTCAATTGCCACTTCTCAGCCCAATCCTCCAATTTACATAAATCTCCCTGTAATATAAAATTATCCTCCTCTGTATTGATTACCCTGCAGAGTTTAGTATCATCTGCAAATATTGAAATTCTACTCCGCATGCCCCCAACAAGGTCATTTATAAATATGTTGAAAAGAAGTTTTATCACTGTTATGTTATGTTTTATCACTGTTTGCTAAAAAAATAGCGTAGCAAAATGTGCATGAGGGTTGAATGCAGAGGTGCTGGAAAATGCTTGGCACCAGTGGGACAACAATGGAGTATAGCAGCCACTTTTTGGATGCCACTAATTTTCAGCACTGTTTCCTATAAAAATAGCGTAGCAAAATGTGCATAAGGGTAGAATTCAGAGGTCATGGGACTTGCTTTGCACAAGTGGGACAAAAAATTAGAATAGCAGACACTTTTTGGATGCCACTAATTTTCAGCACTGTTTGCTATAAAAATAGTGTAGCAAAATGTGCATGAGGGTTGAAAACAGAGGTGCTGGAAAATGCTTGGCACCAGTGGGACAACAATGGCGTATAGCAGCCACTTTTTGGATGTCATTAATTTTCAGCACTGTTTACTATAAAAATAGCGTAGCAAAATGTGCATGAGGGTAGAATGCAGAGGTAATGGGACTTGCTCTGCACAAGTGGGACACAAAATTAGTATAGCAGACACTTTTTTGATGCCACTTATGTTCAGCACTGTTTGCTATAGAAATATCATAGCAAAATGTGCTTGAGGGTAGAATGCAGAGGTGATGGGACTTGCCTAGCACAAGTGGGACACAAAATTAGTATAGCAAATACTGTTTTGATGCCACTAATTTTCAGCACTGTTTCCTATAAAAATAGCATACCAAAATGTGCATGAGGGTAGAATGCAGAGGTGTTGGGACTTGCTTAGCACAAGTGGGACACAAAATTAGTATAGCAGACACTTTTTGGATGCCACTTATGTTCAGCACTGTTTGCTATAAGAATAGCGTAGCAAAATGTGCATGAGGGTTGAATGTAGAGGTGCTGGAAATTGCTTGGCACCAGTGGGACAACAAAGGAGTTTACCAGCCACTTTTTTGGTGCCACTAATTTTCAGTACTGTTTCCTATAAAAATAGCATAGGAAAATGTGCATGAGGGTAGAATGCAGAGGTGATGGGACTTGCTTAGCACAAGTGGGACACAAAATTAGTATAGCAGACACTTTGTGGATGCCACGTATGTTCAGCACTGTTTGCTCTAAGAATAGCGTAGCAAAATGTGCATGAGCGTTGAATGCAGAGGTGCTGGAAATTGCTTGGCACCAGTAGGTTAACAATGGAGTATAGCAGACACTTTGTGGATGCCACTAATTTTCAGCACTGTTTGCTTTAAAAATAGTGTAGCAAAATGTGCATGAGGGTAGAATGCAGGGGTGCTGGAAATTGCTTGGCAACAGTGGGACAAAATTGGAGTATAGCAGCCAATTTTTGGATGTCATTAATTTTCAGCACTGTTTACTATAAAATAGCGTAGCAAAATGTGCATGAGGGTTGAATGCAGAGGTGCTGGAAAGTGCTTGGCACCAATGGGACAACAAAGGAGTACAGTAGCCAATTTTTGGATGTTATTAATTTTCAGCACTGTTTACTATAAAATAGTGTAGCAAAATGTGCATGAGGGTTGAATGCAGAGGTGCTGGAAAGTGCTTGGCACCAGTGGGACAACAATGGAGTATAGCAGCCACTTTTTGGATGCCACTAGGTTTTAGCACTGTTTGCTATAAAAATAGCGTAGCAAAATCTGCATGAGGGTAGAATGCAGAGGTGATGGGACTTGTTTGGCACAAGTAGGACACAAAATTAGTATAGCAGACACTTTTTGGATGCCACTTATGTTCAGGACTGTTTGCTATAAGAAGAGCATAGCAAAATGTGCATGAGGGTTGAATGCAGATGTGCTGGGACTTGCTTGGCACCAGTGGGACACTAAATTAGCATAGCAGACACTTTGTGGATGCCACTATTTTTCAGCACTGTTTGCTATAAAAATAGTGTAGCAAAATGTGCATGAGGGTAGAATGCAGAGGTGCTGGAAATTGCTTGGCACCAGTGGGACAACAATGGAGTATAGCAGCCACTTTTTGGATGCCAATAAGTTTCAGCACTGTTTGCTATAAAAATAGCGTAGCAAAATGTGCATGAGGGTTGAATGCAGATGTTCTGGAAAATGCTTGGCACCAGTAGGACAACAATGGAGTATAGCAGCTACTTTTTGGATGCCACTAATTTTCAGCACTGTTTGCTATAAAAACAGCGTAGCAAAATGTGCATGCGGGTAGAATGCAGAGGTGTTGGGACTTGCTTAGCACAAGTGGGACACAAAATTAGTATAGCAGACACTTTGTGGATGCCACTTATGTTCAGCACTGTTTGCTCTAAGAATAGCGTAGCAAAATGTGCATGAGCGTTGAATGCAGAGGTGCTGGAAATTGCTTGGCACCAGTAGGTTAACAATGGAGTATAGCAGCCATTTTTGGATGCCACTAAGTTTCAGCACTGTTTGCTATAAAAATAGCGTAGCAAAATGTGCATGAGGGTAGAATGCAGAGGTGATTGGACTTGCTTGGCACAAGTGGGACACAAAATTAGTATAGCAGATGTGAAGCCCCACAGGTGTTGTGTCGGTGCATTACCTTCAGGGACTCCACGTAGCTGGTGCTGGTCACAGGTAGGAGATCTTCTGTTTTGATCGTGACGCCACTCTCAGTATTGCGGTCAGTGGGGACCGCCACTGCAGGTTAGGGGACGCCTGGGGCTGATGGTGGGTGCAGTCGGATGTAGTAGCCTCCTGAGAGTGAGGCAAGCCCCAGGGCCCTGTGTAGGTTTGTAGTACCACAAGTCGCAGAATGACTCACACAGGCAGAGCTGTCTTTCAAGGGCTTTACTCACATTTGATGGCAGGGTGAGTAGCCCGGGCGTAGCTGGGATGAACCAGATGGGAACCAGGTATCCTTCAGGCTGACTTTATGAGGGTGACTACTGACTCGCCTTCCTTAGCCCTTGGTGGTTTGGGGTGACCCCGACTTTTAGTCCCTATGGGGGTCACCCAGGGAAGATGCTGCAGCCTCTCTCCCCCTTTTGGTTGCCGTTTGCTTGTTCCCCGGACCAGGCCACTCCAGCTGCTTGCCTCCTGTGACCTATGGGCCCTCACTGCGGTTACGTGGCTGCGGCTTTTGTGGTGTTGTGGTGTGGGCTTTGAGAGCCCCACACCGGCAGGTTTAGCAGAAGAAAGCTGGATCTATCTTTGCTTCGGGATCTGCCGCCCGGTTGGGCCTGGTGCTCTCTAGCAGTCTCCTTACTTCCCACTCCGTGCTTTCTCTCTAGCTGAAGCTGGCTTTCAGGTAGCACTCCTAGTTGACCGTTCTCCCCCGTCAGTAGCCACTGCGCGGGCGCTGTTAGACAGCAACAGCCCCACAGGTCTGCTCCTCACTGAGCCCTCTGGAGTTCTCTCTAACTGACTCACTCCTCCTCCTCTCCTGTTCTTGCCTACGCCACCTAGCAACCAGACTCTCTTACCACACCCCTTGAGAGGAGATGGAGGCTTTTGGCCCCCTCCACTATTCCAGTGAAGGTCAAGGCTTTTCCCCCTCCTGGGATCCCCAGGGGTCCTCTCATGGGTACATGTGTGAGAGCTGATTACTATGCGCCTGTGTACCACACCCCTGTCAGCCTTCTGGATTACCTGTATTGTACTGTCCCCAGCATGGGTGCAGTACTCAGTGGTGCCTGACCAGGTCAGGGGCGCCACATTCCCCCTTAGTTATCACCAGCACGTCCTCGGGCTGCAAGACAACATTTTAAAATGCATAAAACATTAAAACATGGTAAAACATTTAAAAAGCACCAGGTACCATACATCACCACCCTCCACCCACAAGTCCGTTAACCCACCCAAAACCCTCTCACGTTGGCCGCGGCTTCAGCCACTTCTGGCAGAATGTAGAGGCGGCTTACATGGGCTGGTGGTTTCAGGGTATACCTGGCCTGGTGGATCCGCGCCTTCAGCCTCTTCTGGCAGGATGCAGAGGCGGCCTCCACAGTTGGTGCTGACCAGGTACCCTCTTTGTGGTGGTGAGCCAAGGCCCCATAAACAGGCGTGCTCTCTGGTTGCAGGTGAGCCAAGGCCCTATATACGGACGGGCTCCTCCTGGTTGCAGACGAGCCAAGCCCCTAAACAGGCTGACTCTGGTGGCGGTGGTGCCCTCTGGTGTAACTATTTACACTGCGAGAGTTTGTGGCTATAGCCAGTTCATAGCCTTAAGGTTTATGGTTTTCTCACAATAGTTTTTGTGGGCACATGCTTAAACGTGAACGTTGCAAAACAAACTGGTCAAAACTTCAACTGGGAACTTCTTTCTTTACTTTACTTTACTCTTTACCAGGGCTTGGGCCTGCTGGGCTGCGGCACCTGTTGCTTTCTGGCTCTTTGTCGTCGTCGGTGGTAGTTTCATCTGTAGGCTCTTTGTCTTTTCTTTCTAGATCTTCATCTGTTTCCTTTTCTGCATCTGTTTCTTTATCTCTGTCTTTGGGACATGGTGCTACGTCTAAGGCATAGTAGCCCCTTTCTCCTTGATGCAAGGTGAACTGTACTGCGTCTCCAATTTTCAAATTTCTGCCTGAATGTCCTCTGGGCAGGTGGGCTTGAACATCTCTCCGATTCACAAATATGCCCTCTTTTATTCCTCTTGCTACAATAAAGCCGTATCCGCTTTTCAAATTGAAGTCCTCTACTACTCCTCTGTAAAGGGGTCCTCTGACCTGGGCTCTAGACCTTCTCAGTAATCTTTTCTCCTGCAGGTCTCTGGCTGTGACCTCTCTCTGCTCTGGAGACTGTGGTGTTGGAGGATACTTTGCTCTGCTGCGCCGTGTCTTGCGGGCTGGGTTCTGCTGGGTGCAGCTCACAAACTCCCAGGTAAGACTTTTAGGCAGATCTTCGTCAGCGGACGGTGTCAGGTCTTCCTCATCCCAACGGGAATAGGGCAACATCTCCGGTTCTGAGTATAGATCCACTGCTGGTGGCTCCGGAGTCAGCTCCTCAGCTTCCTGGCCTCCTCTCCCCCTTAGTTCTTCCTGGCACTCCTTTGGTGGCAGTGCTGGGGATGGGCTTTCTTCAGCTGGTCTGGGCGGTGGACTCTCTGGCGCGGCTGCAGGGGTTGCCTGAATCTCCTTGGGGGTATGCGGAGGGAGCAGATACCGATCCACCATCTCTTGTGGGAACTGGGCCTCTAGGTCAGCCTTCAGCTTCCAGTATTCGGGGTCCTCTCCTATCAGGGTCTTCCTAGCAGGGACCTCTTTGGACTGGGGAGCGGTGTCTGCTCTGGCCTTGCAGGCCGGGGTAAATGATGAGGCAATCTCTTGGCGGGCCGCGCCTGGCATGGCGGCGGCCTGGTCTTGGCGGGCCGCGCCCTGGATGGCGGCGGCCTGGTCTTGGCGGGCCGCGCCCTGGCTGGCGGCGGCCTGGTCTTGGCGGGCCGCGCCCTGGCTGGCGGCGGCCTGGTCTTGGCGGGCCGCGCCTGGCATGGCGGCGGCCTGGATCAGTGTCGCTGTTGCAGGGGGCTCTGTGCAAGCTGGGCTGGACGTCGCTGCAGCAGTCTGGGCTTGGCGGGCCGCGCCTGGCGTGGCTGCGGCCTGGTTCAGCACCTCACTTGCGGCGCGGACGAGCGTTGCTGCGGCGGTGGGGTCTCGGCGGGCCGGGCCTAGCAGGGCGGCGGCCTGGGTCAGCGTTACGCCTGCGACGCGGATGAGGGTCGCGGTAGCAGCCGGTTCTTTGCGGGCCGGACTGGGCGTTGCTGCAGGGACCGGGTCTTGGTGGGCCGAGCAGGGCATCGCTGCGGCCGCTGGGGCTTGGAAGGCCGCACCTGGCGTGGCTGCGGCCTGCTTCAGCGTCGCCGCACCGGACGCCTCTTCGGGGACCGCGGGCGTGGCAGCAGGGGTCGGGGCACTTGCGCTGGCCGGGGCATCACTCGACTCACCCACCGGTGGCAGCATCGGGGTCTGCGTCATCGCCGTCCTGTCTGGCACTCGGCGCGCGGCTCTCCTTTCATAGGCCCGAACCGCCGCGGTCATCTCCAGCATTTCCAGTCGTTCTTCCCGGATCTGCTCCACAACCCGGTTCTCCAGTCGGTCGCAGAACTGGGCCAGCTCCCGATACCACCAGGCAGCGGAGCCCGGTTCTGGATTTCTGCGGTCAGACGCCATTTCTTCTGCGCCGTCTTCTGCACGACTCTCCAGCTGTGGACTCGCCGTTGCCTCCGATAGCAAGCTGTTCAGTTTCTGCTCTGCCTCTTTCAGCAGCTCCTCTCCCAGCAGCAGGCTTGTGGCTCTCTTTCCTTCCCGCCGTCTCTGGACGCTTCCGCTCTCATAGCTGGCAAGGTCAGAACTCTGCAGGGGATCTCTGGGTAGCCACACCTCTTCGTGGGCGGTAACTTCTTCCAGCGCGGGCTGCTGTTGTTTTTCAGCGCGCTTTTCATGGTGGCAATATGGCGGCGCTTACAATTTTTCAAGCGGACCGCCCAGGCACATGGTCACCTGTCTGAACAGGTCTAGTCCTTATCCTGTTCGTGACGCCAGATGTGAAGCCCCACAGGTGTTGTGTCGGTGCATTACCTTCAGGGACTCCACGTAGCTGGTGCTGGTCACAGGTAGGAGATCTTCTGTTTTGATCGTGACGCCACTCTCAGTATTGCGGTCAGTGGGGACCGCCACTGCAGGTTAGGGGACGCCTGGGGCTGATGGTGGGTGCAGTCGGATGTAGTAGCCTCCTGAGAGTGAGGCAAGCCCCAGGGCCCTGTGTAGGTTTGTAGTACCACAAGTCGCAGAATGACTCACACAGGCAGAGCTGTCTTTCAAGGGCTTTACTCACATTTGATGGCAGGGTGAGTAGCCCGGGCGTAGCTGGGATGAACCAGATGGGAACCAGGTATCCTTCAGGCTGACTTTATGAGGGTGACTACTGACTCGCCTTCCTTAGCCCTTGGTGGTTTGGGGTGACCCCGACTTTTAGTCCCTATGGGGGTCACCCAGGGAAGATGCTGCAGCCTCTCTCCCCCTTTTGGTTGCCGTTTGCTTGTTCCCCGGACCAGGCCACTCCAGCTGCTTGCCTCCTGTGACCTATGGGCCCTCACTGCGGTTACGTGGCTGCGGCTTTTGTGGTGTTGTGGTGTGGGCTTTGAGAGCCCCACACCGGCAGGTTTAGCAGAAGAAAGCTGGATCTATCTTTGCTTCGGGATCTGCCGCCCGGTTGGGCCTGGTGCTCTCTAGCAGTCTCCTTACTTCCCACTCCGTGCTTTCTCTCTAGCTGAAGCTGGCTTTCAGGTAGCACTCCTAGTTGACCGTTCTCCCCCGTCAGTAGCCACTGCGCGGGCGCTGTTAGACAGCAACAGCCCCACAGGTCTGCTCCTCACTGAGCCCTCTGGAGTTCTCTCTAACTGACTCACTGCTCCTCCTCTCCTGTTCTTGCCTACGCCACCTAGCAACCAGACTCTCTTACCACACCCCTTGAGAGGAGATGGAGGCTTTTGGCCCCCTCCACTATTCCAGTGAAGGTCAAGGCTTTTCCCCCTCCTGGGATCCCCAGGGGTCCTCTCATGGGTACATGTGTGAGAGCTGATTACTATGCGCCTGTGTACCACACCCCTGTCAGCCTTCTGGATTACCTGTATTGTACTGTCCCCAGCATGGGTGCAGTACTCAGTGGTGCCTGACCAGGTCAGGGGCGCCACACAGACACTTTTTGGATGCCACTTATGTTCAGCACTCTTTGCTATAAGAATAGCGTAGCAAAATGTGCATGAGGGTTGAATGCAGATGTGCTGAGACTTGCTTGGCACCAGTGGGACACTAAATTAGCATAGCAGACACTTTGTGGATGCCACTAATTTTCAGCACTGTTTGCTTTAAAAATAGTGTAGCAAAATGTGCATGAGGGTAGAATGCAGGGGTGCTGGAAATTGCTTGGCACCAGTGGGACAAAATTGGAGTATAGCAGCCAATTTTTGGATGTCATTAATTTTCAGCACTGTTTACTATAAAATAGCGTAGCAAAATGTGCATGAGGGTTGAATGCAGAGGTGATGGAAAGTGCTTGGCACCAATGGGACAACAAAGGAGTACAGTAGCCAATTTTTGGATGCCACTAGGTTTCAGCACTGTTTGCTATAAAAATAGCGTAGCAAAATATGCATGAGGGTTGAATGCAGATATACTGAGACTTGCTTGGCACCAGTGGGACACAAAATTAGCATAGCAGACACTTTGTGGATGCCACTAATTTTCAGCACTGTTTGCTATAAAAATAGTGTAGCAAAATGTGCATGAGGGTTGAATACAGAGGTGCTGGAAAATGCTTGGCACCAGTGGGACAACAATGGCGTATAGCAGCCACTTTTTGGATGTCATTAATTTTCAGCACTGTTTACTATAAAAATAGCGTTGCAAAATGTGTATGATGGTTGAAAGCAAAGGTGCTGGAAATTGCTTGGCACTAGTGGGACAACAATGGCGTATAGCAGCCACTTTTTGGATGTCATTAATTTTCAGCACTGTTTACTATAAAAATAGCGTAGCAAAATGTGCATGAGGGTAGAATGCAGAGGTAATGGGACTTGCTTGGCACAAGTGGGACACAAAATTAGTATAGCAGACACTTTTTTGATGCCACTTATGTTCAGCACTGTTTCCTATAAAAATAGCATAGCAAAATGTGCATGAGGGTTGAATGCAGATGTGCTGAGACTTGCTTGGCACCAGTCGGACACTAAATTAGCATAACAGACACTTTGTTGTTGCCACTAATTTTCAGCACTGTTTGCTATAAAAATAGTGTAGCAAAATGTGCATGAGTTTTGAATGCAGAGGTGCTGGAAAATGCTTGGCACCAGTGGGACAACAATAAAGTATAGCAGCCATTTTTGGATGCCACTAATTTTCAGCACTGTTTCCTATAAAAATAGCGTAGCAAAATGTGCATAAGGGTAGATTGCAGAGGTCATGGAACTTGCTTGGCACAAGTGGGACACAAAATTAGTATAGCAGACACTTTTTGGATGCCACTTATGTTCAGCACTGTTTGCTATAAGAATAGCATAGCAAAATGTGCATGAGGGTTGAATGCAGAGGTGCTGGGAAATGCTTGGCACCAGTGGGACATTAAATTAGCATAGCAGACACTTTGTGGATGCCACTAATTTTCAGCACTGTTTGCTATAAAATAGTGTAGCAAAATGAGCATGAGGGTAGAATGCAGAGGTACTGGAAATTACTTGGCACCAGTGGGACAATAATGGAGTATAGCAGCCACTTTTTGGATGCCACTAAGTTTCAGCACTGTTTGCTATAAAAAAAATAGCGTAGCAAAATGTGCATGAGGGTTAAATGCAGAGGTTCTGGAAATTGCTTGGCACCAGTGGGTCAACAATGGAGTATAGCAGCCACTTTTTGGATGCCACTAATTTTCAGCACTGTTTGCTATAAAAATAGCGTAGCAAAATGTGCATGAGGGTTGAATGCAGAGGAGCTGGGACTTGCTTGGCACCAGTGGGACACTAAATTAGCATAGCAGATACTTTGTGGATGCCACTAATTTTCAGCACTGTTTGCTATAAAAATAGTGTAGCAAAATGTGCATGAGGGTTAAATGCAGAGCTGCTGGAAATTGCTTGGCATCAGTGGGACAACAATGGAGTATAGCAGCCACTTTTTGGATGCCACTAAGTTTCAGCACTGTTTGCTTTAAAAATAGCATAGCAAAATGTGCATGAGGGTTGAGTGCAGAGGTGCTGGAAATTGCTTGGCACCAGTGGGACAACAATGGAGTATAGCAAGCACTTTTTGGATGCCACTAAGTTTCAGTACTGTTTGCTATAAAAATAGCGTAGCAAAATGTTCATGAGGGTAGAATGCAGAGGTGATGGGACTTGCTTAGCACAAGTGGGACACAAAATTAGTATAGAAGACACTTTGTGGATGCCACTAATTTTCAGCACTGTTTGCTATAAAAATAGTGTAGCAAAATGTGCATGAGGGTAGAATGCAGAGGTGCTGGAAATTGCTTGGCACCAGTGGGACAACAATGGAGTATAGCAGCCACTTTTTGGATGCCACTAGTTTTCAGCACTGTTTGCTATAAAAATAGCGTAGCAAAATGTGCATGAGGGTAGAATGCAGAGGTGCTGGAAATTGCTTGGCACCAGTGGGACAACAATGGAGTATAGCAGCCACTTTTTGGATGCCACTAATTTTCAGCACTGTTTGCTATAAAAATAGCGTAGCAAAATGTGCATGAGGGTTGAATGCAGAGGTGCTGGAAAATGCTTGGCACCAGTTGGACAACAATGGAGTATAGCAGCCACTTTTTGGATGCCACTAAGTTTCAGCACTGTTTGCTATAAAAATAGTGTGGCGAAAGTGGGCAGGTGGGTACAATGGCCGGCTTCTCTGGTTCAGTGGACAGGAAAGGAAGCCTCACTTTCTATCCCTCCTAATGGTGAAATGCAGCAAGGAATTCTCTGAGCTTAGGTACACAGACGCTGTTATCTGAAGCTGTATACAGCGTTTCCACGGACCTGACTGTCACCTATGGCTCTGAGCCCGAGGAAATGAGCCCTGAAAAGGGCTGACAAACTTCTGTCCCTAATCTATAGAGCACTGTGTATATAGCGTACACAGCCGGAGCGGTGACAGGAGCTGCGTGAGCGGTGACTGTCACTTACACACTTATTTATAATGCAAGGACATGTGACATTCACAGCCTATGACACATGCTCTTGCTTGTCTGGCAAAAAAGACCACTTAGCTGTGTGTGTGTCTGTGATTGGCTGACATGCTGGCCCGCCTAACTGCACGTGCACTTAGAAAAAAAAAATGGCGATCGGCATTCTCTCAGCACCACAGATCTAAACCGCGTCCCCCCCGCACACTATACGCTGAAATTTATTAATAGTGTGAATCACAGAGTGATTTACACTATTACAGTGAAAAGTCAGCTAGTAACTAGCTAGGTTTTTTGCTGATCAAACCGTTCTCGAATGTAACTCGAGCTGTCGAGCTTTTACAAAAAGCTTGCATTCGAGTTCGATCTCGAGCAGCCCCAAAATCACTCAAACATAAAATTGGCGAACCTTGAACCTCGAACATTGCTCAACTCTACCAACGACGTGACCCCGACGATATATCGTTAGCGATGTCGCAGCGTGTAAAGCACCCTTTAGACATCTTGGAAGAATTATGTGATGAACAAGAGAACGTGTCACCACCAGGTAAATACACTTTTCTTAAGGTCAAGAAATTTCCACTTCTTAAATTATATCCTAATATAGAACTTTTTGTTCAACTAGTAACCAAAGAATTAGAAAAAAGTTCTACATCAATCAGAGGTGATAATCTCACGTCGGATCAGAGACAAGCCCTTAAACAATTGAAACAGCTTAAAAATGTTGTGATCAAGCCATCTGATAAAAGGTGGGAATGTTGTTTTGTGGCCCACTCACCTCTATGAGAAATAGGCTTTTAGACAACTTAAGGATTGGAATTGTTATAGGAGGCTCACCTTTAATCCCCCTTCTGCTTTTCAGATAGAGCTACATGATATTTTGGACACTGCCCTTTAAAATGGAGTTATTGATAAAGAGACCAAGGAAGAACTTCTACCTAATTGCCCATGGACAGCATGTCTGTATTTACTACCCAAAATTCATAAGAATTTACAAACACCTCCTTGTCGGCCCATTGTTTCTGACAATAAGCCTATGTGAAGCCATGGGTAAGTTTTTGGATTTTTATTTGAAGCTTTTGGTGGAAACCTTACCTTTCTTTTTGAAGTATAGAATTTCTCAGAATAAAACTTATTTTGGGGGTACCTCAAATCAATATTCTATCAGAAAAATACCCATTCACTTTGAGTGACAAAGAGGAATTTTTTTAAAAAATTATTTACTTTATTTGGATATTAAAAAAGGGGTCCTTTGACCCAAGCATACAAAACACCAAAACATGAACAACAATAATACATAAGACAAAAGACAATAGGTAGTCTCACCCACTTCAGTGGGAACAAATAGAGACGTTTTTATAGAGTGGATAACCACCAATAATTTCACCTGAGAGAAGGTCAAAACTCAGAGAGGCAGGTGGATCTGTATTCTCTCCCTAATCTTCCCCTCAAAAAAGTCCTTACCTAAACAATGGAGCACATCCTAAGTTTTACGATGCCCCCATTCCTCGGCGGCTTGCCCTTAGCAGACCCTCCTCTATCCCTCTTGAATATTAATAATAACGTCTCAAAAAGTGGTGAGTACCACCATTATCTCTGGCACATCCACATTAACAGGTTTTTACTAGTAGAGGCAAACAGTAATTATGAGGAAGAAACTGTTCTTCAATGATCATCCTCAATACCTTGCTTAGAAAATGACCCTGAACTCCTGAGATATATAATAGCTCATAAATATCAATAATTCAGAGATATGGAAATTATCCACTTATCTTCCAAATCTGTCTTCTAGGTGCCTAGAGACCACCAAAAATTTCTTTATACCGAGTCCATGTGATTACATTTCATCTTCACATAATCTCGTCACGTCTTGCCCATCATGATCTTTTATCCAGAGTCCATGTAATTTTTTCAATTTTTCAAGAACTCATTTAATAACTCTCATCTCATCTCAACGCGTTTCGCTCCATACACAATAGCCGACGGAGCTCATCAGGAGATTTTTTTCATTTTTCAAAGAAGCATAATAGCCTGTTATAACGAAATCAATATCAGAGTCAAAAACACAAATTCATAATCTTTTAAATCCAAAAACCTAATAGTACATATAATAGGAGAAGAAGCTAATCCCCAGCAAGACAACCCTCATTTTATATATATATATATATATATATATATATATAAAACCAACATATTAACTCATGTTTTAGATAGACCAGTAATAGATGTAAATCATTTATCTTAGGCGTTCAAGCCTCCAGGGTCAGAGCGGTGTAACACACTATTGCTCTGACACTGGGGTATAGGTGTATATATATATATATAAGACCAACAAATTAACTCATATTTAGATAAACCAGTAATAGATGTAAATCATTTACCTTAGATGTTCCAGATTCCAGGGTCAGAGCGGTGTGACACACCATTGCTCTGACACTGGGGTTTAAATATATATATATATATATATATATATATAAGAACAGCATATTAACTCATGTTTAGATAAACCAATAATAGATGTGAATCATTTACCTTAGGTGTTCAAGCCTCCAGGGTCAGAGCGGTGTGACACACCATTACTCTGACACTGGGGTTTAAATAGTGTAGAACCCTCCCTTTTCCATCCACATGACCTAATCCTGGTCACTCTATTGGACAGGGGTCACACAGGTTATAAACACCAAAGTCAACAAGTCAGTCTGTTAATAGCTGGTATACACATTTCTCAGCCAAATCGCTACAATCGCAAGCTTCTTAACATTAGCCAATTTTATCTAGTACTTTTATTTAAACAAAATCAGAGAGAATCGCCATGTACACGGCGCCTGCGCATTAGCTACAGCCGAACCAGGAAGTACCAGGTGGAACGCACAATGCGTTCCACCTACTGCGCATGCGCCAAAGTAAAAGGCCAATGCGCATGCGTCCAGACGTCTAATACGCCGTAAACCCAGTGCACTAGTCACATCCGGACCAGGAAATCCTTAGTGGAACGCACAATGCGCTCCACCTGCTGCCTATGAGCTACAATTAAAGGCCACTGCGCATGCGTCCAGGAATCTAATAGCGCTAACAGCCCAACGTTTTTATTTATAATAGATTCGTAGAAGCAGCCAGGCTCCAATAGTAGGGCTATCTAGTATTAAATCCCAGATGAACAGTAGTATTTATATCTGCCCATAGTCTATTTTACGGATATAATACTTTCGGCCGCTACACTACCACAAAACGTCCACCAGAGGTCGGCAGTGTACATAATCAATTCCTTACTAGAAAATGCCATGAACTATCAATAATGTCAAGTATTTTTTAACTAATCTCTTTTTTTATACATACAGATGCTTGCATAGAGTTTTTTCTTATTTTATTTACTTTTTTAGGGGGTGTAATATAGCCCAGCTAGGGAAAAACTTCAAAAAATGATATTTATTAATTTTTCAAAAAATTAAAAATACTATGGGGTGACCTTTCCGGTCAATAACAACCCAGGCAGATTTTTAGTTGAAAAAGCCGTCCCTAGCCTCTGTGCCGTAAACAGATAACCTCTCCTCCATGCACCACCACAACTACAAAAAACAATTAAAAACCAGCTGCTCGTTCAGACCCTCAGGATTAGTGGATCTGAACCGATATATCCATTTACATTCCTTCTGAAGTAGAACTCTATTCCAATCTCCTTTTCTAGGTGAGGGGGGTACTTGTTCGATTACCGAAAACTTAATGCTTCCCAAATCTCCTCCATGGGCTGACCTGACATGTCTAGATACTGGGGTGTCTCTTGCAGGTGATATGAGAGTCCTGAGCAAGGGACTCTCATTTGTCCCTACAGAGCGTTACGATGCGTTTTCCTGGACTAAAGATGTAGCCCTTTTCAGAAGGAAGTTAAAATGGAAAAATTTTTTCCATGATTCTGACAAAAATAAGATGGAGGCTCTGGGGATTACGCCTGAGGATAGGGATACTTTTTGCACACTTTGTGACCTTCAGGAAGAAGGCAATCGGGAACCAGGAACAGGCCCATTCACATTATTAAAAAAGAAAAGCACTAGATCACCACCAAGAAGTGATCTTGATAGTGTGGATATCTTTATGAAGGTGGTGAATGAGGATCTTTTACAACTAGGTCTATTGAACAGGACCGGTGGGGCGAATCTTAACAAGCAAGAAATGGACGCAATGGTGGCCTTAACGAAGAATAACAGCTTTATATGTAAACCTTCGGATAAAGGAGGGAACATCATTCTCCTAGACCACGAAAGGTATCTGTCTATGTGTTCTACCATTCTGAAACAGAGAGATAACTATTGCGTATTGAACAAAGACCCTATCATATTATTTTCAGGTTCTCTGAATGAGCTACTGAAAACAGCTTTTGACGAGAGATTGGTTTCAGAAAGCGAAGTGGAGTTTATGATAAATAAATTCCCAACGATTCCTACATTCTATGCACTTCCCAAGGTCCACAAGGGGACGTCCCCCTTGAAGGGACGTCCCATTGTGCCCGGGATTAACTCTCTGACCCAAAATGCAGGCATTTATCTCGATGCAATCTTGAGGCCTTTTGTTACCTCCCTTTCCTCATATTTGAGGGACACCAGTGACCTATTGAGTAAGATCGATGGTATTGTTATGGATGAAAATACGTTTTTTGCGTCTATTGACGTGGAATCTCTGTATAGTTCCATCTCTCACGAAAAAGGTTTGACGGCAGTGAAGTATTTTTTGGAGACGAGGGGTGTTCAATTTGAAAGGCATAACTTTTTTGTGCTGGACCTTCTCGAACATGTGTTGACCCACAATTATTTCATTTTTAACGGGGAATATTACCACCAGCTCAGGGGCACAGCGATGGGGTGTTCATGTGCCCCATCTTATGCCAACTTGTTCCTGGGCTGGTGGGAAGACACTTTAGTCTTCCAAGAACACATGTCGAGATGGACTGATCATCTTTTGTTCTGGGGCCGGTACATAGATGATATTCTGATTCTATGGGCCGGCCCCCAGGACTTGTTTAGGGACTTTGTTCAGGAGCTAAATAAGAG
The DNA here is from genome assembly GCF_048569485.1 of Anomaloglossus baeobatrachus. Classification (NCBI taxonomy): domain Eukaryota; kingdom Metazoa; phylum Chordata; class Amphibia; order Anura; family Aromobatidae; genus Anomaloglossus; species Anomaloglossus baeobatrachus. The sequence continues at coordinate 115,048,832 of NC_134362.1, read as the reverse complement.
CAAAAATAATGCTGGGTTGTTTTTTACATCAGAGATCAATAAGAATGAATTACCCTTTCTTGATGTGGTCCTAAGTAAAGATGAAAGAGGACTTATACAGACTAAGGTCCATCGAAAACCTACCGCTTCGAATAACCTACTTCACTGGTCAAGTCACCATCCAACCCCTCTAAAAAGAGGGATACCGAGAGGACAGTACCTCAGACTGAGGAGAAATTGTTCATCAAATGTTGCTTTTTATAATCAGGCAAAAGACTTACGTACTAGGTTCTCCGAACGAGGATACCCCTCGGATGTATTAAAAAATGCTTTTAAAGGGGCAATTGAAAAAAATAGGCAAGATCTCCTTGTCTTGGAAGGGTCTGAACGAGCAGCTGGTTTTTAATTGTTTTTTGTAGTTGTGGTGGTGCATGGAGGAGAGGTTATCTGTTTACGGCACAGAGGCTAGGGACGGCTTTTTCAACTAAAAATCTGCCTGGGTTGTTATTGACCGGAAAGGTCACCCCATAGTATTTTTAATTTTTTGAAAAATTAATAAATATCATTTTTTGAAGTTTTTCCCTAGCTGGGCTATATTACACCCCCTAAAAAAGTAAATAAAATAAGAAAAAACTCTATGCAAGCATCTGTATGTATAAAAAAAGAGATTAGTTAAAAAATACTTGACATTATTGATAGTTCATGGCATTTTCTAGTAAGGAATTGATTATGTACACTGCCGACCTCTGGTGGACGTTTTGTGGTAGTGTAGCGGCCGAAAGTATTATATCCGTAAAATAGACTATGGGCAGATATAAATACTACTGTTCATCTGTGATTTAATACTAGATAGCCCTACTATTGGAGCCTGGCTGCTTCTACGAATCTATTATAAATAAAAACGTTGGGCTGTTAGCGCTATTAGATTCCTGGACGCATGCGCAGTGGCCTTTAATTGTAGCGCATAGGCAGCAGGTGGAGCGCATTGTGCGTTCCACTAAGGATTTCCTGGTCCGGATGTGACTAGTGCACTGGGTTTACGGCGTATTAGACGTCTGGACGCATGCGCATTGGCCTTTTACTTTGGCGCATGCGCAGTAGGTGGAACGCATTGTGCGTTCCACCTGGTACTTCCTGGTTCGGCTGTAGCTAATGCGCAGGCGCCGTGTACATGGCGATTCTCTCTGATTTTGTTTAAATAAAAGTACTAGATAAAATTGGCTAATGTTAAGCTTGCGATTGTAGCGATTTGGCTGAGAAATGTGTATACCAGCTATTAACAGACTGACTTGTTGACTTTGGTGTTTATAACCTGTGTGACCCCTGTCCAATAGAGTGACCAGGATTAGGTCATGTGGATGGAAAAGGGAGGGTTCTACACTATTTAAACCCCAGTGTCAGAGTAATGGTGTGTCACACCGCTCTGACCCTGGAGGCTTGAACACCTAAGGTAAATGATTCACATCTATTATTGGTTTATCTAAACATGAGTTAATATGCTGTTCTTATATATATATATATATATATATATATATATATATTTATATATATATATATATATATATATATATATATATATATATATATTTATTTAAACCCCAGTGTCAGAGCAATGGTGTGTCACACCGCTCTGACCCTGGAATCTGGAACATCTAAGGTAAATGATTTACATCTATTACTGGTTTATCTAAATATGAGTTAATTTGTTGGTCTTATATATATATATATATATATATATATATACACCTATACCCCAGTGTCAGAGCAATAGTGTGTTACACCGCTCTGACCCTGGAGGCTTGAACGCCTAAGATAAATGATTTACATCTATTACTGGTCTATCTAAAACATGAGTTAATATGTTGGTTATATATATATATATATATATATAAAAAATGAGGGTTGTCTTGCTGGGGATTAGCTTCTTCTCCTATTATATGTACTATTAGGTTTTTGGATTTAAAAGATTATGAATTTGTGTTTTTGACTCTGATATTGATTTCGTTATAACAGGCTATTATGCTTCTTTGAAAAATGAAAAAAATCTCCTGATGAGCTCCGTCGGCTATTGTGTATGGAGCGAAACGCGTTGAGATGAGATGAGAGTTATTAAATGAGTTCTTGAAAAATTGAAAAAATTACATGGACTCTGGATAAAAGATCATGATGGGCAAGACGTGACGAGATTATGTGAAGATGAAATGTAATCACATGGACTCGGTATAAAGAAATTTTTGGTGGTCTCTAGGCACCTAGAAGACAGATTTGGAAGATAAGTGGATAATTTCCATATCTCTGAATTATTGATATTTATGAGCTATTATATATCTCAGGAGTTCAGGGTCATTTTCTAAGCAAGGTATTGAGGATGATCATTGAAGAACAGTTTCTTCCTCATAATTACTGTTTGCCTCTACTAGTAAAAACCTGTTAATGTGGATGTGCCAGAGATAATGGTGGTACTCACCACTTTTTGAGACGTTATTATTAATATTCAAGAGGGATAGAGGAGGGTCTGCTAAGGGCAAGCCGCCGAGGAATGGGGGCATCGTAAAACTTAGGATGTGCTCCATTGTTTAGGTAAGGACTTTTTTGAGGGGAAGATTAGGGAGAGAATACAGATCCACCTGCCTCTCTGAGTTTTGACCTTCTCTCAGGTGAAATTATTGGTGGTTATCCACTCTATAAAAACGTCTCTATTTGTTCCCACTGAAGTGGGTGAGACTACCTATTGTCTTTTGTCTTATGTATTATTGTTGTTCATGTTTTGGTGTTTTGTATGCTTGGGTCAAAGGACCCCTTTTTTAATATCCAAATAAAGTAAATAATTTTTTAAAAAAATTCCTCTTTGTCACTCAAAGTGAATGGGTTTTTTTTTGAAGTATACAAATGAATTCTTGAACAAAGTGTCCAATATTCATATACTGTAGATGACAGCATGTGGCTGTTGTATTAGATGTGGAATCATTGTACACGTCAATCCGTCATGATGATGGAATTGGAGCAGTTCAGTTCTTTTTGAATACTACAAATTTGGATTATTCTTTCAAATCATTTTTGATCTCTTTGCTTGAATTCTCCCTTAGGCATAATTTCTTTATGTTCAAGGATGTCCCCTACCTACAGCTCCAGGGCACAGCTATGGGGGTGGCTTTTGCGCCCTCATATGCTAATTTGTTTCTGGGGCTGTGGGAAAGGGAAGTCTTAAAGTCCCATCCATTACAATTGGCTGAGTATGTCCTAATGTGGACAAGATATATCGATGATATATTTATGATTTGGCAAGACAGTGAAGATGATTTGTTGATTTTTATAGGTCAACTTAACAGCAATGAAATTAATGTGAAGCTGACTTCCCACTACAGTCAATCTACTATTGAATTTTTTGATGTACGTGTGGACAAGCATGACTACGGGGTGTTTCGCAAACCGAAGTATTCAGAAAAGGTACAGCAGTGAACTCTTTACTGCATGCGTCGTCATCTCATCCACAAGCACTTATACGAAGTATCCCAACAGGTCAATTCTTGAGAACACGTCGTATCTGCTCTTCAGGATCTACTTTTCACAAACAAGTTGGCCTCTCGCTTTTCGGACAGGGGATATTTTGGAAGATGTATCAAGAAAGGATATCAACAGGCGGTCAAGAGCAAAAGAGAAGTACTTTTATGCCCCAGACAACGAGTGAAGTCTACACAAGAGGTGAGATTTATGAGATTTATTTCCCCTTATAGCTGTAGATGGAAGGAAATGTCGAACGCTATTAACAAATATTGGCCTATTATTCAAGCGGATAACGTTTTGTCAAAATACATTAAAGATAGGCCTACTATCACGTATAGGAGATCGAGCAACCTCAGAGATCTATTGACCCATAGCAATTATGCAGGACCTAAATCTTCTTTGACATTTGGGTCCAAAGGGCCCAAATGGGGTTTTTACCCATGTAGTATGTTCATTGCGTGTCCAAATATGGCAAGAAATACCACGTTTACATCGACAAATGGATTGCGAAAATTTAAGGTCGCAAGGCACATTACGTGCAATACCACACATGTGGTCTATTATGCATATTGTCCATGCAACAAGGTGTATGTGGGTTTGACTTCTCAACCTCTCAAAGTCCGTATATGGGAGCATGTCAGAAATATTAACCATGCGGTTGATATATCAGATATTTCTGTCCTTAAACCTTTGGCAAGACATTTTAAATTATAACATAATGGGGATCTTTTGAGAGCTTTTGGGATTGACTGTATCCCAATAGATCAACGTGGTGGTGACATGAAGAAAAAGTTATCCCAATTGGAATCACGATGGATTATGACTATTGATAGTGTCGCAGATGGGTGCCGCCTCCGCTGCGGCAACCGGGGCTGCTCAAGTGACGCTCGGATCCGGGATCGTGTATGGCGGCTCGAGTGGTGACCGGACCCGGGGTTCACGCAACCGCCAGTCCACGCACACAGTGAAAGAGGGGGTATTTACAGGGGAGGTTGTTGTCTGTGACGCCACCCGTGGGTTGCGGTGATGGGATGGTGGCACCGTCGCTGCCTCTGGGGGCCGATGTTCAGGACCGGTGATGTAGGGGAGCAGCAATATGGTTCTCCCTCCACGGGTAGGGGTTTGTTGTGGTCCTGGGGACCAGATGTGGGTAAGGAGCAGGGCTGGTGCGCCGTCGGCAGAGAGGACCGGGTGACACCGGTGTACTCACGATTATGAATAATCCACACAGAGTCCGTACTGTAAACCAATGCCGGATGCCGGTTGCCTTTAGAGGGGTGTGCTGGTCCCGCACCCAGGTTGACAATGTAGGGGCCCTTCCTCCTGCACTCGTGTCCTTTTAGTGTGGGGATTAACCCCACTTGGAATGGGAGAAATCCGCTCCCCTGCAGTTTTGTATGCAGAGGGGGCCGTTGCCTGCAGACGCTGACCCGTGGGACTTCAGTAGGTTCTTGGCGGACACCGTCCCCCGCGTTGGGCTGCCGGTCTGCTCTATCTTGGCTTCTCTCCTCGGGAACAAGACCTGGTACCTTGTTCTGCTGGTCAATTAACAAGGGGCTTGAAGCTTGCCTCGTCCTAGTGTCCAGGTACCCCACCTGTGCTTGGTCTCTGGACCGGATTCCCTCCATCGGTGCCGGCGGGCTACGACCCTGCCCCGGTCCACTTCAGGTCTCTCGCAACCGAGTCACCGTCTCCTGTGGCCCTACAGAGCCATCTGCCACCTAGTCGGTCCTCCCGTGGTCCCAGGGCTCCAACCACGACCACACTGCGCTCCGACTTCCACTTGAACTGCACAGCCCCTCAGCTGCACTCCACTCGAACTCTAGGCTTAAGGCCCAGTCACACTAAACAACATCGCTAGCAACATCACTGCTAATGAACAACTTTTGTGACGTAACAACGATGTTGCTAGCGATGTTGCTGTGTGTGACATCCAGCAACAACCCGGCCCCTGCTGTGAGGTCATTGGTTGTTGCTGAATATCCTGGGCCATTTTTTAGTTGTTGCTCTCCCGCTGTGATATTTACCTTCATTACCAGCCTCCACCGCTCTCAGCTGTCAGTGCCGGCTCCTGCTCTGTGCACATGTAGCTGCAGTACACATCGGGTAATTAACCCCATGTGTACTGTAGCTAGGAGAGCAGGGAGTCAGCGCTAAGCAGTGTGCTCAGCTCCCTGCTCTCTGCACATGTAGCTGCAGTACACATCGGGTAATTAACCGCATGTGTACTGTAGCTAGGAGAGCAGGGAGCCAGCGCTAAGCGGTGTGCGCTGGTAACCAAGGTAAATATCGGGTTGGTTACCCGATATTTACCTTAGTTACCAAGCGCAGCATCGCTTCCACGCGGCGCTGCTGGCTGGGGGCTGGTCACTGGTTGCTGGTGAGCTCACCAGCAACTCGTGTAGCCACGCTCCAGCGATCCCTGCCAGGTCAGGTTGCTGGTGGGATCGGTGGAGCGTCGCAGTGTGACATCTCACCAGCAACCTCCTAGCAATTTACCAGCGATCCCTATCAGGTTGGATCATTGTTGGGATCGCTGGTAAGTTGTTTAGTGTGACTGGGCCTTTAGACTCTCTGGTTCCCTCCCCGTGTCATCTCAAGACCCCTAGGTGGGCGTTCTCATCTGCCTGGTTCCGCCCACTGGTGTGTCCTGTGTGTCATAGGGGGGCGACTAGGATTTGTGGCTGATGTTCCTGTGTGTGGGAAGCGTGTTGTAAAATCCCAAGGAGAAGGCGATTCTTGTACCCTTGGTGGGGGGTACAGTCATCTGCGGGGGGGGGGAAGTGACGTTGGACGCCGCGCCATGAACTTCCAGTTCGGGGTCATGGACGCCAGCGCCGACATTACCACTCTGGTGAGTACTATAAAAATCTGGCACATACACCCCACATTCACCTTCACGAAGAAGCCCCTGACAAAATGCACATTACGGTATTCTATATTTTCTGCCCTGCTCCTAGCACCTTTATCTTGCAGCCTTACACTGGTCTGGATGGCTGCGTTTCTATCCCCTTGCCTCTCCATACCTGCTATCCTGGGAACTTGGACCTATGCAATAATTGTTTGCCTCTTCTGCTGCTATTTGCTGCTAATTGTTACTTAGGGTCAGTGCAATAATTATTATTTTTGCTGCTATTTAGGTATTTTGGTTCAGTGCAATTAGTATTGGGCTATACTACATATACCAATTTAAAAATCTTTTTGCTATTTTTCTGCCCAATCTGCTGCTATTTATTTATTATATTGGGGTATGTGCAATAAATATTGGGCAACATTATTTATACCAATTTTTGGTTCTTTATCTAGTGATTAAATTATAGCTCATATATTGCCTTTGCCTTCTAATTTTGTATATTTTGCACAGATGGGCTTATTGTATATGCCTCATCCATTTTTTATATGCATGCACTGTTTGAGGTTGTGTGTATATATATTTTTTCATGTCATTTTTAACTATGACATCTTGAGGGTGCCAAAAATATATATATTTTTTATGTTATTGTGCAAAAAAATTCTTTGGAGTGTGCAATATTTAATAGCTAATACTTTTTTCTAGTGGGTGTGCAATCTATATATATAATTGCCTTATTCTGTCTGTCTGTCTGTCTGTCTTGCTCCAAAATTGTGTCCTTACGGTGACACAAAGCTGATTGGCCGCTGGGCTCGCCATGGCCCCGCCATCCCGCACGGATTGGACGCTCGCCTCGCCTTGGCTCCTCCCCCCGCATGGATTGGCCGCTCGCCTCGCCTCAGATCCACCCCCCCGCACGAATTGTCCGCCACTCACACTCAGACTCAGACTCACACTCAGACTCACACAATAAGAATGAATTACCCTTTCTTGATGTGGTCCTAAGTAAAGATGAAAGAGGACTTATACAGACTAAGGTCCATCGAAAACCTACCGCTTCGAATAACCTACTTCACTGGTCAAGTCACCATCCAACCCCTCTAAAAAGAGGGATACCGAGAGGACAGTACCTCAGACTGAGGAGAAATTGTTCATCAAATGTTGCTTTTTATAATCAGGCAAAAGACTTACGTACTAGGTTCTCCGAACGAGGATACCCCTCGGATGTATTAAAAAATGCTTTTAAAGGGGCAATTGAAAAAAATAGGCAAGATCTCCTTGTCTTGGAAGGGTCTGAACGAGCAGCTGGTTTTTAATTGTTTTTTGTAGTTGTGGTGGTGCATGGAGGAGAGGTTATCTGTTTACGGCACAGAGGCTAGGGACGGCTTTTTCAACTAAAAATCTGCCTGGGTTGTTATTGACCGGAAAGGTCACCCCATAGTATTTTTAATTTTTTGAAAAATTAATAAATATCATTTTTTGAAGTTTTTCCCTAGCTGGGCTATATTACACCCCCTAAAAAAGTAAATAAAATAAGAAAAAATTCTATGCAAGCATCTGTATGTATAAAAAAAGAGATTAGTTAAAAAATACTTGACATTATTGATAGTTCATGGCATTTTCTAGTAAGGAATTGATTATGTACACTGCCGACCTCTGGTGGACGTTTTGTGGTAGTGTAGCGGCCGAAAGTATTATATCCGTAAAATAGACTATGGGCAGATATAAATACTACTGTTCATCTGTGATTTAATACTAGATAGCCCTACTATTGGAGCCTGGCTGCTTCTACGAATCTATTATAAATAAAAACGTTGGGCTGTTAGCGCTATTAGATTCCTGGACGCATGCGCAGTGGCCTTTAATTGTAGCGCATAGGCAGCAGGTGGAGCGCATTGTGCGTTCCACTAAGGATTTCCTGGTCCGGATGTGACTAGTGCACTGGGTTTACGGCGTATTAGACGTCTGGACGCATGCGCATTGGCCTTTTACTTTGGCGCATGCGCAGTAGGTGGAACGCATTGTGCGTTCCACCTGGTACTTCCTGGTTCGGCTGTAGCTAATGCGCAGGCGCCGTGTACATGGCGATTCTCTCTGATTTTGTTTAAATAAAAGTACTAGATAAAATTGGCTAATGTTAAGCTTGCGATTGTAGCGATTTGGCTGAGAAATGTGTATACCAGCTATTAACAGACTGACTTGTTGACTTTGGTGTTTATAACCTGTGTGACCCCTGTCCAATAGAGTGACCAGGATTAGGTCATGTGGATGGAAAAGGGAGGGTTCTACACTATTTAAACCCCAGTGTCAGAGTAATGGTGTGTCACACCGCTCTGACCCTGGAGGCTTGAACACCTAAGGTAAATGATTCACATCTATTATTGGTTTATCTAAACATGAGTTAATATGCTGTTCTTATATATATATATATATATATATATATACATATATTTATATATATATATATATATATATATATATATTTATTTAAACCCCAGTGTCAGAGCAATGGTGTGTCACACCGCTCTGACCCTGGAATCTGGAACATCTAAGGTAAATGATTTACATCTATTACTGGTTTATCTAAATATGAGTTAATTTGTTGGTCTTATATATATATATATATATATATATATATATACACCTATACCCCAGTGTCAGAGCAATAGTGTGTTACACCGCTCTGACCCTGGAGGCTTGAACGCCTAAGATAAATGATTTACATCTATTACTGGTCTATCTAAAACATGAGTTAATATGTTGGTTATATATATATATATATATATATAAAAAATGAGGGTTGTCTTGCTGGGGATTAGCTTCTTCTCCTATTATATGTACTATTAGGTTTTTGGATTTAAAAGATTATGAATTTGTGTTTTTGACTCTGATATTGATTTCGTTATAACAGGCTATTATGCTTCTTTGAAAAATGAAAAAAATCTCCTGATGAGCTCCGTCGGCTATTGTGTATGGAGCGAAACGCGTTGAGATGAGATGAGAGTTATTAAATGAGTTCTTGAAAAATTGAAAAAATTACATGGACTCTGGATAAAAGATCATGATGGGCAAGACGTGACGAGATTATGTGAAGATGAAATGTAATCACATGGACTCGGTATAAAGAAATTTTTGGTGGTCTCTAGGCACCTAGAAGACAGATTTGGAAGATAAGTGGATAATTTCCATATCTCTGAATTATTGATATTTATGAGCTATTATATATCTCAGGAGTTCAGGGTCATTTTCTAAGCAAGGTATTGAGGATGATCATTGAAGAACAGTTTCTTCCTCATAATTACTGTTTGCCTCTACTAGTAAAAACCTGTTAATGTGGATGTGCCAGAGATAATGGTGGTACTCACCACTTTTTGAGACGTTATTATTAATATTCAAGAGGGATAGAGGAGGGTCTGCTAAGGGCAAGCCGCCGAGGAATGGGGGCATCGTAAAACTTAGGATGTGCTCCATTGTTTAGGTAAGGACTTTTTTGAGGGGAAGATTAGGGAGAGAATACAGATCCACCTGCCTCTCTGAGTTTTGACCTTCTCTCAGGTGAAATTATTGGTGGTTATCCACTCTATAAAAACGTCTCTATTTGTTCCCACTGAAGTGGGTGAGACTACCTATTGTCTTTTGTCTTATGTATTATTGTTGTTCATGTTTTGGTGTTTTGTATGCTTGGGTCAAAGGACCCCTTTTTTAATATCCAAATAAAGTAAATAATTTTTTAAAAAAATTCCTCTTTGTCACTCAAAGTGAATGGGTTTTTTTTGAAGTATACAAATGAATTCTTGAACAAAGTGTCCAATATTCATATACTGTAGATGACAGCATGTGGCTGTTGTATTAGATGTGGAATCATTGTACACGTCAATCCGTCATGATGATGGAATTGGAGCAGTTCAGTTCTTTTTGAATACTACAAATTTGGATTATTCTTTCAAATCATTTTTGATCTCTTTGCTTGAATTCTCCCTTAGGCATAATTTCTTTATGTTCAAGGATGTCCCCTACCTACAGCTCCAGGGCACAGCTATGGGGGTGGCTTTTGTGCCCTCATATGCTAATTTGTTTCTGGGGCTGTGGGAAAGGGAAGTCTTAAAGTCCCATCCATTACAATTGGCTGAGTATGTCCTAATGTGGACAAGATATATCGATGATATATTTATGATTTGGCAAGACAGTGAAGATGATTTGTTGATTTTTATAGGTCAACTTAACAGCAATGAAATTAATGTGAAGCTGACTTCCCACTACAGTCAATCTACTATTGAATTTTTTGATGTACGTGTGGACAAGCATGACTACGGGGTGTTTCGCAAACCGAAGTATTCAGAAAAGGTACAGCAGTGAACTCTTTACTGCATGCGTCGTCATCTCATCCACAAGCACTTATACGAAGTATCCCAACAGGTCAATTCTTGAGAACACGTCGTATCTGCTCTTCAGGATCTACTTTTCACAAACAAGTTGGCCTCTCGCTTTTCGGACAGGGGATATTTTGGAAGATGTATCAAGAAAGGATATCAACAGGCGGTCAAGAGCAAAAGAGACGTACTTTTATGCCCCAGACAACGAGTGAAGTCTACACAAGAGGTGAGATTTATGAGATTTATTTCCCCTTATAGCTGTAGATGGAAGGAAATGTCGAACGCTATTAACAAATATTGGCCTATTATTCAAGCGGATAACGTTTTGTCAAAATACATTAAAGATAGGCCTACTATCACGTATAGGAGATCGAGCAACCTCAGAGATCTATTGACCCATAGCAATTATGCAGGACCTAAATCTTCTTTGACATTTGGGTCCAAAGGGCCCAAATGGGGTTTTTACCCATGTAGTATGTTCATTGCGTGTCCAAATATGGCAAGAAATACCACGTTTACATCGACAAATGGATTGCGAAAATTTAAGGTCGCAAGGCACATTACGTGCAATACCACACATGTGGTCTATTATGCATATTGTCCATGCAACAAGGTGTATGTGGGTTTGACTTCTCAACCTCTCAAAGTCCGTATATGGGAGCATGTCAGAAATATTAACCATGCGGTTGATATATCAGATATTTCTGTCCTTAAACCTTTGGCAAGACATTTTAAATTATAACATAATGGGGATCTTTTGAGAGCTTTTGGGATTGACTGTATCCCAATAGATCAACGTGGTGGTGACATGAAGAAAAAGTTATCCCAATTGGAATCACGATGGATTATGACTATTGATAGTGTCGCAGATGGGTGCCGCCTCCGCTGCGGCAACCGGGGCTGCTCAAGTGACGCTCGGATCCGGGATCGTGTATGGCGGCTCGAGTGGTGACCGGACCCGGGGTTCACGCAACCGCCAGTCCACGCACACAGTGAAAGAGGGGGTATTTACAGGGGAGGTTGTTGTCTGTGACGCCACCCGTGGGTTGCGGTGATGGGATGGTGGCACCGTCGCTGCCTCTGGGGGCCGATGTTCAGGACCGGTGATGTAGGGGAGCAGCAATATGGTTCTCCCTCCACGGGTAGGGGTTTGTTGTGGTCCTGGGGACCAGATGTGGGTAAGGAGCAGGGCTGGTGCGCCGTCGGCAGAGAGGACCGGGTGACACCGGTGTACTCACGATTATGAATAATCCACACAGAGTCCGTACTGTAAACCAATGCCGGATGCCGGTTGCCTTTAGAGGGGTGTGCTGGTCCCGCACCCAGGTTGACAATGTAGGGGCCCTTCCTCCTGCACTCGTGTCCTTTTAGTGTGGGGATTAACCCCACTTGGAATGGGAGAAATCCGCTCCCCTGCAGTTTTGTATGCAGAGGGGGCCGTTGCCTGCAGACGCTGACCCGTGGGACTTCAGTAGGTTCTTGGCGGACACCGTCCCCCGCGTTGGGCTGCCGGTCTGCTCTATCTTGGCTTCTCTCCTCGGGAACAAGACCTGGTACCTTGTTCTGCTGGTCAATTAACAAGGGGCTTGAAGCTTGCCTCGTCCTAGTGTCCAGGTACCCCACCTGTGCTTGGTCTCTGGACCGGATTCCCTCCATCGGTGCCGGCGGGCTACGACCCTGCCCCGGTCCACTTCAGGTCTCTCGCAACCGAGTCACCGTCTCCTGTGGCCCTACAGAGCCATCTGCCACCTAGTCGGTCCTCCCGTGGTCCCAGGGCTCCAACCACGACCACACTGCGCTCCGACTTCCACTTGAACTGCACAGCCCCTCAGCTGCACTCCACTCGAACTCTAGGCTTAAGGCCCAGTCACACTAAACAACATCGCTAGCAACATCACTGCTAATGAACAACTTTTGTGACGTAACAACGATGTTGCTAGCGATGTTGCTGTGTGTGACATCCAGCAACAACCCGGCCCCTGCTGTGAGGTCATTGGTTGTTGCTGAATATCCTGGGCCATTTTTTAGTTGTTGCTCTCCCGCTGTGATATTTACCTTCATTACCAGCCTCCACCGCTCTCAGCTGTCAGTGCCGGCTCCTGCTCTGTGCACATGTAGCTGCAGTACACATCGGGTAATTAACCCCATGTGTACTGTAGCTAGGAGAGCAGGGAGTCAGCGCTAAGCAGTGTGCTCAGCTCCCTGCTCTCTGCACATGTAGCTGCAGTACACATCGGGTAATTAACCGCATGTGTACTGTAGCTAGGAGAGCAGGGAGCCAGCGCTAAGCGGTGTGCGCTGGTAACCAAGGTAAATATCGGGTTGGTTACCCGATATTTACCTTAGTTACCAAGCGCAGCATCGCTTCCACGCGGCGCTGCTGGCTGGGGGCTGGTCACTGGTTGCTGGTGAGCTCACCAGCAACTCGTGTAGCCATGCTCCAGCGATCCCTGCCAGGTCAGGTTGCTGGTGGGATCGGTGGAGCGTCGCAGTGTGACATCTCACCAGCAACCTCCTAGCAATTTACCAGCGATCCCTATCAGGTTGGATCATTGTTGGGATCGCTGGTAAGTTGTTTAGTGTGACTGGGCCTTTAGACTCTCTGGTTCCCTCCCCGTGTCATCTCAAGACCCCTAGGTGGGCGTTCTCATCTGCCTGGTTCCGCCCACTGGTGTGTCCTGTGTGTCATAGGGGGGCGACTAGGATTTGTGGCTGATGTTCCTGTGTGTGGGAAGCGTGTTGTAAAATCCCAAGGAGAAGGCGATTCTTGTACCCTTGGTGGGGGGTACAGTCATCTGCGGGGGGGGGGGGAAGTGACGTTGGACGCCGCGCCATGAACTTCCAGTTCGGGGTCATGGACGCCAGCGCCGACATTACCACTCTGGTGAGTACTATAAAAATCTGGCACATACACCCCACATTCACCTTCACGAAGAAGCCCCTGACAAAATGCACATTACGGTATTCTATATTTTCTGCCCTGCTCCTAGCACCTTTATCTTGCAGCCTTACACTGGTCTGGATGGCTGCGTTTCTATCCCCTTGCCTCTCCATACCTGCTATCCTGGGAACTTGGACCTATGCAATAATTGTTTGCCTCTTCTGCTGCTATTTGCTGCTAATTGTTACTTAGGGTCAGTGCAATAATTATTATTTTTGCTGCTATTTAGGTATTTTGGTTCAGTGCAATTAGTATTGGGCTATACTACATATACCAATTTAAAAATCTTTTTGCTATTTTTCTGCCCAATCTGCTGCTATTTATTTATTATATTGGGGTATGTGCAATAAATATTGGGCAACATTATTTATACCAATTTTTGGTTCTTTATCTAGTGATTAAATTATAGCTCATATATTGCCTTTGCCTTCTAATTTTGTATATTTTGCACAGATGGGCTTATTGTATATGCCTCATCCATTTTTTATATGCATGCACTGTTTGAGGTTGTGTGTATATATATTTTTTCATGTCATTTTTAACTATGACATCTTGAGGGTGCCAAAAATATATATATTTTTTATGTTATTGTGCAAAAAAATTCTTTGGAGTGTGCAATATTTAATAGCTAATACTTTTTTCTAGTGGGTGTGCAATCTATATATATAATTGCCTTATTCTGTCTGTCTGTCTGTCTTGCTCCAAAATTGTGTCCTTACGGTGACACAAAGCTGATTGGCCGCTGGGCTCGCCATGGCCCCGCCATCCCGCACGGATTGGACGCTCGCCTCGCCTTGGCTCCTCCCCCCGCATGGATTGGCCGCTCGCCTCGCCTCAGATCCACCCCCCCGCACGAATTGTCCGCCACTCACACTCACACTCAGACTCACACTCAGACTCAGACTCAGACTCAGACTCAGACTCAGACTCAGACTCAGACTTACACTCACACTCAGACTCACACTCAGACTCACACTCAGACTCAGACTCAGACTCAGACTCACACTCAGACTCACACTCACACTCACACTCACACTCAGACTCACACTCAGACTCACACTCAGACTCACACTCAGACTCACACTCAGACTCAGACTCAGACTCACACTCAGACTCACACTCAGACTCAGACTCAGACTCAGACTCAGACTCAGACTCAGACTCAGACTCAGACTCAGACTCAGACTCACACTCAGACTCAGACTCAGACTCAGACTCAGACTCAGACTCAGACTCACACTCACACTCAGACTCACACTCAGACTCACACTCAGACTCACACTCAGACTCACACTCAGACTCACACTCAGACTCACACTCAGACTCAGACTCAGACTCAGACTCAGACTCAGACTCAGACTCACACTCAGACTCAGACTCAGACTCAGACTCAGACTCAGACTCAGACTCAGACTCACACTCAGACTCAGACTCAGACTCACACTCACACTCAGACTCAGACTCAGACTCAGACTCACACTCAGACTCAGACTCAGACTCAGACTCAGACTCAGACTCAGACTCAGACTCACACTCAGACTCACACTCACACTCAGACTCACACTCAGACTCACACTCAGACTCACACTCAGACTCACACTCAGACTCAGACTCACACTCAGACTCACACTCAGACTCAGACTCAGACTCAGACTCAGACTCAGACTCAGACTCACACTCAGACTCAGACTCAGACTCAGACTCAGACTCAGACTCAGACTCAGACTCAGACTCACACTCACACTCAGACTCAGACTCAGACTCAGACTCACACTCAGACTCAGACTCAGACTCAGACTCAGACTCAGACTCAGACTCACACTCAGACTCACACTCAGACTCACACTCAGACTCACACTCAGACTCACACTCAGACTCAGACTCACACTCACACTCAGACTCAGACTTACACTCACACTCAGACTCACACTCAGACTCACACTCAGACTCACACTCAGACTCACACTCACACTCAGACTCAGACTCAGACTCAGACTCAGACTCAGACTCAGACTCACACTCAGACTCACACTCACACTCAGACAGGGCCGGCGTCAGCACGCGGCATACCTGGGCAAATGCCGGGGCCCTGGAGAGCCGGGGGGGCCCACTCGGCCTCGTCAGTTCTGGTGCTCCCGGGCCGAGTTCCGCAGTCCTCGGCAGGAATCTGCAGCGCCGTCCCTTTAAGGCGCGCAGACTTCCTGGTTTGAACTTCATCTGTGGGCGGAGCTACCGACCGGCCTGCTCAGTCCCACAGATGAAGGAGTTGCAGTGCCAGCCAGCGACCCCCAGCACAGCTCTTCTCTCCGGCGCTGTGTGGGCCCCCTCTCCGGCGCTGTGTGGGCCCCCTCTCCGGCGCTGTGTGGGCCCCCTCTCCACCGTGACCTGAGAGGTATGTGCCCTCCCCGCCCCCGATTTATGGGCCCTGGGGAGCTGTATGGGCTTCTCCCCCCTTAGGTGTATGCCCTGCCCCCCGGTGCTGTATGTGCTGGCCCCTGGAGCTGTGTGTGTGGGCCCCACAGAGCTACGTGTGTGTCTGTATGTATGTAGCAGAGCTATGTGTGTATGTATGTAGCAGAGCTATGTGTGTATGTATGTAGCAGAGCTATATGTGTATGTATGTAGCAGAGCTATATGTGTATGTATGTAGCAGATTCATGTATGTATGTAGCAGAGCTATGTGTGTATGTATGTAGCAGATTCATGTATGTATGTAGCAGAGCTATGTGTGTATGTATGTAGCAGATTCATGTATGTATGTAGCAGAGCTATGTATGTAGCAGAGCTATGTATGTAGCAGAGCTATGTGTGTATGTATGTAGCAGAGCTATGTGTGTATGTATGTAGCAGAGCTATGTGTGTATGTATGTAGCAGAGCTATGTGTGTATGTATGTAGCAGAGCTATGTGTGTATGTATCCAGCAGAGCTGTGTATGTATGTAGCAGAGCTATGTGTGTATGTAGCAGAGCTATGTGTGTATGTATCCAGCAGAGCTGTGTATGTATGTAGCAGAGCTATGTGTGTATGTAGCAGAGCTATGTGTGTATGTATCCAGCAGAGCTGTGTGTGTCTGTATGTATGTATCTAGCAGAGTTGTGTTGTGTTTGTCTGTATGCATGTATGATGTGTATCTATGTATGTCAGTGTATATGACTGTATAGATATGTCAGTTCTATACGTATTTTTGTGAGTTTGTCTTTAAATATGTATATGTATGTGTACGTATGTGTGTGTCTGCGTGTGGATGGGGCCCACCGGGACTCTTCCGCCCGGGGCCCACAAAAACCTGGAGCCGGCCCTGCACTCAGACTCAGACTCACACTCAGACTCACACTCAGACTCAGACTCAGACTCAGACTCAGACTCAGACTCAGACTCACACTCAGACTCACACTCAGACTCAGACTCAGACTCACACTCAGACTCACACTCAGACTCAGACTCACACTCACACTCAGACTCAGACTTACACTCACACTCAGACTCACACTCAGACTCACACTCAGACTCACACTCAGACTCACACTCAGACTCAGACTCAGACTCAGACTCAGACTCAGACTCAGACTCAGACTCAGACTCACACTCAGACTCACACTCACACTCACACTCAGACTCAGACTCAGACTCAGACTCAGACTCAGACTCAGACTCACACTCAGACTCACACTCAGACTCACACTCAGACTCAGACTCACACTCAGACTCACACTCAGACTCACACTCAGACTCAGACTCAGACTCAGACTCAGACTCAGACTCACACTCAGACTCACACTCAGACTCACACTCAGACTCAGACTCAGACTCAGACTCAGACTCACACTCACACTCAGACTCACACTCACACTCAGACTCACACTCAGACTCACACTCAGACTCACACTCAGACTCACACTCAGACTCAGACTCAGACTCAGACTCAGACTCAGACTCACACTCAGACTCACACTCAGACTCAGACTCAGACTCACACTCAGACTCAGACTCAGACTCAGACTCAGACTCAGACTCAGACTCACACTCACACTCAGACTCACACTCAGACTCAGACTCAGACTCAGACTCAGACTCACACTCACACTCAGACTCACACTCAGACTCAGACTCAGACTCAGACTCAGACTCACACTCACACTCACACTCAGACTCAGACTCAGACTCACACTCAGACTCACACTCACACTCAGACTCACACTCACACTCAGACTCACACTCACACTCAGACTCAGACTCACACTCAGACTCACACTCAGACTCACACTCACACTCACACTCAGACTCACACTCACACTCACACTCAGACTCACACTCACACTCAGACTCAGACTCAGACTCACACTCAGACTCAGACTCACACTCAGACTCACACTCACACTCACACTCACACTCACACTCAGACTCACACTCAGACTCACACTCAGACTCACACTCAGACTCAGCACTCACACTCAGCACTCAGACTCACACTCACACTCAGACTCACACTCACACTCAGACTCACACTCACACTCAGACTCACACTCACACTCAGACTCACACTCACACTCACACTCACACTCAGACTCACACTCAGACTCACACTCAGACTCACACTCAGACTCAGACTCAGACTCACACTCACACTCAGACTCACACTCACACTCAGACTCACACTCACACTCACACTCACACTCACACTCACACTCAGACTCACACTCAGACTCACACTCAGACTCACACTCAGACTCAGACTCACACTCAGACTCACACTCAGACTCAGACTCACACTCACACTCAGACTCACACTCAGACTCAGACTCAGACTCAGACTCAGACTCAGACTCACACTCAGACTCACACTCACACTCAGACTCACACTCAGACTCACTCAGACTCAGACTCAGACTCAGACTCACACTCAGACTCACACTCAGACTCACACTCACTCACACTCAGACTCAGACTCAGACTCACACTCAGACTCACACTCAGACTCAGACTCACACTCAGACTCACACTCACACTCAGACTCACACTCAGACTCACACTCAGACTCAGACTCACACTCAGACTCACACTCACACTCAGACTCACACTCAGACTCACACTCAGACTCACACTCAGACTCAGACTCAACAGACTCACACTCAGACTCACACTCACACTCAGACTCAGACTCACACTCAGACTCACACTCACACTCAGACTCAGACTCACACTCACACTCAGACTCACACTCAGACTCAGACTCAGACTCAGACTCACACTCAGACTCACACTCACACTCAGACTCAGACTCACACTCAGACTCCTCACACTCACACTCAGACTCAGACTCACACTCAGACTCAGACTCACACTCAGACTCACACTCAGACTCACACTCAGACTCAGACTCACACTCAGACTCACACTCAGACTCACACTCAGACTCACACTCACACTCAGACTCACACTCAGACTCAGACTCACACTCAGACTCACACTCAGACTCAGACTCAGACTCAGACTCAGACTCACACTCAGACTCACACTCAGACTCACTCACTCACACTCAGACTCACACTCACACTCAGACTCACACTCAGACTCAGACTCACACTCAGACTCACACTCAACTCAGACTCAGACTCAGACTCACACTCAGACTCAGACTCAGACTCACACTCAGACTCAGACTCAGACTCAGACTCACACTCAGACTCAGACTCAGACTCACTCACACTCAGACTCAGACTCAGACTCACACTCAGACTCACACTCACACTCAGACTCAGACTCACACTCACACTCAGACTCACACTCAGACTCACACTCAGACTCACACTCAGACTCAGACTCACACTCAGACTCAGACTCAGACTCAGACTCACGACTCAGACTCACACTCAGACTCAGACTCACACTCACACTCAGACTCACACTCACACTCAGACTCACACTCAGACTCACGACTCAGACTCAGACTCAGACTCAGACTCACACTCACACTCAGACTCACGACTCAGACTCACCAGACTCACACTCAGACTCAGACTCACTCAGACTCACACTCACACTCAGACTCACACTCAGACTCACACTCAGACTCAGACTCAGACTCACACTCAGACTCAGACTCAGACTCAGACTCAGACTCAGACTCCAGACTCAGACTCACACTCACACTCAGACTCACACTCAGACTCACACTCAGACTCAGACTCAGACTCAGACTCAGACTCAGACTCACACTCAGACTCAGACTCAGACTCAGACTCACACTCAGACTCACACTCACACTCAGACTCAGACTCAGACTCACACTCAGACTCAGACTCAGACTCACACTCAGACTCACACTCACACTCAGACTCACACTCAGACTCAGACTCACACTCAGACTCAGACTCACACTCAGACTCACACTCAGACTCACACTCAGCACTCACACTCAGACTCACACTCAGACTCAGACTCAGACTCAGACTCAGACTCAGACTCAGACTCACACTCAACTCACACTCAGACTCAGACTCACACTCAGACTCACACTCAGACTCAGACTCAGACTCAGACTCACACTCAGACTCAGACTCACACTCAGACTCAGACTCAGACTCAGACTCACACTCACACTCAGACTCAGACTCAGACTCAGACTCA
The DNA here is from genome assembly GCF_048569485.1 of Anomaloglossus baeobatrachus. Lineage (NCBI taxonomy): Eukaryota > Metazoa > Chordata > Amphibia > Anura > Aromobatidae > Anomaloglossus > Anomaloglossus baeobatrachus. The sequence goes on along the minus strand of NC_134362.1, from coordinate 115,028,556 downwards.
CACTCACACTCAGACTCAGACTCACACTCAGACTCACACTCAGACTCAGACTCACTCAGACTCAGACTCAGACTCACACTCACACTCAGACTCAGACTCAGACTCAGACTCACACTCAGACTCAGACTCAGACTCACACTCAGACTCACACTCACACTCAGACTCACGACTCAGACTCAGACTCAGACTCAGACTCACTCAGACTCAGACTCAGACTCACACTCACACTCAGACTCACACTCAGACTCAGACTCAGACTCAGACTCAGACTCACACTCAGACTCAGACTCAGACTCACGACTCAGACTCAGACTCACACTCACACTCAGACTCAGACTCAGACTCAGACTCAGACTCAGCACTCAGACTCACACTCAGACTCAGACTCACACTCACACTCAGACTCAGACTCAGACTCAGACTCAGACTCAGACTCACACTCAGACTCAGACTCAGACTCAGACTCAGACTCACACTCAGACTCAGACTCAGACTCAGACTCAGACTCACACTCACACTCACACTCAGACTCAGACTCACTCACACTCACACTCAGACTCAGACTCAGACTCAGACTCAGACTCACACCTCAGAGACTCAACTCACACTCAGACTCACACTCACACTCAGACTCACACTCAGACTCAGACTCAGACTCAGACTCAGACTCAGACTCAGACTCACACTCAGACTCAGACTCAGACTCAGACTCAGACTCAGACTCACACTCAGACTCAGACTCAGACTCAGACTCAGACTCACACTCAGACTCAGACTCAGACTCAGACTCAGACTCAGACTCAGACTCACACTCAGACTCAGACTCAGACTCACTCAGACTCAGACTCAGACTCAGACTCAGCACTCAGACTCACACTCACACTCACACTCAGACTCAGACTCAGACTCAGACTCAGACTCACACTCAGACTCAGACTCAGACTCAGACTCAGACTCAGACTCAACTCAGACTCAGACTCAGCACTCAGACTCAGACTCACACTCAGACTCACACTCAGACTCAGACTCAGACTCAGACTCAGACTCACACTCACACTCAGACTCAGACTCAGACTCAGACTCACACTCAGACTCAGACTCAGACTCAGACTCAGACTCACACTCAGACTCAGACTCAGCACTCAGACTCAGACTCAGACTCAGACTCAGACTCAGACTCACACTCAGACTCAGACTCAGACTCAGACTCAGACTCAGACTCAGACTCAGACTCAGACTCAGACTCAGACTCACTCACACTCAGACTCAGACTCAGACTCACACTCAGACTCAGACTCAGACTCAGACTCAGACTCAGACTCACACTCACACTCAGACTCAGACTCACACTCAGACTCAGACTCAGACTCACACTCAGACTCAGACTCAGACTCACTCACACTCAGACTCAGACTCACACTCACACTCAGACTCAGACTCAGACTCAGACTCAGACTCAGACTCAGACTCAGACTCAGACTCACACTCAGACTCACACTCACACTCAGACTCAGACTCAGACTCAGACTCAGACTCAGACTCAGACTCAGACTCACGACTCAGACTCACACTCAGACTCACACTCACACTCAGACTCAGACTCAGACTCAGACTCACACTCAGACTCAACTCAGACTCACACTCAGACTCAGACTCACACTCACACTCAGACTCAGACTCAGACTCAGACTCAGACTCACACTCAGACTCAGACTCAGACTCACACTCACACTCAGACTCACACTCAGACTCAGACTCAGACTCAGACTCAGACTCAGCACTCAGACTCAGACTCAGACTCACACTCAGACTCAGACTCAGACTCAGACTCAGACTCAGACTCAGACTCACACTCAGACTCAGACTCAGACTCACACTCAGACTCAGACTCACACTCAGACTCAGACTCAGACTCAGACTCAGACTCAGACTCAGACTCAGACTCAGACTCAGACTCAGACTCAGACTCAGACTCACACTCAGACTCAGACTCACACTCACACTCAGACTCAGACTCACACTCAGACTCAGCACTCAGACTCAGACTCAGACTCAGACTCAGACTCAGACTCACACTCACACTCAGACTCACACTCACACTCACACTCAGACTCAGACTCAGACTCAGACTCAGACTCAGACTCAGACTCAGACTCACACTCAGACTCAGACTCACACTCAACCAACTCAGACTCAGACTCAGACTCAGACTCAGACTCAGACTCAGACTCACACTCAGACTCAGACTCAGACTCACACTCAGACTCAGACTCAGACTCACACTCAGACTCAGACTCACACTCAGACTCAGACTCAGACTCAGACTCAGACTCACACTCAGACTCAGACTCAGACTCAGACTCACACTCAGACTCAGACTCACACTCAGACTCAGACTCAGACTCAGACTCAGACTCAGACTCACACTCAGACTCAGACTCAGACTCACACTCAGACTCAGACTCAGACTCAGACTCAGACTCAGACTCAGACTCAGACTCAACTCAGACTCACACTCACACTCAGACTCAGACTCAGACTCAGACTCAGACTCAGACTCACACTCAGACTCAGACTCAGACTCAGACTCACACTCAGACTCACGACTCAGACTCAGACTCAGACTCAGACTCAGACTCAGACTCACACTCAGACTCAGACTCAGACTCAGACTCAGACTCAGACTCACACTCAGACTCAGACTCAGACTCAACTCAGACTCAGACTCAGACTCAGACTCAGACTCACTCAGACTCACACTCAGACTCAGACTCAGACTCAGACTCAGACTCAGACTCACACTCACACTCAGACTCAGACTCAGACTCAGACTCAGACTCAGACTCACACTCAGACTCAGACTCAGACTCAGACTCAGACTCACACTCAGACTCAGACTCAGACTCACACTCACACTCAGACTCACACTCAGACTCAGACTCAGACTCAGACTCAGACTCAGACTCAGACTCAGACTCAGACTCAGACTCAGACTCAACTCAGACTCAGACTCACGACTCAGACTCAGACTCAGACTCACACTCAGACTCAGACTCACACTCAGACTCAGACTCAGACTCACACTCAGACTCAGACTCACACTCAGACTCAGACTCAGACTCAGACTCAGACTCACACTCAGACTCAGACTCAGACTCACGACTCAGACTCAGACTCACACTCAGACTCAGACTCAGACTCAGACTCAGACTCAGACTCAGACTCAGACTCAGACTCAGACTCACACTCAGACTCACACTCACGACTCAGACTCAGACTCAGACTCAGACTCAGACTCAGACTCACACTCAGACTCAGACTCAGACTCAGACTCACACTCAGACTCACACTCAGACTCAGACTCAGACTCAGACTCAGACTCAGACTCACTCACACTCAGACTCAGACTCAGACTCAGACTCAGACTCAGACTCACACTCAGACTCAGAGACTCAGACTCAGACTCACACTCACACTCAGACTCAGACTCAGACTCAGACTCAGACTCAGACTCAGACTCACACTCAGACTCAGACTCACACTCACACTCAGCACTCAGACTCAGACTCAGACTCAGACTCAGACTCAGACTCACTCACACTCAGACTCAGACTCACACTCAGACTCAGACTCAGACTCAGACTCAGACTCAGACTCAGACTCAACTCAACTCAGACTCACACTCAGACTCAGACTCAGACTCACACTCAGACTCACACTCAGACTCAGACTCAGACTCAGACTCAGACTCACACTCAGACTCAGACTCAGACTCAGACTCACACTCAGACTCAGACTCAGACTCAGACTCAGACTCAGACTCACACTCACACTCAGACTCAGACTCAGACTCAGACTCAGACTCAGACTCAGACTCAGACTCACACTCACACTCAGACTCAGACTCAGACTCAGACTCAGACTCAGACTCAGACTCAGACTCCAGACTCAGACTCACACTCAGACTCAGACTCACACTCAGACTCACACTCAGACTCACACTCAGACTCAGACTCAGACTCAGACTCAGACTCACACTCAGACTCAGACTCAGACTCAGACTCACTCAGACTCAGACTCACACTCAGACTCACACTCACACTCACACTCAGACTCAGACTCAGACTCACACTCAGACTCATCAGACTCAGACTCAGACTCAGACTCACACTCAGACTCAGACTCAGACTCAGACTCAGACTCACACTCAGACTCAGACTCAACTCAGACTCAGACTCAGACTCAGACTCACACTCAGACTCAGACTCACACTCAGACTCACACTCAGACTCAGACTCAGACTCACACTCAGACTCAGACTCAGACTCAGACTCAGACTCAGACTCAGACTCAGACTCAGACTCAGACTCACACTCAGACTCAGACTCACACTCAGACTCAGACTCAGACTCACACTCAGACTCAGACTCAGACTCAGACTCAGACTCACACTCACACTCAGACTCAGACTCAGACTCAGACTCAGACTCAGACTCAGACTCAGACTCAGACTCAGACTCACACTCAGACTCAGACTCAGACTCACACTCAGACTCAGACTCAGACTCACACTCAGACTCAGACTCACACTCAGACTCACACTCAGACTCACACTCAGACTCAGACTCACACTCAGACTCAGACTCAGACTCAGACTCAGACTCACACTCAGACTCAGACTCACACTCAGACTCAGACTCAGACTCAGACTCACACTCAGACTCACACTCAGACTCAGACTCACACTCAGACTCACACTCAGACTCAGACTCAGACTCAGACTCAGACTCAGACTCAGACTCACACTCAGACTCAGACTCAGACTCAGACTCAGACTCAGACTCAGACTCACACTCAGACTCAGACTCAGACTCAGACTCAGACTCAGACTCAGACTCAGACTCACACTCAGACTCAGACTCAGACTCAGACTCAGACTCAGACTCAGACTCAGACTCAGACTCAGACTCAGACTCAGACTCAGACTCAGACTCAGACTCAGACTCACACTCAGACTCAGACTCAGACTCAGACTCAGACTCAGACTCAGACTCACACTCAGACTCACACTCACACTCAGACTCAGACTCAGACTCAGACTCAGACTCACACTCAGACTCACACTCAGACTCACACTCACACTCAGACTCAGACTCAGACTCAGACTCAGACTCAGACTCAGACTCAGACTCAGACTCAGACTCAGACTCACACTCACACTCAGACTCAGACTCAGACTCAGACTCAGACTCACACTCAGACTCAGACTCAGACTCAGACTCAGACTCAGACTCAGACTCAGACTCAGACTCACACTCAGACTCACACTCAGACTCAGACTCAGACTCAGACTCAGACTCAGACTCACACTCAGACTCACACTCAGACTCAGACTCAGACTCACACTCAGACTCAGACTCAGACTCAGACTCAGACTCAGACTCAGACTCAGACTCAGACTCAGACTCACACTCAGACTCAGACTCAGACTCAGACTCAGACTCAGACTCAGACTCAGACTCAGACTCACACTCAGACTCAGACTCAGACTCAGACTCAGACTCACACTCAGACTCAGACTCAGACTCAGACTCACACTCAGACTCAGACTCAGACTCACACTCAGACTCAGACTCAGACTCAGACTCACCACTCAGACTCAGACTCAGACTCAGACTCAGACTCAGCTCAGCTCAGACTCAGACTCACACTCAGACTCACACTCAGACTCACACTCAGACTCAGACTCAGACTCAGACTCAGACTCAGACTCAGACTCACACTCAGACTCAGACTCAGACTCAGACTCAGACTCACACTCACACTCAGACTCAGACTCAGACTCAGACTCAGACTCACACTCAGACTCACACTCAGACTCACACTCAGACTCAGACTCAGACTCACACTCAGACTCAGACTCAGACTCAGACTCAGACTCAGACTCAGACTCAGACTCAGACTCAGACTCACACTCAGACTCAGACTCAGACTCAGACTACTCAGACTCAGACTCAGACTCACACTCAGACTCAGACTCAGACTCAGACTCACACTCAGACTCAGACTCAGACTCAGACTCACACTCACACTCAGACTCAGACTCAGACTCAGACTCAGACTCAGACTCAGACTCACACTCAGACTCAGACTCACACTCAGACTCAGACTCACACTCAGACTCACTCAACTCAGACTCAGACTCACACTCAGACTCACACTCAGACTCACACTCAGACTCAGACTCAGACTCACACTCAGACTCAGACTCAGACTCACACTCAGACTCAGACTCAGACTCAGACTCACACTCACACTCACACTCAGACTCAGACTCAGACTCAGACTCAGACTCACACTCAGACTCAGACTCAGACTCAGACTCACACTCAGACTCACACTCAGACTCAGACTCAGACTCAGACTCAGACTCACACTCAGACTCAGACTCAGACTCAACTCAGACTCACACTCGACTCACACTCAGACTCAGACTCAGACTCAGACTCAGACTCACACTCAGACTCACCAGACTCAGACTCAGACTCAGACTCAGACTCACACTCAGACTCACACTCAGACTCACGACTCACTCAGACTCAGACTCACACTCAGACTCACACTCAGACTCAGACTCAGACTCACACTCAGACTCAGACTCAGACTCAGACTCACACTCAGACTCAGACTCAGACTCACACTCAGACTCAGACTCACACTCAGACTCAGACTCAGACTCAGACTCACACTCAGACTCAGACTCAGACTCAGACTCAGACTCAGACTCAGACTCACACTCAGACTCAGACTCAGACTCACTCAGACTCAGACTCAACTCAGACTCAGACTCAGACTCAGACTCAGACTCAGACTCAGACTCAGACTCACACTCAGACTCACACTCAGACTCAGACTCAGACTCAGACTCAGACTCAGACTCAGACTCAGACTCAGACTCAGACTCAGACTCACACTCAGACTCAGCACTCACACTCAGACTCAGACTCAGACTCAGACTCACACTCAGACTCAGACTCAGACTCAGACTCAGACTCAGACTCAGACTCACACTCAGCACTCAGACTCACACTCAGACTCAGACTCAGACTCAGACTCAGACTCAGACTCACACTCAGACTCAGACTCAGACTCAGACTCAGACTCAGACTCAGACTCAGACTCAGACTCAGACTCAGACTCAGACTCAGACTCAGACTCAGACTCACACTCAGACTCAGACTCAGACTCAGACTCACACTCAGACTCAGACTCAGACTCACACTCAGACTCACACTCACACTCAGACTCAGACTCACACTCAGACTCAGACTCAGACTCAGACTCAGACTCAGACTCACACTCAGACTCACACTCACGACTCAGACTCAGACTCAGACTCAGACTCAGACTCACACTCAGACTCAGACTCACACTCAGACTCACACTCAGACTCAGACTCAGACTCAGACTCAGACTCAGACTCAGACTCAGACTCAGACTCAGACTCAGACTCAGACTCAGACTCACACTCAGACTCACACTCAGACTCAGACTCAGACTCACACTCAGACTCAGACTCAGACTCAGACTCAGACTCAGACTCAGACTCAGACTCAGACTCAGACTCACACTCAGACTCAGACTCAGACTCAGACTCAGACTCAGACTCAGCACTCAGACTCAGACTCACACTCAGACTCAGACTCAGACTCAGACTCAGACTCAGACTCAGACTCAGACTCAGACTCACACTCAGACTCAGACTCAGACTCAGACTCAGACTCAGACTCAGACTCAGACTCAGACTCAGACTCACACTCAGACTCAGACTCAGACTCACACTCAGACTCAGACTCACACTCAGACTCACACTCAGACTCAGACTCAGACTCAGACTCACACTCAGACTCAGACTCAGACTCAGACTCAGACTCAGACTCACACTCAGACTCAGACTCAGACTCACACTCAGACTCAGCACTCAGACCTCAGACTCAGACTCAGACTCACACTCAGACTCACGACTCACACTCACACTCAGACTCAGACTCAGACTCAGACTCAGACTCACACTCAGACTCACACTCAGACTCACTCAGACTCAGACTCACACTCAGACTCAGACTCAGACTCAGACTCAGACTCAGACTCAGACTCAGACTCAGACTCAGACTCACACTCAGACTCACACTCAGACTCAGACTCAGACTCACACTCAGACTCAGACTCACACTCAGACTCACACTCACACTCAGACTCAGACTCAGACTCAGACTCAGACTCAGACTCAGACTCACACTCAGACTCAGACTCACACTCAGACTCACACTCACACTCAGACTCAGACTCACACTCAGACTCAGACTCAGACTCAGACTCAGACTCAGACTCACACTCAGACTCAGACTCAGACTCACACTCAGACTCAGACTCAGACTCACACTCAGACTCAGACTCACACTCAGACTCACACTCACACTCAGACTCAGACTCAGACTCACACTCAGACTCAGACTCACACTCAGACTCAGACTCACACTCAGACTCACACTCAGACTCAGACTCACACTCAGACTCAGACTCAGACTCAGACTCACACTCAGACTCACACTCACACTCAGACTCACACTCAGACTCACGACTCAGACTCAGACTCAGACTCAGACTCAGACTCAGACTCACTCACACTCAGACTCAGACTCAGACTCAGACTCAGACTCAGACTCAGACTCACACTCAGACTCAGACTCAGACTCAGACTCAGACTCACACTCAGACTCACACTCAGACTCAGACTCAGACTCACACTCAGACTCAGACTCAGACTCAGACTCACACTCACACTCACACTCAGACTCAGACTCACACTCAGACTCAGCACTCAGACTCAGACTCAGACTCAGACTCACACTCAGACTCAGACTCAGACTCAGACTCAGACTCAGACTCAGACTCACACTCAGACTCAGACTCAGACTCAGACTCACACTCAGACTCAGACTCAGACTCAGACTCAGACTCAGACTCAGACTCAGACTCAGACTCAGACTCACACTCAGACTCACACTCAGACTCACACTCACACTCAGACTCAGACTCAGACTCAGACTCAGACTCAGACTCACACTCAGACTCAGACTCAGACTCAGACTCACACTCAGACTCAGACTCAGACTCAGACTCAGACTCAGACTCAGACTCAGACTCAGACTCACACTCAGACTCAGACTCAGACTCAGACTCAGACTCAGACTCAGACTCAGACTCACGACTCAGACTCACACTCACACTCAGACTCAGACTCAGACTCAGACTCAGACTCAACTCAGACTCAGACTCAGACTCAGACTCAGACTCACACTCAGCACTCAGACTCAGACTCAGACTCACACTCAGACTCAGACTCAGACTCAGACTCACACTCAGACTCAGACTCAGACTCAGACTCAGACTCAGACTCACACTCAGACTCACACTCAGACTCAGACTCAGACTCAGCACTCAGACTCAGACTCAGACTCAGACTCAGACTCAGACTCAGACTCAGACTCAGACTCAGACTCACACTCACACTCAGACTCAGACTCAGACTCAGACTCAGACTCAGACTCAGACTCAGACTCAGACTCACACTCAGACTCAGACTCAGACTCAGACTCAGACTCACACTCAGACTCAGACTCAGACTCAGACTCACACTCAGACTCAGACTCAGACTCAGACTCAGACTCAGACTCAGACTCAGACTCACACTCAGACTCAGACTCAGACTCACACTCAGACTCAGACTCAGACTCACACTCAGACTCAGACTCAGACTCAGACTCAGACTCAGACTCACACTCAGACTCAGACTCAGACTCAGACTCAACTCAGACTCAGACTCAGACTCAGACTCAGACTCAGACTCACACTCAGACTCAGACTCAGACTCAGACTCAGACTCAGACTCAGACTCACACTCAGACTCACACTCAGACTCAGACTCAGACTCGACTCAGACTCACACTCAGACTCAGACTCAGACTCAGACTCAGACTCACACTCAGACTCAGACTCACACTCAGACTCAGACTCAGACTCAGACTCAGACTCACACTCAGACTCAGACTCAGACTCACACTCAGACTCAGACTCAGACTCAGACTCAGCACTCAGACTCAGACTCAGACTCAGACTCAGACTCACACTCAGACTCAGACTCAGACTCAGACTCAGACTCAGACTCAGACTCAGACTCAGCACTCAGACTCAGACTCAGACTCACACTCAGACTCACACTCAGACTCAGACTCAGACTCAGACTCACACTCAGACTCAGACTCACACTCAGACTCAGACTCAGACTCAGACTCAGACTCACACTCAGACTCAGACTCAGACTCAGACTCAGACTCAGACTCAGACTCACACTCAGACTCAGACTCAGACTCAGACTCAGACTCAGACTCACACTCAGACTCAGACTCAGACTCAGACTCAGACTCACACTCAGACTCAGACTCAGACTCAGACTCACAGACTCACGACTCAGACTCACACTCAGACTCAGACTCAGACTCAGACTCAGACTCAGACTCACACTCAGACTCAGACTCACACTCAGACTCACACTCACACTCAGACTCAGACTCAGACTCAGACTCAGACTCAGACTCAGACTCAGACTCACACTCAGACTCAGACTCAGACTCAGACTCAGACTCAGACTCAGACTCACACTCAGACTCAGACTCAGACTCACACTCAGACTCAGACTCAGACTCACACTCAGACTCAGACTCAGACTCAGACTCAGACTCAGACTCACACTCAGACTCACGACTCAGACTCTCACACTCACACTCAGACTCAGACTCAGACTCAGACTCAGACTCAGACTCAGCACTCAGACTCACACTCAGACTCAGACTCAGACTCAGACTCAGACTCAGACTCAGACTCAGACTCAGACTCAGACTCACACTCACACTCAGATCAGACTCAGACTCAGACTCAGACTCAGACTCAGACTCAGACTCACACTCAGACTCACACTCAGACTCACACTCAGACTCAGACTCAGACTCAGACTCAGACTCAGACTCACACTCAGACTCAGACTCAGACTCAGACTCAGACTCAGACTCAGACTCAGACTCAGACTCACACTCAGACTCAGACTCAGACTCACACTCAGACTCAGACTCAGACTCACACTCAGACTCAGACTCAGACTCAGACTCAGACTCAGACTCAGACTCAGACTCAGACTCAGACTCAGACTCAGACTCACACTCACACTCAGACTCAGCACTCAGACTCAGACTCAGACTCACACTCACACTCAGACTCAGACTCAGACTCAGACTCAGACTCAGACTCAGACTCAGACTCAGACTCACACTCAGACTCAGACTCAGACTCAGACTCAGACTCAGACTCAGACTCAGACTCACACTCAGACTCAGACTCAGACTCAGACTCAGACTCAACAGACTCACACTCACACTCAGACTCAGACTCAGACTCAGACTCACACTCACACTCAACTCAGACTCACACTCAGACTCACACTCAGACTCAGACTCAGACTCAGACTCAGACTCAGCACTCAGACTCAGACTCAGACTCACACTCAGACTCAGACTCAGACTCAGACTCAGACTCACACTCAGACTCAGACTCACACTCACACTCAGACTCAGACTCAGACTCACACTCAGACTCAGACTCAGACTCAGACTCACACTCAGACTCAGACTCAGACTCAGACTCAGACTCAGACTCACACTCAGACTCAGACTCAGACTCAGACTCAGACTCAGACTCAGACTCAGACTCAGACTCACACTCAGACTCAGACTCAGACTCAGACTCAGACTCAGACTCAGACTCAGACTCACACTCAGACTCAGACTCAGACTCAGACTCAGACTCACACTCAGACTCAGACTCAGACTCAACTCAGACTCACACTCAGACTCAGACTCAGACTCAGACTCAGACTCAGACTCACACTCACACTCAGACTCAGACTCAGACTCACACTCAGACTCAGACTCAGACTCAGACTCAGACTCAGACTCACACTCAGACTCAGACTCAGACTCAGACTCAGACTCAGACTCAGACTCAGACTCACACTCAGACTCAGACTCAGACTCAGACTCAGACTCAGACTCAGACTCAGACTCAGACTCAGACTCAGACTCAGACTCAGACTCAGACTCACACTCAGACTCAGACTCAGACTCACACTCAGACTCAGACTCAGACTCACACTCAGACTCACACTCAGACTCAGACTCAGACTCAGACTCAGACTCAGACTCAGACTCAGACTCACACTCAGACTCACACTCAGACTCAGACTCAGACTCAGACTCAGACTCAGACTCAGACTCAGACTCACACTCAGACTCAGACTCAGACTCAGACTCAGACTCAGACTCAGACTCACACTCAGACTCAGACTCACACTCAGACTCACACTCAGCACTCAGCACTCACACTCAGACTCAGACTCAGACTCAGACTCAGACTCACACTCAGACTCAGACTCAGACTCAGACTCAGACTCAGACTCACACTCAGACTCAGACTCAGACTCACACTCAGACTCAGACTCAGACTCAGACTCACACTCAGACTCAGACTCAGACTCAGACTCACACTCAGACTCAGACTCAGACTCAGACTCAGACTCAGACTCAGACTCAGACTCACACTCACACTCAGACTCACACTCAGACTCACACTCAGACTCAGACTCAGACTCAGACTCACACTCACACTCAGACTCAGACTCAGACTCAGACTCAGACTCAGACTCAGACTCACACTCAGACTCAGACTCAGACTCAGACTCACACTCAGACTCAGACTCAGACTCACACTCAGACTCAGACTCAGACTCACTCACACTCAGACTCAGACTCAGACTCAGACTCAGACTCAGACTCAGACTCACACTCAGACTCAGACTCAGACTCACACTCACACTCAGACTCAGACTCAGACTCAGACTCAGACTCAGACTCAGACTCACACTCAGACTCAGACTCAGACTCAGACTCAGACTCAGACTCAGACTCAGACTCAGACTCACACTCAGACTCAGACTCAGACTCAGACTCAGACTCAGACTCAGACTCAGACTCAGACTCAGACTCAGACTCAGACTCAGACTCAGACTCAGACTCACACTCAGACTCAGACTCACACTCACACTCAGACTCAGACTCAGACTCACACTCACACTCAGACTCACACTCAGACTCAGACTCAGACTCACACTCAGACTCAGACTCAGACTCAGACTCAGACTCAGACTCAGACTCAGACTCACACTCAGACTCAGACTCAGACTCACGACTCAGACTCAGACTCAGACTCAGACTCACACTCAGACTCAGACTCAGACTCACACTCAGACTCAGACTCAGACTCAGACTCAGACTCACGACTCACACTCAGACTCAGACTCAGCACTCACGACTCACACTCAGACTCACACTCAGACTCAGACTCAGACTCAGACTCACACTCAGACTCAGACTCAGACTCAGACTCAGACTCAGACTCAGACTCAGACTCAGACTCAGACTCACACTCAGACTCAGACTCAGACTCACACTCAGACTCAGACTCAGACTCAGCACTCAGACTCAGACTCAGACTCAGACTCACACTCACACTCAGACTCAGACTCAGACTCAGACTCAGACTCACACTCAACTCAGACTCAGACTCAGACTCACACTCAGACTCAGACTCAGACTCAGACTCAGACTCACACTCACGACTCAGACTCACACTCAGACTCAGACTCAGACTCAGACTCAGACTCAGACTCAGACTCAGACTCACACTCAGACTCAGACTCACACTCAGACTCAGACTCAGACTCACACTCAGACTCAGACTCAGACTCAGACTCACACTCAGACTCAGACTCAGACTCAGACTCAGACTCAGACTCACACTCACACTCAGACTCAGACTCAGACTCAGACTCAGACTCAGACTCAACTCAGACTCACACTCAGACTCAGACTCAGACTCAGACTCAGACTCAGACTCAGACTCACACTCAGACTCAGACTCACACTCACACTCAGACTCAGACTCAGACTCAGACTCAGACTCAGACTCAGACTCAGACTCACTCACTCAGACTCAGACTCAGACTCAGACTCAGACTCACACTCAGACTCACACTCAGACTCAGACTCACACTCAGACTCACACTCAGACTCAGACTCACACTCAGACTCAGACTCAGACTCAGACTCAGACTCAGACTCAGACTCAGACTCAGACTCAGACTCACACTCAGACTCAGACTCACACTCAGACTCACACTCAGACTCACACTCAGACTCAGACTCAGACTCAGACTCAGACTCAGACTCAGACTCAGACTCACACTCAGACTCACGACTCAGACTCACACTCAGACTCACGACTCAGACTCAGACTCACACTCAACTCAGACTCAGACTCAGACTCAGACTCACACTCAGACTCAGACTCAGACTCAGACTCAGACTCAGACTCACACTCAGACTCAGACTCAGACTCAGACTCAGACTCACACTCAGACTCAGACTCAGACTCAGACTCAGACTCAGACTCAGACTCAGACTCAGACTCAGCACTCAGACTCAGACTCACACTCAGACTCAGACTCAGACTCAGACTCAGACTCAGACTCACACTCAGACTCACACTCAGCACTCAGACTCAGACTCAGACTCACACTCAGACTCAGACTCAGACTCAGACTCAGACTCAGACTCAGACTCAGACTCAGACTCACACTCAGACTCAGACTCACACTCAGACTCAGACTCAGACTCAGACTCAGACTCACACTCAGACTCAGACTCAGACTCAGACTCAGACTCAGACTCACACTCAGACTCAGACTCAGACTCAGACTCACACTCACACTCACACTCAGACTCAGACTCAGACTCAGACTCAGACTCACACTCAGACTCAGACTCAGACTCAGACTCAGACTCAGACTCA